>NW_025963957.1:6782500-7982500 GCF_023055435.1 Haliotis rufescens | reverse complement strand
TTTTAACCGAAATAAAAAGAAAACAGTATGAAATGTTCTTCAAACTACAAAGTGGACTTAGTTTTCAAATTGTTTGAAATTCGTTAGAAAAGTTTTTTAACTCTTTTGAAATGAAACCATTATGATGACGTCACGCTATGATGGTTGCTGTTGATTCGGGAACAGGGCTTCACAGGCCTACTTGTAAGTTCAATTTGTGCAAGTGAAACTGACGCAACTATAGGTCTTTATGCAAACTTTTAGCGAAAGGGCCAGGGCATGGCGAGAAAGCGTTACCATCCCTTATCTGCCGTCAGATGGCGTGATTTTGAGTGATCATCCAATGAGAGCAGACGTTAAGAAGCGCCTAAAAACACGCTGACGCCATATGTACAAGTAGTGAAGGTACGTTTCTAAATAATATGAAAAAATGTGATTCTGCTGTACGGAATGTATATATTTTAAAGCGTTAATTGTGAGAAAACGTAAGATGATATCCAAAACATTTGTGCATTTACAAAACATATTGGCATCATGTATCTTTTGGGAGTTGACAAGCGACAGTTCGAGACCCAGTAATTACAGTATACAGTGTATGTAGGATAAAGGGATGTATGTAGGATTAAGGGGTGTATGTAGGATAAAGAAGTGTATCTAGGATAAAGGGGTGTATGTAGGATTAAGGGGTGTATGTAGGGTAAGGGGGTGTATGTAGGATAAAGAAGTGTATTTAGGATAAAGGGGTGTATGTAGGATAAGGGGGTGTATGTTGGACACAGGGGTGTATGTAGGATAAAGGGGTGTATGTAGGATAAAGAAGGGTATGTAGGATAAAGGGGTGTATGTAGTATAAAGGGATGTATGTAGGATAAAGTGCTGTATAAATGATTAAGGGGTGTATGTAGGATAGAGGGGTGTATGCAGGATAAAGGGGTGTCTATAGTATAAAGGGCTGTATGTGGGATAAGGGGGTGTATGTTGGATAAAGGGGTTCATGTAGGATAAAGGGGTGTATGTAGGATAAAGGAGTTCATGTAGGATAAAGGGATGTATGTAGGATAAAGGGGTGTATGTACGATAAAGGGATGTATGTGGGACACAGGGGTGTATATAGGATTAAGGGGTGTATATAGGAAAAAAGTAAGTATGTAGGATAAAGGGTGTATGAAGGATAATCTGGTGTATGTAGGATAAAGGTAAGTATGTAGGATAAAGGGATGTATGTAGGATAAAGGGGTGTATGTAGGATAAAGGGATGTATGTAGGATAAAGGGCTGTATATATGATTAAGGGGTGTATGTAGGATAGAGGGGTGTATGCAGGATAAAGGGGTGTCTATAGTATAAAGGGGTGTATGTAGGATAAAGGGGGTGTATGTAGGATAAAGAAGTGTATATAGGATAAAGGGGTGTATGTAGGATAAGGGGGTGTATGTAGGTTACAGAAGTGTATGTAGGGTAAAGGGGTGTATGTAGGACACAGGGGTGTATATAGGATAAAGGGTGTAAATAGGATAGAGGAGTGTATGTAGGATAAAGAAGTGTATGTAGGATTAAGGGGTATATGTAGGATAAAGAAGGGTAAGTAGCATAAAGGAGTGTATGTAGGTTAAGAAGGGTATGTAGGATAAAGAGTGAGTGAGTGAGTATGGTTTTACGCCGCTTTAGCTATATTTAAGCAATATCACGGCCTCACGGCCTCACACATTGAACCCATGTCGGGAATCGAACCCGGGTCTTCGGCGTGACGAGCGAATGCTTTAACCACTAGGCTACCCGACCGCCCCTGTAGGATAAAGGGGTTAATGTAGGAAAAAGGGGTGTATGTAGGACACAGGGGTGTATATAGGAAAAAGGGTGTAAGTAGGATAAAGGGGTGTATATAGGATAAAGGGATGTATGTAGGATAAAGGGGTGTATGTAGGATAAGGGGGCGGATGTAGGATAAAGAAGTGTATATAGGATAAAGGGGTGTATATAGGACAAAGAAATGTATATAGGATAAAAGAGTGTATGTAGGATAAAGGGAAGTATGTAGGATAAAGGTGTGTATGTAGGACACAGGGGTGTATGTAGGATAAAGAAGTGTATGTACGATAAAAGTGTGTATGTAGGATAAAGGGAAGTATTTGGATAAAGGGTGTATGTTGGATAAAGGCGTGTATGTAAGATAAAGGGGTGTATGTAGGATAAAGGCGTGTAGGTAGTACTAAGGGGTGTTTGTAAAGGATAAAACACGTCATAGCGAAACCAGAAGGAAGCAGTAATTAACGACCTAGGAAAACTGCGGGCGCCAGCTCGAAGCGTTAGTAGAGAGGCACTGCTCCCAGAGGAGGAGTGTTTCGTCCGAATTATGGACCATCGAAAGAACATTGCTTAATATTTGTTCAAGGATATGTATAAAAGTGTGTTACAACCATCTAAAGAAACGCTCGTAAAATAGAGCTGGATAGGAAATATCCGCTTAACATGAACACTTCTAATGCACCTCATTCCTTCAGCCAGGTCTTATAGCCTGACTAGAACAAAGGCGGTTGTGAGTTCTGTTCCCGTCATTCACATTGGAATCGTGTTGTAGGATCTATCTGACATTCTGCTCAGCTCATTTAGTGTTTATTTAACACCCACTCTTCTTGATCATCAATCTATCACAGGCAGCAGATATGTACAAAAAGGATGGCGTTGGACCTTTTAGTGGATTATACATTGGTTTATGATTTAGTTTTATTTCGACGTCGTGTCCGATATGCCACCAATATTTTAAAACACGTCCTAAACCTGCTCGAGAATATTATACAAAGATGTAGACTCCCTGATCTGCTGATCATTTACCCAATATGGTAAATTGGTAAAATTGTCTCGCATATATTGATATTCAATGCGCCTTAGTTCGTAGTGCTGTAAATGTGACATTTCAGTTTTGACATCTACTCCAACAGGTAACTAACTATACAAGCACAGGCCGGGCACCATCCGGGGCAGAACAGAACATGGGCGGCCGTGGTCTGGCATCTCCGCCTTCAGCGCTCATCGGAGGAGTGACTGTAATTACGTCCATCTCGCAACTTTCACATCGCTCATCATATTGGGTAAAGAAACACCACAGCACTGACTTTGTGTAAGTTTGGGTTTTAATTCTGTTTGTTTGCTATACGTACAACTGACATGCTGCATCTGTTTCTTTCATATATGTACAACTGACATGCTGCTTCTGTTTGTTTCCTATACGTACAACTGACATGCTGCTTCTGTTTTTTTTGTATGTACAACTGACACGCTGCTTCTGTTTGTTTCTTGTATGTACAACTGACATGCTGCTTCTGTTTGTTTCCTGTATCTACAACTAACATGCTGCTTCTGTTTGTTTCCTATATGTACAACTGACATGCTGCTTCTGTTTGTTTCCTATATGTACAACTGACATGCTGCTTCTGTTTGTTTCCTATATAAATAACTGACATGCTGCTTCTGTTTATTTCCTATATGTATAACTGACATGCTGCTTCTGTTTGTTTCTTGTATATACAACTGACATGCTGCTTCTGTTTGTTTCCTATATGTATAACTGACATGCTGCTTCTGTTTATTTCCTATATGTACAACTGACATGCTGCTTCTGTTTGTTTCCTATATGTACAACTGACATGGTGCTTCTGTTTGTTTCCTATATGTATAACTGACATGCTGCTTCTGTTTATTTCCTATATGTATAACTGACATGCTGCTTCTGTTTGTTTCCTATATGTACAACTGACATGCTGCTTCTGTTTGCTTCTTGTATGTACAACTGACATGCTGCTTCTGTTTGTTTCCTGTTTCTACAACTGACATGCTGCTTCTGTTTGTTTCCTATATGTACAACTGACATGCTGCTTCTGTTTGTTTCCTATATGTATAACTGACATGCTGCTTCTGTTTATTTCCTATATGTACAACTGACATGCTGCTTCTGTTTGTTTCCTATATGTACAACTGACATGCTGCTTCTGTTTGTTTCCTATATGTATAACTGACATGGTGCTTCTGTTTATTTCCTATATGTATAACTGACATGGTGCTTCTGTTTATTTCCTATCTGTACAACTGACAAGCTGCTTCTGTTTGTTTCCTATATGTATAACTGACATGGTGCTTCTGTTTATTTCCTATCTGTACAACTGACATGGTGCTTCTGTTTGTGTCCTATCTGTACAACTGACATGCTGCTTCTGTTTGTTTCCTATATGTATAACTGACATGGTGCTTCTGTTTATTTCCTGTATGTATAACTGACATGGTGCTTCTGTTTATTTCCTATCTGTACAA
Organism: Haliotis rufescens; assembly: GCF_023055435.1. Classification (NCBI taxonomy): domain Eukaryota; kingdom Metazoa; phylum Mollusca; class Gastropoda; order Lepetellida; family Haliotidae; genus Haliotis; species Haliotis rufescens. Next base: position 7,978,217 of record NW_025963957.1, on the reverse strand, counting down.
CTGACATGCTGCTTCTGTTTGTTTCCTATATGTACAACTGACATGCTGCTTCTGTTTATTTCCTATATGTACAACTGACATGCTGCTTCTGTTTGTTTCCTATATGTACAACTGACATGCTGCTTCTGTTTGTTTCCTATATGTATAACTGACATGGTGCTTCTGTTTATTTCCTATATGTACAACTGACATGCTGCTTCTGTTTGTTTCCTATATGTATAACTGACATGCTGCTTCTGTTTGTTTCCTATATGTATAACTGACATGCTGCTTCTGTTTATTTCCTATATGTATAACTGACATGCTGCTTCTGTTTGTTTCCTATATGTACAACTGACATGCTGCTTCTGTTTGCTTCTTGTATGTACAACTGACATGCTGCTTCTGTTTGTTTCCTGTTTCTACAACTGACATGCTGCTTCTGTTTGTTTCCTATATGTACAACTGACATGCTGCTTCTGTTTGTTTCCTATATGTATAACTGACATGCTGCTTCTGTTTATTTCCTATATGTACAACTGACATGCTGCTTCTGTTTGTTTCCTATATGTACAACTGACATGCTGCTTCTGTTTGTTTCCTATATGTATAACTGACATGGTGCTTCTGTTTATTTCCTATATGTATAACTGACATGGTGCTTCTGTTTATTTCCTATCTGTACAACTGACATGGTGCTTCTGTTTGTGTCCTATCTGTACAACTGACATGCTGCTTCTGTTTGTTTCCTATATGTATAACTGACATGGTGCTTCTGTTTATTTCCTGTATGTATAACTGACATGGTGCTTCTGTTTATTTCCTATCTGTACAACTGACATGCTGCTTCTGTTTATTTCCTATATGTACAACTGACATGCTGCTTCTGTTTGTTTCCTATATGTACAACTGACATGCTGCTTCTGTTTGTTTCCTATATGTATAACTGACATGGTGCTTCTGTTTATTTCCTATATGTACAACTGACATGCTGCTTCTGTTTGTTTCCTATATGTACAACTGACATGCTGCTTCTGTTTGTTTCCTATATGTATAACTGACATGGTGCTTCTGTTTATTTCCTATATGTATAACTGACATGGTGCTTCTGTTTATTTCCTATCTGTACAACTGACATGCTGCTTCTGTTTCCGCCACCAGCTGCACAGCACATACACAACACGACTTGTAGTTTATATTTGAACAAATTTTGATGATATTTACAAGCTGAAACAATGCAACTATATACAAACTCTTCTCAGAAAATAGGCTTTATCTACAGTTCTGTATCCATGACAACACATCTACTCCAGCCAGTAGAAACAGTCACACAGGAAGTTGGTCACGTGACAGACAAGTCCAGGAACCTTTTCGAGAAATGACCTGTGACTTCTTGGCTTCTGTTCACGTTTTTCCTTGGTTTAAAAACTGCCTTCTTCTCCGTTTCTGTAACTGAAAATATAAGACATGAAGTTTGTTAAACTGTGCAGGAACAGTCTACACTCGACATGGACAAGACGGACAGAGATCAGCGCGGGGAGACATGTATTCATTCCACCAGGTACCCCTGAAGATCCGGGTTAGATAGAACAGGTCATCAGCAACCCATGCTTGCCACAAGAGGCGACTGTGCTTGTCGTAAGAGGCGGCTAATGGGATCGGGTGGTCAGGATCGCTGACTTCGTTGCATGCATGTCATCGTATCCCGTAGATCGATGATCATGATGTCAGTCACTGTAGGGCTTCCCCTGCTGCTACCCTTCGTGGTAGGACAGTCAGGTCCTGAAATAAGAGATCAAGTTCATTCAAATATCTTAGGCCACAACAAACTTATTACGCGTTCGAGTAAACTCAACCTTCCTCTCAATTATTCTTTTCCATGTCAAATTACGATACGTATCTCCTGTGTAAGCGAAATGAAGCCTCTGTGTGTCAAGGTGTTCTTGTTGAAAAAGGTTTACGTCTGCCAAGAAAATACAATGTTTGAAAAGCCTCCAAGGGGAAATTATTTATCGGTTTCTCCCAGGTTCCTCAGAATGGTACTTGATTCATACGGCCTCTTAAATCAGGGGTTCCTTAAATCAAAAATGCACCATACCATTGACACTTTTGGCAGAGATGTTGAAAATTCATTCTATTACCTTCAATCCTGTGCAGGATCCCAGAAGAAGACGTTCTTGTCATCAGCCACCAGCCACGAGCAATCGAAGGACCAGGACACCGGAAGTTCAGCTGTGACCTCCCACACATCACTTTCAGAAGAGGAAGGTTTGGCAATCAGGTGTTTCTCAAGTTTCCACCGGCCCAGCCTACGGATGGAGCCAAGTAGAGCAACGTTGACGGCATTCCTTCCGCCCGCTTCGTCTTTAAGACATCCTTCAACATAGTCTGGTGGATGGTACAGGCTTGAATACGACCTTCACCAAGTCGGGAGCCATGTCCAACTCACAGGCGGATACGTTTCCGAACTTCAGTGTGAAAGTAGAGGCAGACGATTGACGCAAGCGCTGTGTCGACAGGAATGAGAGAAACTAAGTTATGATTGTGACGTCATAGACAGGGCACGTGACTTTATAGGCAATGGTTTGGCTATTTTATGTCATAGACAATAGCTTCCCCGACCCGTCCATACTGAGCTGAGCCCGGTCTCTCATATCACAAGTTGACGCACATAGAGAGCCGTGAACTAGACAGACTTCACTCTCCTACCACCATTGCCTTGAGATCAACCTAGTATCTCTGTCTCAGTACCATTTTACAGAGAGTTATTCCTGGAGGGAAGATAAACGGGTGCTTTACCTTCCTGTGATATTTATTAACTGTTAACCGTTAACTGTTTGCATAATTTGACCATTAAAAAACATTTTTCATATTTTGACAATGCACCTCCCAGTTTGAAAACAATAATTTTACTTTTATCAATATTAATGTCCATCCCCCACTAATGAGAATATAGATACCGTGCATCTTGCCTCAGCTGTAGCTTGGTTACACTGCCCGCCACCAGGATCAAGTCATCGGCAAACAACGCCGCTATAGTCAGGCCGGACTCATCTGATCTTAGAACAGTGCGGTGGTTGACAAGCAAGAGAAACGTCCCGTCACGTAACATGCAAATCTCTAGACATGAAAATATCAAATTATTATTACCAATAAATCCTCATTCAAGGATAGCTAAAGGAAGAAAATGTACTTGTGTGGAAGTATGTGACATGAAAATTGTTTTTTTGTTTGATATAGTTTCAGTCATTATGTATATAATATGTTAATATAATATTTTGTAGCATGGAGATTTTTGCATATTACCAACAGTCTCCTATTTCGTGCGGAGTCTCAGTTGAAGAAATACAAATAAATAAATGAAAGCTTATTTTATTCAGACGCTCGACTGTGATTCTTTCATCACAATGAATCCAGAACTAATGATCCTCATCTTTCAATGAATACGCATGTGTATGTCTACTGTTGCCATGGCGAAATCGTCGTAAAATAGTATAACTTTGACCCAGAGGCGCCAAGACATGTTTTAGCATACCTGCCTGTTGATGCAAGTACCTATAATGTCATAAAGCGCACATGTGTAACCAAGAAGATAAAACAAATTGTAATTGGCATGTGGTAACTTCAGGATCATGAATGAGAATATGGTACCTTTAAATATTTCTGTAATATAAAAGTAGAAAACAAACATATTATGAAACCAAAACTAGAAATGAGCTTTCACAACAATGACATCCTGAAACATGTTATTTCTAAGGAACACAATCCTAGTGGCATGCATTATACTGTTAACATTGAAATATCTACATTGGTAAAATTATTAATATTTTTCATATTTAATCTTTTCAAAGAAATAGCTTCAATGTTGTAATATTATTTTATAATAAAGTAGATCTGCACATGGAGACATGCAGGTATTGTTAAAATTGAAATCCACAACGCTGTGAGTGCGTTTTGCTATACTTCTATATGAGAGATACCTCGCTTATAGTAATATGTTTCCTCGTCCATATCCTGTAAGTCCATTTTTCACACTGTCCAAAAGTGCTTATATCCCGCTGTTATGCAGTTATGCTACAGGCCTGTCCTCCACCCTCTCCACAGACAGACCCGCTACATGGAAAAGCGTCAACGTTTCACCGCAGCGGAATGTATGGGGAAAGCGCTTTAAGGCAGGTAAACCGGTCTAGGACAGGACTTGCCACCCTCTTATGATTGTTACCGAATAATATAAATATGTTTAGTGTAATGTAAAATATTTTTTTATAATTATTTATGAATTTCATATGTACGCACATCATTAATATACAAATGTGAGACAAAGATAATATTTCTTTCCAAAGTTTGGTTACATCTTCCCAATGATTACTCATCCCCGTGGCCCATGCCCCCATGATATTTTCTCAAACCCATAACAGGCCCCTTTCTGTCACCTGATTCCTGAATGACGCGAGTTGGTCAGGAATGAGTTCGAAGGTTGACTATTTGACATAACAGGACCTTGTGTGTATATTAAACATTGGTGCCCGCCAAGATTGGGAGTAGTGAGTGTGAAGGTGGACTATTTGACATAAGAGGATCTTGAGTGAATATTTAACATTGGTGCCCGCCAAGATTGGGAATATTGAGTGTGAAGGTGGACTATTTGACATAACAAGACCTTGTGTGTATATTTAACATTGGTGCCCGCCAAGATTGGTAGTAGCGAGTGTGAAGGTGGACTATTTGACATAAGAGGATCTTGAGTGTATATTTAACATTGGTGCCCGCCAAGATTGGGAGTATTGAGTGTGAAGGTGGACTATTTGACATAACAGGACCTTGTGTGTATATTTAACATTGGTGCCCGCCAAGATTGGGAGTAGTGAGTGTGTAGGTGGACTATTTGACATAACAGGACCTTGTGTGTATATTTAACATTGGTGCCCGCCAAGATTGGGAGTAGTGAGTGTGAAGGTGGACTTTTTGACATAAGAGGATCTTGAGTGTATATTAAACATTGGTGCCCGCCAAGATTGGGAGTAGCGAGTGTGAAGGTGGACTATTTGACATAAGAGGATCTTGAGTGTATATTTAACATTGGTGCCCGCCAAGGTTGGGAGTATTGAGTGTGAAGGTGGACTATTTGACATAACAAGACCTTGTGTGTATATTTAACATTGGTGCCCGCCAAGATTGGTAGTAGCGAGTGTGAAGGTGGACTATTTGACATAAGAGGATCTTGAGTGTATATTTAACATTGGTGCCCGCCAAGATTGGGAGTATTGAGTGTGAAGGTGGACTATTTGACATAACAGGACCTTGTGTGTATATTTAACATTGGTGCCCGCCAAGATTGGGAGTATTGAGTGTGAAGGTGGACTATTTGACATAACAGGACCTTGTGTGTATATTTAACATTGGTGCCCGCCAAGATTGGGAGTATTGAGTGTGAAGGTGGACTATTTGACATAACAGGACCTTGTGTGAATATTTAACATTGGTGCCCGCCAAGATTGGGAGTAGTGAGTGTGAAGGTGGACTATTTGACATAACAGGACCGTGTGTGTATATTTAACATTGGTGCCCGCCAAGATTGGGAGTATTGAGTGTGAAGGTGGACTATTTGACATAACAGGACCTTGTGTGAATATTTAACATTGGTGCCCGCCAAGATTGGGAGTAGTGAGTGTGAAGGTGGACTATTTGACATAACAGGACCTTGTGTGTATATTTAACATTGGTGCCCGCCAAGATTGGGAGTAATGAGTATGACCATGAGCAAGTTCGAAAAGTAAACATAAATTGACGGGGAAATGAAGACATACCTCTCGGTTCATTTTAGCATTTGTTTGATTTTCATTTGAAAATATGTTGACTTAGCGATATTCTACCCTAACTATAGACTGTACTAACGCTTAGTCAGCACTCAAAGAATACATCTACTTGTATTTTATGAACAAAATTTGACGTAAAACATTAAAAAAATATTATACACAAATGTTGATGGGAATCCTAGTAATCCTGTTTGAAAATCAATAAATTTACTTTTTCGGCTCGAATGTAAACTTGGTAGGCATCATGTGGTTACATAATGCATTTCGTTCCCTAGTCTTAATTTTTACACAAAACCGTCAAGCCACAGATTACTTTTTTTACAAGAGGGGCGGTCGGGTAGCCTAGTGGTTAAAGCGTTCGCTCGTCACGCTGAAGACCCGGGTTCGATTCCCGACACGGGTACAATGTATGAAGCCGATTTCTGGTGAGCCCGCCGTGATATTGCTGGAAAAGTGCTAAAAGCGGCGTAAAACCATACTTACTCACTCACTATTTTACAAACTGTAGCAGGAATGAGTTATGGTTGACTAGTCATAATCAAATTTAACAACAGTTCTGTATACTTTTAATTACATAATTTCAGCTTATTTCAATGATATAATTGTGTGTCGGAAGGAAAAATGGAACAAATTTGTTCATTTAAATGGATTGCTTTTTCAAACCACACGTGGGTGAAATGTAACACCACGGACCTATATAACATTATTTGAGATGAAATGTATGTTTCAAGTGGGAATTTATAGTAGATTTCCTTATATTTTAAGCTAAATTATAGCTATATTTGTAACATTAATTACAGAGTATTTAACGAATGTTTCGTAATTACAAAACCGCATAGTTGCTTATTGGTATATAAGGTATTAGTTTGTAATTTATTTGGGAAAAAATATCTATCAGAATAAAAGTTTTAGCACGCCCAAATTGTGCGTGTGTGTAAAAATTTCCGAGTTTTGTTGCATAAACATCGATTTTCATGGACTCGTAATTCGTTGTGAAATAACATTATCAAAGATGTTCTTACACATAACTGCTGTACAGATAGCATATGTTCAGCACACCCTTGTAACTAAGGACTTTATTGGATGATAACGAAGGAGATAGCGAAATAAAACAGCCAAATATCACGATTTCACTTGTCTGCCATCTTGGATGCAAGACGAAAACAATGGACCGGTGTGCACATTTCTAAAGACAGTTGAAACAAAAATGATTACTTTCAGAAGTCTTATTTCGTCCCTAATACCATTACACAATATATAAACAAAATATCCACTTACCTTTCAAGTCTGTATATAAGCGAAAAACACTGGAAATTAGGATGTTTTGAAGCGATACGCGGACAAAAGTTGAAGAGCTGGTCAGTGAATCTACCCATGAGCCTCTGCGATGACCCCCCGCAGAGGTGGAAAAACAATCGCCGGTAGCGCGGCGTAGATGACCTGAGGCTATCTGTTGCGTTTCCTATCCAGGTTATACAAGTCCGTGGTAACACACAGCAGGGACTCGTTACAGCTCACAAATGGAACTTAACAGGAAACAGCTCCCATCAAAAATTGTTACGATGAATGAGATACGTCGTAGCATTTGTATCCAGTGTAACATTTCATGTCATCTGATGAAGATGCTCGATGTTTAAGATACCTAGACACGTAGGGGTGTTGTGGGAGCGAGGTGGAAGTGGTGGACGGAATTGACGCAGATGCGTGGAAAATATGACAGACAGAATTATCTCCCTTTGTTCAACTACAATTTCAAACCGAGGAAATATATATCATCAGAACGGAAACGAATATTGAACACTTAATTATCGATAAAAGACAAGGGTTGCTGGGTAGAGGAATGTTAGGAAATTTATTCAACGTTGTAGAGAAATTTCGGGACCATAGACTTTTTATTGATTTAAAGAATTCGAAATTGTGGCAACACGCCCTTATCAATGTCAGACTCCAACCAACAGAACCATGCACACACAGCACGTCCTTATCAATGTCAGACTCCTTCCAACACTACCATGCACACACAACACGTCCTCATCAATGGCAGACTCCTTCCAACACTACCATGCACACGCAACACGTCCTTATCAATGTCAGACTCCTTCCAACAGTACCATGCACACACAACACGCCCTTATCAATGGCAGACTCCTTCCAACACTACCATGCACACACAACACGTCCTTATCAATGTCAGACTCCTAACAACAGTACCATGCACACACAACACCCCCTTATGAATGTCAGACTCCTTCCAACAGTACCATGCACACAAAACACCCCCTTATCAATATCAGACTCCTACCAACAGTACCATGTACACACAACACGTCCTTATCAATGTCAGACACCTTCCAACAGTACCATGCACACACTACACGTCATTATCAATGTCAGACTCCTTCAAACAGCACCATGCACTCACAACACGTCCTTATCAATGTCAGACTCCTTCCAACAGTACCATGTACACATAACACGCCCTTATGAATGTCAGACTCCTTCCAACAGCACCATGCACACACAACACGTCCTTATCAATGTCAGACTCCTTCAAACAGCACCATGCACTCACAACTCGTCCTTATAAATGTCAGACTACTTCCAACAGTACCATGCACACACAACACGTCCTTATCAATGTCAGACTCCTTCCAACAGTACCATGCACTCACAACACGTCCTTATCAATGTCAGACTACTTCCAACAGCACCATGCACACATAACACGTCCTTATCAATGTCAGACTCCTTCGAACAGTACCATGTACACACAACACGCCGTTATCAATGTCAGACTCCTTCCAACAGTACAATGCACACACAACACGCCCTTATCAATGGCAGACTCCTTCCAACAGTACCATGCACACACAACACGCCCTTATCAATGGCAGACTCCTTCCAACACTACCATGCACACACAACACGTCCTTATCAATGTCAGACTCCTACCAACAGTACCATGAACACACAACACCCCCTTATGAATGTCAGACTCCTTCCAACAGTACCATGCACACAACACGTCCTTATCAATGTCAGACTCCTTCCAACAGTACCATGCACTCACAACTCGTCCTTATAAATGTCAGACTACTTCCAACAGCACCATGTCCACACAACACGCCGTTATCAATGTCAGACTCCTTCCAACAGTACAATGCACACACAACACGCCCTTATCAATGGCAGACTCCTTCCAACAGTACCATGCACACACAACACCCCCTTATCAATGTCAGACTCCTTCCAACAGTACCATGCACACACAACACGCCCTTATCAATGGCAGACTCCTTCCAACAGTACCATGCACTCACAACACGTCCTTATCAATGTCAGACTCCTACCAACAGTACCATGTACACACAACACCCCCTTATGAATGTCAGACTCCAACCAACAGGACCATGCACACACAGCACGTCCTTAATCAATGTCAGACTCCTTCCAACAGTACCATGCACACACTACACGTCCTTATCAATGTCAGACTCCTTCCAACAGTATAATGCACACACAACACGCCCTTATCAATGTCAGACTCCTTCCAAAACGACCATGCACACACAACACGTCCTTATCAATGTCAGACTCCTTCCAACAGTACAATGCACACACAACACGCCCTTATCAATGTCAGACTCCTTCCAACACTACCATGTACACACAACACGTCCTTATCAATGTCAGACTCCAACCAACAGAACCATGCACACACAGCACGTCCTTATCAATGTCAGACTCCTTCCAACAGTACCATGCACTCACAACACGCCCTTATCAATGGCAGACTCCTTCCAACAGCACCATGCACACAGAACTCGTCCTTATCAATGTCAGACTCCTTCCAACAGTACCATGCACACACAACACGTCCTTATCAATGTAAGACTCCTTCCAACAGTACCATGTCCACACAACACGTCCTTATCAATGTCATACTCCTTCCAACAGTACCATGCACACACAACACGTCCTTATCAATGGCAGACACCTTCCAACAGTACCATGCACACACAACACGTCCTTATCAATGGCAGACTCCTACCAACAGTACCATGCACTCACAACACGTCCTTATCAATGTCAGACTCCTTCCAACAGTACCATGCACACACAACACGTCCTTATCAATGTAAGACTCCTTCCAACAGTACCATGTCCACACAACACGTCCTTATCAATGTCATACTCCTTCCAACAGTACCATGCACACACAACACGTCCTTATCAATGGCAGACTCCTTCCAACAGTACCATGCACACACAACACGTCCTTATCAATGGCAGACTCCTTCCAACAGTACCATGCACACACAACACGTCCTTATCAATGTCAGACTCCTTCCAACAGTACCATGCACACACAACACGTCCTTATCAATGGCAGACTCCTTCCAACAGTACCATGCACACACAACACGTCCTTATCAATGGCAGACTCTTACCAACAGTACCATGCACACACAACAGGCCCTTATCAATGTCATACTCCTTCCAACAGTACCATGCACACACAACACGTCCTTATCAATGGCAGACTCCTTCCAAAACGACCATGCACACACAACACGTCCTTATCAATGTCAGACTCCTTCCAACAGTACAATGCACACACAACACGCCCTTATCAATGTCAGACTCCTTCCAACAGTACCATGTACACACGACACGCCCTTATCAATGTCAGACTCCAACCAACAGAACCATGCACACACAGCACGTCCTTATCAATGTCAGACTCCTTCCAACAGTACCATGCACTCACAACACGCCCTTATCAATGGCAGACTCCTTCCAACAGCACCATGCACACAGAACTCGTCCTTATCAATGTCAGACTCCTTCCAACAGTACCATGCACACACAACACGTCCTTATCAATGTAAGACTCCTTCCAACAGTACCATGTCCACACAACACGTCCTTATCAATGTCATACTCCTTCCAACAGTACCATGCACACACAACACGTCCTTATCAATGGCAGACTCCTTCCAACAGTACCATGCACACACAACACGTCCTTATCAATGGCAGACTCCTACCAACAGTACCATGCACTCACAACACGTCCTTATCAATGTCAGACTCCTTCCAACAGTACCATGCACACACAACACGTCCTTATCAATGTAAGACTCCTTCCAACAGTACCATGTCCACACAACACGTCCTTATCAATGTCATACTCCTTCCAACAGTACCATGCACACACAACACGCCCTTATCAATGGCAGACTCCTTCCAACAGTACCATGCACACACAACACGTCCTTATCAATGGCAGACTCCTTCCAACAGTACCATGCACACACAACACGTCCTTATCAATGGCAGACTCCTTCAAACAGCACCATGCACTCACAACTCGTCCTTATCAATGTCAGACTCCTTCCAACAGTACCATGTACACATAACACGCCCTTATGAATGTCAGACTCCTTCCGACAGCACCATGCACTCACAACTCGTCCTTATCAATGTCAGAGTACTTCCAACAGCACCATGCACACACAACACGTCCTTATCAATGTCATACTCCTTCCAACAGTACCATGCACACACAACACGCCCTTATCAATGGCAGACTCCTTCCAACAGTACCATGCACACACAACACGTCCTTATCAATGGCAGACTCCTTCCAACAGTACCATGCGCACACAACACGTCCTTATCAATGTCAGACTCCTTCCAACAGTACCATGCACTCACAACTCGTCCTTATAAATGTCAAACTACTTCCAACAGCACCATGTCCACACAACACGCCGTTATCAATGTCAGACTCCTTCCAACAGTACAATGCACACACAACACGCCCTTATCAATGGCAGACTCCTTCCAACAGTACCATGCACACACAACACCCCCTTATCAATGTCAGACTCCTTCCAACAGTACCATGCACACACAACACGCCCTTATCAATGGCAGACTCCTTCCAACAGTACCATGCACTCACAACACGTCCTTATCAATGTCAGACTCCTACCAACAGTACCATGTACACACAACACCCCCTTATGAATGTCAGACTCCAACCAACAGGACCATGCACACACAGCACGTCCTTAATCAATGTCAGACTCCTTCCAACAGTACCATGCACACACTACACGTCCTTATCAATGGCAGACTCCTTCCAACAGTACAATGCACACACAACACGCCCTTATCAATGTCAGACTCCTTCCAAAACGACCATGCACACATAACACGTCCTTATCAATGTCAGACTCCTTCCAACAGTACAATGCACACACAACACGCCCTTATCAATGTCAGACTCCTTCCAACACTACCATGTACACACAACACGCCCTTATCAATGTCAGACTCCAACCAACAGAACCATGCACACACAACACGTCCTTATCAATGTCAGACTCCTTCCAACAGTACCATGCACTCACAACACGCCCTTATCAATGGCAGACTCCTTCCAACAGCACCATGCACACAGAACTCGTCCTTATCAATGTCAGACTCCTTCCAACAGTACCATGCACACACAACACGTCCTTATCAATGTGAGACTCCTTCCAACAGTACCATGTCCACACAACACGTCCTTATCAATGTCATACTCCTTCCAACAGTACCATGCACACACAACACGTCCTTATCAATGGCAGACTCCTTCCAACAGTACCATGCACACACAACACGTCCTTATCAATGGCAGACTCCTACCAACAGTACCATGCACTCACAACACGTCCTTATCAATGTCAGACTCCTTCCAACAGTACCATGCACACACAACACGTCCTTATCAATGTAAGACTCCTTCCAACAGTACCATGTCCACACAACACGTCCTTATCAATGTCATACTCCTTCCAACAGTACCATGCACACACAACACGCCCTTATCAATGGCAGACTCCTTCCAACAGTACCATGCACACACAACACGTCCTTATCAATGTCAGACTCCTTCCAACAGTACCATGCACACACAACACGTCCTTATCAATGTCATACTCCTTCCAACAGTACCATGCACACACAACACGTCCTTATCAATGGCAGACTCCTTCCAACAGTACCATGCACACACAACACGTCCTTATCAATGGCAGACTCCTACCAACAGTACCATGCACACACAACACGTCCTTATCAATGTCATACTCCTTCCAACAGTACCATGCACACACAACACGTCCTTATCAATGTCAGACTCCTTCCAACAGTACCATGCACACACAACACGTCCTTATCAATGTCAGACTCCTTCCAACAGTACAATGCACACACAACACGCCCTTATCAATGTCAGACTCCTTCCAACACTACCATGTACACACAACACGCCCTTATCAATGGCAGACTCCAACCAACAGAACCATGCACACACAGCACGTCCTTATCAATGTCAGACTCCTTCCAACATTACCATGCACTCACAACACGCCCTTATCAATGGCAGACTCCTTCCAACAGCACCATGCACACAGAACTCGTCCTTATCAATGTCAGACTCCTTCCAACAGTACCATGCACACACAACACGTCCTTATCAATGTAAGACTCCTTCCAACAGTACCATGTCCACACAACACGTCCTTATCAATGTCATACTCCTTCCAACAGTACCATGCACACACAACACGTCCTTATCAATGGCAGACTCCTTCCAACAGTACCATGCACACACAACACGTCCTTATCAATGGCAGACTCCTACCAACAGTACCATGCACTCACAACACGTCCTTATCAATGTCAGACTCCTTCCAACAGTACCATGCACACACAACACGTCCTTATCAATGTAAGACTCCTTCCAACAGTACCATGTCCACACAACACGTCATTATCAATGTCATACTCCTTCCAACAGTACCATGCACACACAACACGCCCTTATCAATGGCAGACTCCTTCCAACAGTACCATGCACACACAACACGTCCTTATCAATGGCAGACTCCTTCCAACAGTACCATGCACACACAACACGTCCTTATCAATGTCATACTCCTTCCAACAGTACCATGCACACACAACACGTCCTTATCAATGGCAGACTCCTTCCAACAGTACCATGCACACACAACACGTCCTTATCAATGGCAGACTCCTACCAACAGTACCATGCACTCACAACACGTCCTTATCAATGTCAGACTCCTTCCAACAGTACCATGCACACACAACACGTCCTTATCAATGTAAGACTCCTTCCAACAGTACCATGTCCACACAACACGTCCTTATCAATGTCATACTCCTTCCAACAGTACCATGCACACACAACACGTCCTTATCAATGGCAGACTCCTTCCAACAGTACCATGCACACACAGCACGTCCTTATCAATGTCAGACTCCTTCCAACAGTACCATGCACACACAACACGTCCTTATCAATGGCAGACTCCTTCCAACAGTACCATGCACACACAACACGTCCTTATCAATGTAAGACTCCTTCCAATAGTACCATACACACACAACACGTCCTTATCAATGGCAGACTCCTTCCAACAGTACCATGCACACACAACACGTCCTTATCAATGTCATACTCCTTCCAACAGTACCATGCACTCACAACAGGTCCTTATCAATGGCAGACTCCTTCCAACAGTACCATGCACACACAACACGTCCTTATCAATGTCAGACTCCTTCCAACAGTACCATGCACACACAACACGTCCTTATCAATGGCAGACTCCTTCCAACAGTACCATGCACACACAACACGTCCTTGAATATCCGGGTTAGAATAGACCTTCAGCAACCCATGCTTGCTGTAAAAAGGGGCCGATCGATGCTCACGATGTCGATCACTGGATTGTCTGGTCCAGACTCGATTATTTGCAGACCACCGTCATATAATGGAATATTGCTGGGTGCGGTGTAAAACAACAAATAAACAAACAAACAAACAAATCAGATACTTATCCAGATCCCAGCTTTCGGGAACATCATTTTCGCAATGAGACGTCCACTAGTTTGTTGAAAACCTGCGAGATTTAAATTTAACTGTAGAAGGTCAGTAAGAGTGTCTACAGCTTACGGGATGAGCTGTGTTTGTGTTGATTTAGTTGATTTAGTCAGGGTGGGCTCAAGAGACCTTGCTCTTTGAGAAGATTGTAGACTTGAATGTCACTCGAGTTTCAGCAAACATGCACAAAGTTTAGGATTTGTCGTTTTGGGAATGCACATCAACACATTTATAACCTATAATATTTGTTCATAACATGTGATGTATGTGAGAAGCACATGTTAGTCTCTGGTAAAAAAAATACCGAGAAATGTATTTCTATTTTATGGTCACCAAGATTTTTAAACATTTATATTCCAAGGCATTTTACTTTGGGCTATCAGGTAAAGAATTAGAAACCATGCAGTAATTAAGTCCAAGCATTTCTGAATTGATTCAGTGACAAACTTGAAATTACCAGTGTCCAACAATATCCACCAGCAGCAAACTGTGCTGCATCTATATTTAATAGTATATCGGTGCAAAACTCATTACTAATATTGAAAAGCACTTACCTAACAACACTACCTTGTGGGTGCCATTTCAATCAAATGCATACCAGAAAGATCCTGCCCTATGTGAACGTTTTAGAAAGAAAAGAGCAAATTTATCTCAACATGTTACCTTTTGTCCCAAAATTCTGTAGTTTGAAGAGAAGACCTTTTCTGTAGATCATATCATATGCTTTTTCAATATCGAGGAGGACACACAACATGTAGTCTTGATTGTTTTCAACTTGTTTGTGCTTCTGTCTGGAGTTGTACATGAAGATCCTTTACTAAAACCCGATTGTACTCTTAAGAGAGACGTATTCTTCTCAAGAAAATACTTCAATCAATTTGTGACTATTCTTCCCAAAATGTTTCATAAACTGGATGTTCATAAGATAAATATATCATCCTTAAGTTCAGCGTATGAGACTGGGGTGTTTATGTCAGAGCTTTAGACCAACATGGCAGCAGAAATGTCAGGACAAACTGCGATTTCATAAGATCCCTTGAGTTCTCTGAAAACCTCCAGGAATACATCTGAGCTACTAGATGTTTTAAATTGTTTAACTAGTAGATCAGCCTTCTGAAATGTGGTCACTGTACTACCTCCTTTGCCTAACATCCGGATAAGAGTATATGTTTTGATTGCCTAGTCACGTTCATCGTTCCACCAGTCCATGCAGGAAGCAAAGGCACTGGTCCACATGGTGCCCAGTATGGTTATCTCCCTTTAGTTACTGATCTCTAGCCCATTGTTTATATTGTGTTGTTAACTCATTCATTCTGCTTTTAAATGTTCTTCAACTAGTTTTCAATCGAATCTGTGATATTCTATTTATTTTACTGCCCCTCGATGTCAAGTATTATTCAGTCTAATTATATGTATTATTAATGTAGAACTTCTCGTTACGATATGGCTGAAATATTGCCGATGTGACGTTAAATATTAACGCGATCACTCACTCACTCATCGTTCCACGACACTATGTAAATGAAAGTGGATTGCTCGCTTGATGTCTAGTAGCTCGGTATATTTGAATATTGTTTATATGTAGTAATGTTATCATTTGAAACACCAACATCTTCGTTTATGAGGGGACAAGGGTGGCCCTGTTGTCTAAGGCGCCGCAATTCGCTGTGCAGAGTTGCGTACCTTGGGCACGCCAGCAACCTATGATTATGGGCTCGAATCCCGGTTCGCCCGGATTTTGTTTCTAGGTTTTTTAGCACCATACCCGTGCTCGTGGGTTTGACCGAAGTGGTAAACGTCTGAGACATGCATCACTTCGGGCTTTCCTACCGCTTGAAGCTGTTAAAATGCGTTAAACCCAACTCACTCACTCGTATATTGGTTTTAAAGTAATATGCATGTGCTCACGAAGAGGAGAAAGGTCAGAGCAGTTTGCATTTTTAAATTTTCATCGAGGAACATGTTCATGTGAATGTTATGATATAGGAGCTGGCTAGCTGCAGTACACTGTCAGTTCAATATCCCTTCAGGTGGATGAATCACGAGTTTGTAGCTTGATAGACTCGGTGTAAGTTATGGAAGCTGTTGCAGTCTCTCTCGGGGTATAGATGGTTTTAGGCGTCCCGCGTTAGGTTTTATACCATGAACCGGAGACCCCAAACGAGGGCCACACAAAACACGCATATGCATCCCCGATAGATACTGCCACAACAAATTTATCTAGCCGACATGCATATTTTACAGTCTACTAATGTAAAACATTTAAGACCATTGATAGAAACCAGCTGTTCGATTGAGCTGAGATTAATTGTTGCTGTGTCATGTCCTGTGCTACTTTCATTGACTCTTGAACACCGTGCAGCTTTTGCTTCGTGGTAGGTGCAAGAGATTTATGGTCCCGCTCAGAAATTGATACCCCTTCCTACACACATTATTATATCAAGATAACATGGACCAATCGGGTCTCAACATTCTGACATGGAGGTAAGACGGTCGAACGGTCTGATGAAAGCGTTGCTCTGAAGCTGCTCTGCAACAGAATCTGTAAAACAAGTCGTGCTTTGTCGATAGAGCCAATTTAATCGCTAATGGAAAAATAAAAATAAAACAAGATGTATAAAAATAAATTTGAAATATGCTTCACCATTGGAGTACATCCACATTATTTAACAAACAACAAATAGGAGTGTAGAGGCCATGTCGAGTTCAGGACTGTCAGAGACATATTCGTGCAGTGAGGCAGTACAGGGCTGCTCCGTTGCATCTTGTCAGAAGACTGGAATTATTTGGTCCTCGAAAATAGAACCACTTTCAAACTGACATTACCCTAGGGTTTGTTTTGAATACATAAACACGTCGTCAACAGGGTTCGATATTTGTGAATGTGAATTCTGACACCTTACTATATGTACGTATACGACACGACAACGCCTGATAGACATATGATCGTCTTTTTGGTGTACACTAAAGTTTTCTCTCCACGAACATCTCCATTAGTAAATGTCCTCTGAACACCGTCCACCAATACGTGCCTAGAACACCGTCCACCACCACGTGTCTAGATCCGAGCTCGGAGACACGCCCGTCTGTTGCAACCACTGGCGAAGCAGCACTTGGCACCTGTCGCGCAGTCGTTGTCGGTGTCACAACGCCGTAGGAAGAAGTCACAGAGGAACCACAGCATGGGGAATCTCCGGGGGCACCTGCCCGGCCTCCTCGTGGACACAGCAGGGGCACGAGTTGTGGGGACGCCACCAGAGTCTAGGGAACAGAAGAAAGTGGTCGGTCTTCAACTGAACATGCCATTCTTGATCACAATGGGACATATTCATAGTACATTTTATCCTAACTTGAAGTTTGAGAGAAAAAAGCAACAGTTCATGAAACGGATACCGATCATCAGATTACAGAGCGAAACCCACGCGACAATCAGGGTACGACGCCCACCTGAAACTACGCCATGGTAACATACTCAATATTGAACTTTACACGTGAAAAGCAATCTCCATTTTCCTTGCTTACTCTACGGTACAAGAGAACTTGGATCTCGATCTAATACCACGGACTAGTGGAAGGTGTACCTCGACTATTACGGTACAGGTGATGTAGTATGTCTACTTGGTATAACGGTACAGGGGATATAGTATGTCGACTTGTTTATTACAGTAAAGAGGATGTAGTATGTTGACTTGGTATAACGGTACAGGGGATATAGCATGTCGACTTGTTTATTACAGTACAGAGGATGTAGTATGTCTACTTGGTATAACGGTAAAGGGGATATAGTATGTCGACTTGTTTATTACAGTACAGAGGATGTAGTATGTCGACTTGGTATAACGGTAAAGGGGATATAGTATGTCGACTTGTTTATTACAGAACAGAGGATGTAGTATGTCGACTTGGTATAACGGTAAAGGGGATATAGTATGTCGACTTGTTTATTACAGTACAGAGGATGTAGTATGTCGACTTGGTATAACGGTACAGGGGATATAGTATGTCGACTTGTTTATTACAGTACAGAGGATGTAGTATGTCGACTTAGCATTACGGTACAGGGGATATAGTATGTCGACTTGTTTATTACAGTACGGGGGATGTGGTATGTCGACTTGATATTACGGTACAGGGGATATAGTATGTCGACTTGTTTATTACTGTACAGAGGATGTAGTATATCGACTTGTATTTTACTGTACAGGATATGTAGTATGTCAGCTTGGTATAACAGTACGGGGGATGTGGTACGTCGACTTGATATTACGGTATAGAGGATGTAGTATATTGACTTAGCATTACGGTACGGGGGATGTGGTATGTCAATTGGTATTACATTACAGAGGATGTAGTATGTCGACTTGTTTTTTTACGGTACAGAGGATGTGGTATGTTGACTTGGCATTACGGTACAGGGGATGTGGTATGTCGAGTTTGTGTTACGGTATAGACGATGTGGTATGTCAACTTGTTTTTTACGGTACAGAGGATGTGGTAAGTTGACTTGGTGTTACGGTATAGAAGATGTGGTATGTAAACTTGTTTTTTACGGTACAGGGGATGTGGTATGTTGACTTGGCAATACGGTACAGGGGATGTGGTATGCGGACTTGGTGTTACAATATAGAAGATGTAGTATGTCAATTTGTTTTTTACGGTACAGAGGATGTGGTATGTTGACTTGGTGTTATGGTACAGAGGATGTGGTATGTTGACTTGGTGTTATAGTATAGAAGATGTTGTATGTCAACTTGCTTTTTACAGTACAGAGGATGTAGTATGTTGACTTAGCATTACGGTACAGGGGATGTAGTATGTCGATTTGGTGTTATTGTACTGGGGATGTAGTATGTCGACTTGGCATTATGATAAAGGGGATGTGTTTTTATGGTACAGAGGATGTAGTATGTCAACTTGTTTGTTTACGGTACCGGGGATGTAGTATGTCGACTTTGGATTACGACACAGGGGATGTAGTATGTTGATTGGTATTATGGTACAGGGGATGTAGTTTGTCGACTTGAAATTACGGTATGGAAGATATAGTATGTCGACTTGATTTTACAAAACAGGGGATGTAGTATGTCAACTTGGTATTACGGTACAGGGGGAGTGGTATGTTGATTTGGTATTACGGTACAGGGGATGTAGCATTTTGACTTGCTATTACTGTACAGGGGGAGTGGTATGTTGATTTGGTATTACGGTACAGGGGATGTAGCATTTTGACTTGCTATTACTGTACAGGGGGAGTGGTATGTTGATTTGGTATTACGGCACAAGGGATGTAGTATGTCGACTAGGTAATATGGTATGGGGCATGTAGTATGTCGACCTGTTACTATGGTACAGGAGGAGTGGTACGTCGACATGGTAAAATGGTACAGAAGGAGTGGTACGTCGACTTGGTCATTTGGGGAAGTTTTCAATGTTTTACTACATTGAATGTGAGTTCTTTCTCATGATGCTGGTGTAGAGTGAATATTTCCTCCAGTTGAGATAGTGATGTAATAGTATCTGCACTTCACATAACGGGGGACCAGACAATCAAGTGGTTACTATTAGGAGCCAGAATCAATGCCGGGCCATCTGATTCAATAAGTTCCGGATTCCCGCGATACAAGGCATAATATGTAATTACACTGGCGTTTCTTTACATTTTTGTTTCGTGATGCAGATTTTAATTTGTAATTTCCTCTTAACAATCATTCTTCCTGAAATTCTCAATTGTGTTAAAAGCAACATCGTTGTCATCAAGTTGTCACTCACTGGTTTTCAAGCAACAGGCGCCATTAACACAGTTCGTCAAGTCTGGGCAGGCTAGGAAACTGCTGCATGTAATGTCCGCACCATTCATGTCTGTGACGGGGAAACTTCTGAAGCACGGGCTGGGGACGGTGACAGTACTCCGTGCTGGGGAGACAACATGGGCACGTCATAGAGACACAGTGGAGACATTCTAGAGACAACGTGGGCACGTCATAGAGACACAGTGGAGACATTCTAGAGACAAGATGGGCACGTCATAGAGACACAGTGGAGACATTCTAGAGACAAGATGGGCACGTCACAGAGACACAGTGGAGACATTCTAGAGACAAGATGGGCACGTCATAGAGACACAGTGGAGACATTCTAGAGACAACATGGGCACGTCATAGAGACACAGTGGAGACATTCTAGAGACAACATGGGCACGTCATAGAGACACAGTGGAGACATTCGAGAGACAACGTGGGCACGTCAAAGAGACACAGTGGAGACATTCTAGAGACAAGATGGGCACGTCATAGTGACACATTGGAGACATTCTAGAGACAAGATGGGCACGTCATAGAGACACAGTGGAGACATTCTAGAGACAACATGGGCACGTCATAGAGACACAGTGGAGACATTCTAGAGTCAAGATGGGCACGTCACAGAGACACAGTGGAGACATTCTTGACAAGATGGGCACGTCATAGAGACACAGTGGAGACATTCTAGAGACAAGATGGGCACGTCATAGAGACACAGTGGAGACATTCTAGAGACAAGATGGGCACGTCACAGAGACACAGTGGAGACATTCTTGACAAGATGGGCACGTCATAGAGACACAGTGGAGACATTCTAGAGACAAGATGGGCACGTCACAGAGACACAGTGGAGACATTCTAGAGACATAGTGGAGAATATATGACACACATCAACCAAATAACACAGCCTCGTTCTAGATGAAGAGAAGTACAGTAAACTACGGCTATAATGAATTCAAAGAGACCATTTAGTTTAATTCGTTTTGACCGTAGTTCGTCATAAGTATACATACAGCATATATACAGCCAAATAGGCGGGGTCCCAAGACAGTTCCTCATATCCGTCAGTTCGTTACAAGGGTGTTCTTTATAACGTAGTTTACTGTACATATCGTATACACGTCCAGAACACGAGGAATGTACGCGATATAGCACACGGTCTTTTACCAAATTGGCGTAGTTTTATAAGCCACGGTTATTATGTTGAACACATGTGTCAGTGTACACATTCATATCTCTACTATGCAGTGTAGTGTTCAGACAGAGAAGGGTTGGTTAAACCATCAGATGATGTCACGAAACAATATAACGCCATTAGGTTTTAAAACGTGTGATTTGTGTTGTTCAACTTACAGACACAAGTTGCTATGGGCGGACATGGCGCTCTGATGCAGTTGACCACCTGTAGCCTGCACACTTGGTTGAAGCCGCATTTCTGAAACATTGTGAACACTTCCCAGTCAGTCACCCGGCTACTGGTACATGAATATCATGAAGCGATTTATCTCGAATTATGATTAATTGATTTAACCTGATTGCACACTACCTCATCATTTATCTACCTACATGATTTCTACACGGGTCACGTGACACAGGGTTCTGGCACGTGTGCCCACATCCATTGCTGCAACACTTCTGACTTCCGGGACAACTTCCGTCGTTGCTGCAACTCTCCACACAGATGCCGAACGCGCCGTCAGTGCTGGGGCACGACCCTTCCTTTTCAACCGCTGCCAACAAGACAATGACACGTGGTTCATGTACGTCTAAGGTGGCAAAACATTTGTACCCAAAGTGGTTATCTACCATTATAGAGACACAGTGGATACTTTCTAGAGACATAGTGGAGACATCATAGAGACACCTTTGAGACATTATTGAGACGTAGTGGAGACATTACATAGACACAGTAGAGACATTCTAGAGACACAGTAGAGACATTCTAGAGACATGGTGGAGACATTATAGAGCCATAGTTGATATATTATTGAGGCACCTTTGAGACATTATAGAGACACAGTGGAGACATTCTAGAGTCACAGTAGAGACATTCTGGAGACACAGTAGTGACATTATAAAGACACAGTGGAGACATAATAGAGCCACAGTTGAGATATTATTGTGGCACCTTTGAGACATTATAGAGACACAGTGGAGACGTTCTAGAGTCACAGTAGAGACATTCTAGAGGCAAAGTGGAGACATTATAGAGACACAGTAAAGACATTATAGAGACACCTTAAAGACATTCTAGAGACACAGTGGAGACATTATAGAGACACAGTGGAGACATTATAGAGACACAGTGGAGACATTATAGAGACACAGTGGAGACAGTATAGACACACAGTAGAGACATTATAGAGGCATAGTGGAGACATTATAGAGACACAGTAAAGACATTATAGACACACAGTAGAGACATTATAGAGACACAGTAGAGACATTATAGAGACATAGTGGAGACATTATAGAGACACAGTGGAGACATTTTAGAGACATTATAGAGACACAGTAAAGACATTACACAGACACAGTAGAGACATTATAGAGACATGGTGGAGATATTATAGAGCCAAAGTGGAAACATTATAGAGACATAGTGGAGACATTATAGAGGCATAGTGGAGACATCATAGAGACACGGTGGAGACATTATAGAGGCATTGTTGAGACATTATAGAGACACAGTAAAGATATTTCAGAGACATAGTGGAGACATTATAGAGACACAGTAGAGACATAATAGAGGCATTGTGGAGACATTATAGAGCCATAGTGGAGACATTATAGAGCCACAGTGGAGACATTCTAGAGACAAGATGGGCACGTCATAGAGACATAGTGAAGAATACATGACACACATCAACCAAATAACACAGCCTCGTTCTAGATGAAGAGATGTACAGTAAACTACGGTTAAAACGAACCCAAAGGGACCATATATTTTAATTCGTTTTAACACTAGTTCGTTATATATATACAGCATATATACAAACAAATAGGCGGGGACAAAAACACTTTGTTATATACGTAAGTTCGTTATAAGGGTGTTCGTTATAAACGTAGTTTACTGTATATATCGTATACACGCCCAGAACACGAGAAACACACGCAATATAGAACACGGTCTTTTACCAGAAGCCACGGTTATTATGTTGAACACATGTGTAGTGTATACATTCATATCCCCACTATGCAGTGTAGTGTAAAAAACGGGGAAGCAATTGGTTAAACCATCAGATGATGTCACGAAACAATATAACGCCATTAGGTTTTAAAACGTGTGATTTGTGTTGTTCAACTTACGGACACAAGTTGCTATGGGCGGACATGGCGCTCTGATGCAGTTGACCACCTGTAGCCTACACACTTGGTTGAAGCCGCATTTCTGAAACATTGTGAACACTTCCCAGTCAATCACCCAGATACCGGCTACTGGTATCATATCAGCGAAATTATGAATAATTGATTTAACCTGATTGTACTTGAACATTAATCTCTCAGTGCAGGTAGCAAAGATACTGTAAGTCCCCATGGTCCCCGGTATGAGGATCTCCCTTCAGTGGCTGGCGATTTAAAGCCCGTTCTTATCATGTTATTGTTATGTATATTGCCATCCTTTTAATGATTCCATACTTGTTTTATATCCTTTTCTGTGATTAGTCTAGTTATTTTACTGTCCGTCGTTGGAAGGTTCATATATGTCTCATTTTGTTTATTCTGTTTAACCCTTGATAGTCACGATATGGCTGAACTATTGAAATGTGTGACTTAAAACTTTAACTCACTCACTCAACATTTATCTACCTACATGATTTCTACACGGGTCACGTGACACAGGGCTCTGGCACGTGTGCCCACATCCATTGCTGCAACACTTCTGACTTCCGGGACAACTTCCGTCGTTGCTGCAACTCTCCACACAGATGCCGAACGCGCCGTCAGTGCTGGGGCACGACCCTTCCTTTTCAACCGCTGCCAACAAGACAATGACACGTGGTTCATGTACGTCTAAGGTGGCTATACATTTATACCCAAAGTGGTTATCTTTCCGGTTATATAGCAAATGATAACAATTAAAACACAAAGAGGGCCGGACTGAGGGGTTCATGCTTTTATCATGTTACACTCACTCACTCACTCACTCCACACAATAGTAGACCGCGTTACGTGTCATGCATGCATCTATTTCATATTGTATGACTATTCCGTAATACTGTTTGACAACGATTGTCGTAAGTGGTAATTAACGGAATCGGGTGCTTAGGCTCTCTGACTTGGATGATGCATGTCATCGTATCCCACTGACGTGGATCGATGTTCATTATATCAATCGCTAGATTGCCTGGTCCAGATTCGATCATCCTCAGACCGTCGTCACAGAGCTTGAGTATTAACTATATAGGAAATGGAGCTGTGTACCTACCAACACACGAGGCTATGGGGCTCTTACAGGGTGCGCGAAAACACCGCACCTGTTGCACCTCGCACTTGAGGCCACTTTCGCACCTCTGAAACGGGCAACATAGCACAGTTTGTAAACAATGATGACAGCATAATGATGCTAAAAAACCGACTTTAATCCTCTACTGTCTGGATGTTGAATTATATTATAATTCATATTCCAAACTACTGAGTATGAACCGGTGGATCAAAAGGGCATGGTCAGATATCGTTAATGTCCAACACTATATTAACTAAGATGTTTCCTATGATCCCACGTATCGACCGAAAGTATGACACACGCATAAAAAACCCCAATATATACACATAACAATAAAATAAAAGAAACAAAAACGCCCAGAAAACACAACATTAACAAAAAACAAAACACGCTTACAACAGTTGCACAGGGGTCTGCGGGCGGAGTCGGCGTGGTGGCAACAACGATAGCACTTGGGATCGTGCAGACGCTGCCACAGCCGTTACTGCAACATTTCCTATTGTCATCACAGTCGAAGTCCGTCTCACATTCCGTGATGCAGATTCCAACACCAGCGGGAGGGCACGTGCCCGGCTTGCCTGTCCCAGTATACGTCGTGTCCTCTGCAACGCAAGGTGAATACATGCACTCGTCAACATCACTCGTCAACATCACTCTGTCGTCTTCACAGTTTCCACCATGATGCTTACAGAAATAACACCGACATTGTATTGGTAAATATGGATAATTATTAGATTATTTACAAAGAATGTGCTCCAGACGCGTTCAATATCAAAACAGATCTACTTGTGGAAGAGAAACGTTTGAAGCCCCCAACTTCCAAACTGGGCTGGCTGATCTTGGCGTGTTCCAGGTACTGTGCAGGTCGCCATGTGTCACGTGAATTGGGCGTCCTCAGCAGAGTAAATAAAAAAACCTTTCAGACAAGAAGTGGCATTTATTGATATGTGAAGAACAATACGTACCAATACAAACTCCCTGTATCGGACAGTTAAACTGTGGCCCCGCACATGGGGTGGCCCTCTCAACGCAGTGGAAGCCCGACCTGCAGTCGATCGTCTACAACAACGAAGGCGAGAACTCAACCTGTGTCCCTTAACGGAAATATAAAAAACAACAATATGTTCCATAATCATCAGACATCTAGATGACTATACTCTATGCATGTGTTTCCAAACAGTGATGACGTATACCTGTGTTTCTGAATCCCCACCAAACAGTGATGACGTATACCTGTGTTTCTGAATCCCCACCAAACAGTGATGACAGCGGGTGGTTGTGTCACGTATACCTGTGTTTCTGAATCCCAACCAAACAGTGATGACACCAGGTGTTCGCGTCACGTATACCTGTGTTTCTGGATCCCCACCAAACAGTGATGACACCAGGTGTTCGCGTCACGTATACCTGTGTTTCTGAATCCCCACCAAACAGTGATGACACCAGGTGTTTGCGTCACGTATACATCTGTTTCTCAATCCCCACCAAACAGTGATGACAGCGGGTGGTTGCGTCACGTATACCTGTGTTTCTGAATCCCCACCAAACAGTGATGACACCAGGTGTTCGCGTCACGTATACCTGTGTTTCTGAATCCCAACCAAACAGTGATGACGTATAGCTGTGTTTCTGAATCCCCACCAAACAGTGATGACGTATAGCTGTGTTTCTGAATCCCCACCAAACAGTGATGAAACCAGGTGTTCGCGTCACGTATACCTGTGTTTCTGAATCCCCACCAAACAGTGATGACACCAGGTGTTCGCGTCACGTATACCTGTGTTTCTGAATCCCCACCAAACAGTGATGACACCAGGTGTCAAATATACGTGTGTTTCTGAATCCCCACCAAACAGTGATGACACCAGGTGTTCGCGTCACGTATAGCTGTGTTTCTGAATCCCCACCAAACAGTGATGACACCAGGTGTTCGCGTCACGTATACCCGTGTTTCTGAATCCCCACCAAACAATGATGACACCAGATGTTTGCGTCACGTATACCTCTGTTTCTGAATCCCCGCCAAACAGTGATGACAGCAGGTGTCACATGTACATGTGTTTCTGAATCGCTATGAAGCAGTGAAAAGACCAGGTGTTCGCGTCAAATATACGTGTGTTTGTGAATCCCCACGAAACAGTGAATAGACCAGGTGTTTGTGTCAAGTATACATGTGTTTCTGAATCCCCACCAAACAGTGATGACAGCGGGTGTTCGCGTCAAGTATACCTATGTTTCTGAATCCCCACCAAACAGTGATGACAGCGGTTGGTTGCGTCACGTATACAACTGTTTCTGAATCCCCACCAAACAGTGATGACACCAGGTGTTCGCGTCACGTATACATCTGTTTCTGAATCCCCACCAAACAGTGATGACACCAGGTGTTCGCGTCACGTATACATCTGTTTCTGAATCCCGACCAAACAGTGATGACACCAGGTGTTCGCGTCACGTATACCTGTGTTTCTGAATCCCCACCAAACAGTGATGACAACAGGTGGTCGCGTCACGTATACATCTGTTTCTGAATCCCCACCAAACAGTGATGACACCAGGTGTTCGCGTCACGTATACATCTGTTTCTGAATCCCCACCAAACAGTGATGACACCAGGTGTTCGCGTCACGTATACATCTGTTTCTGAATCCCCACCAAACAGTGATGACAGCGGGTGGTTGCGTCACGTATACATCTGTTTCTGAATCCCCACCAAACAGTGATGACACCAGGTGTTCGCGTCACGTATACATCTGTTTCTGAATCCCCACCAAACAGTGATGACACCAGGTGTTCGCGACACATATACATCTATTTCTGAATCCCCACCAAACAGTAATGACACCAGGTGGTCGCGTCACGTATACATCTGTTTCTGAATCCCCACCAAACAGTGATGACACCAGGTGGTCGCGTCACGTATACCTGTGTTTCTGAATCCCCACCAAACAGTGATGACACCAGGTGTTCGCGTCACGTATACATCTGTTTCTGAATCCCCACCAAACAGTGATGACACCAGGTGTTCGCGTCACGTATACATCTGTTTCTGAATCCCCACCAAACAGTGATGACAACAGGTGGTCGCGTCACGTATACATCTGTTTCTGAATCCCCACCAAACAGTGATGACACCAGGTGTCCGCGTCACGTATACATCTGTTTCTGAATCCCCACCAAACAGTGATGACAGCGGGTGTTCGCGTCACGTATACCTGTGTTTCTGAATCCCCGCCAAACAGTGATGACAGCAGGTGTCACATGTACATGTGTTTCTGAATCGCTATGAAGCAGTGAAAAGACCAGGTGTTCGCGTCAAATATACGTGTGTTTCTGAATCCCCACGAAACAGTGAATAGACCAGGTGTTTGCGTCAAGTATACATGTGTTTCTGAATCCCCACCAAACCGTGATGACAGCGGGTGTTCGCGTCAAGTATACCTGTGTTTCTGAATCCCGACCAAACAGTGATGACAGCGGGTGGTTGCGTCACGTATACATCTGTTTCTGAATCCCCACCAAACAGTAATGACACCAGGTGGTCGCGTCACGTATACATCTGTTTCTGAATCCCCACCAAACAGTGATGACAACAGGTGTTCGCGTCACGTATACATCTGTTTCTGAATCCCCACCAAACAGTGATGACACCAGGTGTTCGCGTCACGTATACATCTGTTTCTGAATCCCCACCAAACAGTGATGACAGCGGGTGGATGCGTCACGTATACATCTGTATCTGAATCCCCACCAAACAGTGATGACACCAGGTGTTCGCGTCACGTATACATATGTTTCTGAATCCCCACCAAACAGTAATGACACCAGGTGGTCTCGTCACGTATACATCTGTTTCTGAATCCCCACCAAACAGTGATGACACCACATCAACATGTGCCACAGGTGGTCACTGATTTTGTGAGTGAGTTGGGTTTACCTCCGCTTTGAACTTTAATCCAGATCTATTACCGCGGGTCAGCTTAATTAGAGAGGAAAGCCCGAAGTGATACAGAACCGAGACGTTTACCACACTTTAGTGAAACCCACGAGCACGGGTGTGGTGCTGACAAACCAAGATGCAAAATCGAGGCGAACCGAGATTCCAACCAAACATTATAGGTTTCCGGTGTGCCCAAGGGGCGTAACTCTGCACAGCGATTACCTGTACCTCAGACGACTGGGCTACCGTGTTCCCTTCGGAACCAGTTATGAATGAAATGATTGCGCGTGTATCATATAGTGCCTGTTGGCAGCACTCTTCGGAAAACCACTATCTAAACCGTTCACGGAACGTCAGGCATGTCGGCATAGCAACGATATATGGAGCTTATTGGAATTACTTCCCTCAAGTTGATTTCATTCGTGACACCAGGTCTATCAAAATGGTTCATTGCATCGATAACCATGTTCATTACTCAGTGTATACATTACACAACTATAAGTGTGGGTGGACTATGTGTCTGGTGGTGAGTTGCCTCACTATACTTACTGCGCAGGGATTCGGGGTCGGTGTGGTGACGGCTGCAGAGTAGAGGAAGGGGTCGGTTACACGAACACAAAGGACACACAGACATAGTCAGTTTGAATGGGTCGTAATGCGATACATTTTAGTGACCGTAGCAAGAATGGTAAATCAACTATCACATTATTTATTTTTATTTTCCGTTATTGTATATATCAAAGACATAATGATAAAATTATAAGCGACATTTATTGAAGTTACAGTTCTACATGAAACCACAGATGTGCTGAGGGATGTCAGTGGATGTACTTACTGCCGGCTGGGGTGGCCGGGATACTGTGGGATGTCAGTGGCTGTACTTACTGCCGGCTGGGGTGGCCGGGATACTGAGGGATGTCAGTGGATGTACTTACTGCCGGCTGGGGTGGCCGGGATACTGTGGGATGTCAGTGGCTGTACTTACTGCCGGCTGGGGTGGCCGGGATACTGTGGGATGTCAGTGGATGTACTTACTGCCGACAGGACTGAAGCAGCAAACAGCAAAACGATCAACGGGGTCAATGCTGCAGGAGGTGCTGCTAGGGCACGGGCGTCTGTTTGGGCCACGTCCACAGAACAATTCGTTGTTGCTGCTGTCCACAACAGGGAGTCCTATATCACATTGCTTGAGTGTCGAGGGTGGGAGCGTGGCTGTGGGATGGAAAAGTAAACATCAAAACTCATGTGTTAAACCGTGACAGCAACAGACACATGACACTCAGGTCCTCGTTTTATCAATATTGATGCAGGGCACGAGCCAGCAACAGATATAGGACACACAGGCTCATGTTGTACCACTGCAGATGTAGGGCAAGCAACAGACAAGAGGTTTGGTTTGTGACAGTAGAGAACGATTAAGACACCTACGGACACACGTTGCTTGAGGCGGACAGGGGGCTTGGAAACACTGTACATCCTGCAGTCGACACTCAAATCCTCGGGAACATCTCTACAAAGAGAACATTAGACATGAAACATTAATTACATGAATTTAACTCACGTATTTGGCGGAGACATACTGTGGACATACAG
This sequence comes from Haliotis rufescens, assembly GCF_023055435.1. NCBI lineage: Eukaryota > Metazoa > Mollusca > Gastropoda > Lepetellida > Haliotidae > Haliotis > Haliotis rufescens. The sequence goes on along the minus strand of NW_025963957.1, from coordinate 7,947,670 downwards.
ATTGAGTGGCCTCACTTTCAGCTTCTGAACAATCTCGAAATTTCTTGTCTTGTTATCAAGTAGCCATGACTTTGTCTTTGGAAGATTTAATTATTTTCACTGCATTACTGATATTGTTTTAGCTGTCTGAATATTTTAAATTTTATCACGTGACGTGGTAGTTGTCCTCAGGCAGGTTTCAATTTAAACGTGTATCTGTCTACCGGGTAGACCCCTGTTGACATAGTCACTGCTACTACACCTGCCAGTGGAGGACCTGGTAGCTTTACAATTCAAACTATTACAACCTTACTGGAATTACAGAAAAACATCTAAGATTCCAAAAAAGTACTAATGGTTTGCAGACAGAACGGTAAAGAGTATAAGTACCGCTGTAGCGGATGGACTGGGAAATATTGGTAGTTGACGGGTGGGGTGGGGTGACGGGTATATATGATTATGTTCACAGAACAGGTAAGGCTGTACGTACCACTATCTGACACGGGTAGTTGACGGGTGGGGTGGGGTGACGGGTATATATGATTATGTTCACAGAACAGGTAAGGCTGTACGTACCACTATCTGACACGGGTAGTTGACGGGTGGGGTGGGGTGACGGGTATATATGATTATGTTCACAGAACAGGTAAGGCTGTACGCACCACTGTCTGACACGGGTAGTTGACGGGTGGGGTGGGGTGACGGGTATATATGATTATGTTCACAGAACAGGTAAGGCTGTACGTACCACTGTCTGACACGGGTAGTTGACGGGTGGGGTGGGGTGACGGGTATATATGATTATGTTCACAGAACAGGTAAGGCTGTACGTACCACTATCTGACACGGGTAGTTGACGGGTGGGGTGGGGTGACGGGTATATATGATTATGTTCACAGAACAGGTAAGGCTGTACGTACCACTGTCTGACACGGGTAGTTGACGGGTGGGGTGGGGTGACGGGTATATATGATTATGTTCACAGAACAGGTAAGGCTGTACGTACCACTATCTGACACGGGTAGTTGACGGGTGGGGTGGGGTGACGGGTATATATGATTATGTTCACAGAACAGGTAAGGCTGTACGTACCACTATCTGACACGGGTAGTTGACGGGTGGGGTGGGGTGACGGGTATATATGATTATGTTCACAGAACAGGTAAGGCTGTACGTACCACTATCTGACACGGGTAGTTGACGGGTGGGGTGGGGTGACGGGTATATATGATTATGTTCACAGAACAGGTAAGGCTGTACGCACCACTGTCTGACACGGGTAGTTGACGGGTGGGGTGGGGTGACGGGTATGTATGATTATGTTCACAGAACAGGTAAGGCTGTACGCACCACTGTCTGACACGGGTAGTTGACGGGTGGGGTGGGGTGACGGGTATATATGATTATGTTCACAGAACAGGTAAGGCTGTACGCACCACTGTCTGACACGGGTAGTTGACGGGTGGGGTGGTGTGGGGTGACGGTTATATATGATTATGTTCACAGAACAGGTAAGGCTGTACGCACCACTGTCTGACACGGGTAGTTGACGGGTGGGGTGGGGTGACGGGTATATATGATTATGTTCACAGAACAGGTAAGGCTGTACGTACCACTGTCTGACACGGGTAGTTGACGGGTGGGGTGGGGTGACGGGTATAAATGATTATGTTCACAGAACAGGTAAGGCTGTACGTACCACTGTCTGACAAGGGTAGTTGACGGGTGGGCTGGGGGTGGTCGATACAGCTGAAACAATCCAAACATTTATTGTGTAACTGGCATTTCATCAATGTAGTTCAATCCGAGCGTCGCATCTCAGAGCACACCACCACAGCCCCGATCCCCGTCGTGTGACGCTTCCCTGAGTTCTCCCTGTTTGCAATGTTGGCTGACTGAACATTTGACTCTTAGGATCAACATGTCCTACGGTATCTACAGACACAAAAACCTGCTTGTTTGTGTGCTTACAAATGTGTGCGTGTGTGTGCGTATGTGCATGTGTGGGCATGTGTGTGTGTGCGTGTGTGTGTTGTTGAAAAGCTACTCACGGACACAAACAGCTTTTTGTCGACATGGGGGCAATCTGCATGAAAAGTCCGGTCGGTTTTCACAATAGTGGCCTTTCAAACATAGCGCCGCCTGCACACAGAACAACACACTTCATGAACATCACTCACCGAGGTGTCTTGGTAACTCTCGTATCAACACAACACGTCACTCTGCATGAATATCTTCAGTTAGTTTTAACGAAGCAAGGTCGTCAGTACGTATATAAGCATGGTATTTTTACTCATCAATTCCTATAATTCACCACTATTTTGCGGTTACGCCCAATAGAATCTGTTTTGGCAGATAATCGAGACTGGTTATTCTCTGGCATTGACGCTTTATTTCTACTCACCGCACAGGGATTGGTCAACACGGGCGAGAGGGTGGCTGAAACAGGAAAGTAAACAGTGGTTAGTCCACACAAGAGCAACTCAAGGTTGACGTAATGACCAAACTCCTCTTTCTGAAACAACGTTGTTGGTTTACATGACCTCTTTCTTTCATTCCAACTATTTACATTTAAATTTCATATTCTGTGGCTGTATGCAGCAAAGCCATACACACAATTACACAATTATAAGCGATAACTGTTGGAGTCAGACCTCTACATGGACCACGGTTGTAATGTGGGATGTCATTGGCTGTACTTACTGCCGGCTGGGGTGGCCGGGGTACTGAGGGATGTCATTGGCTGTACTTACTGCCGGCCGGGGTGGCCCAGGTACTGTGGGATGTCATTGGCTGTACTTACTGCCGGCTGGGGTGGCCGGGGTACTGAGGGATGTCAGTGGATGTACTTACTGCCGGCTGGGGTGGCCCAGGTACTGAGGGATGTCATTGGTTGTACTTACTGCCGGCTGGGGTGGCCGGGGTACTTTGGGATGTCATTGGCTATACTTACTGCTGGCTGGGTTGGCCGGGGTACTGTGGGATGTGATTGGTTGTACTTACTGCGGGCTGGGGTGGCCGGGGTACTGAGGGATGTCAGTGGATGTACTTACTGCCGGCTGGGGTGGCGGGGGTACTGAGGGATGACAGTGGATGTACTTACTGCCGGCTGGGGTACTGTGGGATGTCAGTGGATGTACTTACTGCCGGCTTGGATGGCCCGAATACTGTGGGATGTCAGTGGATGTACTTACTGCCGACAGGACTGAAGCAGCAAACAGCAAAACGATCAACGGGGTCAATGCTGCAGGAGGTGCTGCTAGGGCACGGGCGTCTGTTTGGGCCACGTCCACAGAACAATTCGTTGTTGCTGCTGTCCACAACAGGGAGTCCTATATCACATTGCTTGAGTGTCGAGGGTGGGAGCGTGGCTGTGGGTTGGAAAATAAAGATCAAAACTCATGTGTTAAACCGTGACAGCAACAGACACATGACACTCAGGTCCTCGTTTTATCAATATTGATGCAGGGCACGAGCCAGCAACAGATATAGGACACACAGGCTCATGTTGTACCACTGCAGATGTAGGGCAAGCAACAGACAAGAGGTTTGGTTTGTGACAGTAGAGAACGATTAAGACACCTACGGACACACCTTGCTTGAGGCGGACAGGGGGCTTGGAAACACTGTACATCCTGCAGTCGACACTCAAATCCTCGGGAACATCTCTACAAAGAGAACATTAGACATCAAAAACATTAATTACATGAATTTAACTCACGTATTTGGCGGAGACATACTGTGGACATAAAGAGTGAGTGGCCTCCATTTCAGCTTCTGAACAATCTCGAAATTTCTTGTCTTGTTATCAAGTAGCCATGACTTTGTCTTTGGAAGATTTAATTATTTTCACTGCATTACTGATATTGTTTTAGCTGTCTGAATATTTTTTATTTTTATCACGTAACGTGGTAGTTGTCCTCAGGCAGGTTTCAATTTAAACGTGTATCTGTCTACCGGGTAGACCCCTGTTGACATAGTCACTGCTACTACACCTGCCAGTGGAGGACCTGGTAGCTTTACAATTCAAACTATTACAACCTTACTGGAATTACAGAACACATCTAAGATTCCAAAAAAGTACTAATGGTTTGCAGACAGAACGGTAAAGAGTATAAGTACCGCTGTAGCGGGTGGACTGGGAAATATTGGTAGTTGACGGGTGGGGTGGGGTGGGGTGACGGGTATATATGATTATGTTCACAGAACAGGTAAGGCTGTACGTACCACTGTCTGACACGGGTAGTTGACGGGTGGGGTGGGGTGACGGGTATGTATGATTATGTTCACAGAACAGGTAAGGCTGTACGCACCACTGTCTGACACGGGTAGTTGACGGGTGGGGTGGGGTGACGGGTATATATGATTATGTTCACAGAACAGGTAAGGCTGTACGCACCACTGTCTGACACGGGTAGTTGACGGGTGGGGTGGGGTGACGGGTATATATGATTATGTTCACAGAACAGGTAAGGCTGTACGTACCACTGTCTGACACGGGTAGTTGACGGGTGGGGTGGGGTGACGGGTATATATGATTATGTTCACAGAACAGGTAAGGCTGTACGCACCACTGTCTGACACGGGTAGTTGACGGGTGGGGTGGGGTGACGGGTATATATGATTATGTTCACAGAACAGGTAAGGCTGTACGTACCACTGTCTGACACGGGTAGTTGACGGGTGGGGTGGGGTGACGGGTATATATGATTATGTTCACAGAACAGGTAAGGCTGTACGCACCACTGTCTGACACGGGTAGTTGACGGGTGGGGTGGGGTGACGGGTATATATGATTATGTTCACAGAACAGGTAAGGCTGTACGCACCACTGTCTGACACGGGTAGTTGACGGGTGGGGTGGGGTGACGGGTATATATGATTATGTTCACAGAACAGGTAAGGCTGTACGTACCACTGTCTGACACGGGGAGTTGACGGGTGGGGTGTGGGTGACGGGTATGTATGATTATGTTCACAGAACAGGTAAGGTTTAACGTACCACTGTCTGACACGGGTAGTTGACGGGTGGGGTGTGGGTGACAGGTATATATGATTATGTTCACAGAACAGGTAAGGCTGTACGTACCACTGTCTGACAAGGGTAGTTGACGGGTGGGCTGGGAGTGGTCGATACAGCTGAAACAATCCAAACATTTATTGTGTTACAGGCATTTCATCAATGTAGTTCAATCCGAGCGTCGCATCTCAGAGCACACCACCACAGCCCCGATCCCCGTCGTGTGACGCTTCCCTGAGTTCTCCCTGTTTGCAATGTTGACTGAACATTTGACTCTTAGGATCAACATGTCCTACGGTATCTACAGACACAAAAACCTGCTTGTTTGTGTGCTTACAAATGTGTTCGTGCGTGTGCATGTGTGGGTATGTGTGCGTGTGTGTGTGTGTGTGTGTGTGCGTGCGTGTGTGTGTGTGTGTGTGTGTGTGTGTGTGTGTGTGTGTGTGTGTGTGTGTGTGTGTGTGTGTGTGTGTGTGTGTGTGTGTGTGTGTGTGTGTGTGTGTGTGTGTGTGTGTGTGTGTGTGTGTGTGTGTGTGTGTGTGTGTGTGTGTGTGTGTGTGTGTGTGTGTGTGTGTGTGTGTGTTGTGGATATCAGTGGATGTACTTACTGCCGGTTGGGGTGGCCGAGGTATTGTGGGATGTCAGTGGATGTACTTACTGCCGGTTGGGGTGGCCGAGGTATTGTGGGATGTCAGCGGATGTACTTACTGCCGGCTGGGGTGGCCGGGGTAGTGTGGGATGTCAGTGGCTGTACTTACTGCCGGCTGGGGTGGCCGGGATACTGCGGGATGTCAGCGGTTGTACTTACTGCCGGCTGGGGTGGCCGGGGTACTGTGGGACGTCAGTTGCTGTACTTACTGCCGGGTGGCGTGGCCGGGATGGGTGACACACAACGTTTGCCACAGCCGTTCTTGCAGCACTTGAGGTCGCCGCTGCAGCTGCCGTCGTTGACGCACTCACTCTCACAGGATCCAATTCCAAGGAGATTGGGACACGTCCCCGGCTTGAATTGAATGGGTGTGATCGGTGCCGCTGAAACATGAACATGATGTTACATGCATGTCATCAATGAAGGTCAGGTCAGGTCATGTTGTAACCACCTGTCTCTGTCAAGCCTCATGATTTAGGTCATGTTGTAACCACCTGTCTCTGTCAAGCCTCATGATTTAGGTCATGTTGTAACCACCTGTCTTTGTCAAGCATCATGCTTCAGGTCATGTTGTAACCACCTGTCTCTGTCAAGCATCATGCTTCAGGTCATGTTGTACCCATCCGTCTCTGTCAAGCATCATGCTTCAGGTCATGTTGTAACCACCTGTCTCTGTCAAGCATTACGCTTCAGGTCATGTTGTACCCACTTGTCTCTGTCAAGCATCATGCTTCAGGTCATGTTGTAACCACCTGTCTCTGTCAAGCATCATGCTTCAGGTTATGTTGTAACCACCTGTCTCTGTCAAGCCTCATGCTTTAGGTCATGTTGTAACCACCTGTCTTTATCAAGCATCATGCTTCAGGTCATGTTGTAACCACCTGTCTCTGTCAAGCATAACGCTTCAGGTCAGGATGTACCCACCTGTCTCTGTCAGGCATCATGCTTCAGGTCATGTTGTAACCACCTGTCTCTGTCAAGCATCATGCTTCAGGTCATGTTGTACCCACCTGTCTCTGTCAAGCATCATGCTTTAGGTCATGTTGTACCCACTTGTCTCTGTCAAGCATCATGCTTCAGGTCATGTTGTACCCACTTGTCTCTGTCAAGCATCATGCTTCAGGTCATGTTGTAACCACCTGTCTCTGTCAAGCATCATGCTTCAGGTTATGTTGTAACCACCTGTCTCTGTCAAGCCTCATGCTTTAGGTCATGTTGTAACCACCTGTCTTTATCAAGCATCATGCTTCAGGTCATGTTGTAACCACCTGTCTCTGTCAAGCATTACGCTTCAGGTCAGGATGTACCCACTTGTCTCTGTCAGGCATCATGCTTCAGGTCATGTTGTAACCACCTGTCTCTGTCAAGCATCATGCTTCAGGTCATGTTGTACCCACCTGTCTCTGTCAAGCATCATGCTTTAGGTCATGTTGTAACCACCTGTCTCTGTCAAGCATCATGCTTCAGGTCATGTTGTAACCACCTGTCTTTGTCAATCATCATGCTTCAGGTCATGTTGTACCCACCCGTCTCTGTCAAGCATCATGCTTCAGGTCATGTTGTAACCACCTGTCTTTGTCAAGCATCATGCTTCAGGTCATGTTGTACCCACCTGTCTCTGTCAAGCATCATGCTTCAGGTCATGTTGTAACCACCTGTCTTTGTCAAGCATCATGCTTCAGGTCATGTTGTACCCACCTGTCTCTGTCAAGCATCATGCTTCAGGTCATGTTGTACCCACCTGTTTTTGTCAAGCATCATGCTTCAGGTCATGTTGTAACCACCTGTCTCTGTCAAGCATCATGCTTCAGGTCATGTTGTAACCACCTGTCTTTGTCAAGCATCATGCTTCAGGTCATGTTGTACCCATCCGTCTCTGTCAAGCATCATGCTTCAGGTCATGTTGTAACCACCCGTCTCTGTCAATCATCATGCTTCAGGCCATGTTGTACCCACCTGTCTTTGTCAAGCATCATGCTTCAGGTCATGTTGTACCCACCTGTCTCTGTCAAGCATCATGCTTCAGGTCATGTTGTAACCACATGTCTTTGTCAATCATCATGCTTCAGGTCATGTTGTACCCACTTGTCTCTGTCAAGCCCCATGCTTTAGGTCATGTTGTAACCACCTGTCTTTGTCAAGCATCATGCTTCAGGTCATGTTGTACCCACCTGTCTCTGTCATGCATCATGCTTCAGGTCATGTTGTACCCACCTGTCTCTGTCAGGCCTCATGCTTTAGGTCATGTTGTAACCACCTGTCTTTGTCAAGCATCATGCTTCAGGTCATGTTGTACCCACCTGTCTCTGTCAAGCATCATGCTTCAGGTCATGTTGTACCCACCTGTCTCTGTCAAGCCTCATGCTTTAGGTCATGTTGTAACCACCTGTCTTTGTCAAGCATCATGCTTCAGGTCATGTTGTACCCACCTGTCTCTGTCAAGCATCATGATTTAGTTTAAGCTGTTGTGACCTACCTCTCGGCATCCAGCAACACGTGGTTTGGGTGTCCATCACCTCGAAGTTGCAGGTGGTGTGGTCGGGGCAGTCGTTGTCAGAGATGCAGGAGAGGGCGGTGAAGTTCATACTAAGAACTGGGTCGCCATAGCGACAGCTGCTCACTGGTAGCCTGGGTTCTTAAAAAATAAACATTTATGTTCCATTACATCCTTGTTTCAGTAACATCCATATTACCGTTACATCCATATTACCGTTACATCCATATTACCGTTACATCCATATTACCGTTACATCAATGTAACAGTGACACCCATATTACCGTTACATCAATGTAACAGTGACACCCATATTACCGTTACATCAATGTAACAGTGACACCCATGCAACACTGGCGTGCCTGTTACACTTACGTCTGTGTAACAGTTACATCCTGTTACAATTATATACCTGTTATACATATTGCAGTTACATCTATCATACAATTACGTCCATGTTACAGTAACATCTATGTTACAGTCACATTCTTATTACTGTTACACCAGGTTACATCTACATCCACGTTACAGGAACGTGTGTGTACACTACGAGGGGGACATACAGAGGAAATGTTCACATAGTGAGATGAGGGTAAACACTGTACATACGTAAACACTGAGGTTCCGGCGGACATGGGAACGCTTCACAGGAGACCTTCACGAGACGGCACTCCTCCTCGGGACCGCATCCTCTTCCCTAGAAGACAAGGCGCAGATATTGTTTTGTGTGTTTGTTGTTTAACGCCGTACTCAGCTATATTCCAGCATATGACTGCGGTCAGTAAATAATCGAGTCTGGACCAGCCAATCCAGTGATCGACATTATGAGCATCGATCCACGCAATTGGGATCGATGGCATGCTTCAATCAAGTCAGCGAGCCTGACCACACGATGCCCTTAGTCGCCTCTTACGACAAGCATGGTCGCCTTTTACGGCAAGCATGGGTTGCTGAAGATCTATTCCAACCCGGATCTTCACGGGTCCGCAGACGTTGACAGAATACTGACACTGTGTGGAAAACAAGGTGCCGATATTGACAGAATACTGTCACAGAGTGACATTTAGAGTCAGTATATTGACAATGTGTGTATACAAGGTAAATTAAGTGTCAGTACATTGAGACTGTGTGTATACAAGGTACATTTAGAGTCAGTATATTGGCTTTGGGTATACAAGGTACATTTAGAGTCAGTACATTGACACTGTGTGTACAAGGTACATTAAGAGTCAGTATATTGACACTGTGTATACAAGGTACATTTAGAGTCAGTATATTGACACTGTGTATACAAGGTACATTTAGAGTCAGTATATTGACACTGTGTATACAAGGTACATTTAGAGTCAGTATATTGACACTGTGTGTGTACAAGGTACATTTAGAGTCAGTATATTGACCCCCTGTTTACAAGGTACATTTAGTGTCAGTATACTGACACTGTGTATACAAGGTACATTTAGAGTCAGTATATTGACACTGTGTGTACAAGGTACATTTAGAGTCAGTATGTTGACACTGTGTATACAAGGTACATTCAGAGTCAGTATATTGACACTGTGTGTATACAAGGTACATTTAGAGTCAGCATTGACACTGTGTGTATACAAGGTACATTTAGAGTCAGTATATTGACACTGTCTGTATACAAGGTACATTTAGAGTCAGTACATTGAGACTGTGTATACAAGGTACATTTAGAGTCAGTATATTGACACTGTGTATACAAGGTACATTTAGAGTCAGTATATTGACACTGTGTGTATACAAGGTACATTTAGAGTCAGTATATTGATACTGTGTGTATACAAGGTACATTTAGAGTCAGTATATTGACACTGTGTATACAAGGTACATTTAGAGTCAGTATATTGACACTGTGTGTATACAAGGTACATTTAGAGTCAGTATATTGACACTGTGTATACAAGGTACATTTAGAGTCAGTTTATTGACACTGTGTATACGAGGTACATTTAGAGTCAGTATATTGAGAGTGGCGTACACTCGCATTAAGACAATGTGATACTGCGACAGTGCAGGGAAAACGTGAACTGTGGGACTATTTACTGAGTGTGGAGACAACCTGGAATTCGAAACATCCAGTTCGACACAGCAGGTTAACTTAATGAGAAATATATTAAGGGATTGGGGGATCAAATTGTAAACACGACACAACCGGGTATTCGACACATTAAAGACGACGGGTTCGAGTGCCCTGTGTTTAAATTATGCTTGAAGAAACGGTGACGTTTGGCTAAACGTAGACCGCATTACGATCTCCTCAATTGCCCCGAATACTTTCGCGTCTCCAAATGCAAGAAAGCGAGGCTATACAAGCATTCTAGTTTGCTGTAGCCCACCTATTTGCTAGACCCTAAATGTCAACTGTTTAGGGCGATTATCTTGACACAAAAAGCGTTATGTCCTTTTAGCTTTCAGTACATGAATTTGAGTGCACAAAATTCAAAGCGTGCCTGTTGACATATGAGTATGAATAACAGCGCGACGAGAGACGCCTTACAGAGTTTGGGAAACATAGTTAACACAGAGAGTAGACGTACACAGGCAAAACAGCACACAGGTAACACAGCACACAGGTAACACAGACAGTAGACGTACACAGGTAACACAGCACACAGGTAACACAGACAGTAGACGTACACAGGTAACACAACACACAGGTAACACAGACAGTATATGTACACAGGTGAAACAGCACGCAGGTAACAAAGACAGTATATGTACACAGGTGAAACAGCACACAGGTAACACAGACAGCATATGTACACAGGTAAAACAGCACACAGGTAACACAGCGCACAGGTAACACAGCACACAGGTAACACAGACAGTAGACGTACACAGGTAAAACAACACACAGGTAACTCAGCACACAGGTAACACAGCACACAGGTAACACAGCACACAGGTAACACAGCCATTAGACGTACACAGGTGAAACAACACACAGGTAACACAGACAGTTTATGTACACAGGTAACACAACACACAGGTAACACAGACAACATATGTACACAGGTAACACAGCACACAGGTAAAACAGCACACAGGTAACACAGCGCACAGGTAACACAGCACACAGGTAACACAGACAGCATATGTACACAGGTAACACAACACACAGGTAACACAGACAGCATATGTACACAGGTAACACAACACACAGGTAACACAGACAGCATATGTACACAGGTGAAACAGCACACAGGTAACACAGCGCAGAGGTAAAACAGCACACAGGTAACACAGCGCACAGGTAAAAAAGCACACAGGTAACACAGCGCACAGGTAACACAGCACACAGGTAACACAGCACACAGGTAACTCAGCACACAGGTAACACAGCACACAGGTAACACAGCACACAGGTAACACAGCACACAGGTAACTCAGCACACAGGTAACACAGCACACAGGTAACTCAGCACAAAGGAAACACAGACAGTAGACCTACACAGGTAACACAACACACAGGTAACACAGACAGTATATGTACACAGGTGAAACAGCACACAGGTAACACAGCACACAGGTAAAACAGCACACAGGTAACACAGCGCACAGGTAACACAGCACACAGGTAACACAGACAGCATATGTACACAGGTGAAACAGCACACAGGTAACACAGCACACAGCTAACACAGACAGTAGGCGTACACAGGTAATACAACACACAGGTAACACAGCACACAGGTAACACAGACAACTGACGAACACAGGTACATAAGCACACAGGCAGAAGAGAGTAACCCGATCCTGTTCATCCTTTTTCTTTTAGTGAAATCATCTCCAACAACCTCCATGATTTCAACCTCCATGCCTCGCACAAATATCAAGTCATTGTCTCATCAAAGAAGTCATAAAATTATGTCTACTCCGGTTTATGAAACGGAGAAGACATGTTCACATCTGAACATATCACTCATCCTGTATATAAGAGAGATCATCTGCACGACGTTTGCCTGGTACAAATATCAAGTCATTGTCTCATCAAAGAAGTCATTAAATTGTATCCAAGCCACAAGAAAAAAAATCATCTTGTTAGTTTGCGCATACCACACAACGTGTCGCGAACAAGAATTCTGTTTGGGCATTGAAGAGCGGAAACGGAAATATGTAAATTTATATTATGCATCCTTAAACAGTGAAGCATTGTGATTAGTGTGTGTTGTGATACTACTGACTTCTGATTGGAGGGATGTTTACTGCTGACTTCTGATTGGCGGGATGTTAACTGCTTGCTTCTGATTGATTGGCTTGAGGTTTATAACTGACGTTTGATTGGCTGAATGTTTCATGTTGACATCTGATTGGCTGGATGTTGACCCCTAGCTTCTGATTGACTGACTGAATGTTTACTACTGACTTCTGATTGGCTGGCTATTATACATACCTCCGCCTCTTTCTGCCTGCAGGGGTCGTTGTATTGTTGCTGGGCGACGATTGTCAGGGCGAGACACAGCTGGAAGGATAGTAGTATGTCAAATGTAATAGAACACAGCTCAGCCGATACTAAGTAACGTTTGCGTGTTTGTTTGTTTGTTTGCTGAACGCCTCACTCACAATATTCCTGCTATATGGCGGTCTGTAAATAATCGAGTCTGGACCTGACAATTAAGTGATTGACGTGCATCAACCAATTGGCCAAGTCAGCGAGCCTGACCACCCGACCCCGTTCGTCGCCTCTTACGACAAGCATGGGTTGCTGAAGATCAATTCTAAGTCGGATCATCACGGGTATCTTAAGTACTGGAGTGTATGTAACAGATCAAATGTGTAATCAATTATCATGTATATACTTGATAAATGTATATTTTTGCACTCTTGTAATGGCGATGTGACGGTATCATGTTGATTGCATTAATAAAGAATCTAGGTTGACATCAAAGTCTGTGTTATTCCTCATATTAACGCAGCAATGTGCCACAATAGTTAGCTACATAATATATATATATATATATATATATATATATATATATATATATATATATATATATATATATAATGACAGGATCATAAAATACAATAAAATAAAAGCAGTTTTAGGATAATTTGACAGATAGCGTTCTGGTATAAACTTGTTTCTTAAACACAATAAGACGGACATACACAAATAAAATGAATTTCGTTGCATAGTATGTATGATAACTGAGTGAATCAGGTGTACACATAGTACCATAATACCTCAGGTACGTCTGCTGGTAATCCATGGCTTACCGACATTGAGACAGGCGTGTTTCTGGGATCAAAACAAACATCAGAGGCTTTGTCACACATGCAGGTACGCCATCTGATTTGTGTAACATGTGTTTGGCCAGGGTTGGCAGCTATATAACCACTTGACGAGTGACTTGTTCTAGACGGACCATACCGATCTACTCACAGCAACAACTTTGGTCCTGGATCGCCCTGTCATAGCTTCTAAACACATGAAGATTAACAAATGTGTGTACACATGTACCCTGCATAGATAGATAGATAGATAGATAGATAGATAGATAGATAGATAGATATGCTCTACATGTAGGTGCCAGGCACGTTGTTCTATATGTAGGTGCTAGGCACGTTGCACTATGTGTAGGTGCTAGGCACGCTGTTCTATATGTGGGTGCTGGGAACTCTGTTCTATATGTAGGTACTAGGCACGTTGCACTATATGTAAGTGCAAGGCACGTTGTTCTATATATAGGTGCTAGGCACGCTGTTCTATATGTGGGTGCTGGGAACTCTGTTCTATATGTAGGTGCTAGGCACGCTGTTCTATATGTGGGTGCTAGGCACGTTGTTCTATGTGTAGGTGCTAGGCACATTGTTCTGTATGTAGGTGCCAGGCACGTTGTTCTATGTCTAGGTGCTGGGCACGTTGTTCTATATGTGGGTGCTGGGAACTCTGTTCTATGTGTAGGTGCTAGGCACGTTGTTCTATATGTGGGTGCTGGGAACCCTGTTCTATGTGTAGGTGCTAGGAACTCTGTTCTATGTGTAGGTGCTAGGAACTCTGTTCTATGTGTAGGTGCTAGGCACGCTGTTCTATATGTGGGTGCTAGGCACGTTGTTCTATGTGTAGGTGCGAGGCACGTTGTTCTAAATGTGGGTGTTGGTAACTCTGTTATATATGTAGGTGCGAGGCACGTTGTTCTATGTGTAGGTGCGAGGCACGTTGTTCTAAATGTGGGTGTTGGTAACTCTGTTATATATGTAGGTGCTAGGCACGTTGTTCTATGTGTAGGTGCGAGGCACGTTGTTCTATATGTGGGTGTTGGTAACTCTGTTCTATGTGTAGGTGCGAGGCACGTTGTTCTAAATGTGGGTGTTGGTAACTCTGTTATATATGTAGGTGCTAGGCACGTTGTTCTATGTGTAGGTGCGAGGCACGTTGTTCTATATGTGGGTGCTGGGAACTCTGTTCTATGTGTAGGTGCGAGGCACGTTGTTCTATATGTGGGTGCTGGGAACTCTGTTCTATGTGTAGGTGCTAGGCACGTTGTTCTATATGTGGGTGCGAGGCACGTTGTTCTATGTGTAGGTGCGAGGCACGTTGTTCTATGTGTAGGTGCGAGGCACGTTGTTCTATATGTGGGTGCTGGGAACTCTGTTATATATGTGGGTGCTGGGAACTCTGTTCTATATGTAGGTGCGAGGCACGTTGTTCTATATGTGGGTGCTGGGAACTCTGTTCTATGTGTAGGTGCGAGGCACGTTGTTCTATATGTGGGTGCTGGGAACTATGTTCTATGTGTAGGTGCGAGGCACGTTGTTCTATATGTGGGTGCTGGGAACTCTGTTCTATGTGTAGGTGCTAGGCACGTTGTTCTATATGTGGGTGCTGGGAACTCTGTTCTATGTGTAGGTGCGAGGCACGTTGTTCTATATGTGGGTGCTGGGAACTCTGTTCTATGTGTAGGTGCGAGGCACGTTGTTCTATATGTGGGTGCTGGGAACTCTGTTCTATGTGTAGGTGCGAGGCACGTTGTTCTATATGTGGGTGCTAGGCACGTTGTTCTATGTGTAGGTGCGAGGCACGTTGTTCTATATGTGGGTGCTAGGAACTCTGTTATATATGTGGGTGCTGGGAACTCTGTTCTATATGTAGGTGCGAGGCACGTTGTTCTATATGTGGGTGTTGGTAACTCTGTTCTATGTGTAGGTGCGAGGCACGTTGTTCTATATGTGGGTGTTGGTAACTCTGTTCTATGTGTAGGTGCGAGGCACGTTGTTCTATATGTGGGTGCTAGGAACTCTGTTCTATATGTGGGTGCTGGGAACTCTGTTCTATATGTAGGTGCAGGGCACGTTGTTCTATATGTGGGTGCTGGGAACTCTGTTCTATGTGTAGGTGCTAGGCAAGCTACTACATTTCACTCTCACACTTTAAGCCTCGATGGGTTCACGTACCAACTGCCTGAATGTCCCATGAATCATTGTTCAGATGCCGCTTGACAGTAACACTATTATTATATAACTACTTTCAAACGATATTGGTTTACTTGGGAAACTGGTATTTAGTTAGAACACGTAGCCGTGACATGCTGAACATTTGTCAGGATCATTCGCCTATCTACATCCGTGGTTGGACGTGTCCCGCTTTCATCCAGAAAGGCATTGCCTAAAAGTCGGGACGGGCCAAAGTGTTATTGGCTAATTACATCATTATCGGCGACCACACCTACATATTACTGATGCAACATACACACATGACATTTGTGAACAATCACCAACAAAAAACTTGACCATAATTAAGTAATTCGGAGTAAATCGCTTGAAAACCAGAAAGTGGAGCAGTGTGTAAGCGTCGCTGATCTTGGTAACATGTAAAAGAGCAATCGTTAAACGAAATAATATTTGAAACGTATCAAATACTTCTAGCTATCGTGATACCAATTTCCATCTGTCGGCATAGCGTTTATATTTATAGGATAGTACTATATCTAAGTAAATACCTCTTTATAATGTCACTGTTCATCGTATTTAAAGCAGACACGTTGGTGAAAGTAGACCTTTTCTCCCTATACTCTCAACAGTCTCACAAGTGTTCGGTCCGACTTGGCCCGGGCTGTCAAAATCGAATCAAACCTCACATATATATCATGAAATGGATTCACATCTACCTATATACCACTTTATAGTGTCTCAGATCGCGGTACTTAAGGAAAACAAGGTGCTCAAAGTGAAGCCCTTTTCCCTCTATTAGATATTATATTATTTTCTCTTGGAACATCTATAAGATGTACAATTACATGTATTTACCAAAACGTTTTTACTTCATTAAATAAACATTCACTCATTGAACATCTCCAACAGTTTTGTCCATGTTGAGATCCACTGAAATGGTTAGTGCACTTGTTATATTTATATGGAACAGAACGATATTTGTGATTAAATACGATTTTATTGGATACATTTACCTTGGCTATATTTAAAAATTCAACAATAGCTTGCGTGTGGTTTGTTTGGAAGTATAAAATCAACTATTGTTTGTAAAAACCATTTGTGTGTGTTAATATATATGGGTTTTTTAAAGAAGAGGTGTTTGTATAGATAATTATTTGTGTGTTCACAAACCCCTATCATGTAATTATATTTTCCTGAATAACATGTTGTTTGCATGTAAAATAAATGTCCCTGTTCACCTATGTAGAAAGTCAATAAGCGAAAAAAAACCTGAGTAACAGACTGTGTATTATAGATCCATGGAAATACGATTGCATAGACGATCAATTCAGAATACAACAGGTGTAAGGTGTGACTAATTGAAATGTATCTCGATGACTAATTGAAATGTATTTCGCAGGTAATAATTAATAAACATTTTGACAGAACAACAAGTGAAGGATTGAGTTGAATTTTGGTTTTGCGAAAAAGGTCCGTGGTTTCTGTGGATGAAACTAAGTTTGACAATGTTGCAAATGATCACTTTCTTTGACTTCATTACGGATTCCTCAACCTGTATCGAGGAGAATTGTTTACAGTTAAGTAAAATTTTAATTAAGATTTCTTAAAGCTGTCACGGTGGCAAATTCAAACTTCGATATCATGGTACACAGTTCTATTGTAAAGTCAGATTGGGACCGAGATGGCGGTCGTGATCGGAGAATAGGTTCTAGAGTTCGGTACACACATTCGTGGTAAATATCTCTCATGTAGTGACTGATAGGGATTTTGTCATGTTTTGAAGAAATGTCATCACTGTCATGCTTTTGATGATACACAAAACGTAAGCTTTACCTCAAACATGCTAGTTCCGGTCACAAAATATATGCTTTACTGCTTTTTACTTTTTACTGATTTTTGTATTAATAAGATTACAACGTTTCTCAAGGTTACTGACTCCAAGAATTCATTAAAGTGCATTTTAAGCACCTAAAATTGACAACTAACACCCTGATCGCAAAACTCCCAACGATTTATACTAAAAATAGATACGAAAACTTTTGCTGAACCCGAGGTTTGAATGTCTGACAAATACGTACTTTCTTGTGTTCTCATACATAAAACAGCAGTGAAAACATGATCTAACATGGCTTACTGTGGAATGTGTCTTGGATTGTAAACTGTCCATATTATTCCAAATTGTATACATACACATGTGTCATGTCTTTATTTGGTTTTGTGTCTCTACCCGCTAACATATGTGGCAAGATACACCTTCCAGGATAGTGGACGATGTGGACACTGACGTAAATTTCTACAACATGTCCAAACATTCCCAAACAGACAGAATCATATGCTTTCTGAAAGTCAATCCAGCACATCATCGTTGTCGTCGTCGTTTTTGTCGTCTACGTCATCATTATCCTTGAAGGATAGTGGACGGTATGGACACTTGAATATTTCGAATATTTGGAAATGTGTGCATTTTAATTAATACAAACACTATTTTAAGCGTCAGGAAACACGGGATTTTTCATGAATGGCGAGTATATAAACTTGGGAAGCTAACTTGACATTTCGTTTGTACGGTCCTCATACTGTCTTTGTCTTGTTTCTCCTGAATCTCATTAGTTCCTCAAGAAACAGATATATCGGTCATACAATGATTTCATTGGATTTATCAAAAAGGACCATATCAGGTTTGTTCGCTTGGATACGTCTGACTCTGTATGTGGGCGTATTCCAAAGAATTTTATATGTAAATATCATTTCCCACGACGCCCTCTGCATATTCTGGGTCGTACCATTGATGGTCTCGGAGACAAAAACCGTCCAGCACCATCCACAAAATAAACATTAACATTGATATTCAGTACTACATCAATGGGTCGTTTAGGAAAATCCACTGTTTTCAGTCTTGACATGCTTCACAAGAGGATCTTCAGATATATAAATATGTGCAATAGTGCACAATTAATTTCAATCATGAAATGCCTCCTTGTTAATCACACCATGGTCCCCGTCCTCGTCATACCAAAACACGTTAACATATGGTCATCATCATCACCATAAGCAACTATCATCATTATCATTATTATGTTTATGTTCCCGTCACAGTACATCGTATTAAAATAAACAAGGTGCTCAAAGTGAAGCCCTTTTCCCTCTACATTCTCAACATAATCAGAAGTATTTGGCTTGTGTTGGGTCCGACTTGGCCCGGGCTGTCAAAATCAACCTTAAACACAAAGATGTATCTTCAAGTGTGTTTACATCTGTACATCCCTAGTCATTCGCGAATACCCACTTCCAGAAAACATCCTGTGTTGGATTAACATGAATTAGTAAAAGTTGATTAGGGATGCCCAACACACAGTCAAGACACTGACTTTTCTACGAGGACTCGCGGTATGTAGTCATAATTATCAGTTTATTACCTTGTTGAAGATGCATTTTGATTCAAACTCAATTGAATGAGCAAAACTATACTTTTGTGGACATTTGAGATCTGCCTAGATATGGACGTTTCGTTTTATTATTCTGCAATCCATTTTTAGTGTTATCCGCTGGCCCGGCCCGGTTCGACTTTTCTTGGCCCGACTTTTAGGCAGTCCCACCAAGAAACGTAACGAGGTCACGTGACGCCGTGGGAGAAGTGTCAATTTGCTACTGTCTGACCACGGCCATGGATGTGACACAATAAGGACATTGTTACTGTTTCGCGTAAATGTGGCAAAGGAAGAACGTTGTTACTGTTGCTACGAGTGAGTGAGTGAGTGAGTTGGGCTTGACGCCGCTTTTAACATTATCCAGTTATATCGCGGCGTGTCAGCTTAATGTGGGAGGAAAGCACGAAGTGATGCAGGTCTCAGACATTTACCACTTCGGTGAAACCCACGAGCACGGGTATGGTGCTGACAAACCTAGAAACATAATCGGGGCGAACCGGGATTCGAACCCACAATCATAGGTTTCTGGCGTGCCCAAGGGACGCAACTCTGCACAGCGAACCGCAGCGCCTCAGACGACTGGGCCACCCGTGCCCCCTACAGTTGCTACGAGTCTGGTGGGTACGCGTAAATGTGGCAAACTGACAGATGTTGTTGCTATGGCTACGACTGGGGTAGGTACAAAATGTGGCAATGGAGCGACGTTGTTACTGTGGCTACGATTTGTGTGGTTCGCGTAAATGTGGCAAAGGAAGGGCGTTGTTACTGTGGCTACGAGTGGTGTGGTTCGCGTAAATGTGGCAAAGGAAGGGCGTTGTTACTGTGGCAACGAGTGGTGTGGTTCGCTTAAATGAGGCAAAGGAAGGGCGTTGTTACTGTGGCTACGAGTGGTGTGGTTCGCGTAAATGTGGCAAAGCAAGGGCGTTGTTACTGTGGCAACGAGTTGTGTGGTTCGCGTAAACGTGGCAAAGGAAGGGCGTTGTTACTGTGGCAACGAGTGGTGTGGTTCGCGTAAATGTGGCAAAGGAAGGGCGTTGTTACTGTGGCAACGAGTGGTGTGGTTCGCGTAAATGTGGCAAAGGAAGGGCGTTGTTACTGTGGCTACGAGTGGTGTGGTTCGCGTAAATGTGGCAAAGGAAGGGCGTTGTTACTGTGGCAACGAGTGGTGTGGTTCGCGTAAATGTGGCAAAGGAAGGGCGTTGTTGCTGTGGCTACGAGTGGTGTGGTTCGCGTAAATGTGGCAATGGAGGGACGTTGTTGCTGTGGCTACGAGTGGTGTGGTTCGCGTAAATGAGGCAAAGGAAGGGCGTTGTTACTGTGGCTACGAGTGGTGTGGTTCGCGTAAATGTGGCAATGGAGGGACGTTGTTGTTGTGGCTACCAGTGATGTTGGTAAGCGTCATTATGGAAAAAGACGTACGTTGTTGCTATGGCTGTGGCAACCAGTAGGCTGGGATGTGACTCAATGCAAATATTAATACACAATGCCAATCGCCAGCACACAAAGTCAGATTAGGTGCCTCACTGTGGCAAGTGTGGGTTCGAATCCCGGACGGGACTCAACCCCAAAAAGTACTAGAATCTGTACTTCACTAAGAAAGAGTTATCCCAAATATAACTTTGTTATAAATGCAAATATTGTTGTTGTCGCAGCCCATGGCGTCGGACACACGTGGAGGCGACACCAGACGGACAATGTGATCCGCCGATGAGTCCTGTGTCCCGCGGCCGGCTTGGGGCGACACTGTCACGGAAGTCGGGGACAAGCCTACACATCAGTACACGGGAGTGTCACAAACACAAAGGTGTCTAATTCCAAAGGGAGTGTTTAACATAATCCGGCTTTCTCTTTATAAATTAACCTTACTTATAACAGCTGACTGTCGCCTTTGTTAACAAGTATGAATGTAGATAACGGTCGTCAGATAATAGATGCAGGTAATACACCTATTTAATAGTTTTAAAGCTTTTAGATAAATACTAGCCTAGGGTAACAAGATCCCAAGCAGACCTCTTTTGCTTAACATCTTGCTTCTCTATCTATTTAACTAAAATTTAGAACAATAAAAAGGAATATGATTGTTTGTGTGCCCTGTGGTTGATGAATGTCTAGACAGAGGGGAATACTTAGTCCTGTTGTTTCTGTTGGACTGGCACTAATCTTGTTGACATATTTACTGGGTGCAATCTATAAAACTGTGTAGACATATCTTTTGTCGTTTTGAATATTATGTCTGGGAGGTGGGATCTTGTTACCCTAGGCTAGTATTTATCTAAAAGCTTTAAAACTATTAAGCTATGTAGACATAACTTTTGTCTTATTGAATGGTTTGTCTGGCAGATGTGTTCTCGTTACCTCAGGCTAGCATCTATCTAGAAAACTATAACTGAAACAACTGATATTTTGTATATGCATTTTACTTTGATAAATATGAATTACTTGCTGTTCTATAATTATATGTAATTTTGTATAAATGTTACACCATGATAACTCATAAAAGCACTTGCTGTGGATCTAATTATTATATTAAAACTAAGTATAAATGTCATATCATGATACATCACTGAACAGGAAACTGTGGTGTAATGCGTCATCTACCCACTCCTTGCAGCAGTTGACAGGACGATACACATACAATAACAGCGTTATACACCACACAGACATACAGTCATGCTGGTTGCAAGTTAAGATTGACCGATACAATAGTCCCAGATGATACAGCAAGAGTCTCGTGGATATATAGTATACTCTAAGCCGACTCATTACATATCTCACTGTGATATTAAACAAGACAGTGTATGTACTCACCGTGAAAGTGACGACTGTTATAAAGCCCATGTTGAAGGCGGATCTATTCACTGTTTTCTACGGACACTTCGCTACAGGGAGTCCGTTCAGTACACCAAGTACCTCTGTTTACTTTGACTGCTGTACTCATGACGTGTATTTATAGGCCGGCCCTACAGCTCCCTGTCACGACCAATGACGAGCTCTGACGTTCATGTTGCCGTAGGTCAAGGGGCATTTCTCAACTTTGGGTCCGGATCCTCTTGAATAGAGTTGTTGTCCTGCTAGTCGACTAGCCGGAGCAACATGGTGTTGACGGCGAACCCTGGTCTACGTTGCCATATTCGTGCAAATTGGGATCTAACACCATTGATAATATGACTCACGATACAGTTCAAGCCCATTGCACTCACAATGTGGTGAAAGGATGTATCTGTCTATTGGAGGAGATGGGGTGTGTGTGTTTATGGCGCGCGGGGGGGGGGGGGTGTCTCAGTGGCAAATATACAAGTTTGATGAAGACAAAAAGACATGTCATGCCCTTGTTCAATAGTGTAACTCATAACTCCAAATAGTGCTACGTAGCTCCCTTTAGTGGAAGGATATTGTTTTCATTAGAAATCTACACTGTGAGGTCAGAGTGCTTCTACTGGGATATGTGGAAACTATCATGGAACACTGCAGAATGAAACACCTACAGTACATTCGGAAATCCTAGAAAATTGCTTTTCTGGCTTCATTTAATAAATACGAGTCTCAGGACTATAAAAAGAGCATATATCAAAATAACGCAAATTGCCCTAATCTGGCCTATCCTAACTGACACTGTGATTACCCTTCAAATGTACTTTTACAGGTAAAATGACTTAGAAAATATTCGTGTGTTGTCATGCATGTATGAAAATGCTTATAACCCGAGGTAATTGCCCAACACCTGTCCCGAGGTGATTACCTCACACCGTCCCATGCATTCTCACAGGTGCAAATGTCATCGAGTTGGGGATGGTCTCAAAATATTGCTGTTATTGTACTTATTGGACATGTGCGTTGATAGGGAAGAAATTAAGGATATGTACTACATTATATTTGCTTGGAAACATGATGGACTAGTTAAGTGCTATGAAATATTGGAAGGTTGTGGTTTTGGAATCCAGAAGTATTTGTTGTTCTACAAATTAATTCTTGAGGTAGCATTTATCCCCGCTGATGACGTATATGAATCTGTACTTTTGAATTTTGAATGAACCCTTTACACTTAGCCAAGATAGGTACAACAGGGTTGAGCTCACAATGTCTGACTGGCGTACGTAAGACAACGTGACCGTGTTGTGTCGCCAGCACATATGTCTTGTACTTTACAGGGTTCTTATTCAGTAGACTTTTCTCCATGAGTTGAACTTTCGTTTCATATATGGTCTGAAGTCGACAATGTCATATATTCCTGTATGGTCGCCTTCAGACTACTCATGGTTTGGGCGACAGTATCTGATTCCCGGACGTTATATTTACTGGCGGTATCTATTACAATGACACTGACGTTGTTTAAAATGGGCAATAGCTAAAGTTCGAACCAGTCTATGAACACATCACCTCCTATAATGTCCTTATGAAAATCACCAGTTTTCTTTTTCGCCTCGAAAACGAGCACACATCCATCAATAAGCCCCATTGCAGCGTGCAAAACAATGACACGATTACCTTTACCTGATGGTGTATGGGTGCTTTTTGGCGATAGCCACGTGTAGTCAGTGGAATGATCAAGGTAAATTATCTGGACGCCCTGACTGTGATAGTTATGAAAGGTTCGGAGTTAATGTGACCTCATAGACAGGATTGAATATTTTCCCCTGATAAGTGCTCGGTCATCGCCACACACAATGTATCGAAATCCCACCTTTTGGAGGCAATGGGCAATAGTTAGTGCAGTTAACATTAATTATATCTTTAATTCCTCCCAAATTCTACTACAAATCAGGGTTACCTTCTTCTCATAAAGCTTGTACACTATACGCCTAATCGCCCTGTATCAAAGCTGTCTAATATCTTTTTAACGTCCCAGTTCTGTTTTTGAGACCTCCCTATACCAGTTTTGTTTTCCTATCATACCGTAGACTTGATGGTATGAATTGAAAACCATATACCTTGGGTAATTCACCCTATCTAAATAAATAAATGTTTTCCCTCTACCTCTCTAAATTGTAAAGAACTTGTATACATTCCCCAGTACAGACTCTATATCGTGTACCATGGTTATTGCTATGCAAGTGTAATGTAACATGCATCATGGGAGCAATGTTAAAACAGACGCAGGGTCATTTTGTCATTTAAGAAGATGCACATCTAGAATTTTCTCAAAATGATTTTTGTGTGTGGATTAGACGTTTTATGAAGACTACATAATTATCCTTATAACGGAGACACGTGCGCATATTTCTATAGTCAGTTTCAGACTACCATCATCTGACTTAAAATAAATGTAATCTTCCTGTTTTCGTTCGAAATTGTCTCCTGTAAACTTGTCGATAGGACTCCTTGTGACTGAAATACTTCAAATCACAGGTAGGGCGATCGGTAGTTACTCGATATTTCAATAACAATAGTCTGTGAAAATATATATCCTTTTTTAACAGGCAAAAAGCAGTTTTCTAGCATTTCCGAAAGCCCCTTTTTTAATTCAACTGTGTAATCGGCGTAAGTGTCACATTTGTCTCCCTGTTGCTATTAACACTCACAAAACACCCCGCGCTCAACCATAGAGATATCGTCGTGCTAATTAGTCCTTTAAATACATGACACATCTTGTGGATAGCAGCTTCTTTTATTCTTTGTCACGACGTTTCAGAGCGACTTCTTGCTTCCTCGTCAGGTGAAGGCTGAGTAAATGTATAAAGGTAACATATAATAAGTCAACGAAATAGAAAAAGTGAAAAAATGTACATGGTATTTATCAGTGAACACAGAATGCCATTAAGAAAGTGGTCAAATGAAACAAATGTTTTATTTGGGATAACACTTTCTCAGTAAAGTACATATTCTCGTACTCTGTGTACCCTTCTGACAAGTGTAAATTGCCACGGCTCCCATGGCCGAAAGCTATGAATACAGAATGCCATTTAGAAAGTAGTTCTAGACTACAAGTTGTCGGATTTTCATTTTGTGGAGGTCTCGGTGGCTGTGTGGGTTAGATCGCTGACTTGGCGTGCTGGTGATTAGGTGCCTCACTCACAGTGTGGGTTCGAATCCCGAACGGGTCTCAACCCCAAAAATGTACGAGAATATGTATTGAATATATAATGAAAGTGTTATCCCAAATGTTACACTTGGTATTTATCAAGGTATTGGAAGTTTTATCTTTATATCCCCTTTGGAATTAAGACGTATTTTCTATATATCGAGCTATCGATCTCTGACAAAAGTGTCTTGTATGAAGAGTAAAATACAAGGGTTTTTTGCTGGCTGTAAAAGTGTACCAAACTTGGAATCTATTACCCCTTGCCTGAGAAGGTTTACAAACACATTGCTATTTCCAGCTTCTTGTGAACAAGGTCTTTTCAAACAACTCTCGTGTGACCAGGTTTACGATGCTGAACAAGAGAAGTCAACCACTAAAGAAATGTAAAATGCTCCACCCACTCACCATACACGCCCACCGTACACGCCCACGCTACACGCCCACCCTACATGCCCACCCTACACGCCCACCCAACATTCACAAAAACAAAACAACCTTCCTTTTATTAATTCTTACAAAAAAAGTTGGGTGTGGGGAAATGTCTTCCTTCGAGTGGGTAATTGTCCTGTAGGGTAGTGTGGGTAATAGTCCTGTAGGGTAATGTGGGTAATTGTCCTGTAGGGTAATGTGGGTAATTGTCCTGTAGGGTAATGTGGGTAATAGTCCTGTAGGGTAATGTGGGTAATAGTCCTGTAGGGTAATGTGGGTAATAGTCCTGTAGGGTAATGTGGGTAATTGTCCTGTAGGGTAATGTGGGTAATTGTCCTGTAGGGTAATGTGGGTAATAGTCCTGTAGGGTAATGTGGGTAATAGTCCTGTAGGGTAATGTGGGCAATAGTCCTGTAGGGTAGTGTGGGTAATTGTCCTGTAGGGTAGTGTGGGTAATTGTCCTGTAGGGTAGTGTGGGTAATAGTCCTGTAGGGTAATGTGGGTAATAGTCCTGTAGGGTAGTGTGGGTAATTGTCCTGTAGGGTAATGTGGGTAATAGTCCTGGAGGGTAGAGTGGGTAATTGTCCTTGAGGGTAGTGTGAGTAATTGTCCTAGAGGGTAATGTGGGTAATAGTCCTGGAGGGTAGTGTGAGTAATTGTCCTAGAGGGTAATTTGGGTAATTGTCCTTGAGGGTAGTGTGAGTAATTGTCCTAGAGGGTAATGTGGGTAATAGTCCTTGAGGGTAGTGTGAGTAATTGTCCTAGAGGGTAATGTGGGTAATAGTCCTGGAGGGTAATGTGGGTAATTGTCCTGGAGGGTAGTGTGGGTAATTGTCCTAGAGGGTAATGTGAGTAATAGTCCTGGAGGGTAGTGTGGGTAATTGTCCTAGAGGGTAGTGTGGGTAATTGTCATGGAGGGTAGTGTGGGTAATTGTCCTAGAGGGTAATGTGGGTAATTGTCCTGGAGGGTAGTGTGGGTAATTGTCCTAGAGGGTAATGTGGGTAATAGTCCTGGAGGGTAGTGTGGGTAATTGTCCTGGAGGGTAGTGTGGGTAATTGTCCTGGAGGGTAGTGTGGGTAATAGTCCTGGAGGGTAGTGTGGGTAATTGTCCTCTCGGCGGTTGACCATGTGGGGAAATGTCCGGAACCCCCCCAACACATCTTTACGTGTTTCTTACGTGTTTCTCTGTACGTGTACGCACAACATCTACACTTCATTCAAAATATAAGCAAACGCGCTATCGTGACATTGGATTGTTTGGTCCATCACAAGATTGTCTGGTCACGAATCGATTGTTTACAGGCCGATGTAGCGTGGCAGGAGTACCGCAGTGAGGCGGCAGACAACACAGACTTGGTGGGAGCGGCGGACGCTACCGGTGGGACAGGAGTACCGCAGTGAGGCGGCAGACAACAAAGACTTGGTGGGAGCGGCGGACGCTACCGGTGGGGCAGGAGTACCGCAGTGAGGCGGCAGACAACAAAGACTTGGTGGGAGCGGCGGACGCTACCGGTGGGGCAGGAGTACCGCAGTGAGGCGGCAGACAACATAGACTTGGTGGGAGTGGCGGACGCTACCGGTGGGGCAGGAGTACCGCAGTGAGGCGGCAGACAACAAAGACTTGGTGGGAGTGGCGGACGCTACCGGTGGGGCAGGAGTACCGCAGTGAGGCGGCAGACAACAAAGACTTGGTGGGAGTGGCGGACGCTACCGGTGGGGCAGGAGTACCGCAGTGAGGCGGCAGACAACAAAGACTTGGTGGGAGTGGCGGACGCTACCGGTGGGGCAGGAGTACCGCAGTGAGGCGGCAGACAACA
Source organism: Haliotis rufescens (assembly GCF_023055435.1). Lineage (NCBI taxonomy): Eukaryota > Metazoa > Mollusca > Gastropoda > Lepetellida > Haliotidae > Haliotis > Haliotis rufescens. The sequence continues at coordinate 7,920,415 of NW_025963957.1, read as the reverse complement.
AAGACTTGGTGGGAGTGGCGGACGCTACCGGTGGGGCAGGAGTACCGCAGTGAGGCGGCAGACAACAAAGACTTGGTGGGAGTGGCGGACGCTACCGGTGGGGCAGGAGTACCGCAGTGAGGCGGCAGACAACAAAGACTTGGTGGGAGCGGCGGACGCTACCGGTGGGGCAGGAGTACCGCAGTGAGGCGGCAGACAACAAAGACTTGGTGGGAGTGGCGGACGCTACCGGTGGGGCAGGAGTACCGCAGTGAGGCGGCAGACAACAAAGACTTGGTGGGAGCGCGGGACGCTACCGGTGGGGCAGGAGTACCGCAGTAAGGCGGCAGACAACAAAGACTTGGTGGGAGTGGCGGACGCTACCGGTGGGGCAGTACATGCTTTCCCTTTTCATGAACACCTGGTGTCATCACAGATATTGAGCGATCCTTCCCTACTACACTACTTAGTAGGTTACCTTTAACGCCAACTGGAATCTGTTTTGGCAGATATTTGAAACCGCTTATTCTCTGGCGTTTAAGTTTTATATTCATATTTTTACGATAAACCACACAGCATACAGTGTTGTTTTCTCCCAACCCGCCTGTACATTTTAAAAGCATGCTGAAGAATGACGGTGCGTCATGCCACGCCCTCGTGTAGATGAGGAACAACACGTGGCGTCCTTGACGCAGGCCAGCATCACCCGTCAGTGTCTGTGACTCATCAGTGTCCGAGACTCGCGGTTCCACATTGCCCATTACTTCTTGCAATGATAACAATAGGATGAATCAGCTGACAGCCCGTATCTTTACTTCCACGTTCACTTTCTTCATGCCTAGTCCCATCTTGGGACGTATTGACAAAAACAGTCTCAGGAATAGTGGATGTAACACAGCCAGTCTCTAGACGTCAAATCGACTGATTTATTACTGGGAGTAAACTTGTCTATGTGGAGTGTGTCAGTTAAGATGGATTGATGCCAACAGTGTCAGCGAGATTCTGAATTGTCTGTCAGTCAAAACCATTTAAGTCTTAAGTAACTTCAGGACGCCCAGACATGGGGCTATCTTCCGTTGGTCTTGTACATTGAGCAAGCAGCACATTTCTTAACGGTCGAAAATAAAGGACAGTCATCCAAAAGTGTTTTTCACATCTACGTGTATTTCCTTTGGTGGCATTTTATTACATTTTTGTCTCTGAGGTTCTTAATGGAACTTTCATTCCCGCCATCAGCCCAAAATGAGGGTACTCATCTGTCAGATGTCTCATATGAACAGTTTGTAAAGTACGTGCAAATGTAATGAATAATACTGATACTTTTCAATATTTTAAAACATCAAATAAAAGCGATACAATCCTTTCAACATTCAGACGAAATCTCCAAAAGCAGAGTCGATTGTAAGCCCACAGTTGACATGTTGAATGCACATGGGATTATTACTCAACGCGGTGTGTTCCCTAAACTAAAGTGTCTCTCAGGGAATTCACATTCTTCTTGCCTGGTTACCAGGCCTACAAAAAACAATTCGTTGATTGCATTACCACCTATAAATCTTAATGATAAAGACAACCTCTTCCTTGATTATTCATCATCATGACACAGCATATGTGCTGAAAGACATGGCTACTTTTACTGCACCTACAAAAGTTCTCAATCTTACAGCTTAACGAGGTTACCTACAAAGAAAGCGTCTGGATTATCGAAGTTATTTACACACGTACGCACGCACGCACGCACGCACACTCGCACGCACAAAATAAATGAGAGTTTGTAATTCAAAAGAGCTTTTAGTTCTTACAATATATACAGAGTTGGCAGAGCGGCGTCTCACAGCTTCCAGCTTTCAGCGAATGTGAGTTGACAGAGCGGCGCCTCACAGCTACTTGTGAATGGGAATTGACAGAGCGGCGTCTCACAGCTACTTGTGAATGGGAATTGACAGAGCGGCGTCTCACAGCTTCCAGCTACTTGTGAATGGGAATTGACAGAGCGGCGCCTCACAGCTACTTGTGAATGGGAGTTGACAGAACGGCGTCTCACAGCTTCCAGCTACTTGTGAATGTGAGTTGACAGGGAGGCGTCTCACAGCTTCCAGCTACTTGTGAATGTGAGTTGACAGTGCTGCGTCTCACAGCTACTTGTGAATGTGAGTTGACAGGGAGGCGTTTCACAGCTACTTGTGAATGTGAGTAGACAGGGAGGCGTTTCACAGCTACTTGTGAATGTGAATTGACAGAGCGGCATCCCACAGCTTCCAGCTACTTGTGAATGTGAGTTGACAGTGCTGCGTCTCACAGCTACTTGTGAATGTGAGTTGACAGGGAGGCGTCTCACAGCTACTTGTGAATGTGAGTTGACAGGGAGGCATCCCACAGCTACTTGTGAATGGGAGTTGACAGAGCGGCGTCTCACAGCTTCCAGCTACTTGTGAATGTGAGTTGACAGGGAGGCGTCTCACAGCTACTTGTGAATGTTAGTTGACAGAGCGGCGTCTCACAGCTACTTGTGAATGTGAGTTGACAGAGCGGCATCCCACAGCTACTTGTGAATGTGAGTTGACAGAGCGGCGCCTCACAGCTTCCAGCTACTTGTGAATGTGAGTTGACAGGGAGGCGTCTCACAGCTACTTGTGAATGTGAGTTGACAGAGCGGCATCCCACAGCTACTTGTGAATGTGAGTTGACAGAGCGGCTCTTCACAGCTACTTGTGAATGTGAGTTGACAGAGCGGCGCCTCACAGCTACTTGTGAATGTGAGTTGACAGGGAGGCGTCTCAAAGCTACTTGTGAATGTGAGTTGACAGAGCGGCATCTCACAGCTTCCAGCTACTTGTGAATGTGAGTTGACAGTGCTGCGTCTCACAGCTACTTGTGAATGGGAATTGACAGAGCGGCATCTCACAGCTTCCAGCTACTTGTGAATGTGAGTTGACAGGGAGGCGTCTCACAGCTACTTGTGAATCTGAGTTGACAGAGCGGCGCCTCACAGCTACTTGTGAATGTGAGTTGACAGAGCGTCGTTTCACAGCTACTTGTGAATGTGAGTTGACAGAGCGGCGCCTCACGTCTACTTGTGAATGTGAGTTGACAGAGCGGCGCCTCACAGCTACTTGTGAATGTGAGTAGACAGTGCTGCGTCTCACAGCTACTTGTGAATGGGAGTTGACAGAGCGGCATCCCACAGCTACTTGTGAATGTTAGTTGACAGGGAGGCATCTCACAGCTACTTGTGAATGTGAGTTGACAGAGCGGCGTCTCACAGCTACTTGTGAATGTGAGTTGACAGTGCTGCATCTCACAGCTACTTGTGAATGTGAGTTGACAGAGCGGCATCCCACAGCTACTTGTGAATGGGAATTGACAGAGCGGCATCTCACAGCTTCCAGCTACTTGTGAATGGGAATTGACAGAGCGGCGCCTCACAGCTACTTGTGAATGTGAGTTGACAGAGCGGCGTCTCACAGCTTCCAGCTACTTGTGAATGTGAGTTGACAGGGAGGCGTCTTACAGCTACTTGTGAATGGGAGTTGACAGAGCGGCATCCCACAGCTACTTGTGAATGTTAGTTGACAGGGAGGCATCTCACAGCTACTTGTGAATGTGAATTGACAGAGCGGCATCCCACAGCTACTTGTGAATGTTAGTTGACAGGGAGGCATCTCACAGCTACTTGTAAATGTGGGTTGACAGGGAGGCGTCTCAAAGCTACTTGTGAATGTGAGTTGACAGAGCGGCATCCCACAGCTACTTGTGAATGTGAGTTGACAGAGCGGCGTCTCACAGCTACTTGTGAATGTGAATTGACAGAGCGGCGTCTCACAGCTACTTGTGAATGTGAGTTGACAGAGCGGCTCTTCACAGCTACTTGTGAATGTGAGTTGACAGAGCGGCGCCTCACAGCTACTTGTGAATGTGAGTTGACAGGGAGGCGTCTCAAAGCTACTTGTGAATGTGAGTTGACAGAGCGGCATCTCACAGCTTCCAGCTACTTGTGAATGTGAGTTGACAGTGCTGCGTCTCACAGCTACTTGTGAATGGGAATTGACAGAGCGGCATCCCACAGCTACTTGTGAATGTTAGTTGACAGGGAGGCATCTCACAGCTACTTGTAAATGTGAGTTGACAGGGAGGCGTCTCAAAGCTACTTGTGAATGTGAGTTGACAGAGCGGCATCCCACAGCTACTTGTGAATGTGAGTTGACAGAGCGGCGTCTCACAGCTACTTGTGAATGTGAATTGACAGAGCGGCGTCTCACAGCTACTTGTGAATGTGAGTTGACAGAGCGGCTCTTCACAGCTACTTGTGAATGTGAGTTGACAGAGCGGCGCCTCACAGCTACTTGTGAATGTGAGTTGACAGGGAGGCGTCTCAAAGCTACTTGTGAATGTGAGTTGACAGAGCGGCATCTCACAGCTTCCAGCTACTTGTGAATGTGAGTTGACAGTGCTGCGTCTCACAGCTACTTGTGAATGGGAATTGACAGAGCGGCATCTCACAGCTTCCAGCTACTTGTGAATGTGAGTTGACAGGGAGGCGTCTCACAGCTACTTGTGAATCTGAGTTGACAGAGCGGCGCCTCACAGCTACTTGTGAATGTGAGTTGACAGAGCGTCGTTTCACAGCTACTTGTGAATGTGAGTTGACAGAGCGGCGCCTCACGTCTACTTGTGAATGTGAGTTGACAGAGCGGCGCCTCACAGCTACTTGTGAATGTGAGTAGACAGTGCTGCGTCTCACAGCTACTTGTGAATGGGAGTTGACAGAGCGGCATCCCACAGCTACTTGTGAATGTTAGTTGACAGGGAGGCATCTCACAGCTACTTGTGAATGTGAGTTGACAGAGCGGCGTCTCACAGCTACTTGTGAATGTGAGTTGACAGTGCTGCATCTCACAGCTACTTGTGAATGTGAGTTGACAGAGCGGCATCCCACAGCTACTTGTGAATGGGAATTGACAGAGCGGCATCTCACAGCTTCCAGCTACTTGTGAATGGGAATTGACAGAGCGGCGCCTCACAGCTACTTGTGAATGTGAGTTGACAGAGCGGCGTCTCACAGCTTCCAGCTACTTGTGAATGTGAGTTGACAGGGAGGCGTCTCACAGCTTCCAGCTACTTGTGAATGTGAGTTGACAGTGCTGCGTCTCACAGCTACTTGTGAATGTGAGTTGACAGGGAGGCGTTTCACAGCTACTTGTGAATGTGAGTAGACAGGGAGGCGTTTCACAGCTACTTGTGAATGTGAATTGACAGAGCGGCATCCCACAGCTTCCAGCTACTTGTGAATGTGAGTTGACAGTGCTGCGTCTCACAGCTACTTGTGAATGTGAGTTGACAGGGAGGCGTCTCACAGCTACTTGTGAATGTGAGTTGACAGGGAGGCATCCCACAGCTACTTGTGAATGGGAGTTGACAGAGCGGCGTCTCACAGCTTCCAGCTACTTGTGAATGTGAGTTGACAGGGAGGCGTCTCACAGCTACTTGTGAATGTTAGTTGACAGAGCGGCGTCTCACAGCTACTTGTGAATGTGAGTTGACAGAGCGGCATCCCACAGCTACTTGTGAATGTGAGTTGACAGAGCGGCGCCTCACAGCTTCCAGCTACTTGTGAATGTGAGTTGACAGGGAGGCGTCTCACAGCTACTTGTGAATGTGAGTTGACAGAGCGGCATCCCACAGCTACTTGTGAATGTGAGTTGACAGAGCGGCATCTCACAGCTTCCAGCTACTTGTGAATGTGAGTTGACAGGGAGGCGTCTCACAGCTACTTGTGAATGTGAGTTGACAGGGAGGCGTCTTACAGCTACTTGTGAATGGGAGTTGACAGAGCGGCATCCCACAGCTACTTGTGAATGTTAGTTGACAGGGAGGCATCTCACAGCTACTTGTGAATGTGAATTGACAGAGCGGCATCCCACAGCTACTTGTGAATGTTAGTTGACAGGGAGGCATCTCACAGCTACTTGTAAATGTGGGTTGACAGGGAGGCGTCTCAAAGCTACTTGTGAATGTGAGTTGACAGAGCGGCATCCCACAGCTACTTGTGAATGTGAGTTGACAGAGCGGCGTCTCACAGCTACTTGTGAATGTGAATTGACAGAGCGGCGTCTCACAGCTACTTGTGAATGTGAGTTGACAGAGCGGCTCTTCACAGCTACTTGTGAATGTGAGTTGACAGAGCGGCGCCTCACAGCTACTTGTGAATGTGAGTTGACAGGGAGGCGTCTCAAAGCTACTTGTGAATGTGAGTTGACAGAGCGGCATCTCACAGCTTCCAGCTACTTGTGAATGTGAGTTGACAGTGCTGCGTCTCACAGCTACTTGTGAATGGGAATTGACAGAGCGGCATCCCACAGCTACTTGTGAATGTTAGTTGACAGGGAGGCATCTCACAGCTACTTGTAAATGTGAGTTGACAGGGAGGCGTCTCAAAGCTACTTGTGAATGTGAGTTGACAGAGCGGCATCCCACAGCTACTTGTGAATGTGAGTTGACAGAGCGGCGTCTCACAGCTACTTGTGAATGTGAATTGACAGAGCGGCGTCTCACAGCTACTTGTGAATGTGAGTTGACAGAGCGGCTCTTCACAGCTACTTGTGAATGTGAGTTGACAGAGCGGCGCCTCACAGCTACTTGTGAATGTGAGTTGACAGGGAGGCGTCTCAAAGCTACTTGTGAATGTGAGTTGACAGAGCGGCATCTCACAGCTTCCAGCTACTTGTGAATGTGAGTTGACAGTGCTGCGTCTCACAGCTACTTGTGAATGGGAATTGACAGAGCGGCATCTCACAGCTTCCAGCTACTTGTGAATGTGAGTTGACAGGGAGGCGTCTCACAGCTACTTGTGAATCTGAGTTGACAGAGCGGCGCCTCACAGCTACTTGTGAATGTGAGTTGACAGAGCGTCGTTTCACAGCTACTTGTGAATGTGAGTTGACAGAGCGGCGCCTCACGTCTACTTGTGAATGTGAGTTGACAGAGCGGCGCCTCACAGCTACTTGTGAATGTGAGTAGACAGTGCTGCGTCTCACAGCTACTTGTGAATGGGAGTTGACAGAGCGGCATCCCACAGCTACTTGTGAATGTTAGTTGACAGGGAGGCATCTCACAGCTACTTGTGAATGTGAGTTGACAGAGCGGCGTCTCACAGCTACTTGTGAATGTGAGTTGACAGTGCTGCATCTCACAGCTACTTGTGAATGTGAGTTGACAGAGCGGCATCCCACAGCTACTTGTGAATGGGAATTGACAGAGCGGCATCTCACAGCTTCCAGCTACTTGTGAATGTGAGTTGACAGGGAGGCGTCTCACAGCTACTTGTGAATGTGAGTTGACAGGGAGGCGCCTCACAGCTACTTGTGAATGTGATTTGACAGAGCGGCATCCCACAGCTACTTGTGAATGTGAGTTGACAGAGCGGCGTCTCACAGCTACTTGTGAATGTGAGTTGACAGAGCGGCGTCTCACAGCTACTTGTGAATGGGAGTTGACAGAGCGGCATCCCACAGCTACTTGTGAATGTGAATTGACAGAGCGGCGTCTCACAGCTTCCAGCTACTTGCGAATGTTAGTTGACAGTGCAGCGTCTCACAGCTACTTGTGAATGTGAGTTGACAGTGCAGCGTCTCACAGCTACTTGTGAATGTGAGTTGACAGAGCGGCGTCTCATAGATTCCAGCTACTTGTGAATGTGAGTTGACAGAGCGTCGTTTCACAGCTACTTGTGAATGTGAGTTGATAGAGCGGCGTCTCACAGCTACTTGTGAATGTGAGTTGACAGAGCGGCGTCTCACAGCTACCTGTCAATGGGAGTTGGCTTTGAGACGTTATCCCGTTTGTGTTTTCTAGAAGCGTTAGGCATGTGTCATGTCGGACCTCTCGTCAGCCTGTAAATCATGTCGAACAGTTACTGAACTATAGTGACTCTTGTGTTTTAACCCCTTTTCCTATTTTCAGTTATCTGTTTTAACTCCAGTGTTCTAAATGCCTGCTGTGTATCAAGCATTCACTGTTTGTAAAATTACCAAATGACCTGACTTTATTCCCCTGGCTTTACACGTACACGCCATAAATCTGCCCCAGTAAAACCACTTTGCAATTATTATCAACGTCGAGCTACTGATTGGCATATTCCATTGTGCAAGAGTTGCCATGGCGTATGTATTCCCAGGTATATTGCTACATCAGCGTTTGTCCACAACGATTCCAGAGCACATAGAAACACCAGTCGAGAGTGAAGTTAGGTCAATGGCCGTTTCTTTGTCCAATGTAGGATATAGGGTAAACATCCATCGTTTTGTCAGATCAATACATTCCATGCCACCAAACGTTGTATACTGACCAACTTTAGTAAGTGCCAGCGCGTCGTTCTTGTGAAGTCGGATGTCAAAGCCATAAGGTATGTTTTTGTGTCGGCGGTTGACCGTTTCGACCAACACAGAGAAGGAAGGGGAACAATGTCACGGGGTCAACGTCTGGGGGAGATTCTAGACCCGGTATGTGGGGATGTGTGGTAATATATACAGCTTAACACCAGCACCGCCGCATGGAAACAGCCCGGGTTAAATGTACCGACAAGTAACGCAAACTGCCGGGCACAAACAATTCTACACTTGAGAATAGGTTTAAGTCCCAGAATTACAAACAATTCTACACTTGAGAATAGGTTTAAGTCCCAGAATTACAAACGATTCTACACTTGAGAATAGGTTTAAGTCCCAGAATTCCAAACATTCTACTCTTGAGAATAGGTTTAAGTCCCAGAATTACAAACATTCTACACTTGAGAATAGGTTTAAGTCCCAGAATTACAAACGATTCTACACTTGAGAATAGGTTTAAGTCCCAGAATTACAAACAATTCTACACTTGAGAATAGGTTTAAGTCCCAGAATTACAAACGATTCTACACTTGAGAATAGGTTTAAGTCCCAGAATTACAAACGATTCCACACTTGAGAATAGGTTTAAGTCCCAGAATTACAAACGTTGGGAAACTGTCGCCGACACACTGCAAACTTCAGGTCCAAAGCACAACCCGTACCCGTATCAAATGCATCACCTTCTAATAACAATTTCTTGTTTGTTTCATTTTTAGCCACCATCAAACATGGGTCTGTACTTTGCCCGTCTGTTTACTGTTATTGCATGGTTGCGATGTGTGCAGACAGGGTGTGTTAATATGTCTAGCATGTCGATATAAACTGAATGTTGCATAACCTTCCATCACAGCTGTAATAACACGGTCAACGTGACTTCTAACAAGCCCGGTGACCGTCCATCACAGCTGTAATAACACGGTCAACGTGACTCCTAACAATCCCGGTGACCGTCCATCACAGCTGTAATAACACGGTCAACGTGACTTCTAACAAGCCCGGTGACCGTCCATCACAGCTGTAATAACACGGTCAACGTGACTTCTAACAATCCCGGTGACCGTCCATCACAGCTGTAATAACACGGTCAACGTGACTTCTAACAACCCCGGTGACCGTCCATCACAGCTGTAATAACACGGTCAACGTGACTTCTAACAAGCCCGGTGACCGTCCATCACAGCTGTAATAACACGGTCAACGTGACTTCTAACAACCCCGGTGGCCGTCCATCACAGAAACGTCAACCACTGATATTCCTGCCTTTCCAGTGGGGCTGATTGGATCATGGAAGCTTACACGCGTGGGTGTTATAAAGAAATGAAGGATATCTTCTGGAGAGCAAACGTTTACATAATATGTTAGGTAGTTTCGTCAGCCGTGAATTATAAAGATAAATTCCAGTTTCCACGTTGGTTGTATCAATACTTTCCTGGCTGTTTCAGCCAATACACCGACAGACCCGTTCCGGAAGCTTCAGTACTTTTGTTTATATACAGGGCAGCCTTGAAGATGTGTAAAGGTCATTATTTTTAAGTATTTATATATAAATATATACAGTTGCAGTTCATTCAGACACTTCATTGTTAAATAGCGGATGAGGTGAAACTGCCGCCCACTACTTCAGGTTTCTGTTTGAACAACGCAAGACGTACAATGAGAGCCTGATCGCGCACTGATAACACGTTGAAGGTCAGGGGTTGCACAGTGTAATTGCCCCATCAGTCACCTCAGGATGTCAAGTGGTCACGCATGAGTAAGCTCTGCTAGCCATTGGATGAATGCGTCACAGCAACATGGACCAATCACAATGCTGCAACGATACGTCACTAGCACTCTTCACACACAGGGCAACAGGTGAGGACAGGCGGGCGTCTCCATGGCAACAAATACACAGACGTGGGAAGTTGGTGGTGTCGTGTCGAGATGTCGCCTCGTCACCGCATCAATATAAGTAATAAGTAGAGCTATTTGAAACAACAAAACATACTGTCTAATATTTTATTTCAATATTATGTTTTTGCTTCAAACAAAGTAGTATGTAAAATGTAAACATTGTATGTGGCTGTAATCATAATGTTCTTCACACGGCACAGATCTAGATGTACACGCTGTATAAGACACAGATGATAGAGATAGATAGATAGATCTTTATTTCCTCCATTTCATGAAGAGTACAAGGTATACAGTGAAAGGACAACATCTATAGTATAAATGTGCACACACACATACATATGTATATTACATATGGCAGAAGTAGTTCATATACATATGTATCATATTGATTATTTGTGTTATTAGATGGACAATTAGCATGTGCTATTTACAAATGTACACTTGTTTACAATACATATATCGTTTAGTATAAGCGGCTTCGGATGACTTCATCCCACTTTTTAACTGCACCACCAATATTGACCATGCTCTCTGCCCATGCATTGTAGTCTAATTCAACTTCAACTTGTCCAGGTAAACCGCCAAGCAGAAATGACAGTAAGATATCATCGTCTGTCCAGATTCTCACAAATATCTTAACATCAAGCATATCAATGATTTTATCAAATATAATATTTCTTTCTTCTAAATTATTTTGACATAACATGAAAACGTGTTTCATAATATCATTCGCAACTATTCCACAAATACATTCCTTTGATTATCTTGGCATTGAACCTAAGCGAACTAGTCTAGCTGAGAAAGTAAAATATGCTGGTCCGTAGTTTCCATAACCTATGTTCTCATCCAGATCGTATTGTTAGATATCTTGACAGAGATAATCTGCCCAGAAGCGCATTGTTTAGTAATTGTTTTTCGTGTAGGTGAATCTTTTCTTTCACCAGTTTTGACATTATTGTTTCTTGATGAAATTTGAACACATTATATAATCATTAACCTAGTCAGATAAAATATATTTGGTGTCCCACTTATTCTTATTAACTAGTGTTGTTGTATATCTAAACTGTCCAAGTCGGGTTTGAATTACATGGCTTACCAAGGAGCAAAAGCTTTTGTTGATCAATGTATCCTTGTACTGATATAACACCAATTGTGTCTCTCTCTATTTCTTTGGGCATACGCTTATTAAAACCTGGATTTTCTTAAAGAAACAGCGTTGAGTGATTTCTAGCATTTTATATCCCTTTGAGGAAAGTTTTCCCTACTCTTTAACATTACATCCATATAAGCCACAGGATAATATCACTCGTTGCCAGATGCGCACGGCGGCTATAGCATTAAGTCCACCAAAGTAAAAACCAGAATCATGGTTTACATTTATCAATTTTCTCAGTTTTTCACATACTAACCTCGTTCTTTCAACCGAAGTTTTAGCAGTACTTCTGTACAGAAAATTGCCTTTTGAACAGGTAATTTTATCTTACCAATGTAAAGATGTTCAGGCGATACTGTTATTTTACTACATCCAAAAGTTAGGACAGCACTTTTGAACACATTGTATTTTAACTGCCACTTGTTAACATAATTTTCTGCAACGTTTAGGAGCATTTGAAGACCTGTTGTGTTACAGCTGATCAAGGTCGTGTCGTCTGCTAACAGTATTCCTGGGCATCGTCCCCATTGGCGACATAGTCCACAACCGGAATTGCTTAGTTCATGAAAGAAATCGTTGATATAAAGAGTAAAGAGCCACGCTGATATGACACGACCCCCACCTACACCCTGTTTAACAGGGAAAACTTCAGATTTGTAGCCGGCAAAGCTAACACATGTGTACATAGAATTGTACGATAGACGTAGAATTCTCCATAATTTACCATTGATACCAAATTTATGTAATATTTGTAGAAGAGGCCTTCAAGCCAAACACGATCGCAGCCTTTCTCGTTATCGAGGAAGGCATGCTGTATAAGACACAGATGTAAACGCTGTAGAAGACACAGATGTAAACGCTGTAGAAGACACAGATGTAAACGCTGTAGAAGACATAGATGTAAACGCTGTAGAAGACATAGATGTAAACGCTGTAGAAGACATAGATGTAAACGCTGTAGAAGACATAGATGTATGTAGCCACGCTGTAGAAGACATAGATGTATGTAGCCACGCTGTACAAGACACAGATGTAAACGCTGTAGAAGACATAGATGTATGTAGCCACGCTGTACAAGACACAGATGTAAACACTGTAGAAGACACAGATGTAAACGCTGTAGAAGACACAGATGTAAACGCTGTAGAAGACATAGATGTAAACGCTGTAGAAGACATAGATGTAAACGCTGTAGAAGACATAGATGTAAACGCTGTAGAAGACATAGATGTATGTAGCCACGCTGTAGAAGACATAGATGTATGTAGCCACGCTGTACAAGACACAGATGTAAACGCTGTAGAAGACATAGATGTATGTAGCCACGCTGTACAAGACACAGATGTAAACGCTGTAGAAGACATAGATGTATGTAGCCACGCTGTACACATCTTCCCGAGGCAAGTGAGTTAACTGACTATAAAAGTCCAGTTCCCATGGGCCACCCTTGCCGAACTAGGCAGGTTTTATAGAGTTACATTTTGGCTGGACCAACCAGTCTATGCAAAGTCCATTCAATATCGCGCACCGAAATCGAAATCCGGTTCGTAAAGTGTCATGCAGATTTCGGTCGACTGCAGGATTTGCGAAGCATGTGCACCGCCAGAGACCATATACCGCTAATCAAGGTACCCACGCGATTTGATGCACTTCGCGATGTAAGACTCGTTTTATCACAATATAGATCTTGATTATCGATCAGATCGTCTTGACTGGGCGCCACCTTTTTGTTTGAAGCAAATGGAAGTGATACAAGAGGTTGAATCTGATTGGTCCATAGGAGAGGCATGGAACATAACTCCTAATAGCCAGTGGTGGCGCTACGATCGAGCCCAGGAAATCCAGCCTAGTTCGGCAAGGGTAGAAACTGGACTTGTCAGTTAACTCTCTTGCCTCGGGAAGATGCGCTGTACAAGACATCGATGTATGTCGCCACGCTGTACAAGACATATACGTATGTAGCCACGCTGTACAAGACATAGATGTATGTAGCCACGCTGTACAAGTGTAATGTTTCACAACGGAACACAACATAGATGTATGTAGCCACGCTGTACAAGACATAGATGTATGTAGCCACGCTGTACAAGACATAGATGTATGTAGCCACGCTGTACAAGTGTAATGTTTCACTACGGAAGGCAACATAGATGTATGTAGCCACGCTGTATTGTTTCACAACGGAAAACGGCATAGATGTATGTAGCCACGATGTACAAGTACAATATTTCACTACAGAACACGACATCGATGTATGTAGCCACGCTGTACAAGTGTAATGTTTCACTACAGAACACGGGATGGATGTATGTAGCCACGCTGTAATGTTTCACTACAGAACACAACATAGATGTATGTAGCTACGCTGTACAAGTGTAATGTTTCACTACAGAACACGGCATGGATGTATGTAGCCACGCTGTAATGTTTCACTACGGAACACAGCATAGATGTATGTAGTCACGCTGTACAAGACATAGATGTATGTAGTCACGCTGTACAAGTGTAATGTTTCACTACAGAAAACGACATCGATGTATGTAGCCACGCTGTACAAGACATCGATGTATGTAGCCACACTGTACAAGACATAGCTGTATGTAGCCACGCTGTACAAGCTATATATGTATGTAGCCATGCTGTACAAGATATAGATGTTTATAGCTACGCTGTACAAGTGTAATGTTTCAGTAAAGAACAAGACATAGATGTATGTAGCCACGCTGTAATGTTTCACTACGGAACACAACATAGATGTATGTAGCTACGCTGTACAAGTGTAATGTTTCACTACAGAACACGGCATGGATGTATGTAGCCACGCTGTAATGTTTCACTACGGAACACAGCATAGATGTATGTAGCCACGCTGTACAAGACATAGATGTATGTAGCCACGCTGTACAAGACATAGATGTATGTAGCCACGCTGTACAAGACATATATGTATGTAGTCATGCTGTACAAGATATAGATGTATGTAGCCACGCTGTACAAGACATAGATGTATGCAGCCACGCTGTACACGATATAGATGTATGTAGCCACGCTGTACAAGACATAGATGTATGTAGCCAGGCTGTACTGTATTCACTATATGTCCATCCACCACCCACCGATCAAACGAGACATAATTGAAACACTTCCCCGACAAACCATAGCCTCCGGCAGCCTCAGTAAAGGAATCCATCCCCTTAAACACATCTTCATATCCTTCCGTGGCTTCGAAGCACATGATAAAACCATTCGGAAAGCCAAGGAACCCCAGAAAGAAAACACCGATTCCAAATCCATGCTAGCCCCTCACCTACCACAGTCAACATCCCACACCAAGTCCATGGCAGCATCTCACCTACCCCAGTCAGCATCCCACACCAAGTCCATGCCAGCATCTCACCTACCACAGTCAACAACACACACCAAGTCCATGCTAGCCTCTCACCTACCCCAGTCAACACCCCACACCAAGTCCATGCCAGCCTCTCACCTACCACTGTCAACATCCCACACCAAGTCCATGTCAGCATCTCACCTACCCCAGTCAACACCCCACACCAAGTCCATGCCAGCCTCTCACCTACCACTGTCAACATCCCACACCAAGTCCATGCCAGCCTCTCACCTACCCCAGTCAACATCCCACACCAAGTCCATGCCAGCATCTCATCTACCACAGTCAACATCCCACACCAAGTCCATGCCAGCATCTCATCTACCACAGTCAACATCCCACACCAAGTCCATGCTAGCCTCTCACCTACCCCAGTCAACATCCCACACCAAGTCCATGCTAGCCCCTCACCTACTACAGTCAACATCCCATACCAAGTCCATGCCAGCATCTCATCTACCCCAGTCAACATCCCACACCAAGTCCATGCCAGCCTCTCACCTACCACAGTCAACATCCCACACCAAGTCCATGCTAGCCTCTCACCTACTACAGTCAACACCCCACACCAAGTCCATGCCAGCATCTCACCTACCCCAGTCAACATCCCACACCAAGTCCATGCCAGCCTCTCACCTACCACAGTCAACATCCCACACCAAGTCCATGCCAGCCCTTCACCTACCCCAGTCAACATCCCACACCAAGTCCATGCTAGCCCCTCATCTACCCCAGTCAACATCCCACACTAAGTCCATGCCAGCATCTCACCTACCTTAGTCAACATCCCACACCAAGTCCATGCTAGCCCCTCACCTACCCCAGTCAACATCCCACACCAAGTCCATGCCAGCATCTCACCTACCACAGTCAACATCCCATACCAAGTCCATGCTAGCCCCTCACCTACCACAGTCAACATCCCACACCAAGTCCATGCTAGCCCCTCACCTACTACAGTCAACATCCCACACCAAGTCAACAACAACTCCCTCACCTACCACAGTCAACATCCCACACCAAGTCCATGCCAGCATCTCACCTACCCCAGTCAACATCCCACACCAAGTCCATGCTAGCCCCTCACCTACCACAGTCAACACCCCACACCAAGTCCATGCCAGCCTCTCACCTACCCCAGTCAGCATCCGTCACCAAGTCCATGACAGCCGCTCACCTACCCAAGTCAACACCCTACACCAAGTCCATGCAAGCCCCTCACTTACCACAGTCAACACCCCACACCAAGTCCATGCCAGCATCTCACCTACCCCAGTCAGCATCCCACACCAAGTCCATGCCAGCATCTCATCTACCCCAGTCAACATCCCATACCAAGTCCATGCCAGCATCTCACCTACCCCAGTCAGCATCCCACACCAAGTCCCTGCCAGCATTTCATCTACCCCAGTCAGCATCCCACACCAAGTCCATGCCAGCATTTCATCTACCCCAGTCAGCATCCCACACCAAGTCCATGCCAGCCTCTCACCTACCCCAGTCTACGGACCTGTTCCAATGAATTTTGTATTAACACATGTATCTACACATTCCGGGTCGTGCCATGGGTGGACCTCTGTGTCAAAACCACAAGCATGGCGAAGACGGTAATATAATGATGGAGCTACACCACCATGTCGTTTAAGATTCTGTGTGTGCCAAAGCTGGGCATCCACTTACAATGCGTTGGACAGTCTCATTAAATTCATTACATGATCTACATTTATTATTATTATTATTATTATTATTATTATTATTATTATTATTAGTAGTAGTAGTAGTAGTAGTAGTAGTAGTAGTAGTAGTAGTAGTATTAGGTCGGTGCTTACACAGACTCGGTCAAGTGTCGTCTACGTTCCCTGTTAGGAAACAGAATGTGCAAGAATCTTATAACGACCAAGCATACAGACATGGATTCTAAAGTTCGGTTTAGATTTGTAATTGAGGGTAGGACATGTTTGCTGACCGTGCTATTTTAAAAGTCAGATCAGCTTGTTCAGAGCCTATCATATATGTGTTGTATGCCGTGTCACGCTCAATCGCATCACACAAGATGCCATCACCCAGACTCGAATCCGCTTAAAAAAGGAAGTAGCTAAAAACCAGGAAGTAGTTAGTCTCGAATTGGGGACGAATTAGCACAGGTGCAAGATCATCTCAATCTGCTTCATTGATGGGCTTGTCGTAAGAGGCGACTAAAGGGATCGGGTGGTCAGGCTCGCTTTATTGGTTGATGCATGTCATCGTATCTCTATGGCGTGGTTCGATGCTCATGATGTCAATCACTGGATTGTCTGGTCCATCTTCGATTATTTACAGACCGCCGTCATATACTGTTGTTGGAATATTGCTGAGTGCGGCGTTTAACATTAAACAAACAAACAAACAGACAAACAAACATTGGTGACATTGTCCTGGACGAGATGGTTTCCAACGATGGCGACAATACTCACGTTCTAATATTTACAGAACCTATTTTAACTACCCAGTTTCACGAGACGACTAACAATGTCGCCTGTTCTGGCGAACTACGTGAGAACGTTGACACGGTAAGAATGTAATGTAAGAGTGCCATAATTATCCATATCACTGTCAAGTATTGTCATCAGATATTTTATTATTTATACGTGCAAGTGCACATGCCCTCTCTCAAAGCAGAATACACCTAAGATTACATTTAGTCACCTTCTTTAACTCTTACCCTGACGCTAATGTATACTTTTGTCGACGTGCACACTCCTCCAATCACTGACGGTGTCACTGTTCATAACTATACACGACGACCCGCTGAGCAGCACTGGTTATGACGGCTCATTGAGGCAAAACAAAGGAAAAGTTGAAAACGTAAATTGAGTGCGTCGTAAGCCCTTCTTGTCCAAGGTTACGGTAATAGTGTGCGTGCGTGCGTGCGTGCGTGCGTGCGTGCGTGCGTGCGTGCGTGATGAAATGACGGTAATACTGCATCCGATGTTGGCATGTGTCACCGGGTCAATAAACAAATGACCGCACCGCTCTCTCGCTTATTTACGACACTTCTCGTCAAAGTCCGGCGGCCGTCGTTGTACCGTGTCATCGGTTTTTGTGTCAGGGTATGAGTGACCCGACTATTTCATTCTCTTGTGATTTAACTCTTACCATGTATTGACTTGATGTATGTTATTTTCTATATATTAGCTATTCATGTGTTGCAAATGTTTTTGTAACTATGATTTTAAAACATTAGGAGAATGTATATATAGACTCATGGTATTAAGGCACATAGCTTGTTGTAAATCTGTGACTACCGTTGAGTAGCTTATGTTCTGCACTTTATTTTGATACTTACATCTACAGTATGGATATAGTTGTTGGTTTGCTATTCGTTGTTCCCCCATGTTTAAAAACACACGTTGGCCGATAAGGTTTATTGAATTAACAGGCTGTCCAGGAGAGATTGTGCTCTCTGAAGTCTTGATAATGGTGTTAGAAGCTACACCGAAACGTCGCTCTTAATTGTAATAAAGAAGTTGTCCATCCATAAATTCGTAACCTTACTTAGTACTCCAACTTCTAAATGCCTATGAAAGATGTCCTTTGTAAGGTCAAGGATCTATAAGCCTGTTGTTTGTAGGTAAAAGAAAACAAATTCATAATTGAAATAGAAATCTTATTGAACAATAATATTGAACTTTCCGGGTGTGGAGACACATTATTGTTGCTGGAGTTGGTTTTGTGCGCGGCGCTCTGTGTTATTGCCGTTGGAGGTACTGCGCTATCGGACAGTTTTTGGGCAATGAATTTCCCCGCACTGTGATTTGTGAGACGCTTCGATGATTGTGTGTTCGTAGCAGCGCACATTATTTTCATGAGTGATTTGAGTGTCTTTTCGCCAATTGGTTGGCGACGGAACCACGTGACGTTATCAGTGAATTGGATTGGACTTGTTACTGTGTTTGTGGCGGTGTAAGAGGGATCATCCAGATCAAAATAACGAGAGGACGTGTGGATCAGTACACTCTGTAGACGGTGCTTTTCCCGACTGGCCCATGTGTTACATTTCCGGCATCGCCTGGACGTATTTGGGATTCTTTCTTATTGAAACTGAATTATTCGACACAATTGGAATAATCTTCTTTCGATTTTTTCTCCGAGTAAACATTGTCCTGTGCACGTCACCACCAGAAACAACAACGAATTGGTGATCGAGGGTTTTAGGATCGAAGTTGTTGGTTTTCCCACATGACATCTAGTCCTTCACAATATAGATTCACTTCGATGTAGTAATTTGCCTTTCCCCTGTTTCGTTAGTTCAATTTGTCCAGATTTCAATACCTCTCAAACGTCTGCAAATTCAGCAAAATAATAAAAGGCAATCGCCTATAGACAATGTCTCTCCAAACAGCGACCAGTACTTAAAATGGGGGATCTGAAAGTTGCAAGTTTGTAGTCTTTCTTTGTAACGCTGATCAACAACTTTGACAGGGTAGGAGAACATTCGTCTACTGGAGTATACTGAATGTTTCTGTTTTCTTTTTGAGATTCAATATATGTTTAAAATAAAGGAATGTTGCTGAGAGCTCATTCTGGCATTGTTTGCGTTTATTATAATAAAGCCGTTGATAAAATTATCCTGAAACGAGAATTCGTCTGCTCAGCTTAGGTAGAGCTAGATAGGGGAACACGAGCTTCATAATTATGTTTCGTCTATCTGAACAATGAACCATATCTTATTTCTTCCAAGATCTATCACTGCAATGACTTTTACCAACTCCACGATCTTCAAGTCTGATGGTATCGCAAATGGTTGTTTCCGAGGCAGCAATGCTAGTTTACAAACCACCAACACATTGGAAAAGCCCCATCGAAATGCATTGGTAACGTCAGACAATAGTGTACTAAGCAAGACGGCTTCGCATCGACGTATATAGCTTATTAATAGGAAGTTCATGCTGGGTAACCTCATTTGCATTGTTTTTTATGGTAAACCACATTTATTTTTGGTGGGTTATCGCATCTTTACACTACCCATTATGTGATAAAAACTGTTAGTCTGTTACTGTAGGGGCCATAAAATTTCACATTCCCGTGATGGGATTCGAACCACGGACCTTCTGATTCGAGGTCGGACGCCTTGTCCACATGACCAAAGTGGTTAACCCCGTCAACAAGCTGACAAGGAAAGGATGTCATCTGTGGGATGACTCCACGCCCTGCTACATACTCCCCTATCAACAGAAGGCACGTCCCGGGCCGCATAGTAGGGTACTGAGACTTATTTTGCTCAAATTGATATGAACGTGCTCAGCCTCACGTTGGGCGCCAACAGAGTTAATGTTGTATATTGCTTACGCTTAGGTACGCTTGGGATTTCTGGCTTGGCGGCGCTAACATCTTTATTGTTTATGAGATACTGAGTATCACATCTACTTCATTTGACATGCGTATTGCATTAAGACGTCTATGTCTGTACCATACATATTTAGTTTGAATGAATGAGTTAATCAAGGAGTTATCGCCCTTTGTTGTTAAATGTCATATTATCTGTCATTAACATTTCACCTAATTTGTGTAATGGACGGTTTTGAAGCCTCAAGTATATTGTATGACGCTGTATTTATTGAATGTTATATTGTTTCAGGGGGTGTTATCAGACACCGGGAATAAAACGTTCTCACCCTGTAACCAGTGTCTTGGATCTTAGTTTACTCCGCACTACATCGGTTACATTACCACTCTGACAACTCAGATCGGTCTGTCAGAGGTAGTGTAGCAAATGTATTGGGTTGAGCCCAGAAGTGTTGTTTTTAAACAATGAAACAACGAAGGCATCTTTATCAATTATTAATTGTACAAATAATGCAGCAGCATCCAGTAACTATATATGTGGACAAACTTCACTGCAAGTAGCGTGGCTAGTTTCCACACTTTCCTCATTTAGACTTCCTAGTAACTTCAACTTGCCGTAAAAGGCGACTATGCTTATCATCGATTAATGGGATCAGGTGGTCAGGCTCACTGACTAAGTTGAGGCATGTCGTCGTATACAAATCACGTAGATCGATGCTCATGATATCAATCACTGGATTATCTGGTCCAGACTCGATTATTTCCAGACCGCCATCATATAGCTGGGATATTAGCGTAGTTTGGTATGCCGCAGCTAAAGATAAAGATTAAGGCTGCTCTAGTTAACCTAAGGAATGGAGTACTAGGTGCCGCCCGCAAGGCCTTAGTCTTGCTCCAAGGCTGTACAGAAAGATAAGTCCATGGATGTGTAGTAATTCTATCCTCCCGAAAGGCAAGTCTAGATATGTGGACAGTCAGCCAACAGTCAACAGTCAACTTCAGTCTCTTATAGGGACAACTTGTTCGTAGTATTTTCTAGAACTTATTATTCAATTAATAATTATTGCCTTAGAGAGTTGTGCAAGTCTAGCATGGCGCAGTTACGGTCAATTTCAAGGTTGGCCAGGCACGACCATGTTGACGTCCGTGTCCATCATGGCGTATGGAAACACTTTGACTCCCTCACTAGTCACATTATCTCAGCTTTCTTCGCACTATTTGTTGGAAGTGACAACATTGTTTGATGGTGATGTCAACTATGCTAACATCTCGGTGAGAAACAAGCCACACATAACCACTACCACCAGTCTAGTCTTTGCCAGAGACCGGAATGCTGAGAGTTGCAAGCTGCATAGGAAACATATGGCAAATCAATCCTGAACAATAGGTACATGAAGTAAACAGTATCTGAAGCACTCCTTTTTTTTTACAATATTGATCAGATTCGAACAGGCCCTTAGCAACCTAAACGAGTCAAGGTCGAGTGTTTTGAGTACTAAAATGAAAGGGGCGGTCGGGTAGCCCAGTGGTTAAAGCGTTCGCTCGACACGCCGAAGACCCGGGTTCGATTCCCGACATGGGTACAATGTGTGAAGCCCATTTCTGGTGTTCCCCGCCGTGATATTGCTGGAATATTGCTAAAAGCGGCGTTAAACCATACTCACTCACTCACTCACTAAAATGAAAATGGTTTCGTCAACGTCAATACAAGTGCGCATTGATTGAAGTGTGGGATCAAGATCATGCACGTATGCACAACTGACAACTAAATGTCCAACCCTGAAAAAAATGGATAGTTAAAACAATAGAGTGAGGTCACGTAGTTTGAGATCCATAACCTGTTGTTGATACTGAGTTAGTTTTTACACTAAAACTGATCAAAACCTAGAACGACTTTCGGGGATCAACGGGATCAACACACCTTCAAAGATAAACAGAGAGAGGTTTTCAGGTAAGGCAGGAATTATTTTATTAAATGTTTTCCTCATCATCATCAAGAATATAGACATAATCAGACAAACTTCATCATCATCAAACACAAAGACATAATCAGACAATCAATTAAACAGTTATAAAAAAACCTGTTAAGATATTCGTTGTTATATAATAGCAAACCTTTGATATAATGCAGGCGTTATAATTAATTCACATTAAATTACTCAAAATGTTTGGTATACATTTAAGGTACTCATAAATAACATCTGAACAATGTTTACAAAAAGCATTCATATGAAAGATTACACAAAGCTTACATAAATCACACGAATTATATGAATTAAAACTGATTATTAGTGAAAATATATTCCAGTGTGAATGTTTATGAACCTTATTGGAGATTTCGACCAAACAGAGAAATTGCTTGTAAACTGTAATTTATATCGGATATAAGTTATATTCTAGGACCGTATTTATCAGGCATAAAAACGCAAACAAATATACATAACGTAATTATATCGAGTAACTGGATCATCTTAATGCATATGGACGCATTTAATGTTGTTGCATTATGAAACCACTGTACTAACGATACAGCATACAATAAGGTAAATAACACGACTCACATATGAATACTGGTCCTACAGATACACGGACAAATAATTCATACATTATTATAATGCACGCTATTCACATTGAAACATGATAATTATGAAGCATCCACGACACCTGCGATTAATAATTATTTGCCTAGTAGTTTTAAACCAGATAAATAAACATGTGGGATACGAACGCTGATTGTGGAATAGTAATATATCTACATGACACGCACGCATATAAATTACTATAGTTAATCTATGTCAGTAAAACTTGAATAATATGCAGCTTAGATTCGAACGACATTTCGAATACATAGAATATAAGTTCACTGTTCAATCAAGATATTCATACAAAGTTAAAGACAATTTTAAAAGGCAATTTTTTAGCAAAGTTCAACGAAAATTGCAAAGTAACAAGCAAAAGTCACTGACCTTCAAAGACAAACAGGTCTTAAAAGGTTAACCGAAAACTTGAATTGAAGGCGAATTTCACAATAAAAGTTGAATAAAATTTCACAATTTTAGCACTGTTACAAAACTGTCAGGCATCATGTGTAAAGCGCACACATCCTCCCGCCACTTCTCGTTCACTATTATAACATTATATTATTGAACATTATAATCTCTGAAACTAAATAAAATACACTACTGAAAACCTTACCTGTTCTTACAAGGCTTCTGCAACATTAATATGGGTGTGGTAGTTAAACTCAAGGACAAATAAACATCTGAGATACGAATGACAGTTGATGACAACATGCAGTGTTTTATGTCTTCCGAGCTTCATCTTGACTGATGGGCGTTCAGGGGGCTCAGTGGTTAGAGCGTTCGCTCGTCACACTGACGACCCGGGTATGATTCCCCACATAGGCACAATTTGTGGAGCCAATTTCTGGTGTTCCCCGCCGTGATATTGATGGAATATTGATAAAAACGGCGTCAATCATTACTCACTCACTTGACTGAGAACGACGTCAGACATAAATAACCACCACCCACAACACGTCACGTTACTGTGGCCTATCTGTTCCTTGTTCAGGCGATCACGGTAGCAGCAGCATGACGTTGCTGGGGCGTTGTAGAAATGGCAACGTCTATGACCTTGGCGAGGTCACGGTTATCCAATCAAATCGACTCGAATAAAACGAGGTTAACGATGTATCTAAGACATTGTAAATATTAGTTAAAATCATAATTTCTAGATGATGTAAGTAATATTATTAAGAACAAGTTGTCTCTAAAACAGCCTGGAGTCCTGACACATCCATGGACTTTTCTTTCAGTACAACTTTGGAGCAGGGCTAGGCGTTGTCTTGCCGGCACAATACACGCTGGATGCTTTGTTTCTACTCGTATGAACATAACACCGGGGTGTACAATGAAGACTGAGATTAAACGAAACATACTCCATACACTCAATTTGTACACACACAAAAAATAACAGTTGAAATTAAATTGACGTTGTTAATATGGCACGTATCTTTACTGGGATCCGTGCTTGTGCACCCTGTACAATGTACAATGACACTTTTAACCTGATTATATCACAGTCCTTGGGCATGCGTGTGAGGTAGGGGGTTAGAATTGTCTCCACGGATTGCCGCGAGTGTGCCACTGAATGAACCAAGGCAGCGGAGTGCAATATTCCCAGGCTGACACTCCCGTGTATTATATCCTCTGTACTATAGCATGGCGAGTACAACACGTGCCACGTGGCTGAGGTGTTTCACGGGACTTGAAGCGTCATCTCATGTGCTGTGATGTGACTGAAGAACGTGTTAGGTATGCAGTGACACCAATTACACAACATAAAGTACATAAAGTAAGGAACGATATGACCAACGTGTTGTCGGTAGAGCGTCGAAGCTCAATCTGCTTTAGAATATCAACCGACATCCTTCTACGTGGATCGCAGTTTGAGCATATTACAATCTGATGCATGGGCGATGGAACGATTCCACTACGACATAGGAGGCGTGTCACTTGTCTACTGACTTATATGGGGCTTGTCATTAGCACACTCACATACAGAGGCGTGTCACTTGTACACTAACATGTAGAGGCGTGTCACGTGTACACTTACATATAGAGGCGTGTCACTGGTACACTTACACACAGAGGCGTGTCACGTGTACACTTACATATAGAGACATGTCACTTGTACACTAACATACAGAGAAGTGTCACTTGTACACTTACATATAGAGGCGTGTCACTTGTACACTTACATATAGAGACGTGTCACTTGTACACTAACATACAGAAAAGTGTCACTTGTACACTTACATATAGAGACGTGTCAGTGTACACCAACATACAGAGGCGTGTCACTTGTACACTAACATACAGAGGCGTGTCACTTGTACACTTACATATAGAGGCGTGTCAGTTGTACACCAACATACAGAGGCGTGTCACTGGTACATATACTTATAGAGGCGTGTCAGTTGTACAGCAGCATACAGAGGCGTGTCACTTGTACACTAACATATAGAGGCGTGTCACTTGTACACTGACATATAGAGGCGTGTCACTTGTACACTAACATACAGAGCGTGTCACTTGTACACTAACATATAGAGGCGTGTCACGTGTACACTTACATATAGAGGCGTGTCACTGGTACACTTACACACAGAGGCGTGTCACTTGTACACTTACATATAGAGACATGTCACTTGTACACTAACATACAGAGAAGTGTCACTTGTACACTTACATATAGAGGCGTGTCACTTGTACACTTACATATAGAGACGTGTCACTTGTACACTAACATACAGAAAAGTGTCACTTGTACACTTACATATAGAGACGTGTCAGTGTACACCAACATACAGAGGCGTGTCACTTGTACACTAACATACAGAGGCGTGTCACTTGTACACTTACATATAGAGGCGTGTCAGTTGTACACCAACATACAGAGGCGTGTCACTGGTACATATACTTATAGAGGCGTGTCAGTTGTACAGCAGCATACAGAGGCGTGTCACTTGTACACTAACATATAGAGGCGTGTCACTTGTACACTGACATATAGAGGCGTGTCACTTGTACACTAACATACAGAGAAGTGTCACTTGTACACTAAAATATAGAGACGTGTCACTTGTACTCTAACATACAGAGGCGTGTCACTTGTACACTAACATATAGAGGCGTGTCACTTGTACACTTACATATAGAGGCGTGTCACTTGTACATCAACATACAGAGGCGTGTCACTTGTACACTAACATATAGAGGCGTGTCACTTGTACACTAACATACAGAGGCGTGTCAGTTGTACACTTACATATAGAGGCGTGTCACTTGTACACTTACATATAGAGGCGTGTCACTTGTACACCAACATACAGAGGCGTGTCACTTGTACACTAACATATAGAGGCGTGTCACTTGTACACTAACATACATAGGCGTGTCACTTGAACCCCAACATACAGAGGCGTGTCACTTGTACACTAACATACAGAGGCGTGTCACTTGTACATTCACATATAGAGGCGTGTCACGTGTACACTAACATACAGAGGCGTGTCACTTGTACACTCACATACAGAGGCGTGTCACGTGTTCACTTACATATAGAGACGTGTCACTTGTACACTAACATACAGAGGCGTGTCACTCGTACACTAACATACAGAGGCGTGTCACTCGTACACTTACATAAAGAGACGTGTCACTTGTACACTAACATACAGAGGCGTGTCACTTGTACACTAACATAAAGAGACGTGTCACTTGTACACTAACATAAAGAGACGTGTCACTCGTACACTAACATACAAAGGCGTGTCACTCGTACACTAACATACAGAGGCGTGTCACTTGTACTCTGACATATAGAGGCGTGTCACTCGTACACTGACATACAAAGGCGTGTCACTCGTACACTGACATACAAAGGTGTGTCACTCGTACACTAACATACAAAGGCGTGTCACTCGTACACTGACATACAGAGGCGTGTAACTCGTACACTAACATATGTCACACAATCAACGTACCTGCAGTTTGTGGTGCTTTTCCGCTTGACCTTCACCTTCAGGTTCTAAGTCATGCACATGTGCGACACCGTCTGAGGTAACATCACACAAGAAGTTGCAGTCAGGACTTCGACTCACGGAAATAACCTCGCAAGTAAGTGTAAATATTCCATCGGTTTTTAATATTTGTGAACAATATATGTGTGTGGCCCCATGGATTCAAGAGGTATTGGTAATATGCATGTATGATCGGGGTCAATTTCCTCAGGGGGACGGGCTTTCGGTGGTATTTTTTCACACTGCTTGATTGAGACGTGTGACGAGGGGTGGGTTTTGATGTCAATAAGGTACATTGCTATTTAATTCAAGGAGGTTCTGCTAGCTGTATGTGTTGCCACTGAGGCATGATGGACAAAGCGGACATCCAAGTAGCCATGCCAAGTACCTTTGGTATCTCATCCAGTGAATGAGGACACCATCGGGCTTTACTTTTAAAGGCATCACAACAGTAGGAACCCAAATATTAAGCACTGTCATGAAGACATTTTCTTTTACGATATCTTAATCGTGTGGGGGTGATTCGGAAAATACAATGAATATCATCATTTATGTGATTTTCAATAAGCAGAGTATTTGTTTGCATAATATATGAATCCTCTCTTTGTATTGAGTGAGTGAGTGAGTTAAAGCTTAAAGGCCAAGTTCACACGGACATGAACCTATTTTTCTTGTACTTTTTCCACATTAAAAGAGTCAACCTAGTAGTGTCATGGACAAAAATATATAAATATCACAATTAAATAACATATGTTTTGCATTAAAACGATTGATATTTTTACACATTTACCAAGTGTTCTATTTTCATAGCCAAAACACCATGGCTTATGCCCCTTGCAATATGACGTCATTGGTGCCAATTGATTAACATTATGACGTCATCATGCTATGTTAGAGCCGCTTCATGTGGTGTAGGTACAGGTGTGTGATTCTAACGTCTCAGATGCCAGCCAGCATATTGTTATGCTGAGTCACCACTGCGCCGTAGTGTGTCGTAGGTCATGTTGTTTTACCGCAAACTGGTACTTGATATCTTTTGCGTTGAGAATAGACAGGACCCAGTTGAATTGGCACCAATTACGTCATAATCTAAGGGGGATAACTCAGGCCTGTTTAGCTCGTAGAACGAAGGCCTCAAAACGGCATATCATTTTCACACTATTGTGAGCTTCCTACTTTCACTGTGAAAAAATGAGTTTATATTTTCAAACACAGATACTAACTAGTTCTAAAATTGCGTTTTGTTTAGAAAAAGAAAGAAAGTGATTTTTGCGTGTACACTTCCCCTTTAACGTCACATCGGCAATATTTCAGCCATATCGTGACGATCTTTGTATTAAGCTAAACTGGTAGTTGTTGATGATTTCGAATATGATTTACCGTTCGCATAAATCCGCCTCCGTGGTCTAATGGCAGAGCGTCCGCCCGGAGAGATCCACTGAAAGACGGTAAAAGATGGTACTTGTTGTCACTCTATCTGGGACCGCCTCCGTGGTCTAATGGCAGAGCGTCCGCCCGGAGAGATCCACTGAAAGACGGTAAAAGATGGTACTTGTTGTCACTCTATCTGGGACCGCCTCCGTGGTCTAATGGCAGAGCGTCCGCCCGGAGAGATCCACTGAAAGACGGTAAAAGATGGTACTTGTTGTCACTCTATCTGGGACCGCCTTCGTGGTCTAATGGCAGAGCGTCCGCCCGGAGAGGTCCACTGAAAGACGGTAAAAGATGGTACTTGTTGTCACTCCATCTGGGACCGCCTCCGTGGTCTAATGGCAGAGCGTCCGCCCGGAGAGATCCCCTGAAAGACGGTAAAAGATGGTACTTGTTGTCACTCCATCTGGGACCGCCTCCGTGGTCTAATGGCAGAGCGTCCGCCCGGAGAGATCCCCTGAAAGACGGTAAAAGATGGTACTTGTTGTCACTCCATCTGGGACCGCCTCCGTGGTCTAATGGCAGAGCGTCCGCCCGGAGAGATCCACTGAAAGACGGTAAAAGATGGTACTTGTTGTCACTCTATCTGGCGCTCAGCAATAAGGTGCTAAAACAAGAACTGGTCGGCTCGGAGTCAGTTTTCCGTGTCTGAGTAGGGTATTCATGTTAAACTGCCGCATGGTATCTCAATGGGATAGCACTATAAAACCGGCATTAGTGCGGACAAGTACAAGCAGACACACACTCATACATGTACATGCACGTCGCATTATAAGTACAATAATCTTGGACGCGACGTTAAACCCCATTGCTCCTGTTTCATTTGCATGATACATGATGAAATTTCGTTTGCTGTGCCTGATCTCCGGGCGTTCTACACTGGCTAGCCCTGATCTCCGGGCGCGCAACACTGGCTAGCCCTGATCTCCGCACGTTCAACACTGGCTAGCCCTGATCTCCGGGCGTTCAACAATGGCTAGCCCTGATCTCCGGGCGTTCAACACTGGCTAGCCCTGATCTCCGGGCGCGCAACACTGGCTAGCCCTGATCTCCGGGCTCGCAACACTGGCTTGCCCTGATCGCCGGACGTGCAACACTGGCTAGCCCTGATCTCCGGGCGCGCAACACTGGCTTGACCTGATCTCCGGGCTAGCAACACTGGCTTGACCTGATCTCCGGGCGTGCAACACTGGCTAGCCCTGATCTCCGGGCGCGCAACACTGGCTTGCCCTGATCTCCGGGCGTGCAACACTGGCTAGCCCTGTGAAGATGCCTGGCTAGGACTTTGGTGGGAATCCCGTATAATGATCATTGGTCTGGCAACAGCCTAACTTGTAAACATGTAAACAGTTGAAGGGTTAATGGAAAGGAAAAAGTACATGTACTACCAGCTTGAAGTAACAACAAGGGGAGGAAAAACATGTTCGTGTAAGAAAAAGGGAAAATGCATGGTCCACTAGCATCAAGGGGGTTAACACATCTTCTACATGTATCACCAGCATCAAAGGGGTAAACATGTGTTCTACATGTACTACCAGCATCAAGGGGGTTAACACGTGTTCTACATGAACAACCAGCATCAAGGGGGTAACACGTGTTCTACATGAACAACCAGTATCAAGGGGGTTAACACTTGTTCTACATGTACTACCAGCATCAAGGGGGTTAACACGTGTTCTACATGAACAACCATCATCAAGGGGGTTAACACGTGTTCTACATGAACAACCAGTATCAAGGGGGTTAACACGTGCTCTACATGAACAACCAGCATCAAGGGGGTTAACACGTGTTCTACATGAACAACCAGTATCAAGGGGGTTAACACGTGCTCTACATAAAAAACCAGCATCAAGGGGGTAACACGTGTTCTACATGAACAACCAGCATCAAGATGGTTAACACGTGCTCTATATGTACAACCGGCATCAAAGGGGTTAAGGCGTGCTCTACATGTACTACTGGCATCAAGGGGGTTAACACGTGCTCTACATGAACTACTGGCATCAAGGGGGTTAACACGTGCTCTACATGTACTACCGGCATCAAGGGGGTTAACAAGTGTTCTACATGTACTACCGACATGAAGGGGGTTAACAAGTGCTCTACATGTACTACCGGCATCAAGGGGGTTAAGACGTGCTCTACATGTACTACCGGCATCAAGGGGGGTAAGACGTGCTCTACATGTACTACCGACATGAAGGGGGTTAACACGTGCTCTACATGTACTACCGGCATCAAGGGGGTTAAGACGTGCTCTACATGTACTACCGGCATCAAGGGGGTTAAGACGTGCTCTACATGTACTACCGGCATCAAGGGGGTTAAGACGTGTTCTACATGTACTGCTAGCATCAAGGGGGTTAAGACGTGTTCTATATGTACAACCGGCATCAAGGGGGTTAACACGTGTTCTACATGTACTACCGACATGAAGGGGGTTAACACGTGTTCTACATGTACTACCGGCATCAAGGGGGTTAACACGTGCTCTTCATGTACTGCTAGCATCAAGGGGGTTAACACGTGCTTTACATGTACTGCCGGCATCAAGGGGGTTAACACGTGCTCTACATGTACTACCTGCATGAAGGGGGTTAAGACGTGTTCTACATGTACTACTGACATGAAGGGGGTTAACACGTGCTCTACATGTACTACCGGCATCAAGGGGGTTAGCACGTGCTCAAAATGTACTGCTAGCATCAAGGGGGTTAACACATGCTCTACATGTACTACTAGTATCAAGGGGGTTAAATTAAGACGTGTACTACATGTACTACCGTCATCAAGGGGGTTAACACGTGCTCTACATGAACAACCAGCATCAAGGGGGTAACACGTGTTCTACATGAACAACCAGTATCAAGGGGGTTAACACTTGTTCTACATGTACTACCAGCATCAAGGGGGTTAACACGTGTTCTACATGTACTGCTAGCACGAAGGGGGTTCACACGTGCTCTACATGTACTGCTAGCACCAAGGGGGTTCACACGTGCTCTACATGTACTGCTAGCACAAAGGGGGTTAACACGTGCTCTACATGTACTGCTAGCACCAAGAGGGTTAACACGTGCTCTAGATGCACTGCTAGTACCAAGAGGGTTCACACGTGCTCTACATGTACTGCTAGCACCAAGGGGGTTAACACGTGCTCTACATGTACTGCTAGCACCAAGGGGGTTTACACGTGCTCTACATGTACTGCTAGCACCAAGGGGGTCAACATGTGCTCTACGTGTACTGCTAGCACCAAGGGGGTTAACACGTGCTCTACTTGACTTCTGGCATCTGTAAGACTAATTAACGAAGTAGGACACAACGTTTTGAACCAGCGCTCTGGTGATTGGGAACATACCCCACGCACCTCGCAGTCGAACATCCCGAGAGCCTACAACCAGAATATCTCGTCACGACCGTCTGAATACCGCAACAATGACACGATTACTCATGAAATGCCGTTTGTTTTTAGCTATTGTACCTTTAACGTGTGCATGTAACACGCGTTCAGTCTTTATGTGTTTCTGTAGCAACACTTGGTCTTTAGAACCGACATCCACATGCAGGCTAGTTACAGGCGAGTTACAGGCTTGTTCGTGTAGCAAAAAGGGAAAATGCTGGGTCCAAATGTATACGTTGAGTTTCTTAAATGAGCATTCGTGACCAATTCGTGTTATCCCGGAACAAGCCCAATAGCGACTTGTGTCCCTCTCGTAGCCATTTTGGCGACCGGCTTCCGTCTAAACGCAAAGGGGTATAGCTAAAAGAGTTGCAACTCGTTGTTTAATGATTCACGTATATTTTTCCGCATATTATATATATTTCAGATGTAGTTTAAAGCACATCGGGACATGCGGTATTATACAGTATGACTGAACACATTTAACTGTATCTTAGGTATATTTTAGATGCAAGACATGTGCAAAAATCAGTTATTATTCTTGAGGGATTCCTTGACCGAAGAACTTGAAGTCATACGCGCATTTTGATTGGTTTGTCGTATTTTCGCACATTACTTGATAGGGGTACGAGTCTTCTTGAAGGTTACGGAAAGGGGCGAAAGGTAACGAATGCATCATGAGGAATGTCTGTTGAGAACTACCTCAGTAGTGACAGTGATGTTCGTCGTGATACAGTCACATCAAGCCAGGACGTCAAAATGGCCGACACGATCAACGTGACAGGAGAGATTTCCGAAGTGATAAATATATCTGCGGCAAGTACAAGTGATAGTCATGGATCAATTGGCCGATCACTGAAAGGTGATTATAACGATATCGTCATGTCAAGACTACAGACTCATGGAAAACGTATGGACGTTAATATTTGCCGTTATACCGTTATACGTCACTATATGACTGAGATGCTGCCGATGTGACGTTAACTAGTAACTCACTCACTCATACAGTTATGGAAAAGCCGCATATCGTGTAAACTCCACGTTAAAAAGATATTTTAGATTACGTACCATCCACCCATCAAAGACTCAAATCAGTCATAATCCATTTGTTGTTTATATTACTGGCTTCATCCTTTTGTTTATATTACAGGCTTCACCGGCCAACATGTTTTACCCGTCCGTGTACATAACAGACTTCTCCACTCCAGTGTAACTGCATCTTAACCCTACTCAACTGTGTAAACACTGCCTCCTATCCTGTATATATACTTGTCAACCATACTCTGTATATCATTTGTTTGATAACGGTGTTAGAACCTACACCGAAACGTCGCTCCTAATTGTAATAAAGAAGTTGTTGATCCATATACCTTATCCTTACTTAGTACTCCAACTTCTAAATGTCTCTCAAAGACTTTATGCTAGATTTTGTTGTAAATAACACGTCGTATTCTTCTTTTTCGTAGAAGTCGTCGGTGTAACGGGTACCGGTAATCCCAAGAGAGCATTGCTATCCTGTTTGGAGCCTAACAAAAAACAAACGCTGAAAACTAAATTCACTCACTTTTTTTGTATGATTTGTTTAGGAGGGATACAGCATGGCGTCCACCTACAGCATCCATTCCGGTGATGCCAGAACTCTGGGCATGGCGGATTTCTTTGTGTGTGGAGCATCTCTCATCTGTGCACTTGGTATAGGATTGGTATTCGCCATAAAGAGCAGGAAAAGTGATGACCCGTCAGAATTCCTTGTCGCCGGAAGAAGTATGGGCGTGCTTCCGGTAACCTTGTCCCTGGTTGTCACGTTCATTTCCGCCTTGACCTTACTAGGATTACCAGCTGAAATCTACAACTATAACACCATGTTCTGGTGGTTGGCCCTGGGCATGATGGTCGCAGTAGCGGGCTCGGCGCATGTCTTCAACCCTGTCCTTCACAACCTTGGTATCACAAGCGCTTACGAGGTAAATATCAACCGTCAGTGCAAGAGAATAACCAGCATAGATTGTCTGCCAAAACAGATTCCACTTGGCGTAAAGGGAAAATAGCTGTGGCTATTATATGAATGGACCAATGACACCAGGTGTTCGCGAAAAGGTTAAGCACGACCTGGCCTTCCGGTAGCACTCGCCATCCATACAATTTGCAAACCACCGTAAGTATGTATCGCCTGACGCAGCACAGCAGAACTCTGCCATGCGACGTCAGCCTGTAAACACATGCAATATTTCGGTACAGTGTGGTAGACCAAAAAATTACCAATTATGTTTTTTTCATGATTCATGTTGTAATTAAATAGTATATCTATCTAAAATATTTAAACGATACTATATCAAGTGAAATGGCTTAATGCCGGAACTACTTTCAGTCCGTCCAATTGACACTTTTATTTTAACAGATCAGTGAGGTCATGTATTCTAACCATTGCTACGTCGCCGCCAATAGCTGCAAGATTGCTGATTCGACGTTAACGATAATCACTCACTCACTCCACTGCTGTTATAGTAGAGTAGTGGGCTGTTATCTAAAGATGAATATCAATCAGATCTGTGCTGCATTTCCTGGGGTGGATGTTCTTGACGAAGAAGGTGAATTGTTTCCGTTTCAGTACATAGAAATGCGATTTGGGGCGGCTATGAGACTACTGGTGTCTTTCTGCTGGTTGTTTCAAACAGTAAGTTGTGATTACTGAACGTTACATTAATAGCTGACCTTGCTGACTTGTCATGCATGTATTTGATGGCATTTCGTGTTGATGGTAACACGTGAAAGCAGAGCATATACCGTGTTCAGGTTTCATGTAGTACCTAAAGGGGCCAGCCATTTGATACTCGGAAGGGAGGAGGTGGGTGTGGGTGTGGGTGTAGGTGTGGGGTGGGTGTGGGTTGGGTGTGGGGTGGGTGTGGGGTGGGTGTTGGGTGGGTGTGGGTGTGGGTGTGGGGTGGGTGTGGGTGTGGGTGTGGGTGTGGGTGTGGGGTGGGTGTGGGGTGGGTGTGGGTGTGGGTGTGGGTGATATTTTACAAACGGTTTGAAGCATAACTATTTATGGGGGGACCAATAACCCCACCCCCACCCACCCACCCCACCCCCCAGATTATCACATTATCGTTCCCAAATCCACTGCTTGTAGTTTCGAAAGATCCCTGGAGTGAGGATAGCGTTGACAAATGTTGGCGAATATATGTTTAACTTTATTTTCAGATATTCTATTTAGGGACTGTTCTCTACGCTCCGTCACTTGCGTTGAAGACATGTGAGTAGCCATGATTATGAGAGAAGAGAGAGACACTCTCTATCTCAATTGATAACTCATACCGTCTCCATCTCAAATGATAACTCATACCGTCGCCATCTCAATTGATTACTCATACCGTCTCTATTTCAATTGATAACTCATACCGTCGCCATCTCAATTGATAACTTATTCCGTCTCTATTTCAATTGATAACTCATACCGTCTCCATCTCAATTGATAACTTATTCCGTCTCTATTTCAATTGATAACTCATACCGTCTCCATCTCAATTGATAGCTCATACCGTCTCCATCTCAATTGATAACTTATTCCGTCTCTATTTCAATTGATAACTCATACCGTCTCCATCTCAATTGATAGCTCATACCGTCTCCATCTCAATTGATAACTCATACCGTCTCCATCTCAATTGATAACTCATACCGTCTCCATCTCAACTGATAGCTCATACCGTCGCCATCTCAATTGATAACTCATACCGTCTCTATCTCAATTGATAACTCATACCGTCTCCATCTCAACTGATAGCTCATACCGTCGCCATCTCAATTGATAACTCATACCGTCTCTATTTCAATTGATAACTCATACCGTCTCCATCTCAACTGATAGCTCATACCGTATCTCTCTCAATTTATGACTCATACCGTCGCCATCTCAACTGATAACTCATACCGTATCTCTCTCAATTTATGACTCATACCGTCTCCATCTCAACTGATAGCTCATACCGTCTCCATCTCAATTGATAACTCATACCGTCGCCATCTCAATTGATAACTCATACCGTCTCCATCTCAATTGATAACTCATACCGTCTCCATCTCAATTGATAACTCATACCGTCGCCATCTCAATTGATAACTCATACCGTCGCCATCTCAATTGATAACTCATACCGTCTCCATCTCAATTGATAACTCATACCGTCTCCATCTCAAATGATAACTCATACCGTCTCTATTTCAATTGATAACTCATACCGTCTCTATTTCAATTGATAACTTCTACCGTCTCCATCCCAACTGATAGCTCATACCGTCTCCATTGTCAGCAATAATATGCAAATATTCATATTCCTGCGATTACTTTTTAGTGAGAAATACGCATAATGTCGGAAAGCGCACGTAAAATCTCCATTTCATCCTCATCATCTATTTCAGTTTCAGGTTTGGACATGTGGGTGTCAATATTGTCTGTAGGGGTCCTGGTCACGCTCTACACGTCAGTGGTAAGATACGCCGCATGCACGTGTACGTGTGCACATGTATTGATAGGTATGTATGCGTTGGTACGCATGCATATATAATAAATGTATGTACGTGAATGTGTGTATGCACGTGAATGTTCGTGTGGCCATACTGAAAACCCGGGTTCGATTCCCCACATTGGGACAATGTGTGAAGCCCATTTTTGGTGTTCCCATCCGTGATATTCCTGGAATATTGCTAAACGCGGCGTAAAACCATACTCTTTGTGAGTACGTTCATGCTACTTTAGTGTCTGTAGGAGTTATGTTGTCCGTTTAATTTTCTGTTATAACACAAGTATTAGTTACACGTGCAGGAAAAGGCTTAATATCTAAAGAACAAAATCCTGGTTCTGATAATGAGGATTATGGTTTGGAATTCGAATTCCAGATGAGCGGATCCTGTTACGGTTGCCTGTAATGGGAGAGCTGTTGAAGGCGACATCGGTTGAAGACACGTGTCTGGTGCCGGGTCAGAGTCTTCCTTGGGTGCGGGGCAATGCATCTAACAAGAGTATAGACTAGCATCAGGGACTGTTGGAACGGGGGACAGTACATGAGAGCATGTTCTTACGTAACCATGGCAATGAACATTTGTTTACCAGCCATTTCTTCATGTCAACTGTATGTGTGTTTACACTTTCACTTCCGCTAGACCCGTGAATATCCGGGGTAGAATAGATCTTCAGCAACAGATGCTTGCCGTAAAAGGTGACTATACTTGTTGTAAGAGGCCACTAACGGGGATCGAGTGGTCAGGCTCGTTGACTTGGTTGATGCATGTCATTGTATCCCAATTGCGTGAATCGATGCTCATTTTGTCAATCACAGGATTGTCTGGTCCAGACTCGATTATTTACAGACCGCCGTCATATAGCTGGAATACTGCTGAGGGCGGCGCTAAATAACAAAAAACAAACAAACAAACAAAACACTTTCGCTTGCACTCATCAGTGACACTGGTGTGACGTGTGCAGCCTCCATCAGTAAGTAGTGTGTGTGTTTCAGGGAGGGATGAAGGCTGTTCTGTGGACCGACAGTTTCCAGGCAGTCATCATCCTGGTCGGCCTTCTGTCTGTTGTGATACAAGGGTCGATCGTCATTGGAGGATTCGGAAGGGCGTGGGAGATTGCCTCGGAACACTCCAGGATAAACTTCCAAGAGTAAATAATCCGGTGATTTCTAAGTGTTCAGAACCAAGTAGATATTCCTTCAGAACAACAGCCGCCGTAGTACACAACTTCCAAATAGAGGTTTTCGATTCACTAAAAATAATTATTCTTCCCTAATTGGATGGTGCATGTGCTGGATCAAGCAAATATAGCTCTCTGTGTACGGATGTTAGGGTCAGGGTCAGGGTCAGGGTCAGGGTTAGGGTTAGGGTTAGGATTAGGGTCAGGGTTAGGGTTAGGGTTAGGGTTAGGGTCCGGGTTAGGGTTAGGGTTAGGGTTAGGGTTAGGGTTAGGGTCAGGGTCAGGGTCAGGGTCAGGGTTAGGGTTAGGTTAGGGTTAGGGTTAGGGTCAGGGTCAGGGTTAGGGTTAGGGTTAGGGTTAGGGTTTTATGAATCTTGGCATTCCAATACACATTAAGAATGGACAAAGCCATGATTTCGTGATACGTGGTGTCAGCAGATGCTACGCCCAGTTAACACCCCCGCCTTATATGTTGTATTATTTGTACCAATTTATTTTACCAAGCGTTAAAAAAGTAGTGATGCTTACGTATAACGCTTATGCTATGCAAGGCCTTCTCAGTGGGAACAACCACAAGCTTGTCATGTACAATAGCCAGACTGTGGATGACAGTTGGCTGGGACAGAACGGATTTATTCCAATTCTGTATATTTTGTTCAATTTGTCCATTCTACCGATGTATACATCACGCACTGAGTTAACCCAGTCTGCTAGACATTTGGCAAGTTCGTCTCACCTACTTGCCCCTGTTTTTTGGCACTTACCTTGCGAGCATCCACAGTGATTGTAAAGTTGTGATCCCAATAGGTAGCAGGTTATTCGCGATATTTGGGCCCAGAATTGAATAACTGACTAAAGTTATTGTCAACAATAGAGCCATCCCCTGTATGCGTCTTGGCAACCACTAGTAGTTAAATTTAAATCATGAGCTGTGAAGTAACATGTTCCAAATATATTCCATTTTTCATTAGTCAGAATGTATGTTTCTTGAACGATTCCCTTCAAACCTGCACGAACTCTTGCTGTTGTTGCAGATTCACCGTTGACCCCCGCACCCGCCTGTCCTTCTGGTCGGTGGTGGTCGGTGGAGGCATCACGTGGATGGCCTACTACTCTGTGAACCAGTGCCAGATACAGCGTGTGTTTGCCTGCCCTTCACTCAGGAAAGCACAAATGTAGGACATAAACTGTTGATAGTCCAAAGGGAATTAAACGTATGTTTTAGTAGTCTGGTACGGGAGATGTTTGGACCCAAAACGAGAGAGAAGGGGGAATAGGTATTGCGTGACTTGATGTCCTGCGGGAGCATCTCTGGGGTGGAGGACAAGAAGACTCTGCTTCACACTGCTTCACACTGCTTCACACTGCTTCACACTGCCTCCTATTACGGGGAGTCCGGCCAATGTGGTCAATCATTCCTCCTAAAAAACGGAGTAGGATCAATGTGGTCAATCAGTGCCTGCTACTACGGGGAGTCCGACCAATGTGGTCAATCACTGCCTGCTACTACGGGGAGTCCGGCCAATGGGTCAATCATTGCCTGCTACTACGGGAAGTCCGACCAATGTAGTCAATCATTGCCTGCTACTACGGGGAGTCAGACCAATGTGGTCAATCATTGCCTGCTACTACGGGAAATCCGACCAGTGTGGTTTATCATTGCCTGCTACTACGGGAAGTCCGGCCAATGTGGTCAATCATTGCCTGCTACTACGGGAAATCCGACCAATGTGGTCAATCATTGCCTGCTACTACGGGAAGTCCGACAAATGTGGTCAATCATTGCCTGCTACTACGGGGAGTCCGGCCTATGTGGTCAATCATTGCCCGCTACTACGGAGAGTCCTGCCAATATGGTCAATCATTGCCCGCTACTACGGGGAGTCCGGCCTATGTGGTCAATCCAGTGATTGACAACGTGAGCGGGCTACGCAATAGGGATACGACGACATGCATCAACCACGTCAGCGAGCCTGACCACCCGATCCCGTTAGTCGCACGTAAGGCAACACGTAAACGTGTATATATGATAACAAGTAACATATATATACGGCAACAAGTAAACACGTGTAAAAGATACCATAAAGATGTATTTTCGGTAACATGTTTATTAGGTAACATGCAAACATGAATATATGGTCGTCATTCTGTGTAATATATTTACAGTGCAATGTGGCTGTTGTCGTCATTCTGTGTAATATATTTACAGTGCAATGTGGCTTTTGTGGTCATTCTGTGTAATATATTTATAGTGAAATGTGGCTGTTGTCGTCATTCTGTGTTGTATATTTACATTGAAATGTGGCTGTTGTCGTCAGTCTGTGTTGTATATTTATAGTGCAATGTGTGTGTTGTCGTCATTCTGTGTTGTATATTTACATTGAAATGTGGCTGTTGTCGTCAGTCTGTGTTGTATATTTACAGTGAAATGTGGCTGTTGTCGTCAGTCTGTGTTGTATATTTACAGTGAAATGTGGCTGTTGTCGTCAGTCTGTGTTGTATATTTACAGTGAAATGTGGCTGTTGTCGTCAGTGTGTGTTGTATATTTATAGTGCAATGTGGCTGTTGTCGTCAGTCTGTGTTGTATATTTATAGTGCAATGTGGCTGAACGGCCTGGGGCTGGCTGTTGTCGTCAGTCTGTGTTGCATGATCGGAGTGCTTCTGTTCGCTTTCTACGAGGGATGTGACCCACTACAGTTAAACCTGATCGGCGAAACAGACGAGGTGAGGACGTATAACGCTTCTGTACTCCCCTGTTAGCTGATGTGTATCAGATGAGGAATGGTCAGAAAGCCCTGGGCGTCATCAATGTTAACTGTTTAATTTGGTTTTACTTCTTCGACTTAATTTGGCATCGCCAAATGTCTTGTCACTCGAACTATTGACATGAACTGATGCATATTGGATTGAAGCTGTCGGTTCCATCTTAAATAAGAGGTATATATTATGCAGGTAGACTTCCTCAAATTTCAAAACACTTAGGTTGACCTCCTACTTTTCACTCGGTGAAGTCACTTCAAAAACAGCGCATGAATACACTATTGGAGTGAACCTCCCAATATATTAGGTTAATCATATGGTGGAAACTTATTCGCAGTCGTGTTTGTCTGTATAACATCTGGAAAGACCCATTTAAACATATTGTGAATGTACACAGTGTTTGCATTTACCGAGCAGAGACTGCCTCGAGGTATAGGGCTACAAGTAGTTCCTACTTGGTGATCTCATTTGCGTATATTTGAAAAAAAGCGTTCAGAAATACGATGATTGTGTGTTTCCAACTGGATAATAACTGAATTTATACAAACTTGATACGTAAAACCCCACACTATTATACACAGGTGCTAGGACACCATGGACCATTTCCATGACAACTTTGTGGTTGAATGATTATGTTTCGCTTTACTGCAGGGAAACAAAATGCATCGTCGAGGTCTTATTTTGCTAATGTGCAGCGATGGCTAAACATATTAGTTAAAAAACCAGATATAGTCAACACGTCGATGAAATAACAGAGAATACACCAGGTATTCACGAACAGATGCCATGTGTGTTCATGAACCGACGTCATGACACGCTAATCTTGTTTGTTCATGAACCAATATCTTGACACGCTAGTCTTGTTTGTTCATGAACCAATATCATGACACGCTAGTGTCGTTTGTTCATGAACCAATATCATGACACGCTAGTGTCGTTTGTTCATGAACCAATATCATGACACGCTAGTGTCGTTTGTTCATGAACCAATATCTTGACACGCTAGTCTAGTTTGTTCATGAACCAATATCATGACACGCTAGTGTCGTTTGTTCATGAACCAATATCATGACACGCTAGTGTCGTTTGTTCATGAACCAATATCATGGCACGCTAGTCTTGTTTGTTCATGAACCAATATCATGACACGCTAGTGTCGTTTGTTCATGAACCAATATCATGACACGCTAGTGTCGTTTGTTCATGAACCAATACCGTGACACGCTAGTGTCGTTTGTTCATGAACCAATATCATGACACGCTAGTGTCGTTTGTTCATGAACCAATACCGTGACACGCTAGTGTCGTTTGTTCATGAACCAATATCATGACACGCTAGTGTCGTTTGTTCATGAACCAATATCATGACACGCTAGTGTCGTTTGTTCATGAACCAATATCATGACACGCTAGTGTCGTTTGTTCATGAACCAATATCATGACACGCTAGTGTCGTTTGTTCATGAACCAATATCATGACACGCTAGTGTCGTTTGTTCATGTACCAGTGTCATGACGTGCTAGTGTCGTTTGTTCATGTGCCAGTGTCATGACACGCTAGTGTCGTTTGTTCATGTACCAGTGTCATGACGTGCTAGTGTCGTTTGTTCATGTACCAGTGTCATGACGTGCTAGTGTCGTTTGTTCATGTACCAGTGTCATGACGTGCTAGTGTCGTTTGTTCATGTACCAGTGTCATGACGTGCTAGTGTCGTTTGTTCATGTACCAGTGTCATGACGTGCTAGTGTCGTTTGTTCATGTACCAGTGTCATGACGTGCTAGTGTCGTTTGTTCATGTACCAGTGTCATGACGTGCTAGTGTCGTTTGTTCGTGTACCAATACCATGACACGCTAGTGTCGTTTGTTCATGAACCAATGTCATGACACGCTAGTGTCGTTTGTTCATGTACCAGTGTCATGACGTGCTAGTGTCGTTTGTTCATGAACCAATGTCATGACAAGCTTGTATCGTGCGTTCATGCACCCATGACATGCCGGCTGACTGATAAGATTAAGTGAATATGCATCTTGTTTACATTTCACCTTCAACCTGATCTTCTGTGGTCTAAAGATTAATTGAAAAACAATGAACAATTATTAGCACACATTTCACTTGGATTGTTCATGTGTTTCAGCTGGTTCCTCTGTACGTGATGGACATCCTGGGGCACCTGCCTGGTCTGCCTGGAATCTTCCTGTCCTGCATCTTCAGTGGCTGTCTCAGGTAAACTATCATGCCATTCCGTTACGTCAGCACTCCGTACATTAACTCATACCCAGAGTGGCCTTACTCCACATCCCGTCTTTACCCTGGCAGTTAACGAGATGTTGATCCTGACCGCCGTCGTCTTGTCGTTGCAGCACCCTGTCCTCCGGCATCAACGCCCTGTCCGGGGTGCTTCTCCAGGACTTCATCAGACCCCACTGCGCCCTCAACATCAGCAGCTTCACGGCGACCGTCATCACGAAGGTGTCAGGTTGGCAACATATAGCAGTGTGTTACACAGGTCGCATCTTCACGACGTTACTATGAAGGAATTGTATCTGTGCTATCTTATAGGAACATAGTCTTCCAGTAGTCCAGTATATGAACAAGATATTACCAGTAGGTCATATGATGTATATGAACATGGTATTACCAATAGGTCATATGTTGTATATGAACATGGTATTACCAGTAGGTCATATGTTGTGTATGAACATGGTATTACCAGTAGGTCATATGTTGTATATGAACATGGTATTACCAGTAGGTCATATGTTGTATATGAACATGATATTACCAGTAGGTCATATGTTGTATATGAACATGGTATTATCAGTAGGTCATATGTTGTATATGAACAAGATATTACCAGTAGGTCATATGTTGTATATGAACATGGTATTACCAATAGGTCATATGTTGTATATGAACATGGTATTACCAGTAGGTCATATGTTGTGTATGAACATGGTATTACCAGTAGGGCATATGTTGTATATGAACATGGTATTACCAGTAGGTCATATGTTGTATATGAACATGATATTACCAGTAGGTCATATGTTGTATATGAACATGGTTTGACCAGTAGGTCATATGTTGTATATGAACATGGTATTACCAGTAGGTCATATGTTGTGTATGAACATTGTATCATTTTTTATGATATATTTTACATGAAACAGTGAGCTTATAAATAGTCTTTCACTCCTACGTATACGTTTGTAAATATAGCAACAACATCAACAAATGATCGTATCCACAACAGCAACACGTACACATGTACACGGTAGAAACAAGTACGCAAGTTGAAACAGGTAGCACCAAGCATGCATATAAACAGGTAGCAGAAAGCATGCATATAAACAGTAGCTGCAAGCATGCATATAAACAATACCAGCAAGCATGCATATAAACAATACCAGCAAGCATGCATATAAACAGTAGCAGTAGGCACGCATATAAACAGTAGCAGCAAACATGCATATAAACAGTAGCAGCAGTAGCAGCAAGAATGCATATAAACAGTAGCAGCAAGCATGCATATAAACAGTACCGGCAAGCATGCATATAAACAGTAGTAGCAAGCATGCATATAAACAGTACCAGCAAGCATGCATATAAGCAGCAGCAACAAGCATGCATATAAACAGTAGGAGCAAGC
This sequence comes from Haliotis rufescens, assembly GCF_023055435.1. NCBI lineage: Eukaryota > Metazoa > Mollusca > Gastropoda > Lepetellida > Haliotidae > Haliotis > Haliotis rufescens. The sequence goes on along the minus strand of NW_025963957.1, from coordinate 7,876,755 downwards.
CTGCATAAGAACAGTACCAGCAATTATGCATATAAACAGTAGCAGCAAACATGCATATAAACAGTAGCAGCAAACATGCATATAAACAGTAGCAGCAAACATGCATATAAACAGTAGCAGCAGTAGCAGCAGTAGCGGCAAACATGCATATAAAAAGTAGCAGCAAGCATGCATATAAACAGTACCCGCAAGCATGCATATAAAAAGCACCAGCAAGCATGCATATAAACAGTAGCAGCACGCATGCATATAAACACTCGCAGCATGCATTCATATAAACAGTACCAGCAAGCATGCAAAAAGTGAGTGAGTGAGAATAGTTTTACTCCGCTTTAAGTAATTCTCCTTAACAAGCACGGTGGTTAATTCGAGAAATGGTCTTCACACATTGAACCCATGTGGAGAATCGAACCTGGGTCTTCGGCGTGACGTTCGAACGATTTCACCACTGCCCAAGCATGCGTAAAACATACGTATAAACAATAGCAGCAAACGTGCATATAAACTATCAGCAAGCATGCATATGAACAGTATCAGCAAGCATGCATATAAACTGTAGCAAAACGAATGCATATAAACATCCATGAAGAATGCATGTAAACAGTTGCAACAATCGTTCTGAAACGACACAGTTATCGCCTTGTGACAGCACTGAGGCAGCAACATTAGGACCTCCTGCCCACGTCACAAACAAAGGATAAGTGGAGTTATTCATGATAAGGAAGTGCATGGACTGCTTGATGTAGAACTTCTATTGTACATGTACGTGTGTGAACTTGATTTATGTTTCAGCTGCCCTCTGTGGGGGGTTGTGTATCGGGCTTGCATTTGTCGCCGGCAACTTTGGGAATATGTTACAGGTTAGTGTGAGATGGTCCTTGCTAAGGTCACACGGCTGCTGTGTCACTCGCTGTAGATCGCTGTCACCCGATCCATTCAGTGCCGATGAGCCAGGTGTGACCTCTACATGTCAGTGTCATAGTACGGGGAAGCGTCGCGCGTCATGACGAGTGAGAGTGACGTGTCACATTTAGTAACTTCTTCTGAATGTACACCATTAGATTCCTGGAATGATGCTGAAAACTTGATTTAGAACCTGCGTTGTGTCATGAAGCTTGAATAACACGTAATGCTCTGGAGTATCTTAACAACAGTACTGACTAATGCAGACGCCATAAGCTGGGGCTGACGGTATGTTACTCAATACGAAAGGGAAATTCACAATATAAAAATTGAAATCATCCTCATGCCGCAAAGATTGGTACAAGGGTGGCCATCATTTTGCAACTCTCTGATATCCTGGCAGGATACACAATAAGGTTTCTCAGTTGTTCCTGGGATGCTCAACTCCCACGGCTACATGAGGTGAAGAGACGCGTTTATCTTGGCATTGTTGAAAGAAATAAGATCATCTATATATCTAAAACATAGGGTAACGTTTTATGGCATTAGGTCCTTTCTTTGATTTAACTAGAGAAGTAACAAATCTGATTCGTTACAAGAAATAGAAAGACGTATCAGCTTGGAGAAGGAGCACAATCAGTAGCCACAGGAACAGCATCTACTTGTCTCAATGTTCTCTCTCTAAAGAATTTGTCAATCAGGAAATCCGGCCAAAGTGTGTGGATATTTCAATTTTTTAGTACAGTACCTTTCAATTTAAAAAGAATTGACTGCATCCTTTAAAATTGTGATCAAGTTTTAATTTCCTAACTCCTTTCTTTCAAACAAAAGTATTATTGATTAGAGAATGTCATTTGCTTTCAATTTGTGAATGAACTGAATATTGTGACATCATCACTGCTTCATAGACGATTGTTATTGGAATAGATGTGAGATGACTTGAGACGATGCTCTAACGTGTGTGCTTTCAGCTTTCCTACATCATCATGAGTGTCTTCGACGGACCTGTGTTTGGAGTCTTCGTCCTGGGCATGTTCTTCCCTCGAGCCAATAAATGGGTGAGGATTAACTTCCGAGTTTAGGATCAGATTCATTCTATTGTTTCTGTAAATAAAGATAAAGGATCAAATGAAGTGTACAAAGGAGTGACGTCATGAAAGTTTTGACGGAAAGAAGGAATCTTTTATTGAGCCTCCAGTCTGTGATATATTTCAGCTACTTATGTCGCCGGATCAGAAGCATAGCCTGTCCCGTGCATCAATAAGTATGTGGTGTAAACACCGACATGCTTGACTTTCAAGAATAATTTGGACAACATGTCTTTAATGTCTAAAGAGAAAAAAGGTCCATGTATATCAGAAGTATGTATGTATTCCCACCGTTAGCAGCCGTAGTCATATATGGACTACATCGTGCAATATGCATGACAATGAACAGAAACAATCTATGTACCTGGAATATGATGCCACATTTATGGACTGTCACCTGCAGTTGTGAACAGAGTATCTTTCTCGCAGGGGGCTTTGTGTGGCTACATCTGCAGTCTCGTCTTCATGACGTGGATCTCTGTTGGAGCATTTTTCAATGGCGTCACCGCGCCAGTATCACACTTGTCTGTCCACGGCTGCAACTGGAACGCTACCAACTCCACCTTGCCAACAACAACTACCTTGCCCCCCACAGTGGCTTCTGACGAGTAGGTATACCACAGTCTTTGATCTATAACTCGTTCTGCAGTTATATGATCCAGTGACCAAGGGAGTGATGCTGTATGCTGATGCAGATAGAAGAAAAGCATTACGAGTTCAGATTTGTTGGTGTTTTTGATGCTCAGGAATTTCATGCGCAGTGGCAACTTTTTAAGCTCTGCTGAGGGTGAGTGGGACCTCAATGGCTACATGTCACACATGGCCTGCTAAACGAAGAATTCAGGAATAATTCCATAGTCTTTATATGTTTATCGAAAAAATGTTCATCTGTTATGTTTGATTCAGGAACACCTCCTTCGGCATCTACCAAATGTCTTTCCTGTACTACACAGCGTCCGGGGCCCTTGTCAACGTCATCCTAGGCGTGGTCGTGAGTCTCATTACAGGTACCATATCAGTGGTTGGAAACGCAAGATCTCAGGGAGCACTTTTAGATGTCCTTTAACGAAAGTTATAACATATATAATACTGTTCTAATATTTTCACATAGGATTCTCTCAGAGGTCAGGTTTATCAAACGGTTGTGAAACATTGTGCGAGCATCGGCTGAACTGGAAAGGGCATGGTTGAATTTTATTACAACTTGATTATTTTGCTTTTTTAAAAATGAAAGAAATGACCCCACTCTCCCCCACCCCGATAATATACGAAGGCTTCAGCCCCCGACCTACACGCCCTTCACGGATCCTCCCCTCATTCGTAGATTTACCCACGAGATTATTTACCCACATCACTGAATTATCTACAGTATTATTTACCGACATCACTGAATTATCTACAGTGATATTTACCAACATCACTGAATTATCTACAGTGCCATTAACCCACATCGCTGAATTATCTACAGTGATATTTACCAACATCACTGAATTATCTACAGTATTATTTACCTACATCACTGAATTATCTACAGTGAAATTTACCAACATCACTGAATTATCTATAGTGCAATTCACCAACATCACTGAATTATCTACAGTATTATTTACCCACATCACTGAATTATCTACAGTGATATTTACCTACATCACTGAATTATCTACAGTGCCATTCACCAATATCACTGAATTATCTGCAGTATTATTTACCCACATCACTGAATTATCTACAGTGATATTTACCCACATCACTGAATTATCTACAGTGATATTTACCAACATCACTGAAGTATCTACAGTGATATTTACCCACATCACTGAATTATCTACAGTGATATTTACCAACATCACTGAATTATCTACAGTGCCATTAACCCACATCGCTGAATTATCTACAGTGATATTTACCAACATCACTGAATTATCTACAGTGATATTTACCAACATCACTGAATTATCTACAGTGCCATTTACCCACATCACTGAATTATCTACAGTGATATTTACCCACATCACTGAATTATCTACAGTGATATTTACCCACATCACTGAATTATCTACAGTGCCATTAACCCACATCACTGAATTATCTACAGTGATATTTACCCACATCACTGAATTATCTACAGTGATATTTACCAACATCACTGAATTATCTACAGTGATATTTACCAACATCACTGAATTATCTATAGTGCCATTCACCAACATCACTGAATTATCTGCAGTGCCATTTACCAACATCACTGAATTATCTACAGTGATATTTACCCACATCACTGAATTATCTACAGTGATATTTACCAACATCACTGAATTATCTACAGTGATATTTACCAACATCACTGAATTACCCACAGTATTTTTTACCAACATCACTGAATTATCTACAGTGATATTTACCAACATCACTGAATTATCTACAGTGATATTTACCAACATCACTGAATTACCCACAGTATTTTTTACCAACATCACTGAATTATCTACAGTGATATTTACCAACATCACTGAATTATCTACAGTGATATTTACCAACATCACTGAATTACCCACAGTATTTTTTACCAACATCACTGAATTATCTACAGTGATATTTACCTACATCACTGAATTATCTACAGTGATATTTACCAACATCACTGAATTATCTACAGTGATATTTACCAACATCACTGAATTACCCACAGTATTTCTTACCAACATCACTGAATTATCTACAGTGATATTTACCCACATCACTGAATTATCTACAGTGATATTTACCAACATCACTGAATTATCTACAGTGATATTTACCAACATCACTGAATTACCCACAGTATTTTTTACCAACATCACTGAAATTCACATAGCGCAATTTGCGAACATCACTGAATTACCCACATCACCATTCACCAATATCACTCAATGACTCATAACACTATTTGCAAACATCGCTTAATTACGACAGCTCTATTTACCAACAACACAGAGTTACCCTGAGCGATCTTTACCAACATCACTGAACTACCTCGTCTTCCAGGTCATGGGGAACCCGTGTCAACCGACCCTGCACTGATCACCCCTGTCGTCAATACTCTGTACCGGTGCTGGCAGAAGAAACACGATGATTCGCCTGCCGTGAAAGAGGTATGTGACAGTCCCTGAACTCGGGGACATTATAAAACCTGCATCTGATTAGCTAACTTACTGACACTATTATAATATTTCATGTATTCAGATACATGTATCTTATTTACTTTGTATTATCTGAAAACAATGGGATGTAAATACAGCAAAACTCGTGACCGATCAGCTGAATGACAACTACATATTTATACATGTATCTTCTTGTCTTCACATGACCTGATATGATTCCTAGCGATGTATTACAGTCCAACGTGACATAACTCCATATTCATTACATGTTACATGTGTGCCACACACATCGATAGTAGTAATAACCTATGTTTCCTTCTCCATAGCCACACTCAAGTACGGAAATGGCTTAGTCCAAGACAAAGTGTGGCAACCAACGTTGGATTGAAGTAATGGCGTCATTAAAATATTTCAATTCAAGAACTATCCGGAGAGAACCGAGATATTTTTAAATGTTCCGTCAAAGGAAATTTAGATCTGGACCACATATTGCAACTCAACGCAGTTGATATGAAACACAAACACATTCTGGATTCCGGTTTAGAAAGACTAGTAACAGCCTTTCCCACCACCTCCCGAATATTGTTCATTATTGTTCATAAGATCTCATCGTTGGTTTGAATGGGCAATGTCCCTCGTAGTGTTGCTGGCCGTTATGACGACGTATCTCTTCCTGTCACGGAGTAGCAACAAGCCCGGAGGAAAGAGGGACCTGACATGGATCAGCAGGCGGAACCGATCTGAAAAGAGACTTTTCATAATGAAAGGAAAGTAATAAATGTAACATCTAAATTTTGTGGAAGCCTCGGTGTCGGAGTTGGTTGGATCGCTGACTTTGTGTGTCGGCGATTAAGTGCCTCACCCTGGCAGTGTGGGCTGGAATCCCGGACAGGATTCAACCCCCAAAAGTACGAGAATCTGTACTTTACAGAAGGAAGTGTTATCACAAATAAAACATTTATTACTTTTGACCACTTTGTAAATATCATTTTGTTTTCAAACCTCGTGCGAATATTCTGAAATAAAAAAAATGTTAACATAATAATTCTACATGGGTGTTTTTGTCCGCAAGTTGTGAATCTAATCTGTACTTAAGGCCAGTGTCGCCTTGTCCGGCATTATGTTGGGTGAACAATAAAATACGAAATAAATATATCACCTGTAAATAATATTATATTGAGAATATATAACATTCTGTTGTTTTCACTACATGATAACATGATAAATTATGCAACTATTGTAAGCACATACAGTGACATTCTTATGATCTGGAAGTGGTCACCGTTCCTGCCCTTCATTTTACATACTTTACCCAAATGACACAAGCATATATACTCTTCCAAATAATAAACGGCACAACTAATTAAAGACTGGGCAACTGAGCAAACATGCGATACAATATACAGGTAAACATGTGGTACAACGTACAGATAAACACGTGGTAAAATGTACAGATAAACACGTGGTTCAATGTAAAGATAAACACGTGGTACAATGTGAACATAAACACGTGGTATAATGTAAAGATACACACCTGGTACAATGTAAAGATAAACACGTGGTACAATGTGAACATAAACACGTGGTATAACGTAAAGATACACACGTGGTACAATGTGAAGATAAACACGTGGTACAATGTGAAGATAAACACGTGGTACAATGTACAGATAAACGCGTGGTACAATGTAAAGATAAGCATGTACAATATAAAGATAAACACGTGGTACAATATAAAGATAAACACGTGGTACAATATAAAGATAAACACGTGGTACAATATAATGATAAACACGTGGTACAATATAAAGATAAGCACGTGGTACAATACAAAGATAAACACGTGGTAAAATGTACAGATAAACACGTGGCACAAGATGGAGAAGATAAACATGTACCATAAACGGGAAGCATTCGCCTGGAATCGGTAACAACACCGAGGACTAAAGGCAGTGAGCTTCGTTTAGTCGTCGGTACAAACTGCACTCGGAGATCAGAATGATACAACAAAGATGGAACAGTGACAGGAATGTAATCATCTCTACCAGGGTTGTCCCCTTCATCATGGAAATGTGTATAATGTGGTGTAAACGTGTTGGTTGTGTGGTGTAAACGTGTTGGTTCTGTGGGTTAAACGTGTTGGTTCTGTTGAGTAAACGCGTTGATTGTACTGTGTGTTGAGTAAACGTGTTGGTTTTTTGGTTTAATCGGTGTAAACGTGTTGGTTGTGTGGTGTAAACGGTATAAACGTGTTGGTTGTGTGGTGTAAACGTGTTGGTTGTGTGGTGTAAACGTGTTTGTTGTGTGGTGTAAACGGGATGATTGTGTGGTGTAAACGTGTTTCTTGTATTGTGTAAATGTGTTTGTTGTGTCGTTTGGAGTGTTTGTTGTAATGTGTAAACATGTTGGCTGTGTGGTGCAAATGTGTTTGTTGTGAGGTATAGACGTGTTTGTTGTTTTGTGTAAACGTGTTGGTTGTGTGGTGTAAACGTGTTTGTTGTGTGGTGTAAACGTGATGATTGTGTGGTGTAAACGTGTTTGTTGTGTTGTGTAAATGTGTTTGTTGTGTCGTTTAGACGTGTTTGTTGTAATGCGTAAACATGTTGGCTGTTTGGTGCAAATGTGTTTGTTGTGAGGTATAGACGTGTTTGTTGTGTGATGTAGACGTGTTTTGTGTGTGTTGTAGACTTGTTTGTTTTGTGGTGTAAACGTGTTGATTGTGTGGTGTAAACGTGTTTGTTGTGTTGTGTAGACGTGTTTGTTGTATGGGGTAAACCGCATTGTTGTGTGGTGTAAGCGTGTTTGTTGTGTTGTGTAAACGTGTTGGCTCTGTGGTGCAAATGTGTTTGTTGTGTTGTGTAAACGTGTTTGTTGTGTGATGTAAAAATGTTTGTTGTGTGGTGTAAACGTGATTGTTGTGTGGTGTAAGCGTGTTTGTTGTGTGGTTTGAACGTGTTTGTTGTGCGGTGTAAACGTGTTTGTTGAGTGGTGTAAACGTGTTTGATGTGTGGGATAAACGTGTTTGTTGTGTGGTATAAACGTGTTTGTTGTGTGGTGTAAACGTGTTGGTTGTGTGGTGTAAACGTGTTGGTTGTGTGGTGTAAACGTGTTGGTTGTGTGGTGTAGACGTGTTGGTTGTGTGGTGTAAACGTGTTTGTTGTGTGGATTGAACGTGTTTGTTGTGTGGTGTAAATGTGTTGGTTGTGTGGTATAAACGTGTTTGTTGTGTGGTGTAAACGTATTTGTTGTGTGGTGTAAACGTGTTGGTTGTGTGGTGTAAACGAGTTTGATGTGTGGTGTAAATGTGTTGGTTGTGTGGTATAAACGTGTTTGTTGTGTGGTGTAAATGTGTTGGTTGTGTGGTATAAACATGTTTGTTGTGTGGTGTAAACGTGTTGGTTGTGTGGTGTAGACGTGTTGGTTGTGTGGTGTAGACGTGTTGGTTGTGTGGTGTAAACGTGTTTGTTGTGTGGTGTAAACGTGTTGGTTGTGTGGTGTAGACGTGTTGGTTGTGTGGTGTAAACGTGTTGGTTGTGTGGTATAAACATGTTTGTTGTGTGGTGTAAATGTGTTGGTTGTGTGGTGTAAATGTGTTGGTTGTGTGGTATAAACATGTTTGTTGTGTGGTGTAAACGTGTTTGTTGTGTGGTGTAAACGTGTTGGTTGTGTGGTATAAACATGTTTGTTGTGTGGTGTAAACGTGTTGGTTGTGTGGTATTAACATGTTTGTTGTGTGGTGTAAACGTGTTTGTTGTGTGGTGTAAATGTGTTGGTTGTGTGGTATAAACGTGTTTGTTGTGTGGTGTAAACATGTTTGTTGTGTGGTGTAAATGTGTTGGTTGTGTGGTGTAAACGTGTTGGTTGTGTGGTATTAACATGTTTGTTGTGTGGTGTAAACGTGTTTGTTGTGTGGTGTAAATGTGTTGGTTGTGTGGTATAAACGTGTTTGTTGTATGGTGTAAACGTGTTTGTTGTGTGGTGTAAACGTGTTGGTTGTGTGGTGTAAACGTGTTTGTTGTGTGGTGTAAACGTGTTGGTTGTGTGGTGTAAACGTGTTGGTTTTGTGGTGTAAATGTGTTGGTTGTGTGGTATAAACATGTTTGTTGTGTGGTGTAAACGTGTTGGTTGTGTGGTGTAGACGTGTTGGTTGTGTGGTGTAAACGTGTTGGTTGTGTGGTGTAAATGTGTTGGTTGTGTGGTATAAACATGTTTGTTGTGTGGTATAAACATGTTTGTTGTGTGGTGTAGACGTGTTGGTTGTGTGGTGTAAACGTGTTTGTTGTGTGGTTTGAACGTGTTTGTTGTGTGGTGTAAATGTGTTGGTTGTGTGGTATAAACGTGTTTGTTGTGTGGTGTAAACGTGTTTGTTGTGTGGTGTAAATGTGTTGGTTGTGTGGTATAAACATGTTTGTTGTGTGGTGTAAACGTGTTTGTTGTGTGGTGTAAACGTGTTTGTTGTGTGGTTTGAACGTGTTTGTTGTGTGGTGTAAATGTGTTGGTTGTGTGGTATAAACGTGTTTGTTGTGTGGTGTAAACGTGATTGTTGTGTGGTATAAACGTGTTTGATGTGTTGTGTAAACATGATTGTTGTGCGGTGTAAACATGTTTGTTGTGTGGTGTAAATGTGTTGGTTGTTTGGTATAAACGTGTTTGTTGTGTGGTGTAAACGTGATTGTTGTGTGGTGTAAACGTGTTTGTTGTGTTGTGTAAACGTGTTTGTTGTATGGTGTAAACGTGTTTTTTGTGTGGTGTAAACGTGTTGATTGTGTTGTGTAAACGAGTTTGATGTGTGGTGTAAACGTGATTGTTGTGTTGTGTAAACGTGTTTGTTGTGTGGTGTAAACGTGTTTGTTGTGTGGTGTAAACATGTTTGTTGTGTGGCGTAAACGTGTTTGTCGTGTGCATGATATAATCTGCCTGCACCAGGTGTGACATAATCATATCATCAGAGCCTGATACAAGTTATGATTACATAAGAGAAGTCCAGATGCTATTACCTATGGATTGTATTTTCTGTACTTTCTATTTATCCTGTAGTTGCTGCTCCGGAGGTAAGGTTTTCATACACCTATATCGCTAGGCGTAGGACATGTAGTAGAAATCACACTGAAATACAGGATAATTATTATATGAAGATGATTTATTCAATGAGAAAGCTTAGTGTATGCTCAGTCGTGGTATGCTGAACATAATTCATTCAAATGTAACATAAAACATACAAAATGAAGACATGGAAGATTGTGAATTAAAAAATGATACATTTAGAATAAGTTTAAAACGTGGATCTAAAGCTCATGTGAAAATTCATATCACTGTTTCATTGAATGTCCATTTTATTAATCAGCTAGAAACGAATTGATGTTCTCACTATTGTTAATTGTGAAATATGCTTGTGATCAAAATATTGTCAGTTGGCAATGATGATGTGATGGAATGCATACACATATGTAACGAAAACCTAAAGATTTGAGTGAGTAATGTGAATGTAGATCTGTTTCACTATTTCTCCTCTTTCCCTTCTGTCATTTAATGTACTTAATTTAATAGCATAGATGTAAATCTATATATGGGGGAGCTTGACAACTTGTGCCCAAAACTGTCAATGAGAATGAAATATGTTTAAACTCAACTATTCAATCAGCTCGATCTCCTGAGGAACATGACACTCTAACAGCCCGGACACGTAGTGACAATGATCAGAGCTGGAAGCTAAACCTTGGAATGATTGCAGAGGAATGTATCGTGTCCTGTTGATTCTTACATGAAAAAAAACCATATATAACTATTTTGAATAATTCTGTTTTATTTTGATTAATATGCGATAAAATGGGAGACGCATATTCCCCGTGTCATTGAAAGAAATTAAACGGTTCTAACAACATTGTCTGATGGGTCTACAACTGTAGTATCCCACACTTTCTACCAAGATTTCAAAGAGTGTCATAGGACTCTTGCTCAGAAGTTGTTTGATCAAGGTAACAACATTCAAGGCCTCAGTAGAGCTTTCAAAAAGTGTTATGGTAGACATGTGGAGGACATTTCCAAATTTGACGCATCAGTGACAAAAAATATGTCAGATGCAATTCCCTATTTTAACTTGTACAACATGTTCCCCTGTTTCTTTTCGGGTGAATAATTGACTTGACTTTGCTTGTGTTTGTGTCCATGCAGATAGTTCTTCTTGATATGGAAAGGGTTTTGTCACTATTTCTATTTGAAACGTTTGGCCAAACCATGAACAGAACCCACTGAATAAAGGCCTCATGTTCTTGAATTTGAATTTTTCAAACAAGGGATTTGATGCCTTAAATAGGAGTGGCATTCTCAGCCGAAAATCAGTTTCACAAAATGTCCTACAATATTTAAAATTTCAGGAACCAGCAACAACTTCATTTTCCTATACGAACATCCAGGTTGTTCAAATTAAGGAAAGTGTGGCAGAGCGCAGCTCATGATGTACTTCCACTACTTAGGCTTCCAAAACTCAGCATACTGCAACCAACCTGCAGGTCATATTCTCACAGGCGACTTCTCTATTGTTGACGACAACAACCCTTGTTAGTTATTCAAATAGGAACCAAGCTACCGTGAGGAACCTCCTACAATTAGAATCACAACTCTAAAATAATTATAGACGCTGTCGAAAAATATGCACAAAATGGGCCAAAAGAGAAGAGGAACCTGTTGAATGTCTTTCAGAGTGAGTTAGGTCAGTGCGTGATTTTGTCATTGCTAGATTGCACAAACTTAAAAATAGGAAACAGGTTTGGAATAAACCCATTTTGTCTCAGCCAGCTGTCATCCTAATCTGACTGTCCAACATGAAACGCTTGTAGTTATTCCCATTGACAGGGCGTTATATAACCATTATATGTAAGACCTTAGAAATAAGTGACATATCAAATAACGCCAAATATCCTTATATTAGTTAACCGAGGAAAACATCTGCCAAAACCATGCATCAATACTATCAATTTTCGGCTTGACTCTAAAATCTGAAGGCTTGTCCAATCCTCTATTGTGCCGGATGTCATAGCGCCATACAAATCCATCCAAAGGGAGACATATTGCTGGGTACAGCAAATATGCCAACAAATCCCTCTCTCAAATATTAACCATAATCTTTAATACAATCAAGGAAGGACTTTCTTTATATTTACAGAAAGTATTTGAGACAAGTGGGATTAATACCTTGTGCATTCTCAAAAACTCAAAGGATTTGCTTGATATTTTACAATGTCAGAAAAGAAACCAGTTTCAATTCTGTCAAAATATTTGATTATTCAACTTTGTACATCACTATCCTATATGACAAACTTAAGGAAAAAATTCTATCTTTGATCCATGGGGCTTTTGTCACAAAAGGTTGTGACCATAGATATAGTTCCACACTGTCTTCAGATGTCCAGGTAAATTTGACAAAGATTAAAACAAATGTCATCTGAAGTTAACTGAGGAAACAGTATATGAAATGCTGGACGTCTTCGTTTATAACATATTAGTAAGATTGGGGGTAAGAAGTAAGTATCCCCATGGGTACCAATTGTGCCGACCTTCTTGTTGATCGGTTTCTATATACATTTGAATCGGAATTTCTGTTCGAAATGACGAAGTCAAAACAAAGTAATTTGGTTGAGGAAATATACTTCCGATATATCTATGATCTGATATCGTTCAATAACCATCAGATATCCATAGTGAGACGGCCTCACCTGTTTCATATTTAGACCTATGCATAAAGATTCAGAGTGACAAAAGACACTCCATAAGACTGTATGGCAAGAGGGATGACTTCAACTTTCCAATAGTCAACATTCCCTTTCCCCATAGGCTTTCGTGTCTACATTTCAGGTACGATCGAGCATGTTTCTTCTTCCAAAGTCGAATAAGCGTCATACAACTCTTGCTCAGATGTTGTTTGATCACGGTTACAATATGCCAGGCCTCACTAAAGCATTCTAAAAGGTTCATTTGACGCATAAGTGACAAGAATAATGCCTGATGCATTTCCCTATTTTGACTTTTACCATATGTCCCGTGTTTTTTACAGTGATTAGTTTTTATTTATGTTATTAGTTATAGTGATTAGATTATGTTTATGTTATTAGTTGCCCGTATCAATTTCTATTAACATATATCCCATTTCATATATTACAAAGTAAATGGGATGATGGCTATTCTTAAAAACGTTTCATCGCCACAGTCGACAGTTTGTCTACCTTTTAGAGATTCCCATAAAGCAATCAAGCATTCTACAAATGATAGGCGGTTGGTGATAATGTCGGTAATCCTTTATCAGAGAGGTAGATTATAATGACGGCAATCCTTTATCAGATTGGTGGATGATATCAGTATTCTTTTCCTAGAGAGCTAAATTACAATGTCAGTAATCCTTTATCAGATAGGTAGATTATAATGACGGCAATTCTTTATCAGAGTGATGGATGATGTCAGTAATATTTTCCTAGAGAGCTAAATTACAATGTCAGTAATCCTTTAACAGGGAGGTGGGTGATAATGTCAGTCATCCTTTATCAGACAGGAAGACTACAATATCAGTTATCTTTTAACAGAGAGGTGGAAGATAATGTCATTAATCTTTTATCAGAAAGGTAGGTTATAATGTCAGTAACCCTTTATCAGAGAGGTGGATGATATCGTTAGTCATCCATCCCCTTATGTACAGTCTGACTAGCTTCTGGAACTTTGAGCACTTTACTATCGCATCACAGAATATTCCACATGTTTCTATAACGCTTCATCTCAGTCCACGGTATTCCAGAAGTTTACACACCACACCAGCATCTACAAATAGTACCTTCCTCATATCTGCTTACATTAAACAGTACTGTATTCCCGACAACTAATCATTGTACAAAAAAAAGGCAATAAGCTTCTCCCGAATCTCAACAGAAACAATATAACACAGTTACAGTCATTGTTAAACAATAAATACACTGCCATATAACACTAGGAAAAAATAAAACCTCATACCACGTCTAACGAGGAAAAAGTGAAACCTCATACCCGGGTTGAGGTTTTACAAGGAAAACGTAAATCTTCCCAAAATAGGAACATACCAAAAATACAATAGGCAAAAGTGTCAGTAGGTCTATAAACTTGGATCAAATCACTCCCTTCAGGATATCATATCAGTCCCCAATAAGATCAAAATATTTTCCCCGGAAAGAATGAAAAATACACATTTGTACATTTTGAAATAAGACAAAAACTGAAAAGGGAACAAAATGTCACAACAACAGGGGGGTTACAATCGTACCATGTGTGTATGAGGCTTAGATGTGAGTGGTAATCACACGTTGACGGATCATGTTTTCCTCATATGAAATACATGGGCGTTGATTGTTTGATGACAACCATTCGTGTTTATTGAAAAAGTTTGCCCACCCTCCAGGGACACGACAGGCGAGACATGTCGCCATGGACGCTGAGTACACACCCCACACGTCGTTGTCTGAAACACCGCTGTGTCAGTATGCATGGCCTTGCTTACATTCCACCTCATGCTGTCGTCACTTCTGCTAGCTAACAGACAAGTTCTCTTTAACGCCGTTGAGGATCTTCATCGATATTTACCACATGAACACGAAAGTGTATGTGACGTCACTGTGTTTATCCCTGTGACAAGTCGTGCATCTCGGCCATGTTTTGCGACTTCATTACTCAACTGTGACGGTCTTCGCATGGTAGGATATGTAACGAGAATCCATATAATACTTGCTGGTGATGTTGAGATCAACCGAGGGCCTGTTACTATGAAAGATTTGAAAAATGTTAAGACTGAGATTAAATCAGATATCCTCGCAGAACTACGGAATTTCCGACAGTCTCTGTTAACCGATATAAGTGTAATTAAATCACAACTAACCGACCTTAGCAGTAAGTGTTCATCACTCGAAAACTCACTTTCAGAAATGCTCTCAGTCGTAGAAAGGGTTGGACTTGAACAGGAGACTATCTACAGTGATATCGATGCACTCTATCAGAAAGTTGAACAACTTGAAGACAAGGTATCTTGTCAGGACTCTGATATCGACACTCGTCGGGATAACGTAGTATTGTCTGGCGTGCCCGAAGAAGCTGATGAGACCTTCGAAATGTGCAAGGATAAAGTTATTACTGTGCCCAATGAGCTTGAGAAGACAAAGTATTGGCAACGCCCCGATATTATACGGGCGCATCGGATATAGTCGCAACCCACTAAACCCCGCCCTCTCATTGCTAAGTTTTCTCTGACATACCTTGAGGAGTGTTGCTATAGGCGTTGCTAACGACGTAACCAAGCACCAGAGACAGACTCTAGCTGATCTGAGGGACAGACAACTAGATGTCTCTGACATACCTTGAGGAGTGTTGCTATAGGCGTTGCTAACGACGTAGCCAAGCACCAGAGAGAGACTCTAGCTGATCTGAGGGACGGACACCTAGATGTCTACTACAAGAATGGTAGACTGGTCACAAAACCTGGTACCCATGACAACACACCCATACACGAATCGACACGGAGATATGTACATGCTAAATCAACCGTTACTGCTCCTGTTTCCCGGAATGCCCAACCTCCAAGAGCTGACTACAACAGCAATTCCGAGCACAGTGCTACCGTGGACAGTAGCTAGGGATACAGCCTGGCCGCTACCATCACTTCTGAATTATCAGGTGCCGAACATTCCATTTCCATATCAAACTTCAAACTAGTTACATGGAATATTGAAGGTTTTCTTTCAAAAATAGATGATTTAGACTTTTTAGATTACATAAAGGCTTCGAAATTTTATGTTAAGTTGAAACATTTATTGACTATGCATTCTCCATACCTCAGCTGTCAGCTGTCACATATGTTGCAAAAGCTCATAGGCGAGCAAGGGCTGGTAGATTGTCAGGCGGTGTATCGTTGTTGGTTAAGACCTGTATAGACCTGCAGATTGAATTAGATATACACAATGTCGTATGCATTAAATTTGATAATTTCTCAACTATTGGCCAAAACCTTTTATCATTTGGAATGTATGTTCCTCCCATCGGCTCAGCATTCTATGTTGTAGCTGAAAGGCAACTGCCATTGAATTGGTTGACCAGTGGTTGATTGAGCAGAAACCACTATTTGCCTTGGTTATCCAATGTCCATCATGATAATCACAGTTTATGTAATCTACTCAACTCCAAAATTATCAACATTGTAAAGGCTTTGGCCTTATACTTAAATCATGTATTTAATGTGAAATAAGACTACTTGTATTTATTTTCCTGACATCACGTGACGCAGCAATTATTGTAATTGTAATTGTACTCTAGGCCACATGGCTCAAAATACCGAATAAAGAATCAAGAATCTTGAATCTTGATTGAGCATAGTGACTGTGGGGTCATCATCTGTGGGGACCTGAATGCCCGTGTAGGCAGGGGAAACAATCAACCAGAGACACTAATTCAACCTGGCCTCAACAATGCAGCTTTTCCCGAAGAACCACCTGTTCCAGTAGAAAAGAGACAGTCATGTGATTGTTTTGTAAACAATTTTGGTCGTAAGCTACTGGAACTGTGTTTCACTCATGATTTATATATATATATATATATATATATATATATATATATATATATATATATATATATATATATATATATATATATATATATATATATATATATATATATCTTCAACGGCAGGACAACTGGAGACAAAGAGGGTAGTTGTACTTACATAGCAGACCAAGAATGTAGTGTAATCGATTATTTTATAGGTTCAGTTAATGTTCACAATTGTTGTCAATCCATGTTTGTGGATACAAGAGTTGAGTCAAAACATACACTACTGCCTAGAAGTTCATTCCCCTTACACGCATGGGCACCGCGTTACGCAACCCGTGTGCACACCGTTGGTCACTCGTGTGGAACCCGTCCGCCACGCGTGTGATACCCGTGTGCAATGAATACATCTGAATACATGCTCACACTGCGACATACTTCTCTGTCTGAAGTGAATAACATTAGACTTTTTACCGTTTATACACAACCTCCACTTAAATATCCACTTGTGTAAGATATCTAACAAGTGCTGAAGTCTTGCCGCATCTGGCGCTAACAAAACAATATCACCTGCATACAAAAGAACGGTTACATTCATATCATCAATCTGAATCCCACAATTGGATCTATTCAACTCCAGTGCCAAATCGTTTATGTAAACACAAATAACGTATGTGAGAGTACACAGCCTTGTTTGACTCCTAAATCAACCTGAAACATATTTGTCTGATAATTATTAACTTGTACAGAACATAAGACATTGTCATATAGAGATCTGATTGCAGACAATGCATTGCCAGTTATGGCGTGTTCAATCAACTTAAACCATAAGAGATCTTTACAGAGTCAAACGCTTTTCTAAAATCAATGAAACAAGCAAGTGTTGACATTTTTTTTACTTTTCCTGTTATTAGCACTACTGTGTAAACTATATACATGGTCCAAACATGATCTACCCTTCCTGAAACAATTTTGTTCATCGACAAGGATGTTTTTAACTTCTAATTATTTACACAGTCTGCAGTTTATAACATCCGCATATACTTTAGATGGGATGGACAGAATAGTAATAGGTCGATAACTAAGAGGGTCACGGGGGTCACTGTCCTTCGAAATCTTAGGTTTAGGCTTGATCGTTCCTTGATTCCAAACATCTGGGACTTTACCACTCTGAAAACTGTTGGAAATAAGTCTGTACAACAGTTCGACACACACTTCATTTTTTAAAACTGCTGATGGTATGTTGTCTAAGCCGGCTACCTTACCAAGCTTCGCTCTATCAATGGCGAGACGGACTTCATCCTTAGTGATTGGGCTGTTTAAAAAATCTGATTGTAAGTTTAGAGTTGCAAGCTCTTCAAGCTTATCTTTACACATCTGAAATGTCCATCATCAAACACACCAGCTGTATCTTCATTATTACTGTACAATTGCTGATAATCTTTTTTCCCAACGCTCAAGGACCTGGTCTTTGTCGGTACACACATTACCGTCACTGTTAACCACTTCCATTGGAATAAAAGTGTTCCTATTACTAGCCGTTCCAACTTTCCCCAGTTCCTTCCAGAAGTCACGTGTATTATCACATAACATCCTACTCAAATTGTCTTTCTTCTGAAGCTGAAATCGTCGCTTTGCTTGTAAAACTTTGTTAAAACGTTTACGTTATTCACAAAATTCGTGTTTTAGTTTTGCTTTCAATGGTGTAGAGCCCTTGAACTTCAGCCAAGTCTTTTCTTTAACGCACACTGACGTAAATATGGCATCCAAGTTTTCATTCCAATACGGTTTAGTTTTACAGCGTTTGGCTTTGTTACTATGTGGACCAAGGTTAATTATCTTAAGCAGAAGTTTATCATCCATTTCGTTACTCACAAGGTCCGAGAAATACCATAAGCCCTGTCAATATCATTCACAGATAAGGCCTGATCAATCATGTCTACTGTCGACTCAATGCGTGCAGGCGTGTCCTCTTCATTAAAAAACGCTTCAGGCACATGAGTTGATACATAGCACTTTTGTTTCTGTCTCACTTCGCCAACGGCTTGTTCAGTGTCCGGCGTGTCAGGGTCCATCATGGTTATCTCCCTTTAGTTAGACAGCCAGTTGCTAGACAGCCAGTTGTTAGACAGCCAGTTGTCAGACACTGAAGTAGGGGATTAATTAGGGCAGTACCCACAACAATGGTACAGTCCTACACAGTGAACTAATTAGGCATGTCTCAACCTTCATTGTTTGATCTTTCTCTACTTATTTTCTACTTATTTATTGTTATAGTTATTTACTTGATTGCTACTCCAGTTGCATGTTGTACTCAAGTTCCTCAGCACACTTCGAAAGCGCGCCCGTAAAGAAACAACCAAGATGCACTCCCTCTACAATGACCAGCTAGCACAAGAAGATGACAACGAGATACCCATTCTGCCTTTCTTCTCCAGTGTCAGCAGTGCCCTTTACAGACAGCGCCGCAACACCATGCCTGCTCTCCCCAGGAATCTCTCAGATGTTAATCTCCTAGGTTCCTGGACTGAGACCATTGATGGACGGCCCTTCCTCCTCCTTAGTGATGGCGTGCACAACAAGATCCTAGCCTTCTCTACCCTGGAACAACTACAAGCCTTGCAGACTGCGGACACGGTGTACATGGATGGCACCTTCACCTCCTGCCCAGACCTGTGGGATCAAGTATATATCCTTCATGCTCGAGCTGGTTCTACATCCTATCCACTTGTGTTCACCCTGTTGCCTGATCGTCAAGCCGCCACCTATGCCAGACTGTTCCGACTCTTGAAGACTGAAGTGCAGCAGAGACTGAACAGACCACTTGCTCCAACCAGAATTCAGACAGACTTCGAGCTGGCCGCAATCCGTGCAGTAGAAGAAGAGTTTCCCCTGACCATCATCAAAGGATGCTACTTCCACTACTGCCAAGCCCTGTGGAGAAAAGTGCAACACCTAGGACTGGCAGTGCCATACAAAGAAGACCCTCGGGTCCAACAGTTCATCAGGAGAGCGGCTAGCCTGGCTCTACTTCCCCCAAACCGAGTGCAAGGTGTATGGCTGGATGTAATGAACTCCTCCCCTGATGGTCGTCGCATTGAAGATTTCAAAGACTTCATGGTTATCAACTGGGTGGATGATGATGCAAGGTTTCCGCTGCCCCTGTGGAATCACCATGAAACTGAAGGGCCACGCACCAACAACAGTCTGGAAGGTTTTCACTGCCGGTTGAACCAGTCCCTGCCTCATCGCCATCCCAATATCTTCCGGTTTATAGAGGTCATCAGAAGTATTGAACATGCTGAAAGAAGCAAACTCGTCCAGGTCAACTTTGAAGCAGCACCACCCAGCCGCAAGCGAGTGTATCGCGAGATCGACAACCGGATCATCAGATTGAACGACCATCTACGCCTTGGTCAGAAGACTCCAGTTCAGTTTTTAGATGCTGTGGACCACCTCCTGAAACTTGCCTAAAGACCTTAGTCTGACAACAGGATGAACCGAGTATGACGTTGTGTACATATCATGACTAAATTTAATATATGTGAATATACATCTGATGTAACAACCAAATCTGAGATGAACGTTTATAAAATAAGTACATCTGATTTAACACGTCTTTTTGTTTTGTTATATCTTGATGTTTAGCTATGGGTCATTCCATTATCAATCAAGGTAACAGCATTGCACTTTGTTGTGCACTCAACCAGAAAAGTTGTTATTTTAAGGTGTCTAACAACTGGCTGTCTAACTAATGGGAGGACACCTCCATCATGATTGACCACTCAAGTACACTGTGATCGGGGATCTTCTCGCAGGCTTGGAGTTGAAATTCGCGACTTAATGTTGAAGTTAAATGAAGATTTAAAATTATCGCAGAAAGTTAGTTGTTCTTGAGAAACGATCACATAATCCACCACCGATCTCCCCCGATGAGACACATGCGTGTAGTCTTGCACTCCAACTCTTCCTTTTAACATACACCTGTTATTATTAGTCATAAAGTCAATCAACAGGTCACCGTGAACGTTTTCCGTTTCATCTGACACAATTCTCGCAGTCACGTGATCCACCCCCGCGATGAAATCGCTATTGTTTCCGCATCCTGCATTGAAATCACCACACAGGTAGAGAAGACCCATATTTTGATATTGACACACTTGCTCGTGCAAAGTTTTGAAAAACTGCTCAGAATCCACGGGGCGCGTTGACCTTTCAGGGGCCGCATTGACCTTTCAGGGGGCAAGTAACATACACATACACAGAAGGTGCATTCACTAGTCCGTGGCGAAAACTTCAACCAAGGAATATCGTCTGTGGACTGATCGAGAACAGAAACATCAAATACATTCAGAAAGTTCTTCTTTATAAAAAAATCCTACCCCTCCAGATCCCCTTTTAGCATTCACATGTCTATCGGACCTATTTCTGCCATACCACACGTACTCATTAGGACAGGGTAACACATCATCATAACTAAGAAATGTTTCACAAATTGCAAAAATATCAAAACACAGATTGGTAATAACACTGTTTAAAATCAGAATTGCATTCACTTTCCACGTTCCTATTCGGGCACACCTCTAGTCTCTCTTTTTATTTTCCTGCTTGATTTTCACAATTCTCCCGCTTTTAACTGTGAAAAGTTGGTTTTTCCCCATTTCCCTCAAAATTGTTCTCATGTTTGCGTCGAACTTCCTTTTATCACTGGGAATGTCAAGTTCAATGTATACTTTATTGAATTGCTTACTGTCTTTCAGTTTGAACTTATTCTTCATTACCTGTGCTCGTTGTTCGCTGGACTGTAGACTTGCCACAACAACTCCTGGATACTTTCCGCGACTATCTTTCCGCGAGGCCTGAGTCACAAACACATCCTTTAGACGAAGTTCATCTCTCATAAGGCCAATAACTTTGCCTTTGGTGATAGAACTGTCTCTCCCTGTCGTCTTCACGAAGGTTTTAGATCACAATATTACACTCACGCACATCGTCAGGTGTTCCCGTCCTTTCCACAACGTCGGCATACGACGACAGCATCTTGGATATGTTAGATGACAGTTTATCAATTTCGCTCTGAAACTCGGTTCTTACATTGATCAGTTCGGATTCGACTGTAGATTTGAACTTTTCATCAATAATCTTTTCCAGTCTCTGTGATATTCTGCCTTCCAAACTCACTTCGAGATTTGCGATCTTTTCATTCACAGTCTTAAACATATTTCTCATCTCAGACGACATACTATGAAATAAATTCATAATATCAGAAGCCTTGCAAAGTTCACTAGACGGATTATCAACGTCATTGTTCTTTTTACTCACACTGTCTGTACAAGGTGATTTGTCCGTGTCACATCGTCTTGCTTCACTGGTCGCCATGACTGACTGTACGTAAACCTCGGCTTCTGTGTAGACAGAGTCGTCACGAAGTTTCATTTCGGCACTGTACTCGTCTTTTTCGTCCAAACTGCGTTTTCTGTGGGAATCGGGTTTCATACTTCACTTTAAAACTGCTAAAAACGTACGATCAGTTTCTAAAACACAGTTCAAACTTGATTTTCGTCTTTGCTGTCAGAGCTGTCAAATTCGTGACCTTTTCAAACAGACGCATGCGCACCATCCACAGTACATTGAAATTCTCCGTTTTTGGCGTCATATTAATTATGATCAGCATTCAAGACTTGTTTTTGCAGTTAACAGACTGTCTTCCAATTTTAGTAAATCATGGTACAGTAAAGTTTTATCTCTCGTTTCATCTTGGGAGTTGCCTGATCTAATATTTATGACATTTCGCCATATGAATTGGATTATTCAAAACATGGTTTGATTTATGCTGATTATATTAACTGGTTTATCCAATTATGGGATGACAAAGGAAACGTTAATGGAAATAAACTACGAACATATCGCTTGTTTAAAAATAGTTTACATGTAGAAGCTTATGTCAACTCTCCTCTTGATAGAAGCGAGAGAAGTATACTAAGTAAATTCCGCTGTGGAACACTCCCGCTGCAGGTAGAACTTGGTAGGTTTTCACGTCCAGTTATCCCCCTTGGGGAGAGAATATGTAAGTTCTGCAACAGTAATTCTGTCGAAGATGAACTTCATTTTGTTATGTTTTGTCAACTTTATGCTGATTTGCGTTACGACCTCTTTCAGTTTGCTTCTACTCTTAATCCTTCTTTCCCTCAGCTGTCTACAGTTAACCAATTCTCTACCTTATGTCCAATAATTCCCTGTGTAAGAAAATAGCCGTATCATTGTCTAAAATGTATAACCGCCGTCAGTCCCTCATTGCATAATTTATAAAACCCCATGGTTCGTAACTCTAATTTTCTTAGTATTTCAAATGCACTTAAGAGGTTTTATAAACTTCTTTTTTTATATTACATGCTTTTTACTGTGTAACATGTGTCTCATAGGCCTTTATAGGCCGGCTGGCGTTATTCTTTTTATATATATCTGCCGGTATTTTACCACATCGAAATAGTATTGTATACAACGCCGGGTGACACTTAAATAAAACAATTTTCTTCTTCTTCTTCTCTTCTATCATGGAAGATACACTTGAGGGAGAGGGTTTCTACTAATTACCGTACCACAGGAAGAGACCTGTAGACGTGAGCGTGGAGTTGTGTGTAAGATGGCCGCTGCATATAGCCGGCAGGAGAGATAAACATTGAACTAAAGCACTTTTGTTTTCACGGGCTTGTTGAATAGTTTCCCAGCGCTACTGTAAGTGTATCTACTACTTGATCCTTGATGCATCATTTTGGCATTAACAATATATTATTTTCAACGTACATTATTAGTTTACTAGTCATTTGTTTTTGCGTATTTGTCAATTGTCTTTAGCTAACAAGCAATAATGGTAATATATGGTGACATGTAAATATAAAACGTCTCACGTAAAACGTAGTAAGTACAATAGTAAATATAAATATTCAAATCGCATAAAAATACAAGTATAACAAGATACATATGTAATTCTAAAACCTGAGTTCCACATTCAGAGCCAGGTGGAAAACTGATTAAATAAAGGGAAGAAGCTTGCCCTTACATATATGTTGATACATCGACTGAATATGACTATATATGTAAATGTTAACATACTGTACCTATCTACACGAACTGTTAAACAATGGGCATAAGGCCACGGAGACGAAGGCTAGAGATATCATACCTTATTCGATATTTTAGATGAAAAAGTACATTATTTGATAAATTCTGTTATTGATATCTAAAAGCCGATTTGACGTATTAATAAACATTTTATGGTATAATAAAATCATATTTGTGATATAAATTCATTCTTTGGTACCCATAAATGAATTAATGATATTAAATATGGAATAAATAGTAAAAAGGCGCCCTATATATTGTACTTTGTGGATTGTATTGAGTAATTAACGCGATTGCATCATGGTTATAGTGTTAATTGCTTGTCTTTTTTATACACCATCATTTCTTTCATCTTTTAAAAAACTGTTTACAAAATTGCAACTTATAATTAACCAATAAAATTTTACTGACCCGACCTGCGTTTATTCATCTCTCTCTGTCATTATTATCGTTAACATGTGTCTAGTTTTAAGTGTATTGCATATACTATACATCGATCGTACTGACACATCATCGCAACATCTAATATATACATGTAGCACAACGGAACTTTGATTCTGTAGCAAAAAAAACATCACCCCGGATTAGTGTGTAACGGTTAACCCGATGTTTTCAGACGTTCCATTCAGACAAAAAATCAGGTGTGACACACCAAATATTTTTTTTCTTAATTGCGTCAGTGTGGTTTATCAACACGTGTATAACGCTTATTCACGATTGGAGTGGCAGACTGAAATTGAACATTATGATAGCGTCAGCAGGGATAATAGAGGTCATAAGACACAACTTTATTTCCTTTTCAGGCTACAGACAGTGGCATATGAAGATCATATATATATATGTTTAAGTTACTTCTTTGATAGGCATTTAGAAGTTGCAGTACTAGTACTAAGTAAGGGCAAGATTTATTGATGAACAACTTCTTTAAAACAATTAAGAGCGACGTTTCGGTGTTGATAAACTTCCTTGATAACGGTATTAGAACCTACACCGAAACGTCGCTTTTAATTGTAATAAAGACGTTTTTCATCCATAAATCTTATCCTTACTTATGTTTAAGTTACATGGGCAGCAGGCTAGATTATTTACATCAATACAGTGCAAATATTGTGTTCAATAAAAGAAAACGTTGATAGCTTTTTAACACCCCTTTTTTTTGTACTATTAAACAAACTGTGGACATTTTCGCTTATTGTAATAACATCTAGGAAAAAATAATATCTATTTCTGAAATCCACGAGTATAATTGTTGTCAAACCTAAAACATTATCAGGGCGGCCAGTTTTGACTTGCCAAGTGCCTTAAAGGGAGTTTATTCTTAAACATGCCAAAAGCGATTGACCCTACAATATATAGCTGGGAATTGCCTCTCGCACGGTTATGGTTAAAGACGTATTGTATAATATTACTGGGGAATGTTCAAAGTAGTTGCTGTCATTTACTCCAACGTCAAGCGTCTCAACAGGACCATAACTTTGGTTATATATCAACTCCCTGTCTCTATGTCTTAAGTTGTTAATCGGTAATTGCAGTCCAAATTTATCAACTTATTAATATATTGTTGCAAACGTGACTGATTTGTTTACACAATAAGAAATGTAACTGATCATGAACTACTGAGGCAGTCAAGTACCTGTATAAGAAATGTAAAAGCAGCCATGTTACATGTAGTCCAAAAGTATTAAGCTTCATCCATCACTAAAATGTCTCCAGTTGGAAGACCAGTTCACGGATAAACAAAGTTTCTAACTAAGCGTGAATCTATGAATGCTAACATGTGAATAAACTCAGTTCACTGAAATTTTAATAATTAAAGCACTTGCAGTGACCAGTTAACAAGTAATCAGTGAGATAGTATATAAACTTCATTGTAAATAGACATATGCACCTGTGAATGGCGTGGTGGCCGTAGCCTTGTATAAGAAAGTTTCAAATACCGAGTGAAACAAAAACGAGGTGCCTGCATACACTGGAAATGATGTATGCTGCATGTCCAGCCACCATCAATATCTCTAGTGATCTTTTCGCGATTCCGAGCCTTGCGCATAACCATTGTCACCACCTGGTTGAGTGGCTTCCTTCCATCACCATGAAAGAATTACCCACAACCAATTTCCTCTAATAATGAACTGTTACCTTTGGTATCCCTTGCAATACTCATTATGGTCATTGGGCAAATGTTAACATCACAAACCCTAACGAGATTCTGTGTACATGGTCACACCCGGTGATTGTGAAGATCTCAAATTCTATCAAAAGTCAGACAACATGGCTGTTCATATTCATTACCAATCTTCTCTTAGAATTAGTGATAAATGTTAGAATCCCACACAAAACTTTCTCTTATTAATTCTTACAAAATACAAAACAGAAAGTGAGGAGTGGGGAAATGGGACATATCCATACGTGAACAAATAAGACATTATTAGTGGTGACATCTCTATCATAATTGTACTATCTAAAGCACAAATTTTGCGTACGAAAAGCGTAATATTTGCAATCACCTGGAATGACTCATGTTGGCAAAACGTAAAACGAATATATGTCCGCAATCCACAAACAGTGACTTCATTAATGGCGAACATTTACCAACCCGCGACAATCGTGTCAACTCGGTGGTTCCCCTAGCAATAAACTCGCATCTAAATTATACTGAGAGAGAGAATATTGTTTATTAAAGTGTCACATGTTATATACACTTCGTGATAGGATAAATACAAAACAGTAAAATATAACATCCGGCCAAATATGGCCTACGAGACACTATAAAACGTAACACTCATAAACTATTCAGTTGAAACAGAATAAAAAATGTAGCACACGGACACATACCTACATGTACGTGAAGCTACTTTTCAGCCACATGGAGGCGCGTACTCATACTTAACATACACCGCACATATACATCCAATCATAGACACATATACATAAATACATACCTCGTGATGCAGGCGCGGAGCACGGCCGTGGGCGGCTTCAATGAGGAGCGCACCAGTATGCCAGAATACAGTGCAACTGACTTCGAAAGTCCCAAGTTAAAAGTGCGCTCCCCCTTGACTCCCCCCACCGCGTTGCGCCGCCCCCGCTCCCCGAGTGTACAATTACTCACCCTGCATGCACACACCCACACATACACACACACACACACACACACACACACACACACACACACACACACACACACACACACACACACACACACACACACACACACACACACACACACACACACACACACACACACACACACACACACACACATACATACACACATACATAACAGTCATACAAGTCATACAAGTCATACATACATACTTGGCTTAAAAATGAAATTGCCTTCTTTTAACCATGTTGGTAATTGATTTGGCTAAAATACATTGAAGCGATTCTTTGTTCATAATAAAAATAAACTTTTCTTAACTACTCATAAAATGAAATGCATTATCTACTGAAATTGCTTCTTTAGCTAAGTTGTATCTTAAATCATCATTAAATGGACATTCTATTAAAAAGTGACATTCATCTTCAACATAATTTACATGATCATTTATAGGATTGGCGTGACAATATTTACAAGTCCTATCCAACAGTGGGGTAGGTGGCTTGGCGTAACGGCCAGTTATACTGTTCTACTGTCGGCTAGCCCCAATGGCTAGACTGGATCCTTGTGGAATGAGCCATGCCATAAAAGTCCAGCAACCGAACACTAATTAAGACGGGCCGACCTTGTGTTTATGGTCTGGTGAACACAGGTCAATGGCTCCTCATTAACTCAAGATTCACATCTCACTGTTTTGTTTTATCTCACTATTCATTTGATACATTTCTCAAATTCAACTGAAACCTGGTCCCGTGTTAAATGCATGACCCACGCGTGCTCAACGGGTTGCACACGCGCTGCACACCCGTTGCACACGCGTGTTCAACGTGTGCTCAACTCGTGTGCAACCCGTTGAGCACCCGTGTCATATGCGTGTTACACGCGTTCTCAACGCGTGTGAGGGGAATGAACTTCTAGGCAGTAGTATATGCCCGTATGTCTACATTTGGACATACTTCTCCCTAAAGTATCTACAAGTGATTATATTCTTTCCAC
The DNA here is from genome assembly GCF_023055435.1 of Haliotis rufescens. Classification (NCBI taxonomy): domain Eukaryota; kingdom Metazoa; phylum Mollusca; class Gastropoda; order Lepetellida; family Haliotidae; genus Haliotis; species Haliotis rufescens. Next base: position 7,848,859 of record NW_025963957.1, on the reverse strand, counting down.
CAAAACACACAGATATAAATGGAACTCTCGTAAGCGTGATGTGTTTAAAGGAAGTATAACAAATCAAGTCCATCCTTTAACGAGCTTATCGATCTTTTAACTTTTGATTTTAATCTTGCCCTCGATAAATTTGTTAATGTCGTTCTTAGTGTCGCTGAATGTATGAAGGTACCTTGTCCACCCCCAAAATACAGGATTTATAATATTGAATTGCCGACGAACAAAGCGGGAAGCAAGGCGATACATGAGAAAATTCAAAGCGAAGAAATCTAACGAAAATAAGTTAATCTTTTGTAAAATGAGAAACAAGTATAAACTCGTTTGCAGAACGGCAAAACTGTCAATTTATGATACGAACAAAACTAAAGCTATCTCTATCTGATTCAAGCACATGTTGGAAAGATTTACGGAGTATATCAGGCCATAGGGAAAAAAGAATAACATAAGTAAAGAGAGCTGGTTTGATCATGTTACACAAGTTTTTCAGTGTACAGATGTATTACAAGCTGAAGTCGAATGTCAATATCATGAAGATTTTATACTTGATGAAATTGACGAGTGCATTTTGGAGTTGCCCATTACCGACAAGGCTATAAATCGTTTAAAGAATGGCAAATCCCCTGGTGTTGATGACGTGGTCATTGAAATGTTGAAATGTTGTGAAAATGTAATAATTCCTTTCCTACGAAATTTGTTCAATACGTTATTTGATTCTGGATTATTTCCCGAGAACTGGACGAAAGCTATCACCCCTCAACTACATAAGAAAGGTAACAAAAATAACACAGACAACTTTAGAGGGATATCTCTAGTGTGTACAGTTAGTAAGGTTTACACAAGTATCTTAATCTCCAGACTTACAAACTTGGCTAATATAAGAAGTAAACTACCCGAGACACAAGCAGGCTTTAGACATTAATATTCTCCTGCTGATCACATATTCACGTTGAATGCAATTGTTAAAAAATGTTTATCGAAATAAAAGAGTAAATTATAGGTTGCTTTTGTGGATTTCAAAAAAAGCGTTTGATTCAGTAAACCACCTTAAGCTATGTGTCTGCACGATGTAGGCGTGGGTGGAAAGATGATGAGAGAACTTAAGGGAATCCTCCGTGAAAGCGTGTGTGAGATGTAATGACAACATTTATACAGAATATTTTGATTGTCCTAACGGAGTTAAACTAGGTTGTATATTAAGCCCTCTATTATTTTCCTTTTTCATCAATGAACTGTCAAATGATGTTTCATCAAATGGGAAACACGGCGTACAATTATTTCCAGACTTGTTTGAAATATTATTATTATTGTTTGCCGATGATGTTATTCATGTCTCTGACACAGTAACTGGTTTACAGAACCAACTTAATATTCTTGAACAGTTTGCAGATTCAAACGGATTAACGGTATATTTCGATAAAACGTGTGTTGTATTTAGACGAGGAGGGCGGTTATCTGTTAATGAGAAATGGTTTTATAAAGGCAAAATTGTTTCAACCGCCAACTCCTATAGATATCTTGGGTTTGTATTCTCATATACATCAAAGATGAACCAGTGTGTCACAGATCTAGCATCAAGGGGTAAATGAGCTTTAATGGAAATATTTCCCAATCTACGGAAGATTGGTTTTGTTGACACTTCCGTTTTCTTTAAAATATACGATAGTAAGATTCAACCTGTTCTTTTATATGGTGCGGAGATATGGGGTACAGACAAATATGAAAAAATAGAACAAGTGCATATTATGGCTTGTAAGAAGTTTCTTAACGTTGGTTTGCAAACACCAAATGTTATTGTGTATGGGTAATTCGGTCGATACCAACTATATGTAAATATCATGTGTCGTTCTGTAAAGTATTGGCTAAAAGTGATTGAAATGGACAAAGATAGGATACCAAGAAAATGATATTATATGCTGGTATATAATTATAAGTGTGGCAGTCATAACTATGCTTCTTCTATTCGTTCCATATAATTATCTCACTGATTTGGAGTAGTTTGGCTCAGTCAAGCTGTTGGCGACATACCATCATTCAGTAATAGTTTTTTAATTGTTTTGATAAATATGTTCTACCAATCAAAGAATAGTACTACCAAGGCTTGTTCTAGGTACATCCTTTATGAGGAGTTTGAAAGTCTCCTGGAACCAGAGAAATACCGTTCCCTTATTGCGGAAATAAAATATCGAAATGTTATGATAAGGCTTAGAGCCGGGCTACTAAGACTTAAGGTAAACGAAGGTAGATGGGCTGATATTGATTTACGTTTACGGCTCTCCCCCATATTTGAAACAAGTATAGAGAATGAATATAATTTTATTTTAGAATGTGAATATGACAACGATATTAGACAACTGTACTTAATAATAACTTTTTGCCATAATCCAAATATGCATAAATTTAAAATGCTTCTGTCGTCCTCATGTAAACAATTACCTGGAAAACTATGTAAATACCTGTATTGCAGCAATGAAAGAAGACGTAATTATGAAAAGCCTGTAAATCTGTAAATGTGTTCCTGACATTACCTTTTTTCATGTACCACACTATTTCAAATGTATGTACTGTGAAGGGACCAGTGGCCTTAGTACAAATAAAAGACTTCTACAAGTCTTTGAAAGAAGGCACGAGGAACCCCAATAGTGAGATTATCAGAGTTTATGTATTGCTGAACGATAATAATACAACAGCTGCATCAACATTTGTTTTTTATCAGTTTGAATAACAGATCGGTACACCTCCTCATGATCGTTACTTTATTAACAATCATAGGAGGTCACTTCATGATACACCCTCGAGGCAGGTCGGTACCGAGATATACAATTGTAGGAGTGCCACACACAATTGTTCACCCACACTTATCAGAGACACAATAACTGTTGCTGTCACATACAAGTTACTGTCAAATAACTCTTTTCTAGTTGAAAGGTTTTCTGTGCATCACTGACTATCATGGGAAATAATAAATAAACACGAACAAAGAACCATTTTGCAACAGAACAATATATTGATGTCAATGAAACATTGATTCATCTTGACAGTGTCGACACATGTCTCTGTAAACGTATTCTGAGGCTGGTCAATCGTCAGTTCAGTAGTCAGTATCGTATATGACCATCATTATCAGTGACAGAAGTTTGCAACGGCGCCTCATCGCTGACACAAGATGGTTGAGGGAAGCTTGTGGGATGTCATTCCAGATGTGAACCAATGCCTATCGCAGCTGGAACAACGTTACCGGTCTGTCTGGAGGTACGTGAAGAGTTGGACAAACATATGACATGTGACATGCGAAGCATTGTTTGACCCATGTGACCTAGATATGTCTGTTTGATTGTCGCATGTTAAGGCGGCTGATGCACGTGCTAGGCGTGGGAAGCCTTCTGGTCCTGATGTTATACCTGCTGAGACATTTGTAGTAGTTGTATGGATGTTCTTTTCAGATTGTTTACATGTTGCTTCGATAATAGTACTTGCCCGGATGTATGGTGTAATAGTATATATAAGTAATCCCGTTTTGTCGACCATGTTTCAAGCATGTGTATCTATCTGCCTAATTCTTTGGTCGTCAATCGACGTATGTGCCTTCAGTTGTTGCATTCCTTAGACGCGTGTGTTGTTCTGCTCTCTGATAATGATGTGCAACGATTCTGTCACGATACACCAAACCACAGGATGTCAAGCACCTCGTGCACATCGTGTCCATGACTGAATGCGTCTGTCCGTCCATCATGACACTGAGGTCCTACACTGAGGTCCATTGTGGACCGCGATATTTCTCTCCGGGATCATCAAAGGGTGTCCTTAGCAAACTTTGAGTAGTATATGTATAGGTTTTAATTTTTGAAATTGTCACTCTGGACATCCTGAAATCTCTTACCGTTCCCCATAAATGTTATTTGAACATCCTGAAATTTCGTGCACCGTTCACCTTGAAGTTTATGAAAAGAATACATTTAACAGCCATAACCACATTTTGGAAGGAACAGTGAATAAACAATATTTGTTATTAGTGTGAGTGAATGTCTATGGTTTTACGCCGCTTTAAGCAATATTCTAGCAATATCACGGCGGGGGACACCAGAAATGGGCTTCACACATTGTACCCATGTCGGGAATCGAACTCGGGTCTTCGGCGTGACGAGCGAAGGCTTTAATCACCATGCTCCGCCACCGTCCGTTGTTGTCAGAAACAACTGTACAGTAAAACATTGTTATGAGGCACCGTTTTAAGTTCAGTCCATGTATGATCATAGCCTTACCCAGTCGATTGGAACTGTACGTATATGGCAACGTTCAAACGGAGGTATGTGCTTGTACAGTAAGGTGTTTGGCAAACATGATCACATATCACCAGCAGGAAGAGGGTCAAGGTCAGAGATTGTGAAAATGGTGCATCGATCTGGATGCCAAAGGTTTGTACGAAAACAGCGTTTTAGTCTATTAAACATAACTCTTTATCCGACTGCTCAAGCCCTATGTCAGTTTGTGTTCTCTGTCCTCGGCTATCCATCTCCATTCTGATGAATACACTCGACCCTGTCCCCTTTTTAGTTTCGAGTCCTGTTAAAACGACAAGGCGCTTATAAATTACACAGTTCTTTAATGATTGAAACATAGCAATGATATTGCCATTGATCGACTTGACATACAGCTGGGAATACGGGAACAATACGGGAATGTAAGGCAACTCTACACTCTAACGCTGCTGTTCCCTTTGTAAACCGTGCCACACGCATCCATCAACATGACCATGCATGACCTCATTCATCAGCTGTAGCAGCAATAGTCCCACTGAACCACAAACAGCACCTCGGGCAGATGGATTGTCGACCAGGACAGCATTATCATCAACCACAGCGACTGTAACAGCCTGCACATACACTACAGGCCCAAACGTCAGACATACTCAGTGTCGTCTGTACTTGACGCTAACGGTGGACACATGCGCTAGTGAACCAAGCACTTGGTAGATAGGTTCTCTTGTCACGGCTGACCGTGGGACTTGGAACCAGTGCCTGGGGCTTATTGCGTGGATTTTTGTTGATGCCAACGATCTAGCTGGCTTCCGTTTCCCCTTTGCTATTTCTATTCATTTACCTATCAGTGCTAATTACCCCCCCCCCCCCCCCCCCCCAGCCTCCCGCTTGCCCATTGTTCATTGCCAATTACCAATCGGTGATAATTTAGTCCTGGCTTCCAGTTGTCCATACTGTCAGCGAGAATTACCGTAAAGGGTTGGCGTCCATTGTCTATTGTTAATGACCTAACAGGGCCAATTATCTGTTAGATTCCATTGTTAAAATTTCACCTTTTGTGACCTTTTTACGTTTGTTGTTATTACATGTACATATACATATGCTCTGTGGCCCCTAGCATTCATTCACCTAATGAAGGAGTAAGTATATACTCCGAAACGTTGTGTTCCTCATGATAAAGAAGTTAACATCCATATATTCTCTACCTTATCGGATGTGTTCGTTCTTTTATGGAAACAGTGACCGACAAAATGTCACAAAACTCCCCCTCACTCATTCACACACACACTCACAAACACCAACCCACTCACTATGGAGATCTAATCAAGCAATAGACTATTAAATTTGGATCCAAACAGCTTGTGACAACTGTTTAATACTTTTAATCCCTACCGGTGTCCTCCCATTAGTTAGACGTCCCAATAGTTAGACAGCTTATAACAACATTTTAAACGGTTGAGTGCACACTAATCCTTATGCTTGTTACCTCAGACTTTAAAATGGAATAGTCCAGATAAGATCTGACAAACAAAGCAAAGCAGCTTTGAATAGATACTTTAATATTATAATTAACATTTAATGACACTTTACATTTGATAAATTGTATACAGTTTGGTGAAATAATGGCATCGCTGGCATGTTGGTTTCATCTTCTTGAGTGACTTGCTCCTCTAGAACAGAACAGAACTTTATTACGCTCAGGCCGAGATCCTCGGCATAGGAGGTACCAAATGACAGCAAAATACACATTATAATAGCGGATATATGGTTAGCCGGAAGATTTTACAAGTTGCATTACATATTTACAGAATTTACTAAGGTTTTTTAATACAGATATCTCTTTAAAAGTGAAAAGTCTTTGAAATCTAATCATATTAGGTCTTTTAGAATATGTAGGTGGGATATACAAAATTATTTCTTTAGTAAAATATGGACATTTAAAAATATAGTGAAATTCATCTCCAATATCATCAATAAAACACAGTTTACATTTTCTTTCACAAATAGGTATCCCATTCCATCTTCCTTTTTCAATTGGTAGGTGGTGGCATGAAGTACGAATAAAGGAAAAGGGATAGCTTTATTTAGGGGTAGGGACGTCAGATAATTTTCTAATTCAAATTGTGGTTTCAAGAGAGAATAGACTACACTTTCCTCGTACAATGCCTGCAACTGTGTGGTTTCTTCTCGCGCTCTTTCACGAAGATTGCTGACAAAGTTCACTCTGGTTTCATCTTCAGGCGGATGGTTATGTTCCGGCTGATTGCAAAGAAAGTCACCGACAGTCGTACATTTCCCATTGCACGCCTTGACGACACATCTCCAATGTGTGAAGGTTTGCCTCTCGCGGTTTCTGTTGTAAATATATCCATCTAATATCAACTGCTCACTTCCACGCCGAGAGGTGATGTACTCTACTTTCCTTAAACCAGCCATATCGATACTGATAATGATACGTACCCCAAGATCATTTTTATTTGTTTGATGAGTAGATAATCTAAACTCAACTCCTTCAACTGATCATACAGTAAGACAATCAAGCTACTCCATAGTTTACACAGTTAATCTCATGCCTATTGAACCTGTGCTGAGAGTAAGGTAATTTAGGTTAATTAAACGAAATTATAACATTTATACTCCCTAAACTGTGAGTCCCCTATCCCTACTCAGTACTTTAATCTAATTAGGACTGATCCATTACACCTGTAGGTATATTCCCTCTTTGCCTAAATAGAAATGTCTAACAATTGGGACGTCTAACTAATGGGACGTCTAACTAATGGGATATAACCTCCCTACCCCTACTGTACATCAGGCTTCATCACCCTTGTGCTTCATTACCTGTGTGCTATTTGTTATTGTTACTGTACATCAGGCTTCATTACCCGTGTGCTTCATCACCTGTGTGCTATTTGTTATTCTTACTGTACATCAGGCTTCATTACCCGTGTGCTTCATTACCTGTGTGCTATTTGTTATTCTTACTGTACATCAGGCTTCATTACCCGTGTGCTTCATTACCTGTGGGCTATTTGTTATTCTTACTGTACATCAGGCTTCATTACCCGTGTGCTTCATTACCTGTGTGCTATTTGTTATTGTTACTGTACATCAGGCTTCATTACCCGTGTGCTTCATTACCTGTGTGCTATTTGATATTCTTACTCTACATCTGGCTTCAATACCCGTGTGCTTCATTACCTGTGTGCTATTTGTTATTCTTACTGTACATCAGGCTTCATTACCCGTGTGCTTCATTACCTGTGTGCTATTTGTTATTCTTACTGTACCTCAGGCTTCATTACCCGTGTGCTTCATTACCTGTGTGCTATTTGTTATTGTTACTGTACATCAGGCTTCATTACCCGTGTGCTTCATTACCTGTGTGCTATTTGTTATTCTTACTGTACCTCAGGCTTCATCACCCTTGTGCTTCATCACCCTTGTGCTTCATTACCTGTGTGATAGTTGTATTTTTTACTGTACATCAGGCTTCATTACCCGTGTGCTTCATTACCTGTGTGCTATTTGTTATTCTTACTGTACCTCAGGCTTCATCACCCTTGTGCTTCATTACCCGTGTGCTTCATTACCCGTGTGCTTCATTACATGTGTGCTATTTGTTATTCTTACTGTACCTCAGGCTTCATCACCCTTGTGCTTCATTACCCGTGTGCTTCATTACCCGTGTGCTTCATTACATGTGTGCTATTTGTTATTCTTACTGTACCTCAGGCTTCATCACCCTTGTGCTTCATTACCCGTGTGCTTCATTACCTGTGTGCTATTTGTTATTGTTACTGTACCTCAGGCTTCATCACCCTTGTGCTTCATTACCCGTGTGCTTCATTACCCGTGTGCTTCATTACATGTGTGCTATTTGTTATTCTTACTGTACCTCAGGCTTCATCACCCGTGTGCTTCATTACCTGTGTGCTTCATTACATGTGTGCTATTTGTTATTGTTACTGTACCTCAGGCTTCATCACCCTTGTGCTTCATTACCCGTGTGCTTCATTACCCGTGTGCTTCATTACATGTGTGCTATTTGTTATTATTACTGTACATCAGGCTTCATTACCCGTGTGCTTCATTACCTGTGTGCTATTTGTTATTCTTACGGTACATTTGGCTTCATTACCCGTGTGCTTCATTACCTGTGTGCTATTTGTAATTCTTACTGTACATCAGGCCTCACTACCCTTGTGCTTCATTACCTGTGTGCTATTTGTTATTCTTACTGTACATTTGGCTTTATCTCAGTATCAGTATGCTACTTGTTATTTATTACCGTTGTTGTCATCACTTGGTTGTTGTCACTCCAGCGTGATAACTTTGTAAGAATCTACATTCAAACGTCGCTATATGCAATAAATCAAATGTTGTTATCCATTAGGTTGTACGTTTCTTTACTTACACACCAACATTGTTTTAATGCAAATCAAACAGTGAATTTGGACTCAAGATGCCCGCTAAACAATCCAGTCAATATTCTAGTTGAATGTCTGGATCCGGGATGATCTTGAAATAGTATACAGGTGACATGTAAACAGTTGTTGTTGTTGTTGTTGTTGGTCAGTAAATGGCAGTACTGACTCGTGCTTTACATTCTAATATCAGACCAGGGACAGCAGAGACAGGTATTACATACAATTGTTATAGACAATGTTAACCTGATAATGCATTCTCTAAACGAGCAGTATCTGTTTACTATGACAACACTGACACACAAATCATCCCAACAAACGACCTGGTGGACCCATCCGCGTGCAGGTCACGTTTCTGATATTGTATTGAGCTATTCCTGATAGCGCGGTGCTAGACTCACAAGTCAGTGGGCAGGCACACATAAAGGTAGACCTTGCTGTAGCAGGCATCCGACACACAAGTCAGTGGATAGGCAGACAGAAAAGTGGATCTTGCTTCAGCAGACAGCGGACAAGTCAGTGTGCAGACAGACGGGTACGTAGAAACAATGGACGATATTTCATTGGTGATCAATACCTTAAAGTTTTTATGTAGAAGGTATGTAGAAAATATAATTAAATTCGCCCCCAGTTACTTGAACATGGAAAGGGTTTCATTGAGAAGTACATGAAACAAAGCATAAAAACCCTTTCAATATCCAAAAGAAATTTCTGCATAAAGCGGGGTCGATTGTACAATTTCGACTTTTCCATGATCATGTGTTTAGGAATCACTATCAAAGAGTGATGATGATACTTGGTGATGGCTAAAAACGTGAGCGTATAGTTCATTGAACCTGACTACATAAAAAGTCCGGTATATAAATTGGATACATGTGATTGGAAAATGTTGGTTGCCTGATATTCAACAAACGGAATCGCAGTCTTCTGTTGCACGCCACTTTAACGTCAACCACAGCACCGTTTGCCGCCTTTGGGACCGATACACACAGTTCAATTCCACTGCAGACCGTCCGAGAACCGTCCTACCAAGAGTTACCACCCCTGCACAGGATCGCTACATTCGATTGTTCCACCTACGTCATCGCAATGCCACAGCTACAGAGACTGCAGGACCCTTGAGGAGCATATCAGACCAGACTGTCAGGAACCATCTTCGCGGGGCTGGAATCCGACACAGAAGACCAGTTATCGTCCCTGTTTTGCAACAGATCCATCGACAGCGACGCTTGCGTTGGTACCATACCTTACAGCCTTGGAATTTGAGATACTGGAGACGACGAGATGGAAGAGAACGTGTTTATCGTCGTCGAAATGAGCGTTTTGTCATACATTGTGTACGTAAATTCCACAGTTTCGGTGGCGGTAGTGTCATGTTGCGGGAGGCCATATCCTACACCAGGAGATCTGACTTGGTTGTGGTTCAGGGAAGTTTGACAGCAAACCGCTACATGAATCAAATTTTTCAACCTCACCTTCTTCCAATCGTTGACCGCCAGATGGAGCTGTTTCAACAAGACAACGCTGCACCGCACACAGCCCGTGTCACGGTAGATTACCTTCATAATGCCAACATCAACGTTCCGCCCTGACCATCGAGATCTCCAAATCTCAACCCAATCAAACACCTCTGGGATGAACTTGATCGACGTTTACAAGATACTGAGTTCAGCGCAACCTTGTGGCCTTATGTGACAGAACAATGAACAGTACAGTTGTCAATGCTTTTGTACAACGACAACATGTTACTATCGAGCTCCAAAATGTCATATTTGTATTTATGATATTAAATCAAATATGTCGACTTTATAACGTACAATAAATTTGCTAAAAATCTACCTGTGCGTTTCTTTGTTTGAAGAGTGTATATTGCCGTAAAACATGTAAACATTGAAACCTTGCAGTAACTTTTGACGTTAACCAGTCATATAGGACTGTACGTGCATAATGAAACAATGATGATCATTGTGTTTTTGTAGATTTTCTGCATCTTTCAGCAATATCCCCGCCCCATCTAGAAAATTGAACGACTATGTGATTGATAATGAAAACTGGTTATTCTCTGCCGTTGACATTTTATGTTCTAACATTGTAACCATGGGGGCAATCGTATCTGTGTATAGGAGAAAGCTTTAACCGTGAAGCAGCATCGCCTCCTTTAGAAGCATTTGAACGCTGCAAGTCACGTTTTTAGGTCACGATGTGCTGCTTGAATTAAACTGATAACAATAGGTTTAAATGTCCACTGAGTGTACTGCGTTCTAGTTCCCAGTCCAACAAATGCAGTTGACAGAATGGCATGTAAATATATCACAATTGTCGTCATAGTCACAACACATCACATTGACATAGCAACGTTCAGCCCAGGGTAAAACGAATGAGTATGCACGATGATCTCAATGGTTTCATATCCTCCATTTTGATTAAACAATAACAACGAACAGCTGCACATATAGCTTAACAAATGATTTTCAAAGGGGCATACTCTTTTTATCAAATTGAAGTGAAATCAAAGGAAACAACTGACAAACAATATATTCAGTGTCTGATCAGGATGTAAAGCTTTAGTGCAGCCTTGACTGTTGGTACCCTGATTAAACACCTCTTGAGCAAGTGTCGTATGAGTATCTTTGAAATCCCCACAATCCTCATCGTCATGAAAGGAATGTTGACCATTGGAAAGATATCCCTCTTGCAATACTATCTTGTTGATATTTTTGTCACTCAAAGTCTTTGTGAAAAGATCTTAATATGAAACAGATGAGGTGATTTCACTTTGTAGCTTCTATTTCCCGCTCATGGGGCCGTCACACCATGACGTTCTGGTCAGCGTTCTATGACGTTTGAGGAAACGTTGGTAGTCGCCCATGGTCGCTGGGATAGCGCCAGAAGAGCGTTGTGTGAACGCTAGTGAACGTCGGTGATCGCCGGGAATCGGCGGAGAACGCTGGTCCGGAAAAAAAGTTTTGAACATAAACAAAAGTTCTCACTGAGACCAGCGTTCTTCAACGTTTAATTTTAAACGCTGAAGAACGTTTAAGAACGTTCGTGGAACGTTTTACTAACGTTCGCCGAGCGTTGCACGCGTTCGGCTATCGTTAGTCAGTCGTTACTCTAGCGTTACTTGGTTGTTACTAATCGTTTGCTTTGCATTGAACGACTCACTGGCGACCTGTCAACGACCACTGAACAGTCCCCTAGCGCACCGTAAAAATAACACGCCAGCAAGACGCTATTCTGTCGTTATTCACACGTTAGTCACATGCTCAACACGCTCGTCTAACGTTGACAAATCGTTCGTCGCGCGCCAGTGGCACGTTAGCACACGCTAATGGTTTTCAGGGGTATCTTACTTGGTCGCTGTTACACGCTTCTCGTGCGTTAGACACACGCTAGTCATGCGTTAGACACACGTTAATCACACGCCAGATGTGTCATCCTCATTCTAGAATGCTCAAAAATTGAACGATTGAAATGTTCAGAGAACGTTGACCAGAACGTCATGGTGTGACGGCCCCTTCAGGTTGGTAAATCACCATTATTGAAAATCATCAATATACTTGAAGTGAAAATGAAAGGTTTTGGTAAATAACTGACAAGGAGAGGTCACCTGTGATTAAATAACCAACAGTTTGCTTGCGGCATGATGCGTCTTTGTGTCAGATTCGTGGAGTTTGCGAAGTCCACAACAACTTGAATTAGATGGTTGGGGAAACCCTCCGAATTGAAGGTTAAAGTTAGGGTTAGGATTCCTATATATTGAACAACTTGAATGAGATGGGTGCTGGGGGGGGGGGGAGGGGGGGGGGGGGGGGGGGGGGCTTTACGGGTTGCTTATATAGTAATTTTGAAATTTTGAGATTTGGAAAGAATGCCAAGAGTGGATGGGGGACGAACTAAGGGAGCTGTGTGTGTTGGGTGGTTGTTAGATAAGGTAGTTATGGTTTTATTATTTTATTTGGGGTTTAAATGCGACTAATTAGCCCTGTTTTAATTAGGTATAAACCTAAGGCTATGAATTTTTCTCATTTATTTTGTGGATTTAGGATTGATTCTACTGTAAGTCCGGTTTTAAGATTTAGGGTGGTCTGTAGTGTTGTTCGGTGTGTTTGGTAGTGTGTGCAGTGAATGAGTACGTGTTCTGGTGTTTCTTGTTGTTTGCAATGTGGGCAGTTTCCTGTTGTGTGTAGATTAGCTATTTTACGGTGATTATTTAGTTTGGTGTGGCCTGTTTGTAGTTTAGTAATTATTCTGTCGATTTTTTTGGATGGGTGTAGTATTTTTGGTTTATTTAGGTTTTTTTTGAGTACTTTCCTGATTTGGCTATTTAAGTTTTGGTATATATTTTCCCATTTTTTGTTGATTTTTTGTTTAGTGAGACTTTTGATTTCTGATTTTGAGCTGGGTAAGTTTAAGCTTTTTTCTGGGAGTAATTTTGCTGCTTTATCTGCCTTTTCATTTCCAAAGATTCCTACGTGGGCGGGGGTCCAAATGAACTCTATTTGTTTACCTGCCCTAGTTAAGTTGTTTGAGCTATTGAGTATTTGATTTATTAGTTTGGGGTGGTTTTTAGTGTTTTTATTTTTGAGGGCTTGTAGTCCACTGAGGGAGTCGGTTAGGATGAGGATTTTTTGTTGTTTTTTAGATTGCTGATTGTGTAGTGCTGAGACAACTAATAGGTTTCAAGATTAAGTATTCGGCTGGATGGCAGCTGCCATTTAATTACAAAACAGACAGTCGTCTAGACGGCTCACATGTAAGTGCGCCGACATGTGCCTATGATCATAAAATGGACAATCTTTGGTAACATCTAATTTATTGTTGTCTCATGCCAGAGCTGTGAATAATTCTGGTCATTGAACAATTGGAATTCAGGAAGTTATCAATAATTGGTTTACTTAACATAAGATAAGATCAGTTGTTTACAACTTAATATTATAATGTCAGGACGTACTACAGTCAAAACTATATATTTTAAAATCAATTTAATGACAGACTATGGTTTCCAAGTCCCGATTAGCAAATCAATGAGGTATCAGTTTCACCACATGTGCACAGACTGCCTATACGTATATATATATTTTTCATAACTATTCTCCAGTTAAAGTCCTATCCTCTTATCAAAACATCTGTGAGAGTGATCATCATTAACGAAACTCATTCTCGTCAAAGAATACAGAACGAATGAAGAATCAGATGCATACATTTATTGCCATGCTTCATTCATCACGAAGTAGATTTACATACATTTGTGCATAGCACTTAAACTGTGATAATGAATTTTACCATTGTCCAATATTATATTATAAATATTAACCATAATATGGATTTCCGAATATATAAACGACTCCATAGTTGATATTTCAGACAAAAACAAAGTCAGCTGTCTTTTAAAGTTCAGGGGAAAAGGGTTTGCTTTCACAATTAAACATTTGTTTTCACGAAAGGACAATCAAATCAAGCCAAAAACACGAAAAACAAACATATATGGTTAGCGACCGCCTTTATACAGCGAGGGGGGGGGGGGGAATTCGTCTGCTCTAACTGCCTTCACAAAAACATTCCAGCCCTTAATTACCGAGGCAGCTGTGACGTAATAGCATTACATTCGCTGAGTTTGCAGCATATAAGATGTGTAATCTGTGGAGTGACTAAAGTAATATTACGGCTGAAATCTTACTTGCATGGTTGTTTTAATAGAAAACTTACGGTTTAAAACACAATTGTTCTTATATAATGTTTTTAGGTTTGGTTTATAAATACAAGAGAAATTTTTTTATACATATAAAACTGGTCGAAAATACAGCTGAACAATAGAAAAATAAAAATAGGAGTTGTGAATAGTGAAAAGATTTTAATTACATCACCGTGTCAATAATTATTGATTGATTCCGCAAACAACTGTCAAACCATTTATTGCCATGGACGTACATGTACACAGGAAGTCGGCGCTGTCGGAGGCTCCAGGTAAATAAACATCGTGGTTTTATGACGGGAGATCAGACGAATCGTGAACCAGGGGCATGCTACGTAATTACACCTAAAGGTGGTAGAACCAGGGTATTGTCTCTTGGACTGGCTAATTGACCGTACGTATAATTGGTAAATATATTCGTTTTGACACCCGTGTTTCATGCGCATCCCGGCTCATAAGCATAATACAGACAAATGAGGCCCCGTGATCAGCGGAGCGTGGACAACATGGATGCCGCCTTTCGGCCGTACTGAACAGTCAAGCTGCGATCTCTGAACTGAATCCAATTGCAAGGGGGGACAAGATTACTTCCCTTACCCAAACATGATCGTTGCTCAGAAATGTTCAAATCTATCTTCAGTAAATCATGAAATTAATGCGAACGTGACATTTGTGCGAAAAATGCGATCGTCAGTCCCTCTGAATATTTAAATATGTTTCATTTCATCATGATAAAAAAGCTAGTCACTTATAAGGTTACCACGTTGAAAATGGAAACGATCGTTAACAAAAACAACAAAATGTATTCTCTCATCACTCAGCCTAACAGTGATATAACTGCAAATTAAACAATCAAGTACGCTAAAGTATTACACATGGTGGGTGGAGGACCAGGGGCACTTTGAGTTTGACAGGTGTCATCAACTGGTCAAGTAACATCACCTTTTGTATATTCACGTTGATTGGACAGTCTAGACTGGCGCCAACTAATCATGACGGCGTCTTCAGAACAGAACAGAACTTTATTTCTCCCAGGTTTAGGCTTACGTGGAAAACGGAAAATTTTGTTTAAGTGATAGCACATTTGTAATTCAATCTAATATACTTTCCTTGATTGATTATATGGCTGCGGTCGTAGATCCGGATGTATCTAAATATGCTCAGTATATACACAGGGTTTATTGTTATACTATTAGGATTAATAGATACAATTGAGTATTTATACCCTTGATCATAAAGTTAGTCACTACTTTCACATTTTGATTTGTATGATTTGTGTTATGATTAAATTGACAAAATAAGAAATAATTCCGTGTATATGTGTATTATATATTGTACCCCAATACGTAATTAAATTGTGTATAAATAAGGACTCTAGGTTAATTACTGTAATTGATTATGTGATAAACATATTCACATTTAGTTGCGTGATATGTCACAGAGGTAAAGCTAATTCATTACAACTAATTGTCCTATTAATTTGGCTTCTATCTTTTATATGAAACATATGCTATAACATGGGGTGATAAACTCCATTGGCAATAGACGTAGCATATAATTGTCCGCATGAACAGTCTACTCTGTTCCAGATATGTTTATTCATTTTGTCAGCATTTAAATCGTTGCATTCCTGGCTCAATGATTCATTTGACGAAATCTTGTTCCCTGTTTTGAATTACCGTCAGATAGTTCCAGAACAGTTATAAAATTTCCAGCCCTATGTGTTGCGCATAATTCCGAGATAATTCGAAGTTCATATTCTTGTACGAACACTTATCAAAATTCATTTATACCTAGTACTATTATGTACATATGTATATTAGTTCAAATTATAATAATGAGGCCCTCTATATTCTCGAAACGATCTTTGTTCTACGTCAACCGTAAGTAGGTATGGGAAAACAAAATATTTGTTTAATTGTTCAAAGTTCATAGTCAATGTCATATGATTATAGACAAGGAAGATAAGAAATTTAATATAAAGAGTAGCCACTTTAAATGACAGAAATTCTTTTAGTTAAATTTGCTCGTCTTTTCGTGGTACATAGTGCCAAAATACTCTTAATTATTTACTTTCATGTCATTACTAATCTCACATAAGGTCAAAAGTTGTACAACGTTTAACATATATGATTATGACATGTTGTATTCAAACATTTCCAAACATTTCCAAACAAATCCAAACAAATCCAAGCTTGGAAATATGACCTTGCCAAATATTGGAATGGTCATATTTCCAATTGGAATGGTGGTATTTCCAAGTTTTGTATTTTTTGGAATGGATGATATTTTGTCCAGTGTTGGTTTCGATGATCCATTCATATGTTTTTTCAAGCCCATTGGGGTCTGTTTTGCTTTCTCCGTGTACCGATATAATCGAAATAACGAGAAAATAATAGATGTAATGAGAAAATATTGGAAGTAATGAGAAAAAACACAAACATTTCTAGTTTTTGAAATACACTTGAAATAACGATGAAATAATCGAAATTAAGAGAAAATAATCGAAGTAACGCGAAAAAAACTAAAGGCAACAAGAAAATAGTCGATATATAACGAGAAAAATAGAAATAACAATAAAATACACGAAGGAATGAGAAAGAATCAAAATACCGAGAAAATAATAGACATAATGAGAAAAAACGCGAAGCAGCGTGAAAAAATTCGAACTGATGAAAATATGATCAAAGTAAGAAGAAAGAAGAAAAAAAATCGAAATGGAGAGAAAATAGACAGATAATTGAAATAACGAGAACTTGCGATTTAAAAAAATATATATTCTTCCAAAGCGGCACCATTAGTCTTTTATGCCAAAACATGATGAACATATGCATTATGCATTGCAAGTTTGATTTAAACACATTTTATTGCGGAAAATCAAATGGATTAGGCACAAGTGACCCACTTACGAGGCCTTCTCCTATATACATTTCATTACATTGTGGTATGTGAATAATGATAATGCAGAATAAATGTACGGTGCATAGGAATTACAAGTAATGAGAAAATATAATAGCACACATATTCATATATATATACATTAGTACACACTAACACATATACCTACATACACTCACACATATACATTTACATATGATGAATTTACATTTTTGGTATACAATGGTACATGATATATTTATAAATTAACACAGTAGTTAATAAACTAATAGACATTTTAAATTTATGTGAAGGGCGGGAAATATAGAATGTAACTAAGCTGTGATAATTTCATGGAATGCTATTGTTTTACATCAAAATCAAAGTTATAACGATTACCCAAACTGAAAGAAAGATAAAATAAAATAAATAAATAAAATATACAAATATAACTTAGACTGTTTGTGTTGAAACAAACATGTATTATATGTGCAAGTCCTATGAAAAATCAAGATAATTTGAAAGTAGCTCGTGAAATATAATTGTTGTTATGATTCTTGTTATATTAATATACTATTTAAAATCTGTTTTAAAATCTGTTTGTTTCTACACTAAATTGATGGACATATTTAAAAATTAAGTTATTTTGCTCTTCGGGGAGATTTTTGTTACCACTAAGAATTGTTTCTAAATTTGGCTGAGTCCCTACATTCCTAATGTTGATAAACAAAGATTGTCTTATTAAAGAATATTTTTTACATTCAAGAAAATAGTGGAAAGCATTTTCGCATGGGGAACCGCAAGGGCAAGAAATAGTGTCTGACAAATTAACCCTAAATAAATCATCATTTAGATTGCTACATCTATGTCTAAGTCTTGTGTGTATAATATTAATTTCACGCTTTCCATAACTGAAATATTATGGAGATTTAATAACATTTGGGTAAAGTTTTGTTTCTAATTCAGCTACAGAGGTACTATTTTTAATATTTTCATTTTGTGAATTCCATTGTTTTAAAGAGTCTATTATAAATGATTTCTGAAATGTACTTGTACTGGCGAAAGGTACAGTCATGTTTGTTACGTAGGTTATAATTTGAAGCAGCTGATCTATTGTGGGGTAACAAATCATTTAGATATAAGGGACATTCATTTATTATTATTTTGTGCACTGACGTAGGTTTTTTTAATTTTTCATCTCTCTTTTAGTGGTAGCTATATAGCCAGCCGGTTTCGAAGTATAAACTTTCTCTCGAGGCAAAACCTGTCACAATTCTGGCAGCGTCAAGTTGTATTAATTCAAGTTTATTTTCGTTATAAGCAGAACAATTGTCCCATACTTCCGATGAGTATTCCAGAATAGGTCTGTGGTCGATGTAGTTTTTTTGTATATATTTGTTTTAATTTCATTTTAGGTTTTTGCATATATTTATTATAAATAGCTAGTTGTCAGTTTCAGTCAGCTATAACAAAGTGTATCTGACCTGTCTTACCTACGAACTGCCCCATGGCCAGAAGCTTCATTTGCTGATTGGCCAAGCTAACACCTATTGTTAAACTGCATGCTTTGATTACACTGCATACTCTCTCAGCACATGAACTGACAGCATAAAGACATTATCTTAAATCAGGTGAGTTAAATGGTTACATTTTCTATCTTCTGTTGTATTGAAATAATACAGTATGTTTAAAGTGTAATAATAAGTAAACTAGACGGATGTAATCTAATATAAATGTTGATTATGTCTAATTATTTAAATCTGCATAAGCTAAGCTAAACAACCGTACTTTATCACTTAAATATATTCTATCACTTCAATTAAATATGTGTGAAAGTGTTTTTCTTCAAGAATGTTATAAAAATCTTTTTAATGTACAGATTCAGAGGTGATACATGTAAATCATTGTAAATAAACGGCGTGTCTTATCCTGTTCAATAGTGTTTAGTTTATGTATTATTTATTCAGATCATCTATGTCCACAGGGTATGCATTGTATTATTTATATTTGTCTTTGATGACCACATTTAATATAATATTATAATATCATTCGTTTCTGTCTTAAAGTATTGTATATGTTTATACAGAATATGTAAGCGTTATGGTGTATATATTAAAGTCAAGGAGTTATCTCCCTTGTATGTCGGTATTTTGTCGCATGTATATTACTGCATTTGTTCTGTTATAATCGTTTAGCGTACAGTCTATCTAGTGGTCTAATGGATGACTGATATGTGTAATACTTACTTGTAATAAGCCTATGCTATGTATCTAGCATTAATGATAATGTTTTCCTTATTATTTATTATGTAATTATGTGTTTCAGGGTGTCTGATATCTTAGATCCTTGATCTTTGGCATCTGCAATAAAGACCTCAACCCTGTAGTATGTGTTTGTTGATTCGTAAAAGACATGCACTAAACTACTACAGGTCTTATAAATGTCAGATAGATTTCTGACAGATTATATCTATTTAATTTCTTTTTAAGTTTACGCATAGCTGAAACCATTTTCGCTGTTGACCTAGCAATAATTGAAACATGTGCAGTCCATTTCGCATCTTGAGAAAACGTGACTCCCAGATGTTCGTGGGTTTCTACATGTTCAATGGCACTGTTAGCATAGCCAATAGTTGGATATTCCTGTACCTGTTTGTGACTAAAAAGCATGTTTTTTGTCTTGGTTGGATTTAAGTTTACACCCATGTGCTTGCCCACTGGTGGAGAGAGAGAGAGAGAGAGAGAGAGAGAGAGAGAGAGAGAGAGAGAGAGAGAGAAGGTCTTCATTTAGTAATTTCTTTAATTACGACCATATCAGTAGATGAAGTTCCAATACATGTATCGTCGGCGAATAACCTAGTGATATTTTAAAGATGATCAGTAATATCATTTATGTAAACTAGAAATAGGAACGGCCCCAGTACAGAGCCCTGTGGGACCCCTGCTTTAGTGAGTTTGGCAACGTGCTGACAGATAACTACGACACCAAGCTAATAATTTACCAGTTATACCATATTGTTGAAGTTTATGCAATATACCTTTGTGCCATACCCTGTCGAATGCCTTAAAAATATCACAGAATATCATACAAAAATATTTATGATCATCAAGCGAATTACAAATGTGATGGTACATTTCAATTAATTGATATGTAGTACAATTGCATGAATCCTGATTGATATTTGGAAAGTAGTTTATTCTCATGAAAGTAATTATACATTCGTTTTAAAATAAGTCTTTCAAAGAATTTCCCAAGACAAGATAACAGTGAAATAGGCCTGTAGTTGGAAGGGTTGGATTTATCTCCTTTTTTGTACGGAGTCATAACATTAGCTAGTTTCCACAGTGATGAGAATGTGCTTTTTTCAAGAGACAAATTAAATAACAAGCATAAAGGATTGGCTATTGATAGTGATATATGTTTTAGTAATCTGTGATTCAGGTTCTCCGGACCGCTTGCTTTATTTACCGGTAGTAGTATAGACAATGACAGTTCTGGACCACTTCCACTGGAGCCAGATTTATATACCTGTGCCGCCACTACAGAGGGAATATTTTATGTCAAAATGATGATGCGATTCAACGATCGTTATGATTCGTATTAAAAGAATGATCAATTTTAATTAATAATTGATATAATTCACTATAGCCCACGAGGATATTAGAAAGGTATAAGAGCAATACAAAAATTAACCACCGCGGCTAAGGTATCTAGAGATGTGACCAAGGATTGGCTAAAAACAAGCGAAGTTTGATATTTTTACTTAGTTCTAAGCATTCGTTTAAATGTGATCCAACGATAGTAAACAATCTATTTTTAATCTCCAACCAGTTCTTTGGTTTTGGTACAAAATATATGATGCGCTTGTTGTCTCCCTTGTTCTATGAACTTTTTTTTCTCGTCTTCGCTAATACCACTGGTCTTACGAGAATTGGATCGAATCTCCTGCTTCATTGCGTTGTTTTTGGTTAGTTCTGACAACACTAAACGAAACTCATTCTCAGATATCTTACATGATCTTACATGATCCTCAATACTGTTCAACTTTGCTTCGGTGAGTATCAGAATATTATCATGTTTTAATGCTTTCTTTTGCAACTTACGAGAAATAAATTTTATTGCTATTCCTGCCAGTCCTGAGACTCTGGCCACTACTTCCATACCAAGTACGATATGCGCGGCGATTATAGTTGATAAAAAAATCAACGCCGTCTACAACGGGTCCCATGCTAGCCGTTACAAGCGCAGTGTCAACTCCGTCGAGAACATTCACTGCTCTGTTGTACTTTTTATACAATCCAAGTCTAAACTCCCTCTCCTTCTCTATTCAATGTTTTATGTCGGTTATTTGATGTAATCGTAATCCATCAACAGTATCCATCTTTTCAGATGCTTCATCTAGCACTGGATATAAACCGATAATGTCTATTATTATATCATATAATAGTCTTTAATTGGTCTTGTTTCAATGTTTTGAGAGTATACATCAACCATATTAAATGTATATAATGTAGCATAAATACTTTAGTAAGAGAAATGCTGTCACTTTTATTAACTTGGACCCCCTCGAGGGTTGCAACGGGTGATACTCCCATATAAATAATACAACAACGTCGACGCTCGTGTTTCTTGAGCCATTTAATTGATAGACCTGGTAATATCTAAAAGGCATCTTCTGGTGCATCTCCAAACAAAACTTTAATAATAAGTGTAGAAGGATTAGGTATAGCAATCAAGTTCTGTTTTATATCATTGAATTCAGTAACCAAATTTAAACTAACATTTTTTACTGCGGGACGACTCAATAACATATGACCTGGGTTTTCTGGTAGGGGAGAGACTAACACACTTTTTCGTTTTGAGCTGATATAAGCCCCGAGTACGATGCCACTATTAATTATCTTAGTTATTTGATGTCCGTTACCCATCATGGTATATCGTTTGGGTAATGACTATATTCAGTAGCCACTCGATTTTTTCTTCGATCATGGTCCCTTTATTATCATCATTGCGAGTAAGATTGTATGAAGGGTTTTTATTGAGTCTACTAACGTCAACATTACTTAAATCTCCTAGATTACCTGTGAATGTAACTTCTTTCCGCTTGTATACATTATCTTGTAAGTGTAAAGCATATAACTTTCCATTGGTACCGGGTTTACTAAATCCTTCTGTGTCTCCAACATCGGAAAGCGCAATTGTATTACATTGTCTAGGGTTATTGCTCCAGGGCCAGATGAATCAACCATTATTTATAATATGGAGTGTTACACTCAAGTATCCTGTATGCACAGGTTGATGTTTTACATCTAATACAGAAATTTTTAGATCTGAAATAAAACCCCGCTTTAATTTTTTATATTGTAGTGATGAGAAATATTCCGTACTACCGCTATTGTATTTTTCATCTTTGACTGGTATAGCTCTTAGTTGAGTTGAAGGACTTTCGAGTTGAATATTATCCGTTGTACTGATCTGATCAAGATGGATGCACAACTCTTTATAGGTAACTAAATCAGGCAATTTAACTCCGTGTGTTGTTTCGTTGGGTGGTATAGATATTATTCCTCCTCCGTTTTTAAATCCAAGTGTAACTGCTATGTCCTATTGAAAAATTATTTCATTTTCTCCAGTGCTTAAAATCAGCATCTCATTCGACTGATTTTGTGTGATAATAACTCCCAAAGGCTTAAAAATTTCATCATTTAGTGAGCATACACTGTAATACCCATCAGATATAGTGAACAAGTCTCCACCTAATAGTAATAACTTATTATTTACTCTCGCAGCACTTATATTGGTCCAAAGCGGGTAATATGTTAAATCCCAGAGAGCAACTTCAAGTTGACCAGTCGAGTTATCGATAGTATAAAGCAGTTCAATAGACTGGACATTTGTTATTCCTTGGAGTGTAACCTACATATTAAATATACAAAGATACTATATCATAACTTAAAATTTTATATGAAATCAACTTACATTACGAATCAATCGATTTTAGTAAGTGCATCTGGTGCTAATTTTTTTGTTAAATTTCCTGATATCAGGGTCACGGCAACAAGCGATAAAATGGTGCATGATTTGTTCCACAATCCAATGCAATTTTTGCAAGTTAAACTTTGCCATATTGTGTGCAACAACTGGATATGGTGTATCTCTTTATGCTCCCGGATTTTTAACTAAATAAGTCTGTTTTATCATTTCACGTGTACTATAAGATTAGACATATACTTAAAGAAATAAGTGCCCCATTACCACAGGATCAAGCATGGAATTCCAAAAAAAATCCATACAATAGGTTCGCGTATGAACGTATTTGTCAGGAATTTAAAATTTCTACCAGTAAAGATTGGCGTATTAAAGGACTTAACCATGGTCTAGGTGTTCCGTACAGTGGACAAAAAACTGTTATAGAAGAAAGTGATGATTTAGTTAAAAAAACTCATCAACCATTCGATCCATTTCAGTTGTTACAGAAAAACAATCTTTTTGTAAGAATGCATAATCATATTCATGGCTGGTAACTTTCGAGTAACGATTGTAGAGGAGATTTTATGAGTTTTAAGTGTTGTTTAGCTTATATTGTTACAAAATTTGTGCAACTAAACCATACTGTGAACACTTGGAATGAATTTTTGTAAGATAAAACAGAAAATAATTTTACTAATCCAGGAGTTGCAAGAGTTAATGAATCAATAAGAACTTATGTATGGGCAGTTCTTGGTGCACAGTCGCAAACACGAACGGCAATAATTGGTTCTTGGACGGCACTCAGTGCGCAAAAACAGTTTCTGGCAAACGCAGAGGATGCTATTAATTCACCAGTTGGCATACCATCTTCTATAAAACGTTATCAAGATGTATTACAGTATGCTCAATCCAAAGTAGACTACGTTTATGGGGCAGGACTATACATGTCTCTGAGTAATATGGAACTTAAGATTGGTCAAGTGATAGGCTATAATAATAAAATTGTTATTGCTTCCGATCAACAAAAAACAGGTTTAAATTCAGATATTAACACCGAATTAATAACGCAAACAAACACAGGTGAAACGGTAATAGTAAAACCACAGACACCACATGTTTCACAGCCATCTACTGACTCACAACCACAAGTGCCGCCACATATTACCGCTAAAAATCAACAACATATTGATGAAAAAACAGCGCTTATAGTAGGAGGAGTCGCGGCTGGTTTACTCATGATTTTGATAAATAGTTCTTAATGAACTGATTTGGATAAATAGTCTTTAACGGATAAGTACAACAGCCCGGCAATTGCTACGATCAGTGCCCACAAGTTTTGACTAAGCCAAGTGGTGGTCTTTGCTAATAAATTCAAGAGCCAGGAAACAATACTCCCTATTATACCGGGAAGTGCAGATGCGGCTTTCCCAGCGAGCTTTCCCAGTGCTTCTCCTAATGCCTTTAAATGCTTTTTTATCCACTCTTTTACAGCACCCTTATCACTAGGTGGTGTGCCACCTCCTGAACCACCACCACTGGTTAACGTGAGAGTCAAAGTCGATATAATAAATACCAATGCGGTTAAAATACTGGCAATGGTTATCCCCTGTTCTCTGAACAATGTTTTAATTCTATCGGCCAGTGTGGTATCATCGTCAAAGACTTGATCGATAGTTTCTCAAATTCCACTGATTTGTGAACGAAGTGCCTTTCTATTACTCGAAGCTGCTTCGAGGTGGGCCGATCTTTCGTCTTCTAAGTTACGCAATCTTTCAGCAACGCAGCGTCTACTGAATTCATCGCCCGCTGTTCAAGTTTTGTTTTCTCATAAGCTATATGCTTATCAAGTTCAGATAGCTTGGCTATATTATTAATGAGTTCTCCCGTACTGTTTGCATTGCCTTGTCAAGACCCCACGTAATTCCCTTATATTGTACACAAAGGATGGTACCTTTTACGTGGAATAATCGTAGTAGGTATCCAAGATCTATGACATCGAGTTCAGTACGCACAGCCCGAAAAACCTGAGTACTCTTCGTAGAAAGTTTTTCTCGTGAGAAGTCTACAAGACCTAATTCATTACGAACAGCGTCGATGCCATGCTTACTGGCTATTGTAGACAAGGCTTGGGGCTTACGAGTATGAGAATTCATAAGATCAATATCAGGAGAGCCACGCAGTCGCAATATTCCTTTACTATCTATCGTAAACTTTAATAGTCGCAATAATATCGTAATAGTCACGACCAATAGGAGTTTCTTTTAAGGCATCGTAATAATCATTAACGGCTGGTTTCAATAGTTTATCATTAAGATTCATAAAGCTAGATTCATCAGTACCCTCTTCGATTGTACTAGTATCAGTTAAGTTATCTAGATTAATATCATCCATTTTTATATTACACATAAGGGTACATAATTTCAATGTTCAATAATTTCATAAACAATGTCTTCGCAATACGGGCGCAAGTTAAACCCACAACGTAGACTTCGGGATCCATTAGGGGTCAAAGCAATTCACCAGTCTGTAACTATAACTAATAACTCAAGTACCATTGATCAGAATCAAACACTTCTGATTCGCTTTCTTAATCTAGGCGCTCACGGTGTGTTAGTTCCAGGAACTGCCCGACTATCATTTACAATCAGTTTGAATTCTACTGACACTAGCAGAGAGCTCGTTCAGAACATAGGTCGTGCGATTGTTAAGAAAATCGCGATTAAAGTTAACGGTAATGAGGTTTTGAGTATTGACGATAGCGATGTATACTTCTGTTGCATGGTTTTCTTGAGAACGGCTACAGAACGGAAACACTTACAGTACCAAGGTATTTGTAAACAGAACACATTGAAACTGCGTGTGGGTGCTCCTACTGGTGATATTACCGCCATAATAGATAAGGCCGTTGCTGATGCATTTGGTAACCGATTCTATATTCCACTCAACTTTGAATTACTAGAAAGTGACATGCCCTTCTATGAAGCATCCCTAAGCAATAGGTTAGAATACGAACTCACTTTTAATGACTACGGCAGAGTAATCAAAGCTACTGAAAATGGTAGCTATTATATTGACAATATCTCACTGGAGTATGATATGATAACAGATCCTGAATTAGCCAGACAAACTCGTAACCAGTATACCGGAAGTTTAGCCATTTTATAGGATCGCGTGCTTCGACACCGAGAGATCACCAGGAACAAAAGAGAAACGACGAGGAATATTAATCTAAACGTCCGCGCTAGATTGTTGAAGGGTATTTTAATGTTGTTTCGAGGACCGCTCTGAAGCATTTGCAAGAGATACCGAGGCGTTCTACAACCCTAAGATTACAAAAGTAGAATTGACTATCAAGGGCGTGCCTAATCAACTATATAGTCAAGGCATGCGAACATATCAACAGTGGGATGAGATTAAAAAACTCCCTTCTATAAAACGAAGCTCAGAACTAAACGCGGTCGTCAAAGATCTATCTCTCAGGGATGTATCGATGGCTGAATTCCTTACCACTAAGTACACTTTATGGCTCGACATGAGAACCACAGACGTCGATCAACTACACGGAAGTGGTAGTAGAATAGAAAATGCTGGCGAGGGTATTACTATGCAGATATCTAAGACACAGGAATCTGATGGTAAATTAAATATATATTTGTACGTTATTATGGATGCTCAACTCAATATACATAATGGTAGATTCGTGCAAGCGATCTATTAATAATCTTTTACCTAAAGAACCGCACTGCGCTATCCATTGGGCAAACGGGTTGTGGGAAAACGATATTTTACAAAGTCATCACCTGGCTGTTTTCACTCATATTATTATTCTGGGTCAGACTATAAACGTTAATAAAACTTACCTATCGAGAGATTGGGTAATGAATGATCCCGGGGTGTACAAAGTTGATCCTGGCGATCGTTTACAAGACTGTTTACGGGTATGTCATGAATCGTAAAAAGGAGAATAAACACTTTTCATAATAGTCGATTCCAGTGCTAGTTAAGAACTTACCAAAAAGAAAGATATGCTTTCATATTTCGCATTCTCTGGTTGGCATATGGAGCATAGTGTTTGAGTCTTTACTCAAAAATACAACTCTGTCCTGAAAGATTTCAGAGAGCAGACCAAATGGGTAGCCCTGTTTCATTGCAAAGACCGAGATTCATTCGAGGAATGTCTACGCAAAAATGATGTTATTTCTACCAAGTTCAAACAGGATAAAGTGAGAAACGGAAACGAAGCACTGTAAACTCGTATTAAAAACTGATCATCCAGCTGCTTATGCAATTGCTTAGCAAAAGGTAGCAACTGCTGAGCAAAAATATAGCAGCTGATGAGCAAAAATAGCAAAATTTAGCAAATATAGCAAAAATACAATAAATTGAACATTTGTGGTTATTATGTAATAATGTGGTTTGAAATCCTCATTACTTCACAACAGTTTATTATTTCAGGCTGTATTTTATATGTCATATTTTATTATGTTAAACTTAAATATCTACCTTAGGTATTACATTATGGAATGCGATGAATTGATCGAACAAATGCTCAAAGATGAGCCAGATCAACATACAGAAAAATCTTTAGATAAACATACAGAAAGACTTGCGGCTTTGGTAGCAGGTGGAAAATGTTCCAAATATTTTGGTGAAAATTATACCACCGAAAAAATTGATAACATGACCGACGAAGAAATTAAAAAACTGTACGCGCGTTACGAGTCTAGACTAGGAGCTACCATTACTAAAACAATAGGTTTGGCTATGTAACAACTATACACAGTCGTAGCTAGTATGTTTCTTCCTATCCCGGCAGAAAATTGCCCGTATTTATGCGAATCTCTCGAGAAAGACCAATTCATCGAACACTCTATAGGCGTGAGTTTTATCATAGATACGGAATGTTCTTAGCGCCACTTACCACCGCTTAAATAACGGCTAGGTATTGTCAATTTAAACATACATGCCCACTTAATAATATAAATAATGGAGACTCAAGTGACACCACAAGTGACCGAGGAAACACAACAAATGAGAGAGGAAACACCAGCCATTTCACAACAAGCGATCGCATCACAAGCCACAGTGACTGAGGAAGGGTGTGCTAGCGAGGAAGGCAAAGGTCCGCAATTCAAATACTGAACATAGTCTGATAAAACTTGGGCTGCCTATGCTATAGGCATTATAGCGGTGGTATGGTTGTTTTTTAAGACTGGAGAAGAGAAAACACCACAAGTTCAAAAATTTGAATTAGAGTTAAGCCCTCATGTAGTGTTATAAAAGCATGACTACTCCAGTTACAGATGGTAAAATGTTGGTAAACGCAATGTATCATTCAGTGGTGGTCAGCAGCTTGGCTATTGGCTATGCCTGTATAGCTAAAATGACTACTAAAGCCACACCACCCAAGCTAGATTTTAATGGTTATTATATCGGTATGATGATTTTCGATATAGGATTAGCGATGTCATCAAAAGATATGCTAATCAAACAAGGGCTTATACCGGAAGACATAATGAAGTAATTAAACAATTGAATATTTTATAAACATAGTATGGCATCAATTGCGATGATGGTTGGTGGAGCTATTGTTAATGCTCTAGCTTTTCGGGGAGTAATTTTTATTTTCTAATCTGTGTAGATATACACTCATGGGGAAGTCAATTCAATGTCAGAAACCATGCGTTGGTATATATTGTGGTACTCATGCTTTTTCCATGAGACAAGGAAATTTAAATTATACGTGTTCTGTGTGTGGGATAGGTGTCAAATGTCGTTATTGTTTATGTAAGAAACACGGTGCTGATAGGGTTAGGAAGCAGATTATTTACGCTAGGAAGAGAGGTTACATCAACGACAGGAATAGGTTGGGGAGAATAATATATATGGAAATATAACCATTTAGACATTTGATTCATTTTGTATATACCACAATGGTTTTCTTGTGAGAGCTGAAAGCTTTGGCAAAACAACGTGGTCTACGTGGTTATTCTCGAATGAGAAAAGATGAATTGATGCATTTACTCGGTTTGGAATACAACAAACCTCAGAATGTTAGAGAACTCAAAGCTCGAGCAAAAAACAGTGGGTTGGGGGGTTGTTCTCGAATGAGAAAGGCTGAATTGATTGATTTACTAGAAAAAAATGAACTGGTTATTGATAAAATTAAACAGATGATGTTGATAAAAACAACCAGATGATGAGTTAAGATTTGTACCCACAGACGGTGTTGGTAAATATCTAAGAGGTTGAAAGATGGATATTAATTCCAACATAGATGTTATTGATGTTAAGCCCATCATATCAAGCAAAATTAACGAGGAGTTAGATAATTTAAATAGTATAAAATACCAGCTAACGGTTAAAATGTCATTGAGTTAAAATGACGCTGAATATACTGAACCTTATGTCTGGAGCAAGCAAGAAGTTATAACAGAATCTGATACTATAAACACATCATTAGATGCATCAAGTCAACGGATACAAGAAATTTTAGAATGCTGGACTAATAGAGGTTCGGGTTGGGTTGTAGATAAAATCAATAGTTGATATATAAATATAGCAAATTATATGCCTTTCAAAGGTGGATCTAATATAGATTTACCCCTGTATTATAAGAAGAAAAAAGCTATAGTTAATGTAAAAAATAAAGGCGATGGTTGTTTAAGAATTGCGATAAGATCTGCATTGTTCCCCATAAACAAAGCTCTGCCCCAGAACATATTCCCAGAATCAATTTATTTCTAATTGAAAAAGATGATAAATATCATTATACATGGATAAAGAGTTTAAGCAGACTATTATGTGATAAAAAAAAACATGATGGAAAGAAATATTTCTCTGAAATATGCTTGCATGGGTACAGCAGACAATATTTATTAGAAGCGGATAAAGAAGACTGTAGAGGTGTTGGACAGACTACTATAAGGATCGATATGCCTAAAGAGGGAAAAAAATTATTAAAATTGAACATTATGGTAATGAAATGCCAGTACTGTATGTAATTTACGCCGACTTCGAAGCACTTATCAAACCGATAGAAAATACAGAACACAATACTGAATGTAGTTTTACATACAAAATTCAAGTACATATTCCTTGTGGGTTTGGATATATAGTTGTAAGGTATGATGGGAAAACAAACCCGCCCGTGATTTACAGAGGTCCCGATGCAGTGGGAAGTTCCTAGAATACCCACAAAACGAAGAGAGAATAATCAGGGAAAATTTATCGTGTAAGAAACCCATGTGTATGACGAAGGATGATTGGAGGGCCTATAAGAAGTCAGTGATTTGTCATATTTGTAATAAACCCCTTAATGGGGATTCTGTAAGAGATCATTGCCACGTCACGGGTAATTATCGAGGAGCCGCGCATAACGAGTGTAACTTGAAACTAAAAATGAATTCTTGAACAATACTCATCCCCCTTGTGTTTCATAACCTTAGAGGATATGATTCTCATCTCATTATGCAAGCTATCTCAAAGACCGACGGAGGTTTAACGTGCATTCCTAATAATATAGAAAAATACCTCTCATTCTCAAAACTATACATTATACGGATAAGGATGGAGAGCCAGAACAAAGCAAAGTAATGAGCTTAGATTCATAGACTCCGTCCAGTTGCTGTTATCTTCCCTGGACAATTCAGCTAATGCCAACAATCCTGATGACTTAACCGATCCTTTAACTCGTCATTTGTTGCTGAGAAAAGGTGTATATCCTTACGAATATATGGATGATTGGTCTAGATTCAATGAAACTAAATTACCACCCCTTGAATCATTCTATAGTAACTTAACAGAATCTAAAATAACCACTGTCGATTATGAACACGCTCTGACAGTGTGGGATAAATTGAGTTGTAAGAATTTAGGTGATTTTCATGATCTGTACTTAAAAACCGATGTACTGTAACTCGCCGATATATTCGAGATATTTAGAAAGACATGTTTAAAACAATACGGTTTGGATCGGGCATGGCACTATTCCACTCCCAGACTTTCATAGGATGCATTGTTGAAGAAGATCGGTGTAGAACTAAAATTACTCACCGATTATGATATGCACTTGTTTGTTGAAAAAGTATTAAGAGGAGGTATATCGATGATGGCAAAAAGGTATTCTAAGGCCAATAATAAATTAGTGGAAGGGTATGATACGAGTAAACCTGATACAGACATATTCTATTTCGATGCCAACAATTTGTATGGATGGGCTATGAGTCAACCTTTACCCACGGGTGGTTTTGAGTGGGTTGATGTGAATGATATCGATGTGATATTGTTCCCCACAGATTCTGATAAAGGATACATACTAGAAGTTGACTTGGAATTTCCAAATTCGTTGCACAAAGACCATAACAGTTATCCGCTAGCTCCCGAAAGATTAAAAATGGTTAACAAAGATTGGATGTCGGAATATCAACACTCCTTGATGGGTAATACTAGGTTAGCTAACGTAGAAAAACTCGTACCAAATTTGATGGATAAGACAAAATATATAGTTCACTACTGAAATCTCCAGTTCTATCTATCGTTAGGTATAAAAATAAAGAAAATACACAGAGTTCTAAAATTTGATCAATGCCCTTGGATGGAACCCTATACAAGACTGAACAAAGATTTAAGAAAGATGGCTACCAACCATTTTGAAAAGAACCTATATAAGCTCATGAATAACTCAGTATTTGGTAAAACTATGGAGAATCTAAGGAAGCGTGTTGATGTTAAATTAGTCAGATCTAATGAGGAAGAAAGACTCAGGAAACTTATAGCCAGTCCGGCTTTTAATAGATATTTGATAACGACTTAACGGCGCCGCATATCCAGAAAAGTAATATAAAATTCAACAGACTGGTGTACGTTGGTATGAGTAGTCTTGGCTTGTCAAAAAACTTAATGTATGACTTTTATTACAACGAACTTAAGAAGCAATATGGCGATAGATGCCAGGTGTTAAATACCGATACAGATTCTTTGTTGATGGAAATACAAACCGAGGATGTATATAAAGATATGGCAGAAAAAATAGATATGTACCCAAAAGATAATCCACTGCACAGCGTAGTAAATAAAAAGGTATTAGGTAAGATGAAGGATGAATGTGCTGGGACCCCTATTGCGGAGTATGTCGGATTAGGACCTAAGATCTATTCTATAAAGAAGTCCGATAATGGAGAGATAAGAAAAGCTAAAGGCATTAAGAAGTATGTGGTAAAAAAGCATGTCAAACACGAACAGTATAAAGAAGCATTATTCAATGGTAGAACATTCAAACACGAGATGAACACTTAAGAAGTGTCAATCACAGGATATATGGATAAAGAATGAACAAGACATCATTATCCCCCTTAGATACAAAGAGATTGATTGATAATGATGGTGTAACTACCTATGCTTATGGTAACCTAAAGCGGTAATACTGTATCGTTGGGAACTATGAGCAACTCTTCCTTGCCCGTTCCATCTTTAAGATAATAAAGAATAGGCTCTCCTTCTTTCATAACCAACCGACTAATGTTATCTATCTTAAGGGACCAAATCGGATCGGTTGCGCGATGTTGGCCCCCTTCGAGTTCACCAGGCTGGTATAGATATCTTATGCTTACTCTATCCGGAAGTTTTTGTTCTTTAACTTTCCTCGGTGCTGAAGATTCGGAAGTCACAAATTTCATTTTAATCGCATCGGATGGTTTTTTACCGATCAATCTCGTTACTTTATTATTCTGCGCTGACACAACAGCTGATAATTGTGTTACCCATTCATTTGATCTTAATCGTTCCAATTTAATTTTGATCCCATACTGATAGCCAAACAAACATTCCGCTAATGTCCAATTAAATCTTCAACGATAGTTTGGCTATGGTGGGCCTCTTTTTCACCACGCCTGATTTCGACATCGTGCTTTGTTAACAGTTTAGTTAGTTAAGGCCTATTGATACATTTTGCGTCTTACCTTCTCATGGGGAAGAAACAAGAGGTCAGCCTGATGAACTTCATTCGTTGTAAAAATGTGCCGGTAAGTATATTTGCCACATCGCTTGTTTCTTTAGCCAATCCTTGGCCACATCTTTAGATATCTTAGACGCAGTGGCTAATTTTTGTATTGCTCCTATACCTTTCCAATATCCTCGTGGGCAATAGTAAATTTTATCCATTATTATTTAATATTGATTATTCTTTTAAAACGAATCATGACGATCGTTGAATCGCATCATCATTTTGACATAAAAAAAATGCCTCTGTAGTGGCGGCATAGGTATATAAATCTGGCTCCAGTGAAAGTGGTCCAGAACTGTCATTGTCTATACTACTCCGGTAGGGACTTTAAGAGATCTGTTATTTCTTGACTTTCAATAACGGTATAACCCAATTTATGATCTCATAGTTTAACAAATGGTGGTAGTGAGGCGCCTTCATCTTCAACATTGGAAACTGACGTAAAATAATCGTTGAGAGCTTCAGCTTTATCAAGATCAGAAAATGCTTCATTTACAGTGTTTATATTAGTGACCAGAGGTGGGATCACAGTGCTGGCTCCAGGCTCTTTGATCAAGTGAGGTAGGAGTTTCCAATAATTAGAATTGTTTTCCTTGATTTGTGTTGATAATAATTCATCTAAGTTAAGATAAAAGTTTTCCTTGGCAGCTTTCTTCAAATTGTTTACTTTATTTCTTTGTTTTCTATATTTAGATATATCGCGTTCATTGCATGGTCGTCTGTCTTTTTTTCTCAGTCGATCTCTTATTCATATTTCTCTTCTTAGTTCACTATCAAACCATGGTTTATCTTTTGGCCTTATTGTAACAGCATGGCTTGGTATGCATAAGCTTACATAGTTTTTAAATGTGGACAGAAAAATATCACATATTTCATCAATAGACTCGCAGCTATTAAACATGCACATCCAATCAGTTGATTCAATCAATTCATTTTACTTCGCATAGTCACCATCTTTATAAATTAGAACCTCTCTGACATAGGATTTTTTCATGTCAATGCAGTTCGTTAGCGAAACAACAACTCCCTTGTGGTCACTTATATCCGTGCTGAAGTCGACAACACCCGACTCTATGCAATTACAATCGTCACTGATAACAATAGGGTCAAGCAGAACTTGTGAATGCTGAGTGACGCTATCGGCTCTTTAATTACATTACGTAAACTCTTCCTAACTAAGATATCATGCAGATGGTGAAGGTTGCCGTTGAGTAAATCTTCGTTAAAATCACCGAGTAGAACAACGCAAGGCGTATACTCTAGAGCAGTTTCAAGTGAGTGTTCTAGTTGATCCCAATACAACACAGGGGTGTTAGGTGGTCTGTACCACGCACATAATAATAATCTCTTCTGAGGCAAGAAAACCTCGAAACACATATTTTCATAATTGCATGATTCTAAATCTTCCCTACGTTAAACGTACAACAATGCCGAGAAATATACAATAATACCACCACCAAAACAATTCCTATCCCTCCTATAGGGAGCATGATAAAGGCCTATTTTCATGTCATTTGTGCTTACAGAATCATCAAGGTGTGTCTCTGTAAAACATACTATGTCATATTCAGAGATTTGCTCAGAAATACGAGGTAGTTTATATCTGAGACTTCTTACATTTAAGTGAAATATGGATATTTCCTTACTGTGCGAGTTTACTGAAACAAGGCCAGGATTTTGCTCGACATCTCTTGCAATATTGAGAAGTAAGATGAGGATTGGCATAATATGGAGTTAGTGAAAGACTGTCCCGAACAGAGGTATATTTGAACAAGACTACAGCTGATGGATAAATGAAAGTGTTCAAAACATCCATGGAATAACCAACTAAAGTAGGCAGTGGATGATTGATTGATAATGCGGAATTTCCCCTTTTTTAGGTGAGTTGAATAACATTTGTTGTAATGCATACCTATCGATGCTCTGTACGCACTCAAATCAGTCATTGGCTAAAACAGGAAATGGTATTATCCAGGCAAGGGCACCGACAGGTTTGCTATTGTTTACGTTATGTGAATCGAAGTTAATTTTTCTATTCCAAGTATGAATCGTACACCAGATACAGTATCTCAAAGTTCTACAATTAAAACTTGTAAAAGTAGAGCACCATTGTACCACTTAACACATGAGTAAATGAAGGGTATTTACATGCAGTGAACTACTTGTGTGTGCATACAGTACAAGAGTGAGTGTGATGACATATACAGTAGCAGACAAACTAAATGAAATAAAGTGCAGTGATAAACATATACATATAGTAAGCATTAGGAATACACGTGCCCAGTTTGTGTTGTGGTCAACACATATGAATGTGTTAGAAAAAT
The DNA here is from genome assembly GCF_023055435.1 of Haliotis rufescens. Lineage (NCBI taxonomy): Eukaryota > Metazoa > Mollusca > Gastropoda > Lepetellida > Haliotidae > Haliotis > Haliotis rufescens. The sequence goes on along the minus strand of NW_025963957.1, from coordinate 7,813,307 downwards.
GACATGAGTAACATAAAAGAAAGATATAGAGCTATATCTCTCGATGGGTGCACAGAGCTCGATCTCATATATAATTAAACATAATATTGCAACTTTCGAGTCTCATCAGCAAAATTAATTGGATATGGATGTGAGATCTCAGAGTTTGTTTTGTTCTTGATTTGAGTTTTAATTATTTAACATTTTTTTTATGTCAGTTGTGGTTTTTTTTATCATGAATTGTTTTCCACCTTTTTCTTTGCAAGCAAAGATTCTCCCATCAAGGGTCCAAAATTGAATACAATGAAGTGGCCTTGTTTAGATTTAGAAGTTTTCTCACCAAGTCATGGCGATACTTTGTAAGGTCCTCCGTTACAAATATTCTGGAGGGGTGACCCTTTAGTTTCTGTTTTGCCATGTAGACCTGGGTTTTGGTATTGTGCGCAACAGACTTAACAATGACCTGTGCTCGGCCATCAATGATCTTGCCGATAACATGCGAGCAATCAATATCACGCTGAGAGATCTTAGCATGGAGACTTGTATCACAAATGTCAGTGATTATTTGGTGATTGCAAGTATTAGAGGTACGTGCAAGTTATGAATACTGTTGTATAACACAATTTATACAAACCATATTATTTCTGCCGTCATTTTAGTTCATATTCATAACTTAGCGAATCACTACTTTGTCTGCATAGACTGTAAATAGAGTTTTTTCTTTAGTATCGTGGGTGAGAGGGATGTTACAGTGTTAGGAGATGCAAATGTACCCGTTAACATATCCAGATGCGCAGTTATGTGATCTACATGTTTTACACAACTTTAGTGATTACCCGTGTCATCACATTGCACTTGTCAGCACATTTGGCATATTTATCGCAAATATAATTTCACATACAAAACACATTAATTTATTTTGAGTGAAGTAGTTGATTAGATATTTCCCGCGTGTTGTTAGTAGACGCTCACAGTGGTAACGTAAAGACAGCGGTGACGTTGGTTGACTTGCATGGATTCCTACAGGATCGCAAATAGTCAATCATGTAATGGTAATATGTGTCTCATTTATTGCAAGAGAACTACATAATGTCATCAAAGTGGAACAAACACTGTTTGATTAAACGTTTTTAGCATTATGTATTGTTTTTACATAGAACTGTAATCCGCGTCATAGAAGAGACAACATGGAGACGTCCTACAGCACTCAGACTGGAGAGGCCAAGACCCTGGGAGTGGTGGACTTTGCTGTGTTTGGCTGCACACTCTCTGTCATGTTATTTATTGGACTATATTTTGCATTCAAAAACAAGAAGGATCAAGATCCAGCTGAATATCTGGTAGCAGGAAGAAGTATGGGCGTACTTCCGGTGTCCTTGTCCCTGGCTGTGACGTTCCTCTCCTCCATGACCTTGCTAGGACTTCCGGCTGAGATCTACAACTACACCACGATGTTCTGGTGGCTGGCCCTGGGGATGGTGCTGGCAGTGGCGGGAGCAGCGCATGTGTTCAACCCTGTGCTGTACAACATTGGGATCACCAGCGTGTACGAGGTACCTGTGTGCATGTCACAACCTTTCACTCGTTTGTATCGAGATTGATCTTTGAATATTTATTCGTTTCTGATATAAGAACATACATATTTGGTTTCGTACTTAGTAATAACCTTCCATCCTTGTTCTGAAATTTGTTTCATAAATATGTTCTCATGATTTCAATCAGATAATATATCCAGTTGTTCATGTAATGTTGAGCATCGTATTATGTTACCCAGTGATAACTACTTAGCTGTGCATGTTTGGGGTTTGTCTGCTGTCACTGCCTTTCATCTTTGTTCTAAAAATACTTCCTACACAAATGTGTTGAAGAACAATTATTACATTTGCTACGTTTGGTCGTATTCATCCGCTGTCAAGACTTATCAACACCTATCTGAGGCAACATTGTCAAAATGATCACCAAATGGTAAAAAGGCTCTGACACAAAATAAATAGAAATGACCTTGATATTATGTGAAATCCAATCGTCATCTAGAGATGTACCCATCATTTACTTGTTCCACCTTCAAACACGTTACAGTTAAAAAGCTGGACGAGAAATACCTTTCCTTGTGCTTTTATTTCAGTACATTGAAAAGCGTTTTGGAAAAACTGTGAGGACGTCTGTGACCATTGGCTGGTTATTTCAAACAGTGAGTTGTTTCGGTTCAAAAGCACAATTAGTGGAAGTACACGCACGCACGTACGCACGCACGCAAGCACGCACGCACGCATGCACACATATATACAACATCTTTATAATGAGAAACACATCGTTTCGGATCTTATGCTTACTTCTTCATCAGGTGAACGAATAACTGTATATATGCATGCGCACACACAAATACTCCAAATTTGTGGTATTTCAGTTCTCTGGTCTAGCAGCTACTTGCAAATAGAACAATCAGAAATGTGCATCATAATACATTTTGTTATCCGCTTTTTAAGATATGACTTGAGTTCAGTAAGATGTCTACCTAAATCTCATCAGTGTTTAAGGTGCTCCCTTTTTTCTTTGCAGATATTTTACATGGGAACTGTGTTGTACGCACCTGCATTAGCTCTGAAAGCAGGTTGGTAATTACTGCACGTGCAACTCTGAAAATGAAAACTATTGAATATATAAAACATCATAGCCAGAGAATAATCAGTCTACACCACCTGCCAAAACAGATTCCATCTGGCGTAAATGAAAAGAACATGAGTGAGTGAGTAGGGTTTTACGCCACTTTTTAGCAATATTCTAGCAATATCACGGCGCAGGACACCAGAAATGGGCTTCACACATTGTACTCATGTGGGGAATCGAACCCGGGTCTTCGGCGTGACGAGCGAACGCTTACCAACTAGGCTACCCGAACGCCCCTGAAAAGTATTTGAATAGATCACTCAAAATCAGTGAGGACACCGGGTGTTCGCGTTAATGGTAAACATGTCCTACCGGTAGTACCCGCCACTCGCACAATTTGATTAACATGTAAGTGTTTGTTGCCTGGCGCCGCATTGTGGTTCTCCTGCCATGCGACAGCGGCCTGTAATCAAGTGATCTGTGGACCAGAAAATCCAGTTGCTCAATAGCTCATTTACTGATTGTATTAAAACTTAAAATGAAATGTTGATTTTAACATTACATTGTATGTCTGCCGTGTACAAGTGCACATATCAATGTATTTTCTCATGTGACTAATATGATATTTAAACTTACAGTAACTGGCATGGAGTTGTGGGTGTCGATTGTCACGATAGGGTGTTTGGTCACAGTGTATACAACGTTGGTGAGTTACATTGGACTGATCAACCAGTGAGTCACTATCAAACGAACGTGCAAAGCGACTGGTACACTACACACTGTAACTTAACTCGGGCGTTACTAACAATAATTGAGAGACATGTTTAACATCTCAGGTATCTATTCTTTTACTCACTTACAATTTACAAGTTTAGGATTTTAATTGATGAGGAAATATTCATAATTTTACTTGACTTTATTTCTCTCTTTGTCTGTATTGTATGTCCCGTTAGGGTGGTATGAAAGCTGTTCTGTGGACTGACAGTTTCCAGGCTGGGTTGATGGTAGTTGGTCTACTCTCTGTCGTCATCCAAGGCTCTGTCGTCCTAGGAGGATTTGACAGGGCGTGGCAAATTGCAAGTACAAACTCCAGGATCTATTTTGATAAGTAAGACGAAGTATATACTTTTAGATTATTAACCATTTCAATAAATGACAAAGACATAATATTAAAGACATTTTCTCTGGATAGATTATACAACATAAAGAGACCCCTGCGAATGAGGGCCTTTCATACTCCTGTGTTCGTCTGTTACTGTTTTGTGTGTTTGATCATGAGAGACCTATCTGGAACAACTAACTGAGGTAATGCTGTTCAGCTTCAGTGTCGATCCTGGTACCCGAGTGTCAGTCTGGTCCGCTGTTGTTGGTGGGGGTATCATGTGGATGTCCTTCTATTCAGTCAACCAGTGTCAGGTACAACGACTCATCGCCTGTCCAACACAAAAGAAAGCTCAGATGTAGGTTTGCAGGAATTACGGGAATCTTGATAAATAAATGCGTTACAGGGCCACATTCTCCTTTATTACACCACATACAGTAGTAGAGCAAATCTAACAACGAAAACATGACCATAACCATCAGCAAGCTCGACAGAAAGCCGACAGAGACCATTGTACTATTCCGACTTTATAACAGGGATGTGTCAACAAAAACTACCAAACATCGACCCACATAATAAAGGATACGGTAATACGTTTTACCCCGTACCTGTGTCTTCAGGTGGGGAGCTTCGGTACAACACGGTACAACACGGTACAACACTGTACAACGCGGTACAACACGGTACAACATAATCACAGTTAGTACATGTTTGACACACCAGTTGACATGGAAATAGCAACTAGCCAATGAAGTGGAATGTACGAAATTCGTATATATGAATGTATATGCAAGACATGTTGATAATTTGGTATTTCGTTATTTGGAGGAATGTGATAAGGTTGCACTGCAAGTTTCAGTTGCATCCTGAATGCATTTGACATTTCATCTGGATGCTTTCGTATAAACAAACATTATTCAGCAATCACCAACACCTGTTTTCATTAACTGGGAAGTAAATGAATAACTAATAATGTGCTTGTACGAGCATGTCCTGAACGTATTAATATACGCAGTGAAGCTTTCTGCCTCCCAGGCCTTCGCCAGGCACACTCTGTTGGTTTCCTGCTACATCACTTGAAATCCTTGTAATGGTTGAGCTAATACGTGAATTAAAATTTAACGCCACATGGGTACTATTTCAGTCATATCGTGACGAAACAAAATTTGACATTAATAATACATATTCAAACGATATTAAAAAAAAAAAAGAAACGCATAGTTGTTACTGATATGTCAAAACGAAAATAAATACCTATTGTATTCATATTATCGTCAAAATATGTATCAATATTGGTAAGCGCATCAATTGACACACTTCCGTTTGCAACAAATCGATTTTTCTTGAAAATGTTGACTTTGATGTGATTTTTTGAGAATGAGTATGAAATGCATCGCCACAACGCAACAAGTGGCATCTTGCACGTTGAAATTGGGCAGGAAAAGCATGCAGTGTTTGGCAATAAAAAGCAAGCTTGCTTTCGGAAATAGGCATTCGTTCAGAAGGTGTTTCCAAGCCAAATGAACATGCCACGTCTTGATGCTGCCACAAGGAACATCGCCATTGGAAGACTGCAGGTTGGCGAGTCCCAATCTTCTGTTGCCCGACGTCTGAATGTTAGCCAAAGCACAATATCACGGCTTACAGCTCGCTACAACCAAACAGGCACAACAAATGACCGTCCCCGTACAGGAAGAACTAAAGTCACCACACCAGCCCAGGATCGCTACATCCGGGTCCTCCATTTGCGTGACCGTACTGCTACGGGTGAGAGCACTGCGGCCAGGGTGCCAGGACTTAGGAGGATATCAGGCCAGACTGTACGGAACAGGCTGAGAGAACATGGACTGAGAGCCAGGAGACCGTACGTCGGGAACGTGCTACGTCGTCACCATCGTGCTCATCGTCTCCGTTGGTGTAACAACGTGACTGCCTGGAACCTTCGCAACTGGCGACGCATTTGGTTTAGCGATGAGTCCAGATTCCTGTTGCAGAGACGAGATAGTGGGAACCGGGTCTACAGACGTGTTCATGAACGTTATGCCCCTAACTGCGTTCGTCAAGTGGACAGATTTGGTGGAGGGAGTGTGATGATGTGGGCGGCAATATCCTACACTGATTGTACCGATCTTGTCCACGTCCAGGGAAACCTGACGGCTGTACGCTACAGAGACACCATCCTGCTACCACACCTCCTGCCAGCCATTGACGTCCAACGTGAGATTTTCCAGCAGGACAACGCCCGGCCCCACACGGCACGTGTCACAATGACCTTTCTCGCTGCTAACAATGTCAACGTGCTCCCCTGGCCGTCCCGTTCCCCGGATCTTAACCCAATAGAGCACCTGTGGGATGAACTTGATCCCCGTCTCCGTCACCGTCAACATCAACCCCAAACTTTCCTGGCACTAGCTGCATTTCTGCAGGAGGAGTGGCGGAGGATTCCCCAGGCCGGTATCCAGCGTCTCATCCAGTCCATGACAAGGCGTGTGAGAAGTGTTATTCGTGCACGTGGTGGGCACAACAGATATTGATACTCTCTTCACGTTTGAGGAATATTGTGAATGCCTTACCTCAAGTTATGGACATCATTGTATAGACATTGATCTCTCCTAAACGGATGTAAAATTTCATGTACTCAAGTTCATTTCCTACCAAGTTATTCATGTTTGAATATACAACATTTTCTCAGCAAATACGGGTTATGCGTTTCTTTTTTTTAATAGTATATTACAGATGTACGTAAAGCCAGTTTAAGAGCATGTCAAAATATACATTCAGTCAACAACACAATATAAAGACGGGCTATGGATCGCCAGCTACTGAAGTTAGATCACCATACTTGGGACCACAGGGACTTACAATATTTGCAATGCTTGAAGAAGGATTCAATTAATTGAATTGCCCTTTGAGAGTGAATGTAAAAAAAGCTGACTTGATTTGTCTGATAACCTGCTTTGTCTTGCAGTGCGATGTGGTGCAGCGGGGCCCAGCTGGTGCTCATTGTCAGCCTGTGCTGCATGGTCGGGGTAGTTCTGTTTGCCTTCTACAAGGACTGTGACCCCCTCCAGTACAACCTCGTCAGCACGACGGATGAGGTGAACTACTCGGGGATACTACTTTACAGTAAAATAAGGATCGCATTAGAATGTTTACCTCATTGATCGGAAATTTGCATTTTGACATCAAGCAAAGGAACCTGTACTTTCCCCTTGAAAATTACGGGTGAATATACATAGCCTATATTTAGACATATATCAATACTGTTATTATTGTTAGATAACAAACAAACCTCATTACAAAAAGAGCAATATGGCGCTGAATCTTTAATCAATATTGACGTCACAGCCACACTGAGAAACAAGCCTAGTGAGTTCTTCAAACTTAAATAGTGACTGTGAACTCTTAAGTTATCTAATTAATGGAGATAGAGGATATCAAAGTTTCAACTCGATCCAGCACTTTAATATTGTCTTTAATTTCAAACTTCACGAATTCCATATAACATAATTCCATAAATTCAGTGAATATCCACACAATGATTGAGTAATATATCACACACTCCAAGAATAAGTCGTAATATAATGAACAGCACAGTTGCAGGATAAATGCAGGATAGTAACTCGGACAGTAGCTCGGACAGGTTGAAAAACCGTATGTCCTCTATTCCCTTAACACAATCTTCTTACACTCTCTTAGAAACATGTCTTACTTCTTTCGTATCTTAAAACTCTCTGCTCTCTTTCTCACTCATTCGTCCAACTATATATCTGAAATTCTTGTGGGATGCTTATCGCTGTTGATCAGGTCACGACCTCTAAGACTCCACACAAAACAATTAACTTTAAAGTCTTAGCTGCAACATTATACTATTGCTGTCACCAACCCCTGGGAAAATAGCTTGAAATGGCCACTGGCAGCAAGGGCTGGCTGTTTCTAATGTTTTATCTTATAACTATACTAAACACATGCATCCATGTACACATACAAACCCTAACAAAGTTCTAATTAAAAGGATTCTCAATGAACCACAAATACCTAAAATTCGGCTCTAACAGTGACAGCGACCAGAAGGTTTTCAAAAAGCCAATATACTATCCTGCCTGGTAGATAGGGCGAAGATGCTGACGATTAGTAAATATTACTTATTTAGAATAATGCACTTTAACACAAAAAAGAATTAAACACATACATGTTTAGGAACTAGTTTCAATCCTAAGGGTTTTGCGCATTTAGAGTTGTCTATCTCAATACGTTTCGTGTGTAAACACATGACATGACCTCAAACTGACAGCTGAACACATCCTTAACGCAACACCCCCAATTCCAAACATGTTTAGAATTTTAAAACCGTTTAACACGTTTAGAATTTAAACACCTGTAAACATGTTTAGAATTTAAACATGGTTTATAAAGTGCATATCATCAGTAAAATAGGGATGTGATGTATAATATACTAGTGTATTGAAATTACATGTGCAGATCAGATTCAAGGGCACTTGCATAACACATGTACCACAAGGACTAACAATAAACTTGATAGACTATGATTGGTTGCTTTTTTGTTTAACGCCGCAATCAGCAATATTCCAGCTATATGTCGGCGGTTTGTAAATAATCGAGTCTGGACCAGACAATCCAGTGATTAATATCATGAGCATCGATCCACGCAATTGGGATCGATGACATGCATCAACCAAGTCAGTGAGCCTGACCACCCGATCCCGTTAGTCGCCTTTTACGATAAGCAGAGTCACCTTTTACGGCAAGCATGGGTTGCTGAAGACCTATTCTACCCCGGAATCTTCACGGGTTGATAGACTATGAACATAATGATGTACAAATATATCAAGTTAATGATGAATAGGAATATTGACACTTGTGACTTTCGATTCCAGTCTGGGGACAAAGACCCAGTCCTCTTTCTTTTAATCATGACACACATCAGTATGGCGGCCATCTTAATCTTTATTTTTAGACCCATACGGTTCCTGAGACAAGATAGTACTACCTTACAAACCACTCGTATTAAGTGTGTTGGCGTCTACTGGGCACTACAGCACAGCACAGGGGGTTCTGAGGCGGTTTGAGTTCCACCCAATATATCCGCCCTGTTCCCGGATTGTCTGGTTTCCTCGCAATATGTCTGCCCTGTTCCAGGCTTGTCCGATTTCCTCCCAATATGTCCGCTCTGTTCCAGGACTGTCTGATTTCCTCCCAATATGTCCGCCCTGTTCCCGGACGGTTTGATTTCCACCCAATATGTCCGCTCTGTTCCAGGACTGTCTGATTTCCTCCCAATATGTCCGCCCTGTTCCCGGACGGTTTGATTTCCACCCAATATGTCCGCCCTGTTCCAGGACTGTCTGATTTCCTCCCAATATGTCCGCCCTGTTCCAGGACTGTCTGATTTCCTCCCAATATGTCCGCCCTGTTCCAGGACTGTCTGATTTCCTCCCAATATGTCCGCCCTGTTCCAGGACTGTCTGATTTCCTCCCAATATGTCCGCTCTGTTCCAGGACTGTGAGATTTCCTCCCAATATGTCCGCCCTGTTCCCGGACGGTTTGATTTCCTCCCAATATGTCCGCCCAGTTCCAGGACTGTCTGATTTCCTCCCAATATGTCCGCCCTGTTCCAGGACTGTCTGATTTCCTCCCAATATGTCCGCCCTGTTCCAGGACTGTCTGATTTCCTCCCAATATGTCCGCCCTGTTCCAGGACTGTGTGATTGCCTCCCAATATGTCCGCCCTGTTCAAGGACTGTCTGATTTCCACCCATTATGTCCGCCCTGTTCCAGGACTGTCTGAGTTCCACTCAATCCGTCAGTCCTGTTCTAGTTTTTTCGTTTCCACTCGTGTATGTTGTGACCCCATCACTAATGTATTTTCACAGTTTTCCTGTACGTTTTCTATACGCTGCTTGCATTACACTACACCCATCATGCCGTCTGCCTGTCATGTGTTAACTTTTCACGAACATCATGCATTTTACTTTTACCAAGTCCTTGAAACTGTTTTCATTTTGCTATTCTGCAATAGGTCGCATTCGCTTGTTTCTACTCTGTTTCATGGAGGCTTGAGCGCTCGGTTCCAAATTATATACACGATATGTAATCTACATTTAGACTCAATTCTGTGAGAGGCCTTAAAAAGTGATACACATAAAAAAGTGAATGGATGGATGTCAACTTCTTCATAATGAGGAACACAACGTTTCAGAATGAATGCTTACTCCGCCATCAGGTGCATAAATGCTAGGATGCAGAGAGCAGATGTATGTACATGTAAATACAACAAATGTAATAAGATCACAAAGGTGGACACTTTACAAAGGAAGCCAGCAGTAATGTAGTGCTGAGAGGATACTAGCAATGGACAGTGCAAGTGGAAGCCAGCTGGATTACTTGACGTTGATGGGGATAATGCGACAATTAAACCAATTATTGGTAACGAGTTCTTTATTTTCTTGTAATGGCGACGTTGCTTGAACACGGCATAAGGATCTATAACGTCGCCATTACAGTAAAATACATAAATTGTTATCCATGAATTGTGTCTACTTTGTCATCCGTCAACTTCTAAGTAATGCCTACTGTGTCATCCGTCAACTTCTAAGTATTGCCTACTGTGTCATCCGTCAACTTCTAAGTAATGCCTACTTTGTCATCCGTCAACTTCTAAGTAATGCCTACTTTGTCATCCGTCAACTTCTAAGTAATGCCTACTTTGTCATCCATCAACTTCTAAGTAATGCCTACTTTGTCATCCGTCAACTTCTAAGTAATGCCTACTGTGTCATCCGTCAACTTCTAAGTATTGCCTACTGTGTCATCCGTCAACTTCTAAGTAATGCCTACTTTGTCATCCATCAACTTCTAAGTATTGCCTACTGTGTCATCCGTCAACTTCTAAGTAATGCCTACTTTGTCATCCGTCAACTTCTAAGTAATGCCTACTTTGTCATCCGTCAACTTCTAAGTAATGCCTACTGTGTCATCCGTCAACTTCTAAGTAATGCCTACTTTGTCATCCATCAACTTCTAAATAATGCCTATTTTGTCATCCGTCAACTTCCAAGTAATGCCTACTTTGTCATCCATCAACTTCTAAGTAATGCCTACTGTGTCATCCGTCAACTTCTAAGTAATGCCTACTGTGTCATCCGTCAACTTCTAAGTATTGCCTACTGTGTCATCCGTCAACTTCTAAGTAATGCCTACTTTGTCATCCGTCAACTTCTAAGTAATGCCTACTTTGTCATCCGTCAACTTCTAAGTAATGCCTACTTTGTCATCCATCAACTTCTAAGTAATGCCTACTTTGTCATCCGTCAACTTCTAAGTAATGCCTACTGTGTCATCCGTCAACTTCTAAGTATTGCCTACTGTGTCATCCGTCAACTTCTAAGTAATGCCTACTTTGTCATCCATCAACTTCTAAGTATTGCCTACTGTGTCATCCGTCAACTTCTAAGTAATGCCTACTTTGTCATCCGTCAACTTCTAAGTAATGCCTACTTTGTCATCCGTCAACTTCTAAGTAATGCCTACTGTGTCATCCGTCAACTTCTAAGTAATGCCTACTTTGTCATCCATCAACTTCTAAATAATGCCTATTTTGTCATCCGTCAACTTCCAAGTAATGCCTACTGTGTCATCCGTCAACTTCTAAATAATGCCTACTTTGTCATCCGTCAACTTCTAAGAAATGGCTACTGTGTCATCCGTCAACATCTAAGTAATGCCTACTTTGTCATCCGTCAACTTCTAAGTAATGCCTCTCAAACAGATATGTTCCCTTGTCACGGTTCATGACTGGCTGATGTCTTCTGATGTCAATGGCCACTTTTAGTTTCCTTTCACGGCAGATCTCCCGATGAAGGATTAAGCATGTACTCCGAAATGTTGTGATCCCCATAATCAATCCATAAAATATCATTCTTACAGTAAGACTACCTCAAATTCAAAACAACGTATCTGCATCAGTTATGTAGTGTCTGAAATGTGATGTTGTGACTATTGCAGTTACTGCCCCTGTTTGTGATGGACATCTTGGGGCACCTGCCAGGTCTGCCTGGACTCTTCCTGTCATGTATCTTCAGTGGCAGTCTCAGGTACAGCAATATCATTTGTTTATATATGCAATACCTAGAGATCAATACACAAGTGTCTGTCAGATACCCTGTATCTCATAGCGAGTTGTTTCAAAACGTTTCTAACGAGTTAGATACTCTTACAAACAACAATATGTGACCCTACACAAAAAGGTTTCCGCCATATAAGTGGATAATCAAGCCGATCATCTAGCTTAAAGGTATTGTTGAAAAAGACCATTTGTCATCGTTTCCAGCACCCTCTCTTCCGGGATGAATGTAACATAGTCATATCTTCCAGCACCCTCTCATCCGGGATGAATGTAACATAGTCATCTCTTCCAGCACCCTCTCATCCAGGATGAATGTAACATAGTCATCTCTTCCAGCACCCTCTCATCCGGGATGAATGTAACATAGTCATCGCTTCCAGCACCCTCTCATCCAGGATGAATGTAACATAGTCATCGCTTCCAGCACCCTCTCATCCGGGATGAATGTAACATAGTCATCACTTCAAGCACCCTCTCATCCGGGATGAATGTAACATAGTCATCTCTTCAAGCACCCTCTCATCCGGGATGAATGTAACATAGTCATCGCTTCCAGCACCCTCTCATCCGGGATGAATGTAACATAGTCATCGCTTCCAGCACCCTCTCTTCCGGGATGAATGTAACATAGTCATCACTTCCAGCACCCTCTTTTCCGGGAAGAATGTAACATAGTCATCGCTTCCTGCAACCTCTCTTCCGGGATGAATGTAACATAGTCATCACTTCCAGCACCCTCTTTTCCGGGAAGAATGTAACATAGTCATCTCTTCCAGCACCCTCTCATCCGGGATGAATGTAACATAGTCATCTCTTCCAGCAACCTCTCATCCGGGATGAATGTAACATAGTCATCTCTTCCAGCACCCTCTCATCCAGGATGAATGTAACATAGTCATCGCTTCCAGCACCCTCTCATCCAGGATGAATGTAACATAGTCATCTCTTCCAGCACCCTCTCATCCGGGATGAATGTAACATAGTCATCTCTTCCAGCAACCTCTCATCCGGGATGAATGTAACAAAGTCATCTCTTCCAGCATCCTCTCATCCAGGATGAATGTAACATAGTCATCTCTTCCAGCACCCTCTCATCCGGGATGAATGTAACATAGTCATATCTTCCAGCACCATCTCTTCCGGGATGAATGTAACATAGTCATCACTTCCAGCACCCTCTCTTCCGGGATGAATGTAACAAAGTCATCGCTTCCAGCACCCTCTCTTCCGGGATGAATGTAACATAGTCATCTCTTCCAGCACCCTCTCATCCAGGATGAATGTAACATAGTCATATCTTCCAGCAACCTCTCATCCGGGATGAATGTAACATAGTCATCTCTTCCAGCACCCTCTCATCCGGGATGCATGTAACAAGGTCATCTCTTCCAGCAACCTCTCATCCGGGATGAATGTAACATTGTCATCGCTTCCAGCACCCTCTCTTCCGGGATGAATGTAACATAGTCATCTCTTCCAGCAACCTCGAATCCGGGATGAATGTAACATAGTCATCTCTTCCAGCAACCTCTCATCCGGGATGAATGTAACATAGTCATCTCTTCCAGCACCCTCTCATCCGGGATGAATGTAACATAGTCATCGCTTCCAGCACCCTCTCATCCAGGATGAATGTAACATAGTCATCTCTTCCAGCACCCTCTCATCCGGGATGAATGTAACATTGTCATTGCTTCCAGCACCCTCTCATCCGGGATGAATGTAACATAGTCATCGCTTCCAGCACCCTCTCATCCAGGATGAATGTAACATAGTCATCTCTTCCAGCACCCTCTCTTCCCGGATGAATGTAACATAGTCATATCTTCCAGCACCCTCTCTTCCGGGATGAATGTAACATAGTCATCTCTTCCAGCACCCTCTCATCCAGGATGAATGTAACATAGTCATCTCTTCCAGCACCCTCTCATCCGGGATGAATGTAACATAGTCATCGCTTCCAGCACCCTCTCATCCGGGATGAATATAACATAGTCATCGCTTCCAGCACCCTCTCATCCGGGATGCATGTAACATAGTCATCGCTTCCAGCACCCTCTCATCCGGGATGAATGTAACATAGTCATCTCTTCCAGCACCCTCTCATCCGGGATGAATGTAACATAGTCATCTCTTCCAGCACCCTCTCTTCCGGGATGAATGTAACATAGTCATCGCTTCCAGCACCCTCTCATCCAGGATGAATGTAACATAGTCATATCTTCCAGCAACCTCTCTTCCGGGATGAATGTAACATAGTCATCTCTTCCAGCACCCTCTCTTCCTGGATGAATGTAACATAGTCATCTCTTCCAGCAACCTCTCTTCCGGGATGAATGTAACATAGTCATCTCTTCCAGCACCCTCTCTTCCGGGATGAATGTAACATAGTCATCTCTTCCAGCACCCTCTCTTCCGGGATGAATGTAACATAGTCATCTCTTCCAGCAACCTCTCATCCGGGATGAATGTAACATAGTCATCTCTTCCAGCACCCTCTCTTCCGGGATGAATGTAACATAGTCATCTCTTCCAGCACCCTCTCATCCGGGATGAATGTAACATAGTCATCTCTTCCAGCACCCTCTCTTCCGGGATGAATGTAACATAGTCATCTCTTCCAGCACCCTCTCATCCGGGATGAATGTAACATAGTCATCTCTTCAGCACCCTCTCTTTAAAAATTGACCTTCACTTTGTGTGAGTTCATTGGAGTATGAACCTTCATAGAGTGAGGGCCAAACTGTATGAACGACGGAGCTTGCGAAAGTCAATTTCTTATAATCTTTTTATCACAATTTCTTACCTGAAAGTATGTAGGCCAAGATCTAAACACAATTATATTTAGTACGTGTGACTTCATGTTTACACTGACAGCCATTCAACAACCAGCTATATCGCGGAGTAAAATAGTTCCTCAAAAAGAGAGGTGACATGGGCGTATGGATGCACAACTTGTTCTTCAGAAACACCTTACGCAGCACATGTGTTCAAATCACATCCTCATTAGATGAGAAAGGTCTGTAAAGAACTACCTCAGTAAGTCAGTCACAATGACAGCGCGTCGTAATACATTTACATCAAGTACAAGACGTCAAATTGGCCGACACGATAAACGTGACGGGAGAGATTTCCGAAGTTGTTAATGAACCTGTGGCGGTTACATGTGTAAATCATCATTGATCAAATGACCGATCATTGAAAGGTGAATAAAGATGCGTCAAACAGACACAAAGGTAAATTCATAGATTGCTGGAGACGGTCAATGTCAGCCTAGGCACGGATCGAGTCGATACTACGATAGTTTAGATGTGCATTTCTTCGTTTGTTCATTAGGATGGGCGGTAGCGAGGATATTCGTGAACAATCATGCAGTCACGCTCTCTGACATTTCTCAATGTATACTGAAACGCTGAGACCAAGAATAAAGGTTCTAAATGATCAGAAAGAACGCTTATGCATGTTTTCTTGCTAGGGAATTCCCAGGGGTTTCCCCAGGAATGTGGAAGTAGTCCGTCAGTGTTTACGTCATTTCAAGAACACAGTCTCGTGAAAAACATTTGAACGTCAAATTGTGTCGTTCATACAGTTATGAACGTCAATTTTGCGGTCATGTGACCGACCTCTCGTCCAATGGAAAAGCCTAATATCGTGTAAACTTCAAATTAAAAAATTATTCCAGGATGAATGTAACATAGTCATCTCTTCCAGCACCCTCTCATCCAGGATGAATGTAACATAGTCATCTCTTCCAGCACCCTCTCTTCCGGGATGAATGCCGTGTCCGCGGTGGTTCTACAGGACTACATCCGACCTTTCTGCAGCTGTAACATCAACAACTTCACAGCTTCTGTCATCACCAAGGTTACAAGTAGGTCATAGGTCATTCATGACAGAGTGTAATCCATTAAATTATTTTGAAGATTCAGTGATCATAAACAAAAAAACGCTCAAGCAAGCATTATGGAGACATAACCACGTCTATGGCCCCTAGTCGGGGCTGACATTGCAGTCGAGACAATACTGCTGACCATCCGATTCCAATGCAGGTTTGTGTAGAAGTGATTGATATAGTCCATGCTGATAACCAGTCACCTGTGTGGTACGGGCGATATTATCATTGTACCAGAATAAAATCATTGTAGGAAGAAACATTGCTTTGCGTAAATAAAAGCGACAAAACCCTTTCCATATTCAATAGAAATTTCTGCAGAGCCGATAGTACAATTATATCATGAATATGTGTTGTAAATGACCTCCACATGTTTACTGCTTTGTCTGGGCCTTGAGTGTGGGCATCTTGATCAAATAACTTCTGAGCAAGAGTCGTATGAGAGAGTTGTCTTGTGATTAAACAGTTTGGAATCCCCTGGGTTGATCAAGAGGTACGATTTGCTGGAAGTATTGAGTTGTCACTTAACAAAAGAATGTATGTGGTATGTACTTTCAGGAGATACTGTTACCAACCCGGCCCGGGATTAAATATGTCAGAAAAGATATCAGTGTACTATGAACATTTTATATTGTCTGCTTTCAGCTGTAACATGTGGAGCTCTGTGCATTGGGATAGCGTTTCTTGCTTCAGGAATAAATAACTTGCTTGAGGTATATACAAATACCGCACGCACATAGCCCACCAATGTAACAAGGTTTTAAGTACTTCAACACTGCACGACCCTCAAGTTTGTCCATTTTCCAAGCTTATTTTTCTTCTCACTTGTGGCTTGAATTGACTCAAAATTTGTGAATATACCTCTGTGACGTCATGAAATGTTCGAAATTAAAAAGAATCACTGCTAGGCAATTCCTTCGATGTCAGGCCTGAAACGTACAGTATAGAGTATGTGCTATAATGGATTGTTTATCCAGAAATAATACCAGGCCTCGTGAAAAATCAGCATTATTATCTTTTACTCAAAGCGCTCTGGTTTTACAATATTCAATGATGTTTACTTTTCTGCCCCTAGTTTTAACCCTATCTATATGCACCACATGTCATATATACATCAAAGCCTCCATGCAAATAATGCGGGTCAGTGCGTTAGTCCGTGTCCAAGATTACTGAATTATATTTCTAGCAGCGCGTGTATTATGACATTATAGATACACTATATCAATATTACCATACATCATACATTTATGTTTCGTTCTTATGAGCAAGCTTGAATATATACAAACATCTTTATCCAGCTAGCCCATGATATAATGTTATCTAAAAAGTACACTCAATGGCATACAAAAATAATGTCAAGAATTATGGTGCAGGTGGTCAATAGCCAATGCATGTTCATTCTGATTTTTTTAAAGCAATGGTTAAGAATCATAAAAACGGTGGATCACTGCGTCCTTAAGCACTATATGGCACACTACCCCTTTTCGATGTCCAGCACAAAATATCCGCATGTATGAATAACGTTCATACATGAGTTTCAAATAAATCTTACAGAGTGAAATGCCCAAATGGCTTCCCATTGGTTTGGCCAGTATTGACAAACCAATATCATGTTTTGTTGTCGTGCATTCTAACCTACAAAAGAAATAAGTACCTGTCAACTATATCACGTTTGCTAATAAGAATAACTTTATCTCTGTATATGAGAAACCTTGCACAACGGAAGTTAAGCTTCTGATTCTTTGTCCATTGACAATAACGCGATGATGTTGACACTTGATTTACTTAGAGTAAGGAAGTGTATATGCTATTGTCCTCTTTGTGGAAATGCGTCATTTAACGGATGATTCCATGTGTGTCACATTGCACAGTTGTCCTACATCACCAATGTCATTGATGGACCAGCGTTCGGGGTCTTCATACTTGGGATGTTCTTCCCTTGTGCCAATCACTGGGTGAGTCATCACACCTTTGTAGCAATAACGTTATTTATTAACTTTTTCACAGAACACTTTCAATACTGACACTAACAATAGAACGCTATGCCACCATGTATAAGATGAACAACGTTTGATCATGCTGTGTTCACTTTCTGACAAAGTTCTCATTGATGAGTGAGTGAGTGAGTTGGGTTTAACGCCGCTTTTAACAGTATTCCAGTTATGTCGCGGCGTGTCAGCTTAATGTGGGAGGAAAGCCCGAAGTGATGCAGGTCTCAGACGTTTACCACTTCGGTGAAACCCACGAGCACGGGTATGGTGCTGACAAACCTAGAAACATAATCGGGGCGAACCGGGATTCGAACCCACAATCATAGGTTTCTGGCGTCCCTAAGGGACGCAACTCTGCACAGCGAATCGCGGCGCCTTAGACGACTGGGCCACCCGTGCCCCCTTCTCATTGATGACCCACATGTAATAATACATCGTCTATGTACTGACCGCACGTTTAATGCACATCAAGAACATTGATATAGTTGTTTTCGACGAAAATCTTTCAATGCACTTTGAAAGTGGATATTATATTGACAAGGGGTGTCATGGAAACGGAAACTAACTTTGCTATGCAAACACAACGCTTACACTATGTTTCATCTTCAGGGAGATAATACTGACATATGTAGGGTTACAATACGTGTCGTGTCATTATTCCGTGCAATTCTCTATTCTCCATATATGTGCTGAGGTAAATGATTAGTGTCACATGTTTACCAATTGCAGGGCGCCCTGTGCGGCTACATCTCGGGCATCACCGTCATGTTGTGGATCGCAGTTGGGGCCTTCATCCACGACATCACCTCGCCACTGTCGCAGTTCTCTGTACAAGGCTGCAACTGGAACGCTACCAACTCCACCATGCCCACGACACCAACACTGGTTGCCAACAATACTGCCGAACAGTAGGTTAATGTTCATGTACTCTTGTGGTTTCAAATACTGCGTGACTATATGAGGCCGAGAGAATGAAGGCACGTCCTGTCTCGACTCTTAAGTTACTGATCATACTTATTTGTCCAACACTTTCATAGTCTTAAATATAGCTTCAAAAACAAGTCATCCCACTGAAACAGTGCTGTGCTTTTACACAGGAATGTTAGCCTTTAAATCAGCAAACGTTTCTTCATGAACACAATAACTTGACGTAAGGTACGTTCTGATGTATTAAGAAATGAAGCCTCGTGAACGTATACTTCCAGGGACGACACTCTTGCTATCTACCGCTTGTCGTTTCTCTACTACTCAGCCACAGGGGCCTTCATCAACGTGGTTGTCGGCATCACCGTTAGTCTCATCACAGGTAACTCCTTAATCTCATCACAGGTAACTCCTTAATCTCATCACAGGTAACTCCTTAATCTCATCACAGGTAACATCACAGTCTCTTAAATCTCATCACATGTAACACTATAAGTCTCATCACAGGTAATTAACTGTTTAATCCCATCACAGGTAACACCGTCAGTCTTATCACAGGTAACTCCTTAATCTCATCACAGGTAACTCCTCAATCTCATCACAGGTAACTCCTCAATCTCATCACAGGTAACTTCTCAATCTCATCACAGGTAACACCACAGTCTCATCACAGGTAACTCCTCAATCTCATCACAGGTAACACACCAATCTCAACGCAGATAATTCTAAAATCTCATCACAGGTAACATCACAGTCTCATCATAGTTAACTCTTAAATCTCATCACAGGTGACTCCTATATCTCATCACATGTAACACCACAGTCTCCTCACCGATAACACATCACTTACATATAAGGTAACAAATCAGTCTCATCACAGGTAACACCACAGTCTCATGACATATAACACATCACTCACATTTCAGGTAACACCACAGTCTCATCACAGGTAACACCACAGTCTCATCACAGGTAACACCACAGTCTCATCACAGGTAAGACGATGTCTCATCACAGGTAACACATCTCTCACATTCAAGGTAACAAATCAATCTCAACAAAGGTAACACCACAATCTCGTCACAGGTAACACATCTCTCACATTCCAGGTTACAAATCGCTCACATCACAGGTAACACCACAGTCTCATCACAGGTAACACCACAGTCTCATCACAGGTAACACCACAGTCTCATCACAGGTAACACCACAGTCTCATCACAGGTAACACTACAGTCTCATCCCAGGTAACACCCCAATGTTATCACAGGTAACACCACAGTCTCATCACAGGTTTCACATCACCAACATTCCAGATAACAACACAGTCTCATCACAGGTAAGATCACAGTCTCATCACAGGTAACTCCTTAATCTCATCACAGGTAACTCCTTAATCTCATCACAGGTAACACTATAAGTCTCATCACAAGTAATTAACTGTTTAATCTCATCACAGGTATCTTTAATCTCATCACAGGTAACTTCCAGGTAACAAATCAGTCTCATCACAGGTAACACCACAGTCTCATCACAGGTAACACCACAGTCCTATCACAGGTAACACATCTTTCACAGTCGAGGTAACCCCACAGTCTCATCACAGGTAACATTGCAGTCTCATCACAGGTAACGCCACAGCCTCATTACATGTAACACATCTCTCACAGTCCAGGTAACATCACAGTCTCATCACAGGTAACGCCACAGCCTCATTACAGGTAACACATCTCTCACAGTCCAGGTAACATCACAGTCTCATCACAGGTAACACCACAGTCTCACCACAGGTAACTCATTTCTCACAGTCCAGGTAACAATACAGTCTCATCACAGGTAACAACACAGTCTCATCACAGGTAACACATCACTCACTGTCCAGGGAACACCACAGTCTCATCACAGGTAACACATCTCTCACTGTCCAGGTAACACCACAGTCTCATCACAGGTAACACATCTCTCACAGTCCAGGTAACACCACAGTCTCATCACAGGTAACACCACAGTCTCATCACAGGTAACTCATCTCTCACAGTCCAGGTAACAACACAGTCTCATCACAGGTAACACCACAGTCTCATCACAGGTAACACATCTCTCACAGTCCAGGTAACACTTACACAGCACATGATGCTGCTGCCATGACATGTTCACCATTATGTTTCTTGTTACGGAGTTGAAGGCGAATAATAAAAACGGGAATATGTTTGCATATGACTTTAGATACAAACCGTAAACTAGTCACTTATGTAGCACACATTCCAATCAAATATAAAAACAATCACGTATATAGTATTAATATCATGATTTTAACTGTAGTGCACCATTTGAATTCTCAATGTGTACTTTACCTCCAGCTTGTCTGGATAGACAATACATACCCAGTGTACAGATGTACTATACTGTGTACAGATGCACTATACTGTGTACAGATGTACTATACTGTGTACAGATACACTATACTGTGTACAGATGTACTATACTGTGTACAGATACACTATACTGTGTACAGATACACTATACTGTGTACAGATGTACTATACTGTGTACAGATACACTATACTGTGTACAGATACACTATACTGTGTACAGATGTACTATACTGTGTACAGATGCACTATACTGTGTACAGATACACTATACTGTGTACAAATGTGCTTACTATACTGTACAGATGTACTATACTCTGTACAGATGTACTATACTGTGTACAGATACACTATACTGTGTACAAATGTGCTTACTATACTGTACAGATGTACTATACTCTGTACAGATGTACTATACTGTGTACAGATACACTATACTGTGTACAAATGTGCTTACTATACTGTACAGATGTACTATACTCTGTACAGATGTACTATACTGTGTACAGATGTACTATACTCTGTACAGATGTACTATACTGTGTACAGATGTACTATACTCTGTAAAGATGTACTATACTCTGTACAGATGTACTATACTGTGTACAGATGTACTATACTGTGTACAGATGTACTATACTCTGTACAGATGTACTATACTGTGTACAGATGTACTATACTGTGTACAAATGTACTATATTGTGTACAAATGTACTATACTGTGTACAGATGTACTTCACTCTGTACAGATGTACTATACTCTGTACAGATGTACTATACTGTGTACAGATGTACTATACCCTGTACAGATGTACTCTACTGTGTACAAATGTACTATACTGTGTACAGATGTACTATACTGTGTACAGATGTACTATACTGTGTACAGATGTACTATACTCTGTAAAGATATACTATACTCTGTACAGATGTACTATACTGTGTACAGATGTACTATACTGTGTACAGATGTACTATACTCTGTACAGATGTACTATACTGTGTACAGATGTACTATACTGTGTACAAATGTACTATATTGTGTACAAATGTACTATACTGTGTACAGATGTACTTCACTCTGTACAGATGTACTATACTCTGTACAGATGTACTATACTGTGTACAGATGTACTATACCCTGTACAGATGTACTCTACTGTGTACAAATGTACTATACTGTGTACAGATGTACTATACTTTGTACAGATGTACTATACTGTGTACAAATGTACTACACTGTAAAATGTTTAAAAGATTCATAAACAGATAAAGATTACATGATGTATGATGTAGTAAATGACGTGAAGTGTGATAGGTTGTCAAAATATTTCAATAATGCACATTCGATTACTTGTGTCACTGATAGAAATGATGAACAGTTGCTTGGTACCTATTGCCTTTTTTGAGCCGCCCTTTCGTCCACAGGTTATGGGAAGAACGTTAACGTGGACCCTAAACTGATCTTCCCAATCGTCAGAACGCTCTTTCCGTGTCTGCCCAAGAACGTAAAAGAGAAATGTACTTATACACCTCGGGTACGTATTTAATGTCAATGTCGGGGGCACGGGTGGCCAAGTCGTCTAAGGCGCCGCGATTCGCTGTGCAGAGTTGCGTTCCTTGAGCAAGCCAGAAACCTATGATTGTGGGTTCGAATTCCGGTTCGCCCCGATTATGTTTCTAGGTTTGTCAGCACCATACTCGTGCTCGTGGGTTTCATCGATATAATTGGATCACAGTTAAAAGTGGCGTTAAACCCAACTTACTCACTAATGTCAGTGTCACGTGCTCCTGGGATGACATTATAATATATAGCAGTTACACATTCACTTTATCAAGTTCCCCAGACACCCCTGATTCTACATGCTTTGTCTGTAGCGTCTCCGCCATGTACCCAGCAGTGATGTGACATTTCCCTGGGTTCTGTTGTGTCCATGTGATCTTGTATTCTTTATACACATCATTGTATTTTGTTTCTGTTGTCTTGCAGGAACCCCAAACAATAGAAAGTACAGAACTAACTGAAGCTGTGTGAAAGTTTGTTACAGGCATGCAGCAATGTCAATATCATGCAACACTCAATAACATCAATACAGCATATAATCCTGTCAGAACATAGGTACTTGTTGTGACAGACAGACAGTTTATTCAATTTGCAAGGCCATATGCCCCAAAGTGCAGTTCACTTTTAATTCTACCATGACATTGATGAATGCTTGATTCTGATTGGTTAAAAAGAGGTTTCCTTTTTGCTACGGAAACCCCTTTCAAATATATTAAGCCTTTTCACACCAAAAACGTGCGTATGAATACATAGATAGCCTATATGGCTGCCGATCGATCACCCCCATATGAACTGTAAAACATATCTATATTTCCTCTAATACACGCTGGGTCTCTAATACCAGACAGGTCTCTAATACACGCCGAGTCGGGGGCTCTCGCGAAATTAATAGACGGCGTATAGTGTCAAATAGAGGAAATACGGTAGTTTGATATCGGATGTTTGGGGCGTTCTAGGGGTCGCAACCCTGACTGCTTCGATGATGACATTAAAAGATTTAACGAAGGCATTTCTTTTGCATACAAATGAAATGTTTATGAAACTGTTAGAGAAATGTTCTATGGTGACCAGAATCGGAACAATTTAAGCTATTTCCTCATTGAAACAACCGACAATGAAAGTAAAATATAACATTATAAAAATTGTTTGAAAAAACAACATCACATCAGCAGGGCTAGTTAGTCAACGTGTTAATGTTGAACAGCATCACACTGTGCATCAGTACTGGGTTGTCTTCTGGTTTCCTGCAATTCTTTAACAGCACTGTTACTGTTAACAATTTCTTTGGCAGCCATAACTGAGAGTGCATTGCAGAAACATGACAACCGGGACACGTTAGGACGGTTCTCATTTCAGGGTGGGGAGGTATAATTCAAAGATTCACACATTCAAAATAAATGAAAGAGTGATATCTAATAAATTTTGTTGAGAAATAATAATTTTTGATTTTTTTGGTAACTTTTTCTGAAACCCACGAACAGGTAATTTCATTATTGAAACAACCGACAATGAAAGAGAAATATAACATAATAACATGTGTTTGAAGACATTTTATTCATATCCATTACCATCCCCGTCAACCACGCCCGTTAGAATTTGGCAGGAGGGGATTTGAAAGTGCATCTGAAAACACTCCCTTTCGAAAGTCCACGAAAACAATGTCCCAACTGAAGTGACAGCTTATCAAACTTGATGAAATTCATTTCAGAACACGCACAATTATGAGAATATACACGACCTACTATTTCTGGACCAGAAATGTCTAAGTTCTGTCACTATTTGGCTTTGGATCCGTGAAATTGACAGGTCACACCATGCAGATTCCTCGTTTCAAAATATCCGGCTCGTCTGCAGCCTAAACAGCGGCTGTTCAGTCATACTCAGTTCCATTGGTCATCATATGGATGTACCAGCAGGCTCGATCAATCCCAGTAAATCTACAGGTAAATGTTGAACCACATCATAGATCGGGATTGTCATCTTGCTTCTTTTAACTAGATCAAGTTAATGTAAACATATGATTGTCAGCCATTGACAGCTGTGAGGTGTGAGTAACCGTGATTTAGGTCAAGTTCTGCCACATCCAAGTTCGGGGTGGAGAGGCATTTACTTTGATGTTATTATTGTTTACTGGGGGTAATTGCTATCTAACTAATAACTCTTAGACATGTTAAATGTATATTAGAATGTTAATTCATAAAGTTTGCTGTAGAAATATATTCGTTTAGCATTTTAAAACCTTTTTCTATTACCCGTCACCCCTACAATTGAAATGATGGCATGTTCGATTTCCAAGCAATGACCTCTCTCACAAATTTCCGAGAAACGACAGCCAGTCCCCAGTGTTCGATAGGATCGACATTGAAAGAAGCGAGTCAAAAATCTTTTGTAGTTGTTGTTGTTCTAAACATAGACGTGGTGGTGGTGGTGGTGAAGGGAGGGTGGTGGTGAAGGGAGGTGAGGGAAGGAGGAGGCGGGTTCATCGTTTTGTTTTGTTTTGGTGTGTGTGTGTGGTAATGGCATGTGGAGATGATAGCTCACTGAGACGAGCTTATCATACACAGTCGACGACTCTGCCACTTTGTTGCTAGGTTGACGTCATATCGGGGAAGGATCTTGCAACAACATTCCACAAATCATGTCATCGGGTATGGTGATGTGATTGTAAACTTTGAGTTGTAAGGTTTCGTTCCACAAGGCGATCGTGTATTGCAGCCCACTATGACAGTCGTTCGTCTAAGTTACAGTCGGTGAGTGGCGAATTTAAAGGTGCTTAAGGTGTTGCTTGAATTTCTAAAGGTGAATCGACAGGCACAGACATGGACGTGGTGTAGGAATGCAGGAAGCGGTCAGATGTCGATCTTGTTTTGTTTTGGTTTTGTTTTTCTCTGGGGTGTGCATGGCGATGCTGTTTTGTTTTTCTTCATCCTACAGACAACACAACACTACTATTTGTTTAACTTTTTTTAATCCCCCGCTCACATGAGCCAACACAACAAAACAAAAGTCACAGGATTAGGGGCGTCCCTGTGACTTTTGTGAACATGAACGTATGTACACGTATGTGAACGTATGTACACTTTGAAAAAAAAGAACTTTTGCCACTTTGATAGTGAACGTATGTACATTCCTAAAACGCAGTCCTCAATCAGGAATGTTGAAAGTCAGGTGATCGTAGGTTCAGTGAAGAAGTGTCAGGTCAATAAGGGCAGAAAGGTTGGTTCTTTTGAAGTAGGGTACGCGTCTGGCCACTCAGTCGAAAGGCAGGCATCTCATCCACAGGAACGGAGGTAGACACTTTGGTATGAAACCATGCTAATACCGTGGCATCTTTCTTGGCGGTGTCCTTCCAGTCCAACGTATCTAACACTTGATTAAAAGTCCACCCACGCACGCGATAGGTCAGCATGTAGAGACAGTACACACCACACAACGTGCTGTATCCATGTTGTAAGGGGCGTGTATTCCATCGTTGTTGAATCTGACTAATGCGATTCAAAGTCTCTTTAAACAGGGGTAATGAATACAGTCCATAGCTATCAATCATTTCCACGGATCCAGGAGCTGGACGATAGATGCTCACCCAGTGTGTGCCAGGTTGATCGCTTAAATCTGTGTTGATCACGTAGGCTTTGGGGTAAAAAGGGTCATCCTGTTGCCATCCCAGTCTGGCAAAGTCATCTCTGGCCAGGGTGCCCCAGTAGATGGCATGAAGTGGTTCGTCATCAGCCACGAGGGCTTCTAAATCCAAGGTGCTCAACCCGAGTGGTTCATCCATGGTTCCTTGTAGGAGGAGAAAAAGTGTGCCATGACCGTCTGTCGCTGCTCTTTTTATACCATCATCGCATTCCGGAAACGATCTATTTCCAGAACATTTCCGTATTCCTCATAGCAGATGAGGGTGACTGGGTCCTCGAGAGCTTGTCCAAACTGGATTTCCAAACCCAACTTGCCAGTGTGTCGTGGGTAGTT
The DNA here is from genome assembly GCF_023055435.1 of Haliotis rufescens. Lineage (NCBI taxonomy): Eukaryota > Metazoa > Mollusca > Gastropoda > Lepetellida > Haliotidae > Haliotis > Haliotis rufescens. The sequence goes on along the minus strand of NW_025963957.1, from coordinate 7,786,757 downwards.
GATGCCTTCATCAACGCCAAGGTCTGGGGTGAGATCCACCACCCACAAGGTGTAACCTTGAGTAAAGGCATTGGGAGTCAGTTCGCAGGTCTCAGGTCGCCATAGCTGCCCCATGTTTCGGAACAGATTCATGTAGACTTGTTTCAAATGGGCGCTGTTGTTGCTTAAGTCGTTTTTCATTTCCGTGCCATGGACTTCCTGGCCGTTGACTTTGAGCTTCATCATGGTGACATGATTGTGTTTGAAGTTGTACGGATTCTTCTCTTTGCTTCCTACATAGGCACTATTGTCCACTAGTCCCAGGACCACGCGTTTGGTAATTGGCCCCCGATAAGGTAATCCTTGTGAAAGTCCCTACCGCCTCTCATCGGGACTTTGTAGCAATTCCAGTTTCATAGGGACACCATCCAGCAGATAATGGTCTTGAAGAAACAGGTCACAGTGTAGACGGCCTGTAAGTTCCACTTCTTTGGTGGGTACGATAAGATCGCGTCGCGTTCTGACACCTGTGTTTCTTGTGTTCACATCTGCATCAGGATTGAAGACGTCCATTTTACCAGCACTATCGGTGAACCATCCAGGACATTGAAGGTGAGATGTTTTGGCTCCTGTACCATAACTCAGAAGGGTTTCCAAGTAGGCTCTGTAAGGGTAAGTACCCATGGAGGGTGTGATCTCCAACTGATTGTGTCCCACTTGCAGCTGCACTTCGCGAAACAGGGAATGCATCACATTGTTGACTGTCGATACGGGGTTATCCGCTAGAACGGTATCCGTGCCATCATCTTTCGTCACGCGTAGACATACTCTCAGGTAGCACTGTTTCAAATCAATGTAAGCGTTCACGGGATTGGAAATGTTAAACTGGAGCGGTCCTGCTACAGAGGGTGGTGCCAAGGGACTATAGCGAATCCACTGACCCTCTTGCACAGAGGTGGTCACAGGGGGTACAGTAATGAGATCCAACTGGGCCTTTGAACATTCGCAGCATCTCGGCGCATCATGATGATGGATGTTTCTCCCTTTTCTCTGCCTTGAAGGACGTCTGGTCAGGTTGAAAGTCTGATGAGGACTGACCTTTAAACCATTTTTCTTTTCCTTTTTTTCTGGTGGGTGGTGGTGGTGGTTGGGACGACTTTACGGCTTTTAGGGGGTCTCGGCTCCTCACATTCCTCCAAGACATCCACCAGGGCTGCTGTGCCACAATGTTTCAGACTCTCTGACCATTTGCGTTTGCCTCCAACCACATCACTCACCAACCCAGGCAGGATCTTTTTACCCATCTTGAGCACTGATGTTCCGGCAGATTTAAGGAAAGGCAACGCCATCTTCAAGATACCTCCCAGGCCACTGCCAGGTTGATGATATCGTCCTTTGTATACTTTGATGCCACTCCCTCGCTGGCCTAACTATCCTCGATTCATCTGGTGTGCCAATGCGTGTTCCAACATGTTGCTTTCTGCGTTAGTAGCGGCGTCTGAAGTGAAGTGTCACGATGGCTTTCCCCATATTAAATGGCACGGGTCGCCCCGTGTCGTCCATGATATAGAGTTTAATACCGTCAAAGGAACCATGACGCAGCCCTAGGTAGTGAATGTGCTGAGGGCTTTTAATGACCACACTGTCTTGCATCATCTTCTTTGACACAGGCACGTAGATCAGCAAGGGAGCCATCGTATTGCCCACAATTTGATCTTCGACCAGGTTGGTGTAAATGTACACAGTATCAAATCCTGACAGACGATGTGCTTTTGTATCACCTGTGATTTCTACATAGCCACTTGTCATTGGAGTAGCCCCACTTGCCATTGGGCCAAGGCAGTCAAGGGAACGGGCTTCTCTGTGTAGGTTTTATAGTCCTCCTCACCGAGGATCGGTAGTTGAACAAATCCGAGCATTCTCGAGAGTGGACTGTGCATGATCACTTCCGTGGAATAGAGTGGTCCACATGTATTTCCCATGAGAGGATGATTGATTGCTACTTCTTGGGGGGCTTGGAATCGCACCTTTCCATCTTCAAGCATGTCAAATCGAAGACTATCTTTGGGATACATGACATCAATGACAAACCGTCTTCCATCACTTTGGACGCTGTCTGAGGGCTGTTCTTTCAAGACATCCGTAATATGTTCCTGAATCAAACGGTTGAGGGTTTTCACCAAATCTTCAGATGAATAGACGCCTTTCTCGATTGGAATCTTCTTGCTTTCGTAACGGACGATACCATACTGTGGCTGTGGTATAGAGCTCCCCGTGCTTTCATACACAAGGGTGTCTTTTTTCAGTTTGAGGTTCAGCGCAAACCAGTCAAAGGGTGGGGCGACGTTGTACCATGTCATCGGTAAATTAAATTTCGCTATCACCTACCTCCCACTGTTGACGGTCCAGATGCAGAGGATAAGGCAACTTGATTTCATACGCATTGACAGTGTTGTTTGGATAGATGTCCATGGAGGCATCACTGGGTAGGGTCATGTAAAAGTCTTGTTTCAAAAAAAAGGTGACAGCCATGATGACGTGAGTTAGGGTAGAAAACTCTGGGTGGATGAGGTATCAAGTTGAAGTCTTCTGGTGGGTGGGGTCGTCCTGGGTATGCCTGGTGAGGCGGCCAAGGTGGGTGGTGGAAGTATGTATCCCAAACAACTGGAGAACAGGGCTGTCCACAATTGTTTCTCTCCGTGATCCAAGGCCAACTGTACCATGCCCATGATGATCACACCATATATCACAATGATCAGAGCAAAAAACACGACTTCACTGCGTGGTAAAGTCATGCCAAAACAACACCAAGGTGAGTGTAGGCGCTGGTGATGACGAGGTGCAGCAGCAAGGGGTGGTTCATCGGTACCCACGGATGCTGAGAGGCTTCTCTGCAGAGGTGATGACGGTGGTGGTGGTGGCGGTTCTGTCATCGCGTGTGTCCACCCTCTGAATGAGTCTGAGAGACAGCATGCTCCTTTATCTGTAAATGATCTGCAGGGATCCACGAAATAAAACTGGCAGGGAAGCCAGTCCATTTCACCAAGACCTCTTCTTGACCCTGTTTCTGTCCTGGACGTCTTTTCAGCACGCGATCCACGGCATACACATCGTCTGTTTTCAAGATGGGCTGTATTTCTTCAGGGTAAAAAGTTCCTTGGAGGACTTCACCATGATCATCTTTGATCCGATACACAGGAGGTGTTCTCCCAGTCACCAACCGATCCACTGTAAACAGTTCAGTGGTCCAATTGGGGAGATAACCTTTCTCAAAGGTGCCTTTGCTTTTGTTCAGACGTACACGGGTGCCCGGCAGTAAAAGAGAGGTGGATCTTGTCTTGGGGGACGACAGTCTTTGTGTTGTTATTTTCTTTTTGCGCTGCAGCTGTTGTTGTTGTTTTTCCTCCATGTAGTCTAACACCCGAATTTCTGACAGGGGATCTCCTGGGAGATAGTGTCTGGTCCCATGCTGTGTAAAGTATCGCCACATTTTATTTTTTGAAACCGTTCCACCACGGCTGCTTTCGTTTCAGGATTTTGACTGGTGTAGAAATGAATGCCATGGCTCGTCATGAGAGCCTGGAAAGGACGGTTGACAAATTCTCTGCCTTTGTCTGTTTGCAATTGAGCAGGGAGTCGGCCTTTGGCTTGTTGCATCAGCAAGGTTTGAAAACCTTCGGTCAAAGCAGAACTGCTCTTGGCCTTCAGGGGTTGCACCCATGCCATCTTTGAAAACACATCGATCACGCACAGCAGATATTTGAATCCTTGTCACTCAAGTCTGCTTGCCACAATTCATCGACCCCTCCCACACCATAGTGGTCTCTCGGAAAGGAGCGTCTGGCTGGTTTGTGCAAGGTGTAGGTACTTTTGGTTTGCAACCAACACTTGATTTGACTTTGCGATGGCTTGGTTTTCTTCTTGCTTTTACTGGTTCTTGCATCTTGAGCGTGGATGCGTGCTGCTTTCCACAAAGGTCGCCAGCCTCCAAAACTTGCAGGATGTTCAGGATGAAAGTAGGTTTTTTCCAACCAGGCCGTCCAAAGGGAAGTAGGAAATCCTTTGTTTTGTTTCCCTGCAGCAGCAGCAGAGGGAAAATGCGCTGTCGTGTCTTGGTCTGTCGCTTCATTTCTCTCAGACTGATGCCATTTCTTACATGAATGGCCTTTTTATAGAGAAGGGGAGAGATTTATTTTTTTTCTTAGGTGGTGCTAAAGGGTATCCATGAACCTCGCCTGTTGATGAATCTGTCCTGTTTGGTATCAGATGGAGGTGGAGTCATCAACCATGGGGTTGGCATCACATCTTTTTCTTCCTCCACTGGTGGATCCAGTTGCCACGAAGGAGGTGGGGGTGGCATCTCATCTTCTTCTTCTTCTTCTTCTTCCGCTTGTGGATCCAGCTGCCGCCTCCTTCTTCTTCTTCTTCTTCTCTCTTTGAGACTTTGCGGGGAGAACGTGGGGAGGGAGAACTGGGTTATGGGTGTTTCTGGTGTGGCATGAGGATGGTGTTGCTGCTGCTGCTGCTTCTGCTGCTTCTGCATCCATAGCCATCGTTGAGGATTTCCAATTATTTCATGAGGGACATGTCTGTTGGCCAAATGGTGACTCAAAATGGTCCAACCTGCAGGCCCCTCTTTGGTTTTCCGGTGACGCACTAAATCGTTGATCAAGTCCACCATGTGTGTGCCAGGGACAGGTTTCCCTTCCACGGTCAGGGTTCCCTCTGGAGTCCAACTCAAGTCGGGATTGTTTTGAATCCTTGTCATCAAATTCATGGCTTTACTGGACATGGCTTTAGGAACACTCATGACCACTTCGTCTATCACTTGTTGAGGAGGGGCAGGTCTACCTGTGGTGTCCATTGTTGATGGTGATGACAGTGGTAGTGTTGGTGTCACTTTGGGTTGTAGTGGTTTGATGGTGTTGTTGTTGCTGTTGTTGTTGTTGTTGTGCTGTTGGCGCTGCAACTCTAGCATGTGTTGCAACAGTTGGTTGTATTCTTGTTCCCGCATGTGAAAAGGCTGCTGTGACCTCAGCATCAACGCGTCCATCTCTTCCAATTTTTGGAGACGTTTCTTTTCCAAGAGAGGGGTATGAAGTGTCTGACGATGACGTTGTTTGGTGGCCTGTAGACTTTGCCATGTGTCTTCAGACACAAACACCATCTTGCGTGCGTACTTCATGGTGGCACACCACACACTGATCCCAACCTTCCTGGTGTCAGACCATTTATTACTTTCCTCCAAACAAAGAGGCTAGGGCAGAACCAATAAGAGGCATGAGTCCTCCTAATAATCCTCCTCCATGTTGAAGAAGTTTACATTTCTTGCTTAGAGGTACTTGTTTTTTCATGAGCGTATTCAAGACTTTATCGTGTCGTTGCAAGTTTTGACGTTGCGTTGTGGTCATGGGAATATTGCCTGCCTACAAGTTCACCACACATTCACAAAGGGCACGGATGAGATTAGTATGAGCATGTTTGAGAATGGCTTTGCGCATCGCTGGAGCGGCAGCACACAAATGACACAGAGCGTGTTTCTGTTTCCTGAGGCACTGAGACATCTTTCTTGCATGGAGGTGTTAGCCTGAATGAGGCACCTGATCTGCAGCTTCTCTCTTTTATCAGGCAGTGGCAGGAGGGAGTTGCAACTGTTGATCTGCCTTCTTGGACTTTCTTTGGGTCCGCATGTGCACCAATCGTCTGAGAGCATCAGCTTGATATGCTTTCATGACATTTTCATGACCCTTTACTTTTGGCTTAGTAGTCATCGTTGTTGTTGTTGTAGGTCGGTGGCGCCTGGTGTTACCCTGTTTGAGGAGTGGTGCTTGAAGATAATGTTGCCATTGCAACAGAATGCGTGTCAAGACCCCTGCAAGTGTTCCACTACCACTGCGTTGCATCAGGTAGTCAAGGCGTCCATCCACAGGCAGACGTGGATTGACAATTTTAGTCAGGGTATCATTATGTCTCTGCAACCACGTCTTATTTTGAACTCTCAATGGGATGTGTCCTGCTCTCAGGTTCTGCACGACAATCGCAAACCACTGCAAAAGACGATTTCTTCCTTTGACGGCAAGGGTTGTCGCATCCCTTGTCGGAAAAATAGACGGTCTCTTGTCTTTTTTCTTCCTTCGTGGGGGCTCCTGCTGCTGCAGACGTTGAAAGCATTGAAGATAGAGTGGGGGTGAGGGTGCTGATGAGGAAGGCCGTTGTTGTTCCTGACGATGCTTGTTCAAGGGTCCCATCGAAGAGTAAGACGGATCTGGCGTGGACTTCTGCTGCTGCTGCTGTTGCAGAGGTTGAAAGCGTTGAAGATCATGTGGTGATGAGGGTGGCTAAGGTGCTGATGATGTTGAAGGACGTGGTGATGGCTGCTGCTGACGATACCATTGAAGAGGGAGACGATCCTGGTGGTGAAGGAGTTTTGTGAAATACAGAGGTCACAAGTCCCTGTAGCGATGAGGGGGAGACCATACTGTCATAGACATCATTCACCATCTCTTTGTCTTTGTTCTTTCCCTTCGTAGGATGAATCTGTTTCCGTCTTTGCCCCATGATGAATGTAGGTCAACTGAAGGAAGGTCTGAGGGTTCACCTCCTTTTATGAAAGTCTCTTCATCTCATAGGATCGGCACATACACGAGGGGTAATTCGGATCTCGAAAACAGGCGGGCGCGTACGCAATGGTCTTGCAACGTGGTTGGCTTCAAGTCCAAGAACAGGTAAGTGTAAGGCTCTCGGGTAGCGTCTTCATAGGCTTCACGCAGAAAAGGAACTTTGCCTGGAAACACCTGGCGAGCCAGACTGTCGATCTGTGATGCATCTCTCGGATGTTTAAAGAGGACCATGTAGTGAGCATTCAGACTGATGGTGCGATGTTGCGGCGATTGAGCAAACAAGTTCTGAGTGAGATACAGCACAGATGTGTTTCGGTGATGACTTTTCTTGGTGAACCATCGCAGCACTTCTTCTTTCGTATTGTCCCCCAGCAAATCATCGATGACCAGCCAATGTGGGGCCACCCCTTTTTCAGGCAAGGCACGATCCGCTTCTTTCATGTTGTGGACAAACTCAAGAGCGACCCCTAAGCGGTCTGCCATCTCTTCCAGTTCATGATGAAGCGGTTGCCATTCGCTGTACACCCACACGATGCGATGGGGTGACGTATCCAACACCTCGGGGCGATGAATCTGCTCCATACATGATTTCACAAAGGAACTTTTTCCTGATCCTGTGGGTCCCGCAATGAACATCGTAAAAGGATGGCGTAGGGTCAAAGGGCTGGTCATGACCTCTTCATCATCATGTGATGCCATCCTATGTTCTGGCTGACTGACACCAGGCAACTGATCCTTTCAAGCATGACCTTTCTCTTTTATCTGTTATTTTTTTCTTCCTATCTCTCCCATGACCCATACAATTTCTTATGAAAAAAAGAAACACAACGGTCGGTCCGATTTAGAAAACCGGGGCTCAGATCAAGTGTCGGAACGAACCCATCAGCACGATGCGTTTTCGACCAATCAGGAAGCAGGGTGTCAGTGTCTCCTATAAAAAGAGCAAAGCCACGCACACCGTCACAGTCGAGCACTGAAGGAGAGATCAACCATGTCGTCTCGATGCAGCTGTCTGACGTGCCAGACCAACAGTCAACAATGCCAGCGGAGGATGAAAGTCTATTCGTGGACAATAGTAGGCTACCCACGGGGTAAATCGGAGACGATACTATCGCAGAGCCAACACTGGTTTAAGAACAAGTCTGAGGCTATGTCAGCATTACAACAAACTATTCAACGCGGAATTGACATACCCGACTGTTGGGGTGGTCCGTATTATTATCTAGTATCGAGATCAAGGAAAGTAATGTAATCAAGGAGACAACCCTTGTCCAGCTTGTTTCCAGTTTGTTTTCCAACGGCCCTTTTCAGGGCCACCCATCTCTCCCGAAAGAACGCTTTCATCCTTTGCTTTGACGACCCTCAAACCCCCACACCGTGAACCCGCCTCCTCCTTCCCTCCCTCCCTCCCTCCCTCCCTCCCTCCCTTCACCACCATTGCCTTTTCTATTTCTATTTTTAGAACAACAAAAGAACAACAACCATGTCGATCTTTTTCACCTTGTACGACCGTTTCTCTGGGTTTTTCCCCCATCCCTCCTCCCCGGAAACGGATACGCCGCCATCTTGGATGCGCACGCCACCAGAAACGGGTGGGACGCCATCTTGGATGCGCACGCAGGACCCATCATGCACTGCGCAGGTCACGTGACCGGAAGTGCCGCCATCTTGCTACTGTAATCCTGAGCGGTACTAGACTGATGTACTGAACTACTGGTATCTATTCTACAGTGGGTCTACATCAAATTTCAAAACACAGTAGGTTTATATCCTAACTAATACATGATAATCACAATATAGATAGATATATGCATGTACCACCTGTATCTTCACCACGTGGGTAATAAAACGTATTATTACCCACGTGGTGAAGATACAGGTGGTAAGATACTAAATCCGTACGTCACACGTGTGTCGTACAAGGTTGACCTTGTTTTATTCGTTTTGATTGGATAACCGTGACCTCTGTCACACCGGGACTACTTTTTCCATTCATAAAAAATCGCGAGACGTCATTCATTTTGCGATTACGAGGCAGAACTGAAGAAACGAGAGATATTTACACACACTTTATTAAACCAAACAAAATAGTCACACGCATAAAATTCGGTTTGCATTCTATATAAGTTATGCATAGAGCTCCTACAGACATATAATCGAGCTAGATCTATAAATCGATTTACAATGTACGACTGCCGATCGAGCGCGTCCCTTGAGCGTGACGCACCCGACAATTTTCGCAACTTTCAATTTGATTTACGTAAAAGGATAAGCGTGGTGAAATGAAGTCTGTTTAAACTATCTGGACAGATATCTAGACTTACTTGGGATGATCCGGTTGTGCCATCGGTGTCACTTTGAAGCGTATTTTGTGGCGCTGTTTCGAGAGGTGTTGTTCATGAATGAACAAACACGACAGCACGGCCAGATCACTTAAAGTTCATAGTTCCGATGCAAATCATTCGAAAACTCCGTGGAAGTGTGCTTGACTTCTGATTTTGTGGCCCCAAACATCCCAAATGTGAACAGTAATATTCCCTATCTCTATCATAAAACGCTGTGAGTGGATCGCGGTTGTCTTTTCTTATTCCGGTGGCGACCTTGCCCTTCGATCGTTCGAAGCTGTCACTGACATGCAAGCAGATTTGAGTTTGTTGATTTTCCCGTCTTCAGTATATAGGGTGGTACAGTTAACATGAATGTCTTTGGCAAACAGTCTGATTTCCCTCTTCCAAAATGGTACGGACATGATATAAATTCAGCTGATCGATCAAGGAAACCGAACCATTTTGATTGCACAGACGGGACCCCGGCAGTGTGATGCGTGTGACTGTTGGTCCGATATTCAAAGCGCGGCGCTAATGTGACATTTCAAATTTTCTTATCGGTGTCCTGCGTACTAACAACATGGCGCTTGAATTACCATAAGTTGAAGACTTTCTTCCAAAAGGATCTTGAGCGTCGGTGCTGGTTTGTTTGCAAACAGAACAGCAGGCGCATGTTGTTAATGCGTATGCATAAACATGTCAACAATATCGCTCATATGTCAATATTCATGCGAAACCAGATTTTGCAACCGGTCTCAGTTTGGTCTGTCAACGAACGAAAGTTGTTATGTATTTACACTTAAATATATATTTAACGTGGGTAATAAATAAAATACCACTCGTGAACTTTCGTAAAAATGATATCTAACGAGAATGAGTGTAGTATTCTCTATTTACTTCTCCCTGTATTGTCACTGTTACATCATAGGCATTATGACGTCACAAATACTACTGTTGGCGTCGCCTAGGACTACAATGTAAGTTAAAGTTTTCATTACACCCGAAGAGCCGTTGAACGGCGAAAGATCTTAAGGGATAAAGGAGTTTTGAAAAGCACGAATAATTGGACTCTGTTTTTTGTATATTTAATACTTATACGCCTAAATTAGATAGAAACTTTATTCTCAACGTTTTATATTTCTCACATATATAAAGAACATGTACTTGTTATGCAGATGGCATGATGCATGGCGGCCACGTGTGTCTGTACGCATCTATACACTCACATGTTATTTGATGTTGTGCCAGCACAACTACACCGTTATGTTCTGAGACTTTCTCATTTCATGCGTGGATGCTGGGTCCGACGTTGCTGGTATTTGACTTGTACGCAACAACCCGATGTATTTCTATAGCTCTTCTAAGAGTCCTATATTTCTACCGCGTGTCATGGTTCACCCGGTCGGAGTGTGTGTGTGGTGAGATGTATTACTTGAGGTGATGACGTATGTTTTGTTGTTTTCCACACATTCATTTCTTGCAATAAAAAAATGTTCATTGATAACAAAGTTGTCGAAATGTATATTAATCGTTTGATATTCTGGGTTGTAGGTTTGAGTCAACTGTGTATGATGCCACTGACGTCAGTGCTAAACTCATAGCCGCCACCTTCTGGCGGACTTGCAGGGTGCGTCATTGGTTACGTGTTGCTTATTCGGCGGAATTTAGATTGTTTAGATAGATGATATTGTTACGAGCAAATGTATAATGAAAACATTATACTGAAACACACATTTTGAAACACACACTCTCACTCTCTGTCTGTCGGTCTCTCTCTCCCCTCTCTCTCTCCCCCCCTCTCTCTCTCCCTCACTCTCTCTCTCCCCTCTCTCTCTCTCTGTCTCCATGTCTCCCTCCCTCTCTCTCTCTCTCTCTCCCCCTCTCTCTCCCTCCCTCTAACACCCTCTCTCTCTCTCTCCATCTCCTCTCTCTCATTTCCTCTCTGTCTCCATGTCTCCCTCCCTCTCTCTCTCTCTCTCTCTCTCTCTGAACCCATATCTTGGGCTCCAACTCATGTTGTTTATGACAAAAGTCATCCACAGACACCATGAATAGATCATGTACTTGAAGATAGAATATGCATACGGAGACATGTCTTTTCGAAATGGATTCGAAATCGATTTTAGCCTTTGTGACGTTAATCAGAGGGACATAATGAAGTAGTAAATAGTGATTTTAAACTATTCCCAGTAATCCTTGTTGTATTGTTGTCCACTTGTAGGATGAAATCGTGGACTGATTCAATAACGTATGTAGTATATGTATGTGTCAGTTTATATAGGGAAAGTACGTCAAAATATTTCAGGTACAAAATGACCTAAGTGTTGCCTTATGGTCCTCATGATACACTAGGGCGGTCGGGTAGCCTAGTGGTTAAAGCGTTCGCTCGTCACGCCGAAGACCCGGGTTCGCCGTGATATTGCTGGATTATTGCTAAAAGCGGCGTAAAACCATACTCACTCACTCACTCATGATACACTGCGGCTTCGCCAATATCATATTGCCGCGGCTCATTTAGAAGGAATATGTATGTGACAATTCAGTATTTTGAAACGGTCCTGGCAAAATCGCACACCACACGAACAGAGAATGCCGGTGACACTGCATAATGTCCTATAATTCAATCTTGAGGCACTTTGGTATTGGGCGGAAAAAACTTTCAGGAAATATGCAACTGCCATCAAATCGTTATTTTCTGGACGTGTTGCTCTTGAATCCAATAATAGCATCTCCATCAGATGACAACTTGGTACAATACACTGCTGTAATCAACAAATGTGTCCGGTCTTTCCACACATGTGCTTCGTGATCCAATGTCTGTGTAAATCAATAACAGAGTAACTGTAAACGTAGCAGCTGTTAAACATAACGGTACTTTACCTACATATGTATACTTACACAAGAGCACACGCACCTGTTTGTATTGCGGCTATAACTTTTACTTTTCATGTATATATATACAAGACTCGTGATCTGTGAAAGTAAGTTTATGATGCACGTGCACGCTGAAGTTCATTGTGTTGTTACTATTTGACTTAATAAGAACGCATCAGCTTTGGGGCTACATTGGGGCATGAGTGCCCCAGTCGTCTAAGGCGCCGCGATTCGCTGTGCAGAGTTGCGTCCCTTGAGCACGCCAGAAACCTATGATCGTGGGTTCGAATCCCTGTTCGCCCCGTTTATGTTTCCAGGTTTGTCAGCACCATATCCTTGCTCGCGGGTTTCACCGAAGTGGTTAACGTCTGAGACCTGCATCACTTCGGGCTTTCCTCCCACATTAAGCTGATACGCCGCGATATAACTGGAATACTGTTAAAAGCGGCGTTAAACCCAACTCACTCACTATGACTACAGACGCTTCAACGAGTTTTGTCGTAGTTTAGTGATATGTTGCTGTTAATGTTTATACATGCAAAGGTAGTCCGTGCTCAAGTCACAATATGGCTGCAAAGGCGGAGGGACGAAGGTGCAAAGATGGCAAATAACCAGAATGCCTTCTACAGCGTTGTCTTGATTGTCTGGTTCATCGATCACTTGATTGTCTGGTTTGTTTAAAGACCGCCGTTTCACATGTGTCTGGCAATAAATACTTACTTTTTTATGCAAATTGTGTGAATGACGTGTGCTACCGGAAGGACAGGACATGCTTACCGTTTTCGCGAACACCTGGTGTCATCACTGATTTTCAGCGGTCCATTAATATAATTGTCACAGCAATGTTCCTATTTACGGCAAATGGACTCTGTTTCGGTTGATAATCTAGACTGGTTACATGGTCAAACCAATGCTGTGAAGAACCTTCCACGATCAGGACAGACACCTCTGACGTCACCGTGAGAAGACAGCCGTCCTGAAGCGGCCCTGGCTACTCAGTCCGTCAACCAGGACCGTGAGGAACGTCTTCAGAACAGCAGAAATGGCGCCCAGAAGAATCATCAAGCGCCCCCTATTGGCAAATCGGTATGAGAGGTGACGTTTGGCATGGTGTTTAGCAAGACGGATATGAGAACCTGGCGGAACATGTATTGGTCTGAAGGGAGAAGGCTCCCGCTCCATGTTACGGAAGGGCGAGTCAGGGTTTGGAGCACAGGAATAATGACACCCATGAACATCGGGCCAACTGGTCCTTATGGGGGAGGCTCGGTATTGATTTGGGTATGTATCTCACACAAAATTTTAATGCTGGCTGGACCTTGTCACCATACTTGTGTACCTAAGTACTCATGGACTGATGACGTCACCACAAATAGTGATGACGTCATGATGACATAGCAGAATAAAACATGGCTCCTGTAAGAAATCATCTGTATTAAAACCTAATCTGAAGCAATCCGCTCTCCATCATATATGTTACAGTAATCAGAACATACGACATGCCCTGAAACCAGTGGTTGTCCACCATTTTGACAGCCATCACTCACCACAAGACCACAGTTAGGGTGACAGCGCTAGGCCCCATTGTTCCCGGGCAGCGACAGCCTACCTTCAGAACATGCTGTGACGACTATCTATGCTTTTGCCCCCCGGGAGTCCAGGTCTGAATCCGCTGGAGCTAATTTGGTCTATGAGCCTCTTGTACAGAATCGGCGTGAATTGGAAGCAGCTTTACATTGGGATTGGCTGCAGTTGCCCCATCAGTACATCCGACATCTGACTGGAGGGACGAGGTGCAGGATGGAGACCGTCATCCGGCGCGGGCACGCGGAGGGTTCACTCGTTACTTAACCTTTGAACTACGGGTGTCATGTTGTGACTCAATGTGACATTTGGATCCAGAAATAGGCACATGAAATCGTTGTATGGGCTCTGCAGGTCAATACTTGAGGGTATCGTTATGGGGCCAAAACATCACCGGTGGTTGTGCTGTTAGTTCGTGTTATTAAAATCCAAGCTCATCTGACAATTGTCAGAGAATTGTTCCGCAGATCATATTCGCTTCATGAGTAACTTCCAGCAGTAACAGTAAACCACGGTTGTAACGAAGTTCGTTGTAAGCATATATATATACAACACATGTACAACAAATAGACGGGAGTAAAAAACAGTTCGTTATATCCGGCAGTTCGTTATAAGGGCGTCCCTTATAAACGTACTTTACCGTGTTTCATTAGTCATTAATATATTCTGGGGTGCCTAAGTCTGGGATGCAACGTTCAAGATACTATCCCGGCCATGCAGTTTACCAACCCTTCCCATTTAACACACAACGCATTCTTCTTACAACGGACAACTTTTATTTGTACCCTTGGTCACAATAACCTCAGACAAGGCAGCACACAGCGAATCTGTCCCCCGGGTCAATGTGGCATTCGCTGAATTCTGGACACTCCCGGGAATGTGGACCCCTCCCACAGAAATACTCTTCCCCCTTGACGTCCACCAGGGGGACTCCTGTGGGGCACTGAGCTGAAGATGGACAGAAACACAGCCTCGTGTAAGTTCAAACAAAGCACACATTGTCTTTATTAACGCATATAATAATGGTGTTCACGCCGCAGTCAGAAATATACCAGCAAAATATGCAACTGTGCTAAATATTCGAGTGTTAACTAAGTACAAGCTGCTAATAGTGTAAGCAGCCACCTTTATCGCCGGGGTACATGTCACTCCAAGCTTCACTACAGATATACCAACAGCTTCACTACAGACACACCATCAGCTTCACTACAGACACACCAACAGCTTGACTACAGACACACCAACAGCTTCACTACAGACACACCAACAGCTTCCCTACAGACACACTAACAGCGTGAATAGGGACACACCAACAGCTTCACTACAGACACAACAACAGCTTGACTACAGATACATCAACAGCTTCCCTACAGACACACCAACAGCTTCACTACAGACACACCAACAGCTTCACTACAGACACACCAACAACTTCACTACAGACACATCAACAGCGTGAATACAGACACACCAACAGCTTCACTACAGACACATCAACAGCGTGAATACAGACACACCAACAGCTTCACTACAGACACACTAACAGCTTCATTACAGACACACCATCAGCTTCACTACAGACACACCAACAGCTTCACTACAGACACACCAACAGCTTCACTACAGACACACCAACAGCTTCACTACAGACACATCAACAGCTTGACTACAGACACACCAACAGCTTCACTACAGACACACCAACAGCTTCACTACAGACACACCAACAGCTTCACTACAGACACACCAACAGCTTCACTACAGACACATCAACAGCTTGACTACAGACACACCAACAGCTTCACTACAGACACACCAACAGCTTCACATAAGAACAACTACATCTACAACAGCTTCACTACAGACACATCAACAGCGTGAATACAGACACACCAACAGCTTCACTACAGACACATCAACAGCGTGAATACAGACACACCAACAGCTTCACTACAGACACATCAACAGCGTGAATACAGACACACCAACAGCGTGAATACAGACACACCAACAGCGTGAATACAGACACACCAACAGCTTCACTACAGACACACCAACAGCGTGAATACAGACACACCAACAGCGTGAATACAGACACACCAACAGCTTCACTACAGACACACCAACAGCGTGAATACAGACACACCAACAGCGTGAATACAGACACACCAACAGCTTCACTACAGACACACCAACAGCGTGAATACAGACACACCAACAGCGTGAATACAGACACACCAACAGCTTCCCTACAGACACACCAACAGCGTGAATACAGACACACCAACAGCGTGAATACAGACACACCAACAGCTTCACTACAGACACATCAACAGCGTGAATACAGACACACCAACAGCTTCACTACAGACACACTAACAGCTTCACTACAGACACACCAACAGCTTCACTACAGACACATCAACAGCTTGACTACAGACACACCAACAGCTTCACTACAGACACACCAACAGCTTCACATAAGAACAACTACATCTACAACAGCTTCACTACAGACACATCAACAGCGTGAATACAGACACACCAACAGCTTCACTACAGACACATCAACAGCGTGAATACAGACACACCAACAGCTTCACTACAGACACATCAACAGCGTGAATACAGACACACCAACAGCGTGAATACAGACACACCAACAGCGTGAATACAGACACACCAACAGCTTCACTACAGACACACCAACAGCGTGAATACAGACACACCAACAGCGTGAATACAGACACACCAACAGCTTCACTACAGACACACCAACAGCGTGAATACAGACACACCAACAGCGTGAATACAGACACACCAACAGCTTCACTACAGACACACCAACAGCGTGAATACAGACACACCAACAGCGTGAATACAGACACACCAACAGCTTCCCTACAGACACACCAACAGCGTGAATACAGACACACCAACAGCGTGAATACAGACACACCAACAGCTTCACTACAGACACATCAACAGCGTGAATACAGACACACCAACAGCTTCACTACAGACACACTAACAGCTTCACTACAGACACACCAACAGCGTGAATACAGACACACCAACAGCTTCCCTACAGACACACCAACAGCGTGAATACAGACACACCAACAGCGTGAATACAGACACACCAACAGCTTCACTACAGACACATCAACAGCGTGAATACAGACACACCAACAGCTTCACTACAGACACATCAACAGCGTGAATACAGACACACCAACAGCGTGAATACAGACACACCAACAGCGTGAATACAGACACACCAACAGCTTCACTACAGACACACCAACAGCGTGAATACAGACACACCAACAGCGTGAATACAGACACACCAACAGCTTCACTACAGACACACCAACAGCGTGAATACAGACACACCAACAGCGTGAATACAGACACACCAACAGCTTCACTACAGACACACCAACAGCGTGAATACAGACACACCAACAGCGTGAATACAGACACACCAACAGCTTCCCTACAGACACACCAACAGCGTGAATACAGACACACCAACAGCGTGAATACAGACACACCAACAGCTTCACTACAGACACATCAACAGCGTGAATACAGACACACCAACAGCTTCACTACAGACACACTAACAGCTTCACTACAGACACACCAACAGCTTCACTACAGACACACCATCAGCTTCACTACAGACACACCAACAGCTTCACTACAGACACACCAACAGCTTCACTACAGACACACCAACAGCTTCACTACAGACACATCAACAGCTTGACTACAGACACACCAACAGCTTCACTACAGACACACCAACAGCTTCACTACAGACACACCAACAGCTTCACTACAGACACACCAACAGCTTCACTACAGACACATCAACAGCTTGACTACAGACACACCAACAGCTTCACTACAGACACACCAACAGCTTCACATAAGAACAACTACATCTACAACAGCTTCACTACAGACACATCAACAGCGTGAATACAGACACACCAACAGCTTCACTACAGACACATCAACAGCGTGAATACAGACACACCAACAGCTTCACTACAGACACATCAACAGCGTGAATACAGACACACCAACAGCGTGAATACAGACACACCAACAGCGTGAATACAGACACACCAACAGCTTCACTACAGACACACCAACAGCGTGAATACAGACACACCAACAGCGTGAATACAGACACACCAACAGCTTCACTACAGACACACCAACAGCGTGAATACAGACACACCAACAGCGTGAATACAGACACACCAACAGCTTCACTACAGACACACCAACAGCGTGAATACAGACACACCAACAGCGTGAATACAGACACACCAACAGCTTCCCTACAGACACACCAACAGCGTGAATACAGACACACCAACAGCGTGAATACAGACACACCAACAGCTTCACTACAGACACACCAACAGCGTGAATACAGACACACCAACAGCGTGAATACAGACACACCAACAGCTTCACTACAGACACACCAACAGCGTGAATACAGACACACCAACAGCGTGAATACAGACACACCAACAGCTTCACTACAGACACACCAACAGCTTCACTACAGACACACCAACAGCGTGAATACAGACATATGAACACCTTTAAAATGGACATGAGAACCTTCACAACAAATACACCAACAGCTTCACTACAGACACATCAACAGCTTCACTACAGACACACCAACAGCTTCACTACAGACACACCAACAGCGTGAATACAGACACACCAACAGCTTCACTACAGACACAGCAACAGCTTCACTACAGACACACCAACAGCTTGACTACAGATACATCAACAGCTTCCCTACAGACACACCAACAGCTTCACTACAGACACACCAACAGCGTGAATACAGACACATCAACAGCTTGACTACAGACACACCAACAGCTTCACTACAGACACACCAACAGCTTCACTACAGACACACCAACAGCTTCACTACAGACACACCAACAGCGTGAATACAGACATATGAACACCTTTAAAATGGACATGAGAACCTTCACAACAAATACACCAACAGCTTCACTACAGACACATCAACAGCTTCCCTACAGACACACTAACAGCTTCACTACAGACACACCAACAGCTTCACTACAGACACACCAACAGCTTCACTACAGACACACCAACAGCGTGAATACAGACATATGAACACCTTTAAAATGGACATGAGAACCTTCACAACAAATACACCAACAGCTTCGCTACAGACACACCAACAGCTTCACTACAGACACACCAACAACTTCACTACAGACACACCAACAGCTTCGCTACAGACACACCAACAGCTTCACTACAGACACACCAACAGCTTCACTACAGACACATCAACAGCTTCACATAAGAACAACTTCACATCAGACACACCAACAGCTTCACTACAGACACACCAACAGCGTGAATACAGACACACCAACAGCTTCACTACAGACACACTAACAGCTTCACTACAGACACACCAACAGCGTGAATACAGACATATGAACACCTTTAAAATGGACATGAGAACCTTCACAACAAATACACCAACAGCTTCGCTACAGACACACCAACAGCTTCACTACAGACACACCAACAGCTTCACTACAGACACATCAACAGCTTCACATAAGAACAACTTCACATCAGACACACCAACAGCTTCACTACAGACACACCAACAGCGTGAATACAGACACACCAACAGCTTCACTACAGACACACCAACAGCTTCACTACAGACACACCAACAGCGTGAATACAGACATATGAACACCTTTAAAATGGACATGAGAACCTTCACAACAAATACACCAACAGCTTCGCTACAGACACACCAACAGCTTCACTACAGACACACCAACAGCTTCACTACAGACACACTAACAGCTTCCCTACAGACACATCAACAGCGTGAATACAGACACACCAACAGCTTCACTACAGACACACTAACAGCGTGAATACAGACATATGAACACCTTTAAAATGGACATGAGAACCTTCACAACAAATACACCAACAGCTTCACTACAGACACACCAACAGCTTCCCTACAGACACACCAACAACTTCACTACAGACACATCAACAGCTTCACATAAGAACAACTTCACATCAGACACACCAACAGCTTCACTACAGACACACCAACAGCTTCCCTACAGACACACCAACAACTTCACTACAGACACATCAACAGCTTCACATAAGAACAACTTCACATCAGACACACCAACAGGTTCACTACAGATATACCAACAGCTTGACAACAGACACACCATTAGCTTCACTACAGACACATCAACAGTTTGACTACAGACACACCAACAGGTTCACTACAGACACATCAACAGCTTGACTACAGACACACCAACACATCAGACACACCAACAGGTTCACTATAGACACACCAACAACTTCACATCAGACATATCAACATGTTTACTACAGACATACAATTGAGTTCACAACGAACACCACAATCTTAACTACAGATATGATAACAGGTGCACCACAGACATAATAACAATATTTTCACTATATATATACCAATATGTTAACACAAGACATACCAAATGGTCATCAAACGCTTACCAAAAAGATCGCGACAGACATACTAACTTGATGTACTAACAGGGACACAACTGATATAACAACAGCTTCACAACCGACACACCTATGTGTTCACAACACATACACACGACAGCTTCACTACAGACATACCTACATGTTCAAAACACATACACACTACAGCTTCACTACAGACATACCTACATGTTCACAACACATACACACGACAGCTTCACTACAGACATACCTACATGTTCAAAACACATCCAGACTACAGCTTCACTACAGACATACCTACATGTTCACAACACATCCACACTACAGCTTCACTACAGACATACCTACATGTTCACATCACATACACACTACAGCTTCACTACAGACATACCTACATGTTCACATCACATACACACTACAGCTTCACTACAGACATACCTACATGTTCACATCACATACACACTACAGCTTCACTACAGACATACCTACATGTTCACAACACATACACATTACAGCTTCTCTACAGACATACCCACATTTTCACATCACATACACATTACAGCTTCACTACAGACATACCTACATGTTCACAACACATACACATTACAGCTTCACTACAGACATACCTACATGTTCACAACACATACACATTACAGTTTCACTACAGACATACCTACATGTTCACAACACATACACACGACAGCTTCACTACAGACATACCTACATGTTCACATCACATACACATTACAGCTTAACTACAGACATACCTACATGTTCACAATACATACACACTACAGCTTCACTACAGACATACCTACATGTTCACAACACATACACATTACAGCTTCACTACAGACATACCTACATGTTCACAACACATACACATTACAGCTTCACTACAGACATACCTACATGTTCACATCACATACACATTACAACTTCACTACAGACATACCTACATGTTCACAATACATACACATTACAGCTTAACTACAGACATACCTACATGTTCACATCACATACACACGACAGCTTCACTACAGACATACCTACATGTTCACAACACATACACATTACAGCTTCACTACAGACATACCTACATGTTCACAACACATACACACTACAGCTTCACTACAGACATACCTACATGTTCACAACACATACACATTACAGCTTAACTACAGACATACCTACATGTTCACAATACATACACACGACAGCTTCACTACAGACATACCTACATGTTCACAACACATACACATTACAGCTTCACTACAGACATACCTACATGTTCACATCACATACACACGACAGCTTCACTACAGACATACCTACATGTTCACAACACATACACACGACAGCTTCACTACAGACATACCTACATGTTCACAACACATACACACGACAGCTTCACTACAGACATACCTACATGTTCAAATGACATACACACTACAGCTTCACTACAGACATACCTACATGTTCACAACACATACACACTACAGCTTAACTACAGACATACCTACATGTTCACAACACATACACACGACAGCTTCACTACAGATATACCTACATGTTCACAACACATACACATTACAGCTTCACTACAGACATACCTACATGTTCACAACACATACACATTACAGCTTAACTACAGACATACCTACATGTTCACAACACATACACATTACAGCTTAACTACAGACATACCTACATGTTCACAACACATACACATTACAGCTTCACTACAGACATACCTACAGGTTCACAACACATACACAGTACAGCTTCACTACAGACATACCTACATGTTCACATCACATACACACGACAGCTTCACTACAGACATACCTACATGTTCACAATACATACACACTACAGTATCACTACAGACATACCTACATGTTCACAATACATACACATTACAGCTTCACTACAGACATACCTACACGTTCACAATACATACAGATTACAGTATCACTACAGACATACCTACATGTTCACAACATATACACACAACAGCTTCACTACAGACATACCTACATGTTCACAATACATACACATTACAGCTTAACTACAGACATACCTACATGTTCACATCACATACACATTACAGCTTAACTACAGACATACCTACATGTTCACAACACATACACATTACAGCTTCACTACAGACATACCTACATGTTCACAATACATACACATTACAGCTTCACTACAGACATACCTACATGTTCACAACACATACACATTACAGCTTCACTACAGACATACCTACATGTTCACAACACATACACATTACAGCTTAACTACAGACATACCTACATGTTCACAATACATACACACGACAGCTTCACTACAGACATACCTACATGTTCACAACACATACACACTACAGCTTCACTACAGACATACCTACATGTTCAAATGACATACACACTACAGCTTCACTACAGACATACCTACATGTTCACATCACATACACACGACAGCTTCACTACAGACATACCTACATGTTCACATCACATACACATTACAGCTTCACTACAGACATACCTACATGTTCACAACACATACACATTACAGTTTCACTACAGACATACCTACATGTTCAGATCACATACACACTACAGCTTAACTACAGACATACCTACATGTTCACATCACAAACACACTACAGCTTCACTACAGACATACCTACATGTTCACAACACATACACACTACAGCTTCACTACAGACATACCTACATGTTCACAACACATACACATTACAGCTTCACTACAGACATACCTACATGTTCACAACACATACACATTACAGTTTCACTACAGACATACCTACATGTTCACAACACATACACACGACAGCTTCACTACAGACATACCTACATGTTCACATCACATACACATTACAGCTTAACTACAGACATACCTACATGTTCACAATACATACACACTACAGCTTCACTACAGACATACCTACATGTTCACAACACATACACATTACAGCTTCACTACAGACATACCTACATGTTCACAACACATACACATTACAGCTTCACTACAGACATACCTACATGTTCACAACACATACACATTACAGCTTCACTACAGACATACCTACATGTTCACAACACATACACATTACAGTTTCACTACAGACATACCTACATGTTCACAACACATACACACGACAGCTTCACTACAGACATACCTACATGTTCACATCACATACACATTACAGCTTAACTACAGACATACCTACATGTTCACAATACATACACACTACAGCTTCACTACAGACATACCTACATGTTCACAACACATACACATTACAGCTTCACTACAGACATACCTACATGTTCACAACACATACACATTACAGCTTCACTACAGACATACCTACATGTTCACATCACATACACATTACAACTTCACTACAGACATACCTACATGTTCACAATACATACACATTACAGCTTAACTACAGACATACCTACATGTTCACATCACATACACACGACAGCTTCACTACAGACATACCTACATGTTCACAACACATACACATTACAGCTTCACTACAGACATACCTACATGTTCACAACACATACACACTACAGCTTCACTACAGACATACCTACATGTTCACAACACATACACATTACAGCTTAACTACAGACATACCTACATGTTCACAATACATACACACGACAGCTTCACTACAGACATACCTACATGTTCACAACACATACACATTACAGCTTCACTACAGACATACCTACATGTTCACATCACATACACACGACAGCTACACTACAGACATACCTACATGTTCACAACACATACACACGACAGCTTCACTACAGACATACCTACATGTTCACAACACATACACACGACAGCTTCACTACAGACATACCTACATGTTCAAATGACATACACACTACAGCTTCACTACAGACATACCTACATGTTCACAACACATACACACTACAGCTTAACTACAGACATACCTACATGTTCACAACACATACACACGACAGCTTCACTACAGATATACCTACATGTTCACAACACATACACATTACAGCTTCACTACAGACATACCTACATGTTCACAACACATACACATTACAGCTTAACTACAGACATACCTACATGTTCACAACACATACACATTACAGCTTAACTACAGACATACCTACATGTTCACAACACATACACATTACAGCTTCACTACAGACATACCTACAGGTTCACAACACATACACAGTACAGCTTCACTACAGACATACCTACATGTTCACATCACATACACATTACAGCTTCACTACAGACATACCTACATGTTCACAATACATACACACTACAGTATCACTACAGACATACCTACATGTTCACAATACATACACATTACAGCTTCACTACAGACATACCTACACGTTCACAATACATACAGATTACAGTATCACTACAGACATACCTACATGTTCACAACATATACACACAACAGCTTCACTACAGACATACCTACATGTTCACAATACATACACATTACAGCTTAACTACAGACATACCTACATGTTCACATCACATACACATTACAGCTTAACTACAGACATACCTACATGTTCACATCACATACACATTACAGCTTAACTACAGACATACCTACATGTTCACATCACATACACATTACAGCTTAACTACAGACATACCTACATGTTCACAACACATACACATTACAGCTTCACTACAGACATACCTACATGTTCACAATACATACACATTACAGCTTCACTACAGACATACCTACATGTTCACAACACATACACATTACAGCTTCACTACAGACATACCTACATGTTCACAACACATACACATTACAGCTTAACTACAGACATACCTACATGTTCACAATACATACACACGACAGCTTCACTACAGACATACCTACATGTTCACAACACATACACACTACAGCTTCACTACAGACATACCTACATGTTCAAATGACATACACACTACAGCTTCACTACAGACATACCTACATGTTCACATCACATACACACGACAGCTTCACTACAGACATACCTACATGTTCACATCACATACACATTACAGCTTCACTACAGACATACCTACATGTTCACAACACATACACATTACAGTTTCACTACAGACATACCTACATGTTCAGATCACATACACACTACAGCTTAACTACAGACATACCTACATGTTCACATCACAAACACACTACAGCTTCACTACAGACATACCTACATGTTCACAACACATACACACTACAGCTTCACTACAGACATACCTACATGTTCAAATGACATACACATTACAGCTTCACTACAGACATACCTACATGTTCACAACACATACACACTACAGTATCACTACAGACATACCTACATGTTCACAACACATACACACTACAGTATCACTACAGACATACCTACATGTTCACATGTTCACAACACATACACACGACAGCTTCACTACAGACATACCTACATGTTCACATCACATACACACTACAGCTTCACTACAGACATACCTACATGTTCACAACACATACACACTACAGCTTCACTACAGACATACCTACATGTTCACAACACATACACACGACAGTTTCACAATAGACACGGTGTACATATTATCTTTAGATTTCATCACTGAAAGCATGACGCTTGAACTCACCATTGGAATGCGACAACATGGCGACGTAAACAAGGGCAGAAACCTGGAACAGATATGACAGACATCAATGACAAGGAACAAATCGCTAAACTTTGACTGTCTGTTGATCTGAATGTGAATGGCAACATGATCAGCACTGGGCTCCTGTACTTACCAAGAGGACAACACGAGCCGCCATCTTGCCGTTACAGTCTTTGTTAGTCCAATGTGTTTGTTGTCGTTTAACACTGCGGAACAGCTGTCGCAGCCTGTTCAACAGGTTGCGCAACATTCATGTGTAACGAATAGGCGAGGTGGGTCGAGAAGAAATGGGGCGTTAACGTCGCGATCAAGATCATTGTAATTGTATAGTGACGTGCATGTACTTGAGTCTGTGTGTGTGGACGACTGTGCGTCCGGACAACTGCTGGTTTTATAGCGCTAGCCCACTGAAATACCACTCTGCAGTTTTAACATGGAGACCCCACTCAGACACAATATACTGACTCTGATCCAAACTAGTCTTTGATTTATCTCAGGCAGGGTAACAACAAGTACCACCATAAAGCGAACCGGTATCGAACTACCGACATTCCCCCTCTCCTGGGAGTCACTCTATCCACTAGACACTTCGGGCAGACGCTCTATCTGGACTGTGGAAGCGGTTACATAGATCAGGAAAGATCAGAGGATAATTTTGAGATACAAATTACAAGGGGTTTATTGACTAAAATAAACAAAATAGTATTACTTCCCAGTATTTGTTATCGCGTATAGTACAGGATACCTCTGGAGTTTTGTATGACAAGAAGTAACAACTGAATACGCGTCTCAAAACAGAATTATAAAAAATTCCTGCTGATACAACGTCACTGAAATACCGTGTGTATTGTTTATAAATTCCAACATGTCAGACAAACCAGTGATTGATGATAAGCCCATCGCCATGCGCCGTCGGGGCACGATGACATCACATGAACAACGTGTCAAAGCCAGAACTGCCAATCCAGCTCATTGTCAGTCGCCTGTTACGAATAACGTTCGTGTATGTAGGACGTGCTGTATGAACGAATGAATTGAAAGTTTCACAATACCGAATATTTACATTGCATGATCCAGGTAAGAGATACACTGTCTACAGAAAGATCATTGATAGCAGGTTCCAGGAGCTTATATCTCGTGATACATAAGATATGAATTCAGCCCAGCTGTCAGAGCTCATATCCTCTACAATAGGGGTTATACCACCTAGTGATGTCACAAGTTTTACTTCGTCATCTGCGCAGTCCTCAATACACATGTATTGTTCGAGGTTTAAAGTGTCAAATAGATGTTCATGGAGGGTGTCCTGTGCATTAGCTAAAGCTGTACAACATTTACATTTGTAATCTATGGGGGATATCGGGTTCCATATATTTGATATACCTATCAATTCTCTCTAACAAGATCTTTTCGAACAGTTCGTCGTCTAGAAGTGATATCTTTGAGATGTTGTTTATTCTGGAGTCCGTCTCAACACGAAAAACGATATCAAACTCCGGCCGGTCAAGAGGTGATGATAAAGCTGCACAGTGGTCTGCCCACAAGTTGCACACTTCTGATGGTGTATTGCAACAGCGTCCTGTGTACCTCAGATGTGTATTGACAGTCTTAGGTCTTTGTTTGTTTACAGTCCTGTAGAATTCAGCAATATCTAATTCACCTGCTGAGCTTATTTTTACATATTTTTCTTTTCTTTTCTTTTACAATGCTGAAAGTCACATTTAGCCACTTTATATAGGATATACGGGTCGCTACCGGCACCCCGAGGCCTGCCTTCTGTTGACTACACTCTTTTTGCCTGGCGCATCTGGTAATAATAGAAGTCAAGATTCGAACTCTTCCAGTAACGTTTCAGGTGCGGTCTATAGTGTCCACGTGGTGTCTCGTGTGCACTGCAGCTCCTGTACCAAACACATAACACATGTACGATACATCAGCCTTAATGATGTTCGCGTTTGTCTGTGATTTTGCGTATATAGGAGGGCCAGTTGTGTCTACGCGTCGTGTGTGATACGTTTACAAAATAACTGCCCTGTCAACAGGACAGAAAGTCAGTCGGATTAATTGTCCAACTGAGGTGGCACTTGTCACACCATGGCAGGTTGATGGTATTGTCTGTACTTAAACTAGTACTGTTGCCTGATGTCAGTGGTATATTTAGCACGGAATTCGTCCTATATACATGGTGTAATCTGGAGTTTGATCAGATGCACTAGCTTTGATTGATGAGTTGTTGGAGTAAACTGCTAAACCAGATATACAACGTGTGAAGAAAAACTGAATATTTCTGAGAAGATGCCGGAAGTCACAAACAACTATTTAGCACTGGTTGATGTCTCTGTTCAACATACGGTTGATTACAGTTTTACTCAGGTCAATGATTGACTGCTCACTTGTAATTTTTTCAAAAGTCCTGAGCATAATTTATGGATCTAGATACAAGGTACATTGTCCCACCTTACATTGACAAACTGGCTTATGATTGGTTAAGGAACGAGTAATTATTTCCCTTGTACCCCGCTGAGAAATTAATCGGAACACACCTAAGTCAGCTTGCTTATCTCGCACAAGTATCTTTGAGCTGAAATAAACCGATGTTTCTCCGAATGCATTAGGTAAACGGAAGCACGTTGTGATCGTTTGAGTCGTCTGCTAGCTGTCGAAATAGGTAATTTCAAGCGTTTTATTCAGTGAAGCTTCGGACATATATTCCGGGTCAGTATGAATGGATGTAGATGAGATTAATTCGTTGTTAACCGATCCCTTGGGGCATATAGTGTGATGTACCCTGTGTGTGGGCGTATACATCACGAACCCCATATCGATACACATACGTGTGTGTGTTTATATCACTCAAAACAGGTGCATGGTATATACATGTAATCGATGTTTTGATTGGTATAAGCAGGTACAAAAACTAAGTAATGATCAATTTCAAAGTACTTGCAATTCGAGTGTATAGTCCATTATAATATATTTACATTTTAAGCAAAACACAACGCTGAATGCTTCCTCCGACATGTCTCACTCACATTCAGATTCTCCCCGTTGAGTGAAACATGACATCGTTTTGTTTTACAAGACAATACAAGACAAGAGGTTTATTCAGTATACAGGCATATGACCAACAGTACAGATCGAAATAATAAGTACACCAGCTTGCGGTTAGGTAGTGGTGATACTGTCTAAACACAAGATCTAGTATCTACAATATGCCATGGTCATCAATTCAGGTAATTTATGGTATTGAATGTATATCAAATTGAAGTAATAGCTATTTAAAGTTGTCCCACTTGAAGCGTTCACCACTACCTAACCGCATAGAATAATCATGAGACGTTGTATCCCTTGAAGCATTCATAAAGTGCCCATCTGAATTTTGTTTGTTTGTGTGTTGTTTAACGCCGGATTCAGCAATATTTCAACAAGATGACGGCGGTCTGTCAATAATCGAGTCTAGAAAAGACAATCCGATGATTGACATCGTGAGCATCGGTCTACGCAATTGGAATACGATTACATGCATCAACCAAGTCAGCGAGCCTGACCACCCGATCCCGTTAGTCGCCTTTTACGGCAAGCATGGGTTGATTGCCCATTTGAAACATCACTGAAATACATATTTCATGAATCAAGCCATTGATTGATTAGGCCTATATTATTTGAAGCTTAAAATATAAATATGAGATATTTTGCATGGGAAATCTTGGCAAATGTTTCGAATATGAAGGAATATTTCCTACATTTGTTAGAACGTGGTCTTCGTCATAAATCTGTCCAAGATAACCGTTACTACACACACAATCAAGTTTTGGACATCATGTCTTCTTCTGTACAGATCTATCTTAAAGTTATGGAATGATGTTCTAAATTTACATAGAGCTCTAATTAGTGAGCTATCCTGTAGTTCAACGCTATATGATGCTGGGTGCACGTGTGACTTTAAATCGGCATGAGTACTTGAAAACTCTGATGTACTTGTCGATTCATGCCACGATTGTGAACAAATATATATTAATCTTTGTTTGATGGAAATCCATACAAAAGACAACCCTGTGGTAAAAAAGTAAGTGTCTGACATCAGACACCTAATACAATTTATTTTGCCTCTACTTAGCACCCAAACATTTAACAAATGGTATCATCACTATTTTATGCACATGCCATAGTCAGAATCCTACAATCGACTATGCTTTTAGCAAATCTGTCTTGTGAATATGAAAGTGGTGTTGTTTTATTCAGTGGTAACATGTTCAAACTGACGGGAGACATCCTCCGCAAACACATTGTAATCCAAGTATCTTCATTCTCAAGTTGTCATGCTCATACAAAAACAAACGTCGAAAACATTTCCATAACCTTAAGAAATCATTCTTAAAAATGCAATTTCTAAGATGCTCCCGAAAAAGCGGCGCCGACAGTACTATATTCTGCGATAAAGTATACTTTTTTAGTTTCGTCAGAGTGGGCTGACGTCATGACGCTGTTCAAGTTACCTCCCACTGTCACATAAGGCATCCTTGGTAACACTGTTCTATCATTCCTGTCAAAGAGGGTGCACACCACATCTTTTAACGATGGTGAAACAGTGTCTGATAATGAGTCTAATAAGACAACCTATGTCGTTGACAATTTTGAGAAGGTAAAATAGTCACGGGTGTGTCAAGAAAATAGTGACAATTACCCCTTAAACGTTTAAAACTCTCCTCGTACCTTTTCAAACGAATCCCAACAAATGATGCTTTCTTTCCTCATCTAATTTCGAAACAGAAGTCGCATTGTTGACATTGTCAACAGCCCATGTGTGAATACAGTTTACAACAGATGACGTCCGCCATCTCCCTCACCGTTACTGTAACCGTACAACAAACACACGTGTCCTCGCCACAGCAGCCACAAAGTTGTCCGAGGTGAGCATTGTCTGTCACAGTCTGACAGTGCCAATGGACACAGAACCGGTGACGATCAGGGTCAGAATTGATCTTCAGCAACCCATGCTTGTCGTAAGAGGTGACTAACGGGATCGGGTGGTCGGGCTCCCTGACTTGGTTGGTGCGTGTCATCGTATCCCAATTTCTTGGATCGATGCTCATGACGTCAATCACTGAATTGTCTGGCCCAGACTCGATTCACAGACCGCCGTCATATAGCTGGAATATTGCTAAGTGCGGCTTTAAACAACAAACAAACAACATAATTGGAGTAGATAGATTTACCCCCAAAAGCCTCTTACATGCCGTTATCTATACAGATTCCAATTCTTTTAATCTACTCCCGTATTTAAGCGCCATAAAGTAGAACTGGAGCAACCATTGTGTCAAATATCTCAAAGAACAGGTCATAATGAATTGGCTTTAATTTATATGGCAGTCTCAAAACATTGAACAATATCTTCTTAGCCTGTCTAGTAGCATTTCCTATATGTGGGACCAAGGTGAAAGTTTTACTGAGAGTAACCCGCAAGTCTTTATAACATGAAACACATTCCAGCACTCTTCACTTCTCGCCAGAATACCTCCTTTCTAAAAACTACTTTTGTCTTATCCAGGTAAATAGTTAGTTGGTAGTTACAGCAATATTGTACTATGACCCAATTTGCCTCTGGAATTCAGAAATAAGAATAACATCATCAGCGAAAAGTGAAAGGATGTCTGGATGAAACTGGATACCGTAACTCCAAGATGTTTTGATTTCCTCTGCCAATAAACATCGAAAATAAGTGGGGACTGAGTCCACAGCTATGGGTTTTCAATGTGGCGCCCAGCACCAGCACAAGGCTATGGGGTCGGTTTCAACAGCATGGGTCAACACGTGATAGGCCAAGGTCGGGAAGACCAAGGGTGACCAACCCCGCCCAAGATCGTTACATCCGACTGCACCAGCTACATGACAGGACGACCACAGCCATCTAAACCGCATCCCAAATACCCGGACTGCGGAGAAGTTCCGACCACACCGTACGAAACCGTTTAAGAGCAGCAGATCTACGAGCAAGACGTCCTGTTCGACACGTCATATTGAGGCGACAACATCGTCAACAACGACTGCACTGTTGTCGTCAACACAGGGTAGGGCCTCAACTGCGATGAAGAGATGTCTGGTTCAACGACGAATCTCGAATCTCCTCCGTCGAGGGGATGGACGTCGTTACGCCGGAAACAGCGTACAGGAGGTGGACGTTTGATGGGGTAGCGTTATGATGTGTGCGGCTATCTCTCATCGTGGCAGGACAGGTTTGGTCCATATCCAGGGCAATCTTACGGCTCAACGATACATCAACGAAATTCTCCTACCACACGTCCTCACAATTGCCGCCGACGGCAACGATGTATTCCAGCAGAACAACGCTCGACCGCATACAGCACTGATCACAAGAGCCTGTCTACACAGCAACAACGTTGATCGCCTCCAGATCCCAGGACATACGCGTTATTGATGGTAGCTGACCTTCACCTTGGACTTTTCCGATGTACCGATAACTGCGATGACTACAATAACCAAGTATTCTCTCCACAACATTTTTGCTCACTGCCTTTACGGTTCCTCGTATAAATGTATTTCCCTACCTCACACAGCGTTTTTTTTTAAAGAGTATACTTTACTATGGTCAATTGTATTCAAGAAACCGTTGTCTGATCAGTATACAACTGTCTTCTCTCTGCCACAGTAGTAAACGCATTACGGACTTGAATGTAATTATCTAGAGAATCCCTGTTCTTACACCGACGGAACACATGGACAAGTTTGATTCTCTCACAACGAAGAAACTCACACTCTTTATCAAACGACCTCTGAGGTTTAGACCTTCACAAATCAGGAGTTACTTTCATACTGCTAGAAACACAACATATAGCGTCAGTAACGATATCAACGACATTATCTAAATCATCCAATACTAAATCAGTAAAAGTGTCAAACAGGGAAATAACCACATCAGAGAGTAGGTTTGCTCTGAAGCAGTCTCGTTTTCAATCGTCCCAAACATAGCGGTAATCAACACAGGATGCACGTGCTTTCTCTGCATCAGGGGCTACCGGTACAGAGTCACGTGACAGCAGTGAGCGTGCAGACGGAAGGTGACGGGAGTGGGATCGGGATACAATCTCCAACGCTGTGCATAAAGAAAACACTTGAAGAGATGACATAACATAATCGACAACACTAGACTCATTCGTACTAATAAACGTAAAATCACTCCAAAGCTACAAACATTCAATGCTGTATCCAAGTATTTACACTATTCACAAATTTGCTCTGGTTTAGACATATAATGTATACCAGCTAGCACAGATCATAAACGCAAAGATATATAAGATTCGAACGAATTATTTCGAAACTTGTAAAAGAAAAGAAAGCTATCATCGTAAAGAGATCAGCATAAGATACTGATAGAAAGTGTTAATGAAAACTTAATGTAATGAATATAATGGGGTTTAAATTACCTAAATGGGTGACGTACATATATTCTGATTTATCTAACCTGTAAGATACAAGCATGCTGCTCCCACGCAGTGTAATGAGTTAAAGATATTTATGGCATATCTAGCACATATCTTGTACTCAGCTACGTATCTCCACATTAGTTGATAAGATTGTAATTCTTCCTTTTTTCTTAACACCTTAAATCTGAACGAGCTTTGAATATTAAAGCTTGTTTGTTTTTGTTTAACGCCGCACTAAACAATATTCCATCTATAAGACGGCCGCTCGTACAGAATCGTGACACCACCAGGCAAACCAGTAACTGATATAGTAAACAACGATCCATTATTATTATTATTATTATTATTATTATTATTATTATTATCCGTCATTATATAAAGGAGTTATAGATTGTGTTTCAAGCATTGAAAAGACAATGTCAAATTTGCCACATTTCCACGCTTAACGGCGTATGTCTGAGAAATTCATTATTGAAATTACTTTAATCCCTAAAAACACTTTTGTCTTTCGTCAGTTTTCTTCATCTAACTTAAATATCTTATTTAAAACTAACTAATTTGCAAACAGAACATGAAAAGTTGAGAATGAATGAGTTGAATAGCCTGCCAAGTATACTTTTGTACAAAAGTACATACTATTATTTATATGAAAGAGGTTCAATCCTTTTACAACAGGAGTAAGGGAGCGCTGCTGTAACGCCTACATCAATTTTACAGGAAGATGCTGGTAACATAAGAGTTATCGTTCTTGTTTGAAGTAATCCATACGCCAATATGGAAACTATTTAAAAGGCAGTACTTAGAAGTTGCGGATGACAAACAGGACACAATATATGGATAACAACTTCTTTAATACTGTAAAAAGCGACGTTTCGGTAAAGATCAACCGTTGTCAAGCAATACTGAATGAGGGACATTGTACAGAATATGTATAGTAGGTGGAGTGGAGGATTAACAGTAACAACAACTGCTTGCATGAGTTGGATAACTTGAGTAAGTAATGACAACAGAAGGATAATACTGTTACACATGATGGACAGAGAGCACCTACGTCCCAAAGAGAGACGAAAAATTAAAAAAAACTAACGACAGCGCACAAAATAATAATGAACGAATGTCCCTCATATCTAAATGATTTGTTACCCCACAATAGATCAGCTGCTTCAAATTATAACCCACGTAACAAACAGAACATGACTGTACATTTCGCCAGAACAAGTACATTTCAGAAATCATTTATTGTAGACTCTTTAAAACAATGGAATTCACAAAATGAAAATGTTAAAAATGGGATCTTTGTAGCTGAATTAAAAACAAAAAATGTACCAAAATGTTATTAAATCTCCATATTTTTCCAATTTTGGAAAGCATGAAATTAATATTATACACTCAAGACTTAGACAAAGATGTAGCAATCTAAATGATGATTTTTTTTAGGTTTAATTTGTCAGACACTATTTCTTGCTCTTGTGGTTCCCCATGCGAAAATGCTTTTCACTATTTTATTGAATATGAAAATCTTAAGACAATCCTAAATGAGATTAAACAAATGTGACGTGTCCAAGGGACGCAACTCTGCACAGCGAAACGCAGCGCCTTAGACGACCCGTGCCACCATGTATTGATGAAGATATTGAGGTCGAGAATATTTCTTCATGCTGAGATTTCTGTTCAAGCAGATGGGAGCTAGGAACTAGACATAGTGTTTACTCTCGCGTGTCACATTATCGTGCTTACCGCCGTGCAGCAATATGAATACAAGTGCGTTAGAGTAGAACCATTTCCTCGCTATCCGAATTGGAACGCTATCAGAACTTGATGCGTTTCAGATCCTAGATCACGAAATGATTTCTCTTTTACATGTCACCTTGCTCATCAACAGTCGCTAGCTTCCTGTTGTTCTATTGATTTATTCACAATTACTTAGGCCTAATTATTTTGCTGGTGTACGTTGGATCAATATTGCCGACCAGCGTTTTTCAACCAATCATTTGTCAGCATACCTGCCCATTTTTTTCACAATGTGTCTTTGTGTGGCCTCCGCATCAGTGATATATGAACCGGTTTAGGAAACCAGATATAGCATCTACCCGTGTGGCCATGCATGAATCATTCTACTGTAACACGGCCATGCCTTATAGCGCATCGCATCATAGCGTGTTTTTGGTTTTGTAACCGTTATTGATTTATGTAGATGCAAATGAAACGACAGCTGTTGGTCTTGTTGAGTCAGTCACATTGTGAACGCGGACGGAAAGTGAAGGTTGTAAGAGATATTGTGCAATACTGTCAATAAGTAGTGAGTACGGTACCGGGATACCCCAAGACTGCATTCACTCGCATCCTCAAGTCCCCCATCTCTCACCATGGCTACGACAACGCTGGCTGTTGTGTGCTTCCTGTATAGTCTACATCTCATGGTGCTAGGTGAGTTCAACTACGGCAATACAGTGTTAGAACTAAACTCAAACCTTTACTGATCTTTACTGGGCTAGCCCGGCTGAAGGTAACACGCCCTTGTAATCTAGCGGAGAGCTGCGATAGGGTCCTTCAGTCAAAACATAGCTAGGGTCATGTTTAGACTGTTGGATTACATCGCAGCTCTCGGTTTCATTGTAATGTTAATAGGGACATGTGTACTAGTTCAGGGGATTCGCCGATGCTACGTTGATGATACTGTGTTATCTAACTCTGGATTTTGGAGCACCTTTAGAATACAGTACCACATTAGTCTGGTCATTTTGGTCGAAATAAATGGCCAACCTCAAGAAAATTGCAACAGAATTAATTCATACTTTATGTTATTTGGTAGCATGTCAGCTTTCAGGAAAAAAAGGTCTACCAAAATCAACTCATGGGAATGACCTTTCTCAAGGTCACAAGACATAGGCCTTATATAATTCGTATTTTCGTATTCTTTGATATTTGTAGGAAGGAAGAGATTCAAATTTATTATAGTTTTCTTTCTAATATAACTAAATTTAAGAACAATCTGGGTATACAACTTTTATTTTTACTTTCTAAAAAATATCACAGGGACAATTTAATTCATTAATAGTTCAAGGTCAAATAGAGGACATATATGAAGAGTGGCCGAGAAGTTAAATGTTGCCATAGATTTTCAAGTATTGGAATAAAGTCATACATATTATATTCAAATGTAAGATAATCACACTTCATATATCATCTTAAGAACTTAATGTACTTATTGTGGAAGAAACCACCTTATTGTGTGTGTGTGTGTGTGGGGGGGGGGGGGGGACAGTCATACATAGCCATTAATAATTGTAGCCGGTGACAGTCTGAGGTAACAATGAGCAAGCCTCCAAGCCTCCGACGGAAATATTTGCTATTTTATGTTATTTGGATGCAAGTTTTGTCGTTTATATAATTCCAAAGACAATGGATTTTGATAAGTCAAGTGTCCTTCAATACAAGTTTTACAATTTCGTACAAGTAATACTATTTTGTCCGTAGAATGTTCCTTTGATTGAGACTCTGCCCGATTTGTCACTCGCGTACAAGGGGAAATGAATATCATTTGTTCCAGTATACTTGTTTTAGATTTGAAAGAAAATTATTACCAAACTATTGTCGTATAAATCCCAACTTTTATAAACTACGATGCTTATTCACAACTACTGATAGTTGAACACTCATTCGTTTAAGCAAGTATATTGGTTGCATATTTCAGAAGTTACTTTTGTTGTTGTTGTATAATGCCGCACTCAGCAATATTGCAGCTATATGACGGCGGCCAGTAAATAATCGAGTCTGGACCAGACAATCCAGTGATTGACATCATGAGCAGCGATCCACGCAATTGGGATCGATGACATGCATCAACCAAGTCAGCGAGCCTGACCACCCGATCCCGTTAGTAGTCGCCTTTAACGACAAGCACAGTCGCCTTTTACTGCAAGTATATATGATACTGTGATGTTGTTGTGCTAGATGTAAATAATATAACGTAGCTGTAGTTTCGAAAGATAATCCAGTAATAAAACACTTACAGAACAATAATCATCTTTAATGTCAATTATATCATGTATGCTATTTCTCATATCACTTTAATACATTGTAATTTGTATGTGTATCATGTTTGGGAGAGGCATTCAGATAAGCAAAATTTGCTTGTTTGCCAATCCCTCCACTTTATGGAAATAAATATGTTAATATCATAAAGAACTGAAACTTGGTACCGCATGGGTAGTTGGCCGACTATAGTCTATTCTGGTGAAAGGGGCCGCGGCGAAACTCATGTCAGCCGGTTATCTATTACTGTCGCTGATACGCTGAGTGAACACAGGCTATACTGACTATAGATTCATTTATTTTAGTGAGCGAATCTATTCAATTTGAGTATAAGTACAAGATAATTATAGACTATTGCATAGCATAGCAATATGGCAAACGCTCAAGTGAGTGAGTGAGTATGGTTTTACGCCGCTTTTAGCAATATTCCAGTTATATCAGGGCGGGGGGCACCTGAGTGAGTGAGTTGGGTTTGACAGTATTCCAGTTATATCACGGCGTGTCAGCTTAATGTGGAAGGAAAGCCCGAAGTGATGCAGGTCTTAGACGTTTACCTCTTCGGTGAAACCCACGAGCACGGGTATGGTGCTGACAAACCTAGAAACGTTATCGGGGCGAACAGGGATTCGAACCCACAATCATAGGTTTCTGGAGTGCCCAAAGGACGCAACTCTGCACAGCGAATCGCGGCGCCTTAGACGATTGGGCCACCCGTGCCCCCGAGAGCAATCTCATTAAAATCAGATCAGAAATTTAAAACTGATAAGAAGAACACTCTGGAATGGCTTATAGATGGCCTAGATTGTATGGATATAATCATAAAACCCGTAACTGTCGTTCGGAATACCCCGTGTCAAATATTTCGTGGTTGCATGATTAGAAAACACATTCCTACTGTCACTTTCATGATCTGGTAAGCGACGCTCTGATTGGTCGGATGAAAGGTCGTTCTGACGCGACCCCTAATGGGATGTCCTCAGATCTTTGTTTGGCGATAGCGAGTATAAAGATTTGACTTTAATGAGATTGCCCCGAGGGACACCAGAAATGGGCTTCACGCATTGCACCCATGTGGGGAATCGAACCCGGGCCTTCGGCGAATAAACACACAAGTGCCTCGCTGTATTCCAAACAATCTTTGGGGACAGTATTTGGTCTACTCCTGCTACAAATTTAGTTTCAAGTCAAGAAACGGAGACAGAATCCACTGGCGCTGTTGTCTGAGATCATGCCGTTCCAGAATGGTAGCCGTAATTCTGAAAGAAGAAAAATGTCTTACAGCATCGTGCCAAAAGAGAGTAAAGTTGTTTAAATTCCTATATATTTCAAGTAATAACATCTGCATTTGCTGAATTTTCCTGGTTCCGTTTTTCACCAATTTCCCAGACAAAAAAAAAGTTACAAGCCGGTTAAAAGAGTTAATTTTGTGATTTTAAACAGTAAAACAAATTCACTCAAGACGAGAAATGTCAATATCGGGTGTTTTAGAAATAGGTAACTTGTTCCGATATCAATATTGTCAAGATTGGTTGTAAAACGTAATGAATTTAATGAATTGCAAATTACGTACGCATTACGCAACTGATTATACATCATGTCACTCATGGGCTTCCATACATTTTTTATTTTATCAAAGAGGGTCCACTTTTCGATATAATTTTTCACATATTTATGTTTCTAACAATTGTAACAATGTTGGATGAATTTATAAAAGACAGGAATATGGTTATCGGTCGTGTTTGACACACATGTTCTCTGCTGGTGCAGCCCTAGTTACATAGCAGACGACGCTACACAATTTATGGTTGACGGGCATGTTAGAAGTATATTGGAAGCCAACTGCTATTATTTTCATCATTATTAATTACATTTTTAAATAAATGTTTATTTGTCAACTTACCATGAAATAATACGGCTCCGTTAGCGTTGTTTTTTTCTGAATATTTTCCAAGGCACTAGCAGGATCACTACGAATTATCTCCCTTTGCGAGCTCTTCTTGATGTACGGCGGCCCGTAGATGCTATATTCTCCTCGTTGGTTTTTATCTTTTTTGATGCGGGAATTAACCATTTTCCCCGAAGGTTGATTTTGGTAGACTTTTTGATACAAACTCAAATACATTCAATTAAAAGGAAACAGTCGTAAAATATTCTGCAATTTTCTTGAGGTTAAATTACAGAATGACCAGACTACATGTACAACTTCTCGTGAGGACGATCTCTGTCGTAGGTCACGTGTCTCAAAGACAAGCAACCAGCTTCTGTGGGCTTTTGTCCTATTTCGTTATCTTCATGTACAAGAGTGGTGAGGAATGAGCCGATATGGGGAGAACAGGGTACGGCTCTTGGGATGTAATAATTCTCTGGGTGATTTTTGTGACAGAAAAGTGTGATCTGGAACACTGTATGGATAATGTGGATAACTGTTAGGAACAAGGGAGGCATGAGCATTGCTAGTGACGACACAAGGGTGAGTTCGCTTTTGAATCAGTACTGAAAATATGTAGCTGGTGAAAGTGGCTTGTGTGAATGTTCCAGGACAGTTTCCAATAGCCAAAATATTCGACACTTAACCATTTCATCCTATTTTCTCGACGTTTTTGTGTGAAGAATATTAGGAGCAGCTATAGAACCAATGATAGGTCACTATAAACAGGTACCTTACCCAAATGATAGTAAAGGGTGATTAATCGTATAGGGGATCCAAGGGCTAAGGATAGCGTTCGGGGTAACCTGCACTAACACAGGCGACATTTGGATGTGTTCAGCGCCAATATAATATTTAAGGACCGAACAGATAATATATGTATATTAGTTCCTATTTATCATCATTTTAGCCACTTGAATTACGAAAGAACAAAATAAAAAATATATAGCCGCAGGCTATATTTTGTGAACAAATATTCAAAACTCTCAACATCGCTGGGCCTATTCAATGACATTGCGTGTAGAGATGATAGATCACTGGGTGGAGCTTATGCACACTCGATGACCCCTAACGTCACAGGGCATTGTTTCGTAGGTGTGACTGGCAAAAAAACAAACTAAGAATTACGTCATAGGGTATTGTGACGTGTTTGAAAAGTTTGTGGTACTGTATTCTAAAGGTAGGCCAATTTTTTAAAGACCCGTGGACATCATGAACATAGTTGTCACGTGTGCTATCTCGGCTGACCAATCAGACTCGACACCTATGTGAAACACCTGAAGCGAACTTATGTGGTCAGTTGGGAAACGAAATTGGGTCATAATATCACAAAATGCTGTATATATTTTAAAATATTAGATTGTTACAAAGACACGTGACATTGGACAAGTTGTTTTTGTTCCTTTATGTGGAAATCTGCGGACACATTTCTCAAACAAGGTAACTGCCTGATATTACACATATAACTTTTGTCGGCTGTAATTACGATTTTTGCATTTTGTTTTCATACATTTGCTGTAGCAAGAACACGGGAGGCCTCAACGGCAATTGATCAAATTGTTCCATACACATATCACATATCCGGCAATCAGTTGTTCCAAAGTGCTTCACTTATAGTTATTATTATTTTACATATACGTAGTAAAATCTGGAACTGAAATACCTCGATGTTGCAATATTTTATATCCGATAAAATATTGGTTTCAGATATTATTCATCCGATCATTGCATCAATATTCTTTGAAGTATTTTTTATTGTGTATTTTTTTAACCGAATCACCAGTAGATTGGTAGAAAATATGTACAGCTGATTGCTATATCCAGCTTAGTTCACGAGAAAATACACTCGTAAAATTATAATTCTGCATATAAAACATTGCCTAGCAGAACGGAAAATACAATTTAAATGGTAAATCATCATGTTTAGTGCTAATTTATCTGAATTTCACATTTTCTATTGATGAAGAGTGTTATCACTTTGTCATTATATCAGAGGAATATGTAGGTTTTTGATATTCAATGTTGACCGATATTTCCATCCCTTTCGAGTCGTACATGCATTAATCAACAACGAAACACATGTCAGTTTGGCTGCAGCCCTTACTGTATACCTTTGTTATGATATACGGCTTCTCATTCTTCGATCCTCCAATAGGTGTCGCTTCACACATCGCAGCGAGAATAGCACCGAACACAAGTCGAGCCAATTGAAAGTATAGTCCATAATAAGGAATTTTGAATCCATGAAGACAATGCCGATCCATATATACAAACTTTCCAAATTGGAGTGTTGTTTCCCTTTAACGCTAGGTACTATGTGTGTCTTCTGGCCATACTTCTACTTCATTCCAGGTGACGACGTGAAGGAAGTGAAGACGTGTACCTCCGATGCCAATACTACATTCAGTATCACCTGCCAGGAACAGGAGATGATGTATTTCCTCTATACAAATTTGCAAGATATGACAGACGATTGTAAGTCTGGCAGCTGCTCTTTCCGACTCTCCGTCAGTACTGACAGTGACTGCACCGGTGTCAGAGCGTGTGAGAAGACAGTGAGGAAAAGCTGGGGAGATGGCAGTTGTAACAAGACGACCAACTTCTATCAACCTACGTTATTATATGAGTGTATTTCTGGTATGTATTGTCTGCATATTGCTTTATTTGTTTGATTGTCACCCACTCAGCCTGGTCACACACTCAGCCAGGTCACACACTCAGCCAGGTCACACACTCAGTCAGGTCACACACTCAGTCAGGTCACACACTCAGTCAGGTCACACACTCAGCCAGGTCACACACTCAGGTCACACACTCAGCCAGGTCACACATGCAGTAAGGTCACACACTCAGTCAGGTCACACACTCACTCACTCACACACATGCAGTCAGGTCACACACTCAGCCAGGTCACACATGCAGTCAGGTCACACACTCAGCCAGGTTACACACTCAGGTCACACACTCAGCCAGGTCACACATGCAGTAAGGTCACACACTCAGTCAGGTCACACACTCACTCACTCACACACATGCAGTCAGGTCACACACTCAGCCAGGTCACACATGCAGTCAGGTCACACGTTCAGC
Source organism: Haliotis rufescens (assembly GCF_023055435.1). Lineage (NCBI taxonomy): Eukaryota > Metazoa > Mollusca > Gastropoda > Lepetellida > Haliotidae > Haliotis > Haliotis rufescens. Next base: position 7,744,546 of record NW_025963957.1, on the reverse strand, counting down.
CAGGTCACACACCCACAAACTCACACACATGCAGACAGATCACACACCCACTCACTCACACACATGCAGTCAGGTCACACACTCAGCCAGGTCCCACGCTCAGTCATGTCACACATGCAGTCAGGTCACTAACTCAGCCAGGTCACACACTCAGGTCACACACTCAGCCAAGTCACACATGCAGTAAGGTCACACACTCAGTCAGGTCACACACTCAGCCAGGTCACACACGCAGTCAAGTCATACACCCAGTCAAGTCACACATGCAGTCAGGTCACACATGCAGCCTGGTCACACACGCAGTCAGGTCACACACTCAGCCAGGTCACACACATGCAGTCAGGTCACACATGAAATAAGGTCACACACTCAGTCAGGTCACACAACCACTCACTCACATACATGCAGTCAGGTCACACACTCAGCCAGGTCACACATGCAGTCAGGTGACACGCTCAGCCAGGTCACGTGCACACATGCAGTCAGGTAACACACTCAGCCAGGTCACACATGCAGTCAGGTCACACACTCACTCACTCACAAACATGGAGTCAGGTCACACACTCAGCCAGGTCACACATGCAGTCAGGTCACACACTCAGCCAGGTCACACACCCACTCACTCATACACATGCAGTCAGGTCACACACTCAACCAGGTAACACACTCAGTCAGGTCACACACTCAGTCAGGTCAAACATGCAGTCAGGTCACTTTCTCAGCCAGGTCCCACACTCAGGTCACACATTCAGCTAGGTCACACACTCAGTCAGGTCACACATTCAGTCAGGTCAAACACGCAGTCAGGTCACACACTCAGCCAGGTCACACACTCAGTCAGGTCACACATGAAGTAAGGTCACACACTCAGTCAGGTCACACACCCACTCACTCACATACATGCAGTCAGGTCACACACTCAGCCAGGTCACACACTCAGTCAGGTCACACACTCAGCCAGGTCACACACTCACTCACTCACACACATGCAGTCAGGTCACACACTCAGCCAGTTCACACATGCAGTCAGGTCACACGCTCAGCCAGGTCACACACCCACTCACTCACACACATGCAGTCAGGTCACACACTCAGTCAGGTCACACACACACTCACTCACACATATGCAGTCAGGTCACACGCTCAGTCAGGTCACACACCCACTCACTCACACACATGCAGTCAGGTCACACGCTCAGCCAGATCACACATGCAGTCAGGTCACACGCTCAGCCAGGTCACACACTCAGTCAGGTCACACGCTCAGCCAGGTCACACGCTAAGTCAGGTCACACACTCAGTCAGGTCACACACTCAGCCAGGTCACACACTCAGTCAGGTCACACACTCAGTCAGGTCACACGCTCATCCAGGTCACACACTCAGTCAGGGCACACACTCAGTCAGGTCACACACTCAGCGAGGTCACACACTCAGTCAGGTCACACACTCAGTCAGGTCACACACCCACTCACTCACACACATGCAGTCAGGTCACACACTCAGTAAGGTCACACACCCACTCACTCACACACATGCAGTCAGGTCACACACATGCAGTCAGGTCACACACGCAGTCAGGTCACACACTCAGCCAGGTCACACACATGCAGTCAGGTCACACATGAAATAAGGTCACACACTCAGTCAGGTCACACACCCACTCACTCACATACATGCAGTCAGGTCACACACTCAGCCAGGTCACACATGCAGTCAGGTGACACGCTCAGCCAGGTCTCACATGCAGTCAGGTCACACACTCAGCCAGGTCACACATGCAGTCAGGTCACACACTCACTCACTCGCAAACATGGAGTCAGGTCACACACTCAGCCAAGTCACACATGCAGTCAGGTCACACACCCACTCACTCATACACATGCAGTCAGGTCAAACACTCAGCCAGGTCACACACTCAGTCAGGTCACACACTCAGTCAGGTCACACATGCAGTCAGGTCACTTTCTCAGCCAGGTCACACACTCAGCTCACACATTCAGCTACGTCACACACTCAGTCAGGTCACACATTCAGTCAGGTCACACACGCAGTCAGGTCACACACTCAGCCAGGTCACACACATGCAGTCAGGTCACACACTCAGTGACACATGAAGTAAGGTCACACACTCAGTCAGGTCACACACCCACTCACTCACATACATGCAGTCAGGTTACACACTCAGCCAGGTCACACACGCAGTCAGGTCACACACTCAGCCAGGTCACACACTCACTCACTCACACACATGCAGTCAGGTCACACACTCAGCCTGGTCACACACGCAGTCAAGTCATACACCCAGTCAAGTCACACATGCAGTCAGGTCACACATGCAGCCTGGTCACACACGCAGTCAAGTCACACATGCAGCCTGGTCACACACACAGTCAGGTCACACCCACAGTGAATTCACATACACAGTCAAGTCACACATGCAGCCTGGTCACACACACAGTCAGGTCACACACACAGTCAGATCCCACAGGTCCCACACTCAGCCTGGTCACACACGCAGTCAAGTCACACATGCAGTTAGGTCACACATACTTGGACAGGTCACACACTCAGCCTGGTCACACACGCAGTCAAGTCACACATGCAGTCAGGTCACACACACTGTCAAGTCACACATGCAGGCTGGTCACACACACAGTCAGGTCACACACACACAGTCAGGTCACACACACAGTCAGATCCCACAGGTCCCACACTCAGCCTGGTCACACACGCAGTCAAGTCACACATGCAGTTAGGTCACACATACGTGGTCAGGTCACACATACGTGGTCAGGTCACACACTCAGCCTGGTCACACACGCAGTCAAGTCACACATGCAGTCAGGTCAAACACGCAGTCAGGTCACACATGCAGTCAGGTCACACACTCAGGTCATAAACTCAGCCTGGTCACACACGCAGTCAGGTGACACACTCAGCCAGACAGACACTGTTAGCAAACATATGGCTGGACATTATTTGGCACTAAATACTAAATGGGTCAGTCACTCAGGGAGTGTATTTCTATAATGATAAAAATATTATTAGCCTTGTGTATTTCTGTATTTTATATACAATATATACTCACACGCAAAAGAAACGCAAGTCGAGTATGCAGTCTACATGTTATTTATTTAAAGACAAGAAATACTAATAGGGCAAGATTGACAAAAATTTGACTGAAAACAGTTTAATGGATTTAAAGGCAGATGACATAAGTGGGTTTTTTCAAATGTTAAGGGCTTACACAGTTTCGGGTCAATACCATAAATGTCAGTAAATACCTGGTGTGACCACCATTAGCATTGATCACTGCCACACATCTCCTGTACATTGAGTGGATCAGACGATTTGTGAAGGCCCTAGGGATCCTCCTGCCCACATCCAGAGCAGCTGTGCGTAGTTCATCGGCAGTTGTAGGGACTGGGGGCACATTGTGCAGACGCCTTTGAACCTCATCCCACAAGTGTTCGATGGGGTTCAGATCAAGGCTGAGGGCTGGCCACGGTAGAACACAGATGTGTTGTTGCAGACACTGCAAACACGAAAACGTCGTTTTTTTCCGTATATGGTCATTGGACGGAAAAACGACTAAAAATTCATTAAAATTGATTAATTGGTCAGCGTCTAGAAAGTGTCCAGAAAAGGGTCGAGTTTTTCAAGCGTAAAATGGACGGAAAAACGATGCTTTTTGCTCCGCCTTGTACAACTGTTAACGGCCAATCAGATGGCGCTGGTCCCCCGACGCACGTGATGTCCAAGGCTTCCTTTCGGAAGCTTTAGGTTTCGTATTTCTGGGATGCCTTGCTCTAGTATCTGTCGCGCGCAGTGCAGCGAGATTTGCTGATAAGCTAGTTTTAGGATATGTAACATGTTAATGGAATTCAGACACGCGCCAAGAAGTCAAACCAAACAATGTTACTAAGTTTATTGTGGTAACGGCTATGTACAGTTACCCCTATCGGACAATGGGTTGTGTTTCATTTGGTTATAACAATAACTAAGTTTTTAATGTGAAGTTTACTAGATATACGACTTGGACGCGAGGTCGGTCACATGACGTTCTTCACGTGACTGTATTCTTGAAAAGGCGTAAACACTGACTACTTCCACATTCCTGGGGAAAACCCTTGGAATTCCCTGGTACGAATTCATACAGAAGCGTGGTTGCAAGCCCATTTAAGTATACCCTCGCTACAACCCATCCCAGAGAGAAAAAAACACGAAAAATCCAAACTGTCGCAGTGACAATTTACAGAAATCTATGAATTGACCTTAGTATCTGTTTGACACATCTTCACAATCACCTTTCAATGATCGGCCAATTGATCAGTGATGCCAAAGGCTTGAAATAGCCACAGGTTAATTAACAACTTCGAAAATATCTCCCGTCACGTTTATCGTGTCGGCCATTTTGACGTATTGTACTTGATGTAAATGTATTACGACGCTGTCATTGTAATTGACTCACTGAGGTAATTCTGTAAAAGATCTTCTCATCTAATGAGGATATTGTTTAGAATATATTTCTCGTAAACATACTAAAACATATGTTCCTCGCTTTGGGGGGAACTATTTTATTCCGGGGTGGCCCATTTAATCTAGTAGTGAGTCAAGGCACCATGCGTGATCTGTTATTTTATGTGTTTAAATTACGATTTGGGGCGTTAATAAAATACACTGACGCAAGTATATTCTATTCAAATCAATTTTACATATTACATAACATCACTGCACAAAATATGAACAATTGCAGTAACACACTACGGTAATCGCATTAAACATCATTTTCAACTGTACAGTATTTCAGTATTTCAGTTATATCATGGTGTATCAAACTGATGTGGGATAAAAATCCGAAGTGGTTCAGGTCATCCAATGGGTGTTCGGGAAAAGGTGAGCGTATCCTGCCACACAAGTGGCACCCGTCACAAACACATGCAAGGACAAGTCAATTGTTCACCTGAACAAAGCACGGAAACACACAATGATGCCCGTCCTCAGTTTAACCGAGCATGTAAATTATTTTGTCCGTCAAAAACATGGACGAGTATAAACAATATGTTCATTCACGTAATACATGTCATACATTTGACAAAATGTATTGACTCGGAGCATTATTGTTAATCACAGCGTAAGCAGTTGAACTCATCACCCATCCCATTATTGATAACCCTTCTTGAAGATCTATGAAATCAGAAGCTGCAACACTCTATCTTTTAACTGGCATGTCAGACTTCTATTTCATTACTCAGTTTTATTTGCACGGATTACTATGGAAGGGACATTGTCTCGTTGTCGCATTGTCGCATTGACGCCTTTACAAAAACAAGCAAAACGTGTCAAAATTAACAAAAGCGCGACAATTGGCCATTTGTCGCATTGTCGCGTGTTCGCATTGTCGCTCTTTGATAATCCTTTTCTGTATTTTACAAAAGGGCGACGATGCCGTAACGCGACATTTTCAAGGTCAAAATATGTCTCGTTGTCGCATTGTCGCCCCATCACAAATGTGTATAAAAGGCGTAAAGTTCAGTTATTGTTACAGTTAGGAAGTTCAACCTGATAAATGTACGTCTTGAAATGAAAACACAAGTCCGTCCGAGAGTCCATAACGTTTTATTGTGAGCTCTTCTCTAAAGGTGCTTAGTGTTCAACTCCCAGTTCCAAACACGTAGTACCTCCTCAATAATCCACATACCTCCAGTGCAGTGGTCTTCCGGACGATCTTACTCTTGACCGTATTAGACAACTGACGAGTGCACGCCTGACCTATGACCTCGTTGCAACACTCGTGATGTGTTTGCCGAAGGGAGAGGTGTAGGAAATGTGTGCTCCAGCCCAGCGCAGAGCTCGCGACACACTGTATACTGATGTATACAGTGTATTGCAGTTGATATACTGTATACTGCATGTGATATTTATTTGCGGAAATGTTACAACTTTCAAGATTCAAGATTCAATTTGCATATATTTCATATACAACAGACCGCCGTCATATATCACTGGAATACTGCTGAGAGCGGCGTTAAAACAAATTGTTTTCATAATGGAGCGCTGCAGTCATTTAAAATAGAACCATTTACATATGTACAGAAAATATATTATTAACCAGGTCTTTGGGAAAAGATATCAGATTTTTATAAGCAGCCAGCAGAGAATAATGTAAAACATGAGGCCAACTCAAGTCTATAATGATTGGGAAAGTCTAGATTTCCACAGCTCTAGCCTGAAATTAAGAATTGTTCTATGCTCCATTTTAATTGTATTATTTTCATTTTGTAGACATGGATGGACCAACCAGGAAAGAAATTGATGGAATATTAATATCACATGTTACCACTGATCCAGTTAAATTCATCACACAATAATAAATTAGTATTTGACATTACGGCATTTCATTATTAGGGCATGATCATGTACATGTTCACTGTAGTAATGTACACACCAGTCAACTTGATTATAATTTTTATCAAAGTGTAGCGCGGCATCAACGATTACTTTATGATATCCTCACTTGTCATCGATATATTGACATCGAACAATGGACGGCAATTCGAAATTCTTATGGATAGCTTCAATAGGGACAGCGCCGGTGTCAGTACAATTTTCCTAGTTAAAATAAGTATCTACAACATATAATCTGAAGCAGACAAGAACAATATTTTTTTATTAATGCTTACTTTCATTGATAGAATTAAGGCAATCTAGGCTTGCCAAATCGTTCTAGACTTGAGCTGGATTCCTTTTAAATTTATTCTGTATGGTCTGGGAGACGAACGGGCGTCAGTATCGCATGGAGAACTGGGACAGCCTTAATCAGTGTAATCGGATATGTTGTGGAGTTTCGGTTTTGGGCTGTTTGCTGAATATATAGAATTGCGAGTTATGTATACTCTGTATTCTTTCGTCATGGTAGCATATATATTTTCTATGTTGCTTTTTGAATTATCCACAAATAATGAGAACTACAATGTAAACCTCTCTCTGGAGATATGCAATACTACTACTGAAGGGCATATCTGAAAAATGGGACTTCTCGACAAATATTTCTTTCTTAAATACTACCCGTTACAGGCATTCTGATCATTATATCATACTTTGTACAGTTCAAAAGTCAAATAATGGCAAATTGTGTATCTTTCTACATTTTGAATTCATTATATTTTCTGAAATAAAACCTTAGCATCAGATAGTGATATACACGAATATGATCTATACTATTATAAATGAATTATCAATTTCGTATTATGAATTAGATAAACAGAAATATGATAGTAAAACAAATTATTTTAATCTATTCTTGTGAATAGGTAACGAGAGATCTAGGCAACGCACTAACGTAGCCATTTATGAAAAATGAAATATTAAAAGTTTAGGGGTTTGAACATGCACATTGAATGACAGGGAAGAAAGCAACGCAATAATTAAATTATGAATCAAATTATGTTATAAATATAACAGAATATTTAGAAAATATAACTTTAATTTCTCATTGTTGGAAGGTGTTTAATAATTATATAGATTTTGTTTGATTGTTTGTTGTTTAACGCCACACTCAGCAATATACCAGCTATATGACGGTGGTTCGTAAATAATCCAGTCTGGACCAAACAATTTAGTCATTATCATCAAGAGCACCGATCTACGCATTTGGGATACGATGACATGCATCAACCAAGTCAGCGAGCCAAGTCGCCTTCGTACAAGCTTGGGTTGTTGAATGCCTATTCTAACCCGGATCTTCACGGGTATTTTTTTAAATAATAAGGTACAATGAAATTCTGTATATGTCCATAATAAGTGTGTATAAGTAGATGGATAATATGTCCATACACGCCAAGTAAATGGTATATGCATTTAATTTAATTTAAATGCAAATGATTCAATGATGAGTTCTTTCACAAGTTCATATTTCAAGGCATGTATTTATTTGATATTCATAATAACTCCACAAAAGCTACACAATGGCAACAAAACGGTACCAGCATCACAGATACCAATAATACATGAGATACATATAATTACTTTAAAGTTAAAACATGTATCTAAATAGAAAATTAAAAGGATACACTTCCGACATTTTTCGTATTTTGTTTTCGTTTGGAGAGAGAAGTTGTGATTGGTATCTGATGGGTGCAAACAGGTGTTCCCTTCCGCCCAGGCCTTGCGGCAATGCTATAGCCCAAAATGAAACAAGCCTTGTTCAACAGGTTCAGACTCAAATTTCTATCCCACTTGGGCTCCTTTTAAATTTAAATATAATTTCTCGTGTCGATATGTGTCAGAAGAAATGAAATATTACAGCACTGGTGAATAGGTTATATGCGCATGTCAGCGTCGATCCTATAATATCATTTTATGCAAAATACATATATACTGATGAATTAAGGTAGTAATACTACGCAAATATATGTCCAGATGCATACATCAGTATCATCTCGTGATCTTAATTCGTGCTTTGAGCCCATTTTCTACCGGAGATTCTGGGGTGTTACATCACACCAGAAAGCCAGGTCCAAATTCAAGTCATAATTTCATGGTCCGTCTTGTATGTTGGAAATCAATATCGCAATATGGCTAAACATTGCTGAACGTGGTATTAACCCGATTACTCACATAATTATTCCATTTTCTACAGTCATCTACGAACACTGTACTATCTTTAAGGAGGTATATCCATACATATATGTCCACATTTATATGTATAAAGCAAGTCGTCCTGCACTCTTCCTTAAAAGATAAATGTTAAGCATTTCCTCTGTGTGGATTTATATAATGTAATATCGTTTTAATGTAATGCTGATGCAGTAAACGTACCACAGACCTGATGCTAGAATAACATCTAATTTCTGAAATGAACATATTTTACAGAAAAAAACAGTTGTTTAAACAATACTTATAAAATATAAGAACAAGGAGCCAAGAGCCAAATATTGGGCTGTGTTGGACATATTTGTTTCGGGGTCTTATGACAGACAAACCTGATGCCTTTAAGTATAAAGATAAGTAAGTATAGATGTTGTACATATTCAAATATGTTCGTCATTAACCCAGCCTTGAAAAATATTGAAAGATGAGTGGTAACTATTTATGCCATTATTTCAAATTAGAATGAGAGCACATTAGGAAAGCATGGTACTTTAATATACGTATCTTGTTAACCCAATATACTTTTTTAAGTAAGAGCAGCATGTATATGGAGAGTATATGTTTGGTGCGTGACTTATCACACAGTACTTTCAGAAAGTGTGCATATTCTGTTTATCGGCAATAAATAACATAAGACGATTCATACGGGTAAATACGATTTACTTCAGAACTAGTATAGATTATTTAAGGTTAGGGGGAAATGTATGTAATTAACAGAACTTTGGCCGGGTTTGAAGGATTTGGGTCCTGGCTTGGGCTTTGTGTTGGGCGTGTAGACGGCATTTCCAGGTTTGACGTGTCAATGACAAAAATGATGTCAGATGCAATTCTCTGCCTTTTCGGGTGAACAATTGGCTTGCCTTTGGATGTGTTTGTAGCGGGTGCCACTAGTGGATCGGAATGAGCTCGCGTTTTTGCGAGCATCCAATGTCATCATTTATTATGATGAATCATGAAACATGCTCCTGATGTTGTCGCAATGGTGCAGTTGGCGCTACTTTTGGCAAGGGTTTCTCATGATAATGGAAATGCTTATGTCGCTTTTGTTGACCGATAAACATGAAAAGATATAATGTTAGTGTATATGTAGTTAAGAAACAAACGACGAGTGGGAGTTGTTTATTGTACGATAAACAACGACCGAGACTCGTTTATTTCTATATTAGATATCAACATTACGTACAGCCTCTTTTAGGGTGTTAAATTAGGAAAAAATACACGCTTTACATTATTTACACGTACTTAAATAATGATGATTCCTTGAATAGAATCCGACAGCAGCCATGCTAGATAAATCCATTTTAGGATTTGAGTTTGGTCCCGCATATTCTCACAATTTTCTCGTCAATCATCTGTTAGTACCTTTTCTCCCAATACCGATTGTCATATCACTCTCACTTTCGGATTCTCCAGCAACATTTATTGGGAACAACTCACTAGACACATACCTCTCAAAAATAAGGTCAAATTTACAAATTTTACTCTTCAAGTTGCGAGTGCATGTTCGAATCTCAATAAATGACGTCATGATAGAACAATTTTTATCGTGAAATAAATATCGCTTCCTTCTTTGTTCTTTGTTATTTATCGCGTAGCTATCTTATATCATCAAATGCCAATTTCTAATTGCTTTATCATGACGTATCCGTGTCATGTAGCAATAACACACACAAATATCGTTGACTTCGACGTTGAATAGTGTCATGAAATATGATTATCCTCTTGTGTGCAATATTTCTGGTTGATAAATCTAACATATTCTTACTTTAAGAATAGCGACTATACATTATTATATATCCCTTATCAGGTCTCTGTAACATTTGCAAAATGATACAAATATAAAAATACAACTGAACCTAAATGTAATGTTTTAATATCCTTACGTTGCTGAGTGCAGCATTTAACAACAAACAAACAAAACATAATATCTTTAAGAATTATGTTAACAATTCCGATGCTAAAAATAGTCTCACAATCTCCATACCTCTTTCTCTCTATGAAAACATAATAACTTTTTTTTTTAATAATCTGAAGGAATAATAATGGCAATACTATCATAATTATCATCATTATTTATGTTACTTATCCTCAAGTGAAGTAGTCCTCCACATTATACATTCAGTGAAGAAGCCCATGAACATATGAACTATGTAACCTACATTCATGGAAATTAGATGAACAGTTGAAGTTAGCATTTGATATTATTCGGTCGAACGTCTATTCTATTCGTGAAGAACATTTCACGTGGGACCAACAGAGGGAATTATGACTATCGACTTGCTAATTATTTTTTATATTCATGCCAGCTCAAACGATCTATTGGCTTGATTTATTGTTATGGTATCCACAAAATAAGTAGGATCCGATTTTTTCCGTTTTTGTTGAAATAAAACTGAATAATATTTGCTGTTTAATATCAAAGTTTGCCAAATTGTTACAAAATGTTTGCCCACAGCAAGGCTACGTATCCCCAAAATATTGTGCTAGGAACAGTATCACTGGACTGAGGGAGGGCGGTATTCCTCCTTGTGGGTCACCTGCTTGGCAATATGGGACAGGAAAACTGCAGGGGGTGAGGGCAGTTAAGTTGATGGTACAGACAGATAAGAGAGATCATTTTACAAATGTGAAACCTCAGTCCACAAAGGAAGAGGCGAAAGCTGAAACTTGGTGAGGTTTACAGAACAAAGGCAGTTACTTCTAGTTTCTTACAGACTCTCGAAGATACTTTTAATAAAACAATTAATGCGTGTGTGTGTGTGTGTGCGTGCGTGCGTGCGTGCGTGCGTGCGTGCGTGCGTGTGTGTGTGTGTGTGTGTGTGTGTGTGTGTGTGTGTGTGTGTGTGTGTGTGTGTGTGTGTGTTTGTGTGTGTGTGTGTGTGTGCGTGTGTGTGCGTGTGCGCGTGTGTGTTTGCGTGCGTGCGTGCGTGTGTGTGTGGGGGGGGGGGGGGGGGGGCGTGGGGGTGAGATTGGGGGGATAGATGATAGATTTAGCAACAAGTAAGGTCATCTTGAGTGGGAGGGTATTCACCGATGGATTAGCATATGAACTATGATTCTCTTTAGGCAGAAAATGAGGATCCACGATGCTCGACCTGGTAGAAGTTTGTTATCAAACCTCACAGCATTGGTTTTTTTGACTGACTGTAGCGTCAAAACAAACTCATTCATTTACTTGAACTGAATGTTCATCTTAATTGTTATGGATAGTCACGGAGCCATGATCCAGAGTGCAGGGTGTCATTAGATAGACATAAACTAAGTAATAATAGGATTACCAGAAAAACGGGGTTTTACACACAAGCCAATAAACATCGCTCATTAACACCAGAGTAAGTCAGTACAAGAACGAAAACTGCCCCATAATTATGTATAACATGCTTGTCGGGTATTGCTACATATATATGTGAAAACAAAGTTATTAAAATGAAGAGCAAAAGTGATGAAAGCTAACAATAAACGTGTATACGTGTTATATCGTCACTGCAAAAATAATGATTGTTTGTCTTTAGTATTAACATTAAAATACGTTATATCTGTATTAGCGTTATTGTCTTTGTTCCACCGGTGAGTCAGCGTTAGCCGTACTATCTCGTAGTATAATTGTATTTCTGAAGACATCAAGATACAGTTTTTTTACGATACATCACGTCTGCACTAGCGCTTGATAACAGCCTTGTGTTTGGGTGTTTCAGTGGTTTAAATCGCTGCTCTTGATATTGTTGATTAAACTTTGATACTATGAACAATATTATGTTATGTGAGAGGATGACTTTAGAACGGTAACATACTAATAGTATATAGGATGACATAAACAGAACAATGAGAAGTTCGACCAGATTAGTGTATAGGCAACATTTAATAATTAAAATAATTACATTCAACAACTCCCCTTTTAAGTCCATTTTCCTGACTTATAAGTAAATGCAAGAACAATCGGCCGGAATACAATGTATAGTTCTTGTCCACTTCCATATGACTATATAGCATACAATAAGCTATCGGATCCCGTTTAGATCGGTTTCGGTGGCAGCCTAGATAGCCATAGAATAGTTTCATCTTGGAATCTCCCATATCACTGGGGATACTCTTCAATTTAAATGGAGTTACTCATTACGATTCCGAACCTTCACGTGACTGTGTTTATGAATCATTGTCAAATAGTGGTGACATTAAATCTAGGAAACAATACGCGAAATCGCGCATGCACAGAACGGAAAATTTGGTCAAGGCATTAAGTAATCCGCATGCGCAGAACGATTGATTTCAGTACTTCCGCTAAGCGCTTCGAGTGCAGCGTCAAACGCGGGCCTGTAATCTAACACGCGGGGACTGACCAATGAAAACTGAGAAGTAGAAATACCGGTAGAGGCTGTTGCTTGATTGACAATGTCAATCAAGAAAGGGAGGAGCTTAACGCTATCGTTCTCTCCCAAAAAATTCCGATGTCAAATAACGACGTTATTTGGACGGAAAAACGATGGTTTGAAAACGTCCAAATAACGTCGTTTTTCCGTCCAATGACCATATACGGGAAAAAACGACGTTTTCGAGTTTGCAGTGAGAAAGGCCATGGTAGCTCTGGCAACACGGGGACGAGCGTTGTCCTAATGGAACATGTGTTGTTGATGTTGTGCAAAAAATGGAACAGCGTGGGGTCTGATCACTTGGTCGATATACCGCTAAGCAATGACGCCGTGTCCCCGACCTTGACCAACATTCAGAAAGCATATGGGTCCAAGTCTCGAATTTGGTCCAATCCCTGACCATATCATGACGCTAGGTCCACCCCATGGATCCCTTTCCACAACGTTTCTGTCAGCGAAACGATCACCTCGACGCCGCCAAATTCTGACTCTTCCGTCTGCATGAGAGACACAAAAGCGACTTTCATCAGAGAAGATGACACGCCTCCACTCACGATGACGCCAATTGTGATGACCCTGTGTCCACTGAAGTCGTGCTTGTCGATGCCGTGGTTGGAGAACAGCACGACGTGCTGGTCGGCGACATCTGAGGTTGTTGGAACGGAGACGTCGGATCACAGTGTCCCGACCAATGTGTCGATTATGTGTTCCTATGGTCTGTCGAGCGGAACGGATGTCGCTGGTGTTGATTGGTAATCTGCCGATCTTGTCGAGGTGTGGTGACCCTAGAACGACCGCTCCGAGGAAGGTCATCTGTGGTCTGTCTAGCATTGTATCGATGCAGGAGACGGTAAATTGTGGTTATGTTAATGTTGAAATGACGGGCAACATCTTGGACAGGCTCTCCAGCTTCCAAAGGTCCGATAACCTGGTTTCTCTGAATTTGATTTAGGCGTGGCATTGTTGACCAAGGAGTGGTAGGTCCAAGAATCGGCCACAGTTTTATACCCACTACGGCTCGTGACAGTTCGTGCATTTTCGATATCGCGAGAAATGGGTTCATAATACCCACATATTCATTGAAATGGTGTGTTTGGGCGATTCGTTTTTTATGTTGCGTTTTTACTCGGGGCTTCCAAAATGCAACCAAAAATATTGATAACACCATCAGGCTTCACTACATGCTAAAACCCGTATCAATTTATGGTTCCGTGTTTGTTACCTATTTGCTTAAAACCACTTCGTTTCTTTTGCGTGTGAGTATATTAGGACTAAAAATATGTAATATCTCACTCGGCTAGAAATCTATATATATCGTACGGAAGCATGACCTAGGATATGGGCAAACCCTATTTTTAACATTATACACAACAAAATATTGAGGTCATTCACAAAATGTTTTCTTAGATTTTCAAAGAACCACTAAATGGCATCTTCATAATGAGTTGTGTAATGTGCTGGAGACGGGACAGCTGGGATGGCCTGTGGGGCCCGGGTCCTACTTAGGACCTGACCCGAGTACCCGAGTTACGCTTCCCAGCCTTAATCCACTCACTCACTCACTCAGTGTGTGTTGCTTTCCAGAGAAACCACTTGACATCTGCAGTGTGGGCGGAGTTGCATCCGGGGTGGACAGTTACTTGTATCTGAAGTCTCCAAACTACCCAGGGAACTATACCGCAGACTACCCAAACAAGACCTGCACCTGTGAGATCCGGGGAGCGGGATTGAGCATGCTGATCATTGATGCCCTGATCCTGCCCCGCGCCAACGACACTGACAAATATACCATGACTGCAGGTTCCAACGTCTATCCCTCAGCTGGAGATGTTAACACTGTTGTGGGACACAGATTTTCTGGTGTACGACCATTTTCTGATCGGGAATTGGAGGATGTGAAGCAGGTGCAGTTGGTGTACAATGCCGGAGGGAATGAGAGCCATGACGGCAACCACTTGTGGATGAGAGTGAAGGGTAAGAGGGTTGTGTCACAGAAGGCAGCACATGTTACTGAATGTAGACATTTCTGCACCAAGTTCTTCCGTTAATACTTCTATTATCGAAAAGCAGAGGGAGGTTTCCAAAGAAGGAGCTTTAAGATATTTTAGTTACTTAGAAATGAATTATGCATGATGAATAATTCAAGTTCATGGTTATGTTTTTACGTCAATGTCATTGGGTGTCCTACTACCTTCCTCTTCACCATGATCGTCCGAGAGCGCTGCGGTAGTCTCGCAAAACTTGGCGTGTTCGGGCAGTAAAGTAAGTATTAGAGCCAGAGGTGTCTGCAAATACTTGTGAAAACAGTGCAGTCCCTTCACTGACATTTGCTCAAAGCTACAAGGCCTTAACATATCGACCATGGACTTCCAGATGGGGCGGTGGGGTAGCCTAGCGGTTAAAGCATTCGCTTGTCACACCGAAGGCCCGGGTTCGATTCACCACATCAGTAAAATGTGTGAAATCTGTTTCTTGTGTCCCGCTTCGATATTGCTGGAATATTGCTATAAGCGGCGTAAAACCATACTCACTCACTTACTCCCTCTGCTTCCAAACCTCTTAACAAAATTCTTTAGATCCAACAAAAACCAAATTTCAGGATTATAAGAGTGCAACAGTAACTGACAATGCAATGACTGATGCAGGGTTTTACGAGGCGCACAATCGTGGGTCTATTACGCACAAATATAAAGAATGGATGCAGAAAAACATACTACTGCGTCCCAATGGACGCACAATAACATTCATTAAGAGCAGTTATGGGTGTCTGTTATTTCACCCCTCAATCATGACCACTGTCCACATGATCACTGATTCATTCCAGGCTCTATAGTTTTTATCTGAACGTACAGTATAGATCAAAATTGTAATGCCATAAATATTGATATTTTGCATAGTACACAGAGATTTTCACAGGAGTTGTATAATGATTAACATACTAACAAAATATCTTTCATGAAACACGCACTTATTTACAACCATGTCAATCGTGACTGCATTAAATATTTTCGCTTCTATGGAAGTTTTTTGGTTCAATGTGAGCACTCGCACTCGGTGGTATTTGCTGCCGAAACTTTATTTCTTTTTAGACTGTTCCATTTTGACAAAAAGCGATCCTCTCTAAGGTTTTTCACAACAATTCCAACGAATAAGCACTTCGTTTGAAATGAAAGGCCTACATAATATTCATGATATTCCATCAAAATAAGGAAAGATGTGTTTACATTCAAATGTAATTTTACGTATAATCAAACGCCTGAAACGATGGAGGAATTGGGGTTTAATTTTGTCAAAACATGAAAAATATTAATTAAGTACCTTTTATGAAAATGACTGTGCCCAGTAAGCATTATACATTCAATTCAAGTGTGCCGTTTCCTATTTATGTGTGCCGCGGGAACAATGGCACTCTGTCTAGCCCTGAAATATGGAGAAACATGGCTATAGAGATAACATCAGAATCTGACAATGATGTGACAAAAAGCTGTACTCTGACCTTTGACTTATTTTGACCAACGCGTTTCCAATCAGGGCTACATTGGGAAGGTGTATCCAAGTTTGATAATAAATGTATTTGTTACTTTTTGAGAAAGTGTAACCATAAACCTTATATGTTAATTGTTTCTTTCTCATGACCTTGACCTTTGACCAATTCATGACATGTATCAAAAGAATATTCTCGGATGTCAATGATCTTTTTGTATTAGACATTAGAAAAATGCAGGGGAACAAATTCCCAAAAAATCTTAAAGCAGTCCTTTTATTTGGGGAATTAAATATCCCGATATGCTGTGGAAGTGAACATGATTCACAGTTAGTGGGAAGGAAAGTAGTTGTAAGTAATTGTGTAGCCTCATGTAGTGAAGCCAGTCGTGCATGTGACTGATTTGCCTTATTTGCCAAGATTTCAAAAAACGACTCTTGCTCAGAGGTTGTTTGATCAACGTTACAACATTCAATAAAGTAAAGCTTTTATGGGAGCTTTATAGGAGACATGTGGAGGACATTTCCAAACTTTCGCATCAGTGACAAGAGTGATGTCCGATGCAATTCCCTATTTTGACTTGTACCATATGCTACTGTGGTTGTTTTTTTTCAGATGAACCATTGACTTGCCTTTGCATGTGTTTGTGACACCGATAGGGCCGGATACACTCCCCCTTTCGCGAACACCTGGTATCATCACTATTTGATAGTGATTCATAAACACATGCCCATGACATAATCGGAATCGTACAATCGACCCTGCAACCTCGATTTCTATTGGATATGGAAAGGGTTTTGTAGCTTTATCATTTTAACAACTTATGAAGCAATGAATAACATGAGGATCATATATTATGTTATGAATGTCGAATGTACTTTTGTATATGTTGTAGGCACATCAGCCACAACCGTGTCTTGCAATGGAGCTCCACATCCAAGCACACCTGCCCCAACCAACACAGTCAGCCCAACCAACAAAGCCGCTCCAACCTACACCGGTATGTCCAACACACGTTCCTGCTTCAATAGTCATGCTTTACCTCAACCGAAGTAGGGGCGGACAGGTAACCTACTGGTTAAGTGTTTGCTCGTCACACCGAAGACCCAGGTTCGATTCCTGACATGGGTACGATGTATGAAGCCCATTTCTGGTGTCCCCCGCCGTGATATTGCAGGAATATGGCTAAAAGCTCAACCTGAGTATCTGCGTGGCAGCACCGACATGTTTGTTCCATGTCAATATCAAAGTACAGAGGAGTCGATACTGTCGATAATGTCGATAACATTATGTGTGTAGACTTTAGAATGGAACTAGTACTCCTTGAACTACATTTTCCAGATATATCAAATCTTGGTGTATTTTTACACATACGTCTAAGGGTGCTTCTACCTCATGCCAGGCACATACAGACCTCAGGGTGTATGTATATTAAGGGTGCTTCTACCTCATGCCAGGCACACACAGACCTCAGGGTGTATGTATATTAAGGGTGTGCTACCTCATGCCAGACACACACAGACCTTAGGGTGTATGTATATTAAGGGTGTGCTACCTCATTCCAGACAGTCTACACAGACCTTAGGGTGTATGTATATTAAGGGTGTGCTACCTCATGTCAGACAGTCTACACAGACCTTAGGATGTATGTATATTAAGGGTGTGCTACCACATGTCAGACACACACAGACCTTAGGGTGTATGTATATTAAGGGTGTCCCACCTCATGTCAGACAGTCTACACAGACCTTAGGGTGTATGTATATTAAGGGTGTGCTACTTCATGCTAGACATTCTACACAGACCTTAGGCTGTATGTATTATAAGGGTGTGCTACCTCATGTCAGACAGTCTACACAGACTTTAGGGTGTATGTATATTCAGGGTGTGCTACCACATGTCAGACAGTCTACACAGACCTTAGGGTGTATGTATATTAAGGGTGTCCTACTTCATGATAGACATTCTACACAGACCTTAGGGTGTATGTATATTCAGGGTGTCCCACCTCATGTCAGACAGTCTTCACAGACCTTAGGGTGTATCTATATTAAGGGTGTGCTAGCTCATACCAGAGAGTCTACGGAGACCTTAGGCTGTATGTATATTAAGGGTGTGCTACCTCATGTCAGACAGTCTACACAGACCTTAGGGTGTATGTATATTAAGGGTGTGCTACCTCATGCTAGACAGTCTACACAGACCTTAGGGTGTATGTATATTAAGGGTGTGCTTCCTCATGTCAGACAGTCTACACAGACCTTAGGGTGTATGTATATTAAGGGTGTGCCACCTCATGTCAGACAGTCTACACAGACCTCAGGGTGTATGTATATTCGGGTGTGCTACCTCATGTCAGACATTCTACACAGACCTTAGGGTGTATGTATATTAAGGGTGTGCTACCTCATGTCAGACATTCTACACAGACCTCAGGGTGTATGTATATTAAGGGTGTGCTACCTCATGTCAGACAGTCTACACAGACCTCAGGGTGTATGTATATTAAGGGTGTGCTACCTCATGACAGACATTCTACACAGACCTTAGGGTGTATGTATATTAAGGGTGTGCTACCTCATGCCAGACATTCTACACAGACCTTAGGGTGTATGTATATTAAGGGTGTGCTACCTCATGTCAGACAGTCTACACAGACCTCAGGATGTATGTATATTAAGGGTGTGCTACCTCATGTCAGACATTCTACACAGACCTCAGGGTGTATGTATATTAAGGGTGTGCCACCTCATGTCAGACAGTCTACACAGACCTCAGGGTGTATGTATATTAAGGGTGTGCTACCTCATGTCAGACATTCTACACAGACCTTAGGCTGTATGTATATTAAGGGTGTGCTACCTCATGCCAGACATTCTACACAGACCTCAGGGTGTATGTATATTAAGGGTGTGCTACCTCATGTCAGACAGTCTACACAGACCTTAGGGTGTATGTATATTAAGGGTGTCCCACCTCATGTCAGACAGTCTAGACAGACCTTAGGGTGTATGTATATTAAGGGTATGCTACCTCATGCCAGACATTCTACACAGACCTTAGGGTGTATGTATATTAAGGGTGTGCTACCTCATGCCAGACACACACAGACCTCAGGGTGTATGTATATTAAGGGAGTGCTACCTCATGCCAGACAGTCTACACAGACCTTAGGGTGTATGTATATTAAGGGTGTGCTACCTCATGTCAGACAGTCTACACAGACTTTAGGGTGTATGTATATTCAGGGTGTGCTACCACATGTCAGACACACACAGACCTTAGGGTGTATGTATATTAAGGGTGTCCTACTTCATGATAGACATTCTACACAGACCTTAGGGTGTATGTATATTAAGGGTGTCCCACCTCATGTCAGACAGTCTTCACAGACCTTAGGGTGTATCTATATTAAGGGTGTGCTAGCTCATACCAGAGAGTCTACACAGACCTTAGGCTGTATGTATATTAAGGGTGTGCTACCTCATGTCAGACAGTCTACACAGACCTCAGGGTGTATGTATATTAAGGGTGTGCTACCTCATGCCAGACAGTCTACACAGACCTTAGGGTGTATGTATATTAAGGGTGTGCTTCCTCATGTCAGACAGTCTACACAGACCTTAGGGTGTATGTATATAAGGGGTGTGCTACCTCATGCCAGGCACACACAGACCTCAGGGTGTATGTATATTAAGGGTGTGCTACCTCATGCCCGACAGTCTACACAGACCTCAGGGTGTATGTATATTAAGGGTGTGCTACCTCATGTCAGACAGTCTACACAGACCTCAGGGTGTATGTATATTAAGGGTGTGCCACCTCATGTCAGACAGTCTACACAGACCTCAGGGTGTATGTATATTAAGGGTGTGCTACCTCATGTCAGACAGTCTACACAGACCTTAGGGTGTATGTATATTAAGGGTGTCCTACTTTATGATAGACATTCTACACAGACCTTAGGGTGTATGTATATTAAGGGTGTCCCACCTCATGTCAGACAGTCTTCACAGACCTTAGGGTGTATCTATATTAAGGGTGTGCTAGCTCATACCAGAGAGTCTACACAGACCTTAGGCTGTATGTATATTAAGGGTGTGCTACCTCATGTCAGACAGTCTACACAGACCTTAGGGTGTATGTATATTAAGGGTGTGCTACCTCATGCCAGACAGTCTACACAGACCTTAGGGTGTATGTATATTAAGGGTGTGCTTCCTCATGTCAGACAGTCTACACAGACCTTAGGGTGTATGTATATAAGGGGTGTGCTACCTCATGCCAGGCACACACAGACCTCAGGTTGTATGTATATTAAGGGTGTGCTACCTCATGCCCGACAGTCTATACAGACCTCAGGGTGTATGTATATTAAGGGTGTGCTACCTCATGTCAGACAGTCTACACAGACCTTAGGGTGTATGTATATTAAGGGTGTGCTACCTCATGTCAGACATTCTACACAGACCTTAGGGTGTATGTATATTAAGGGTGTGCTACCTCATGCCAGACATTCTACACAGACCTCAGGGTGTATGTATATTAAGGGTGTGCTACCTCATGTCAGACACACACAGACCTCAGGGTGTATGTATATTAAGGGTATGCTACCTCATGCCAGACATTCTACACAGACCTCAGGGTGTATGTATATTAAGGGTGTGCTACCTCATGCCATACATTCTACACAGACCTCAGGGTGTATGTATATTAAGGGTGTGCTACCTCATGCCAGACACACACAGACCTTAGGGTGTATGTATATTAAGGGTGTGCTACCTCATTCCAGACAGTCTACACAGACCTTAGGGTGTATGTATATTAAGGGTGTGCTACCTCATGCCCGACAGTCTACACAGACCTTAGGATGTATGTATATTAAGGGTGTGCTACCATATGTCAGACACACACAGACCTTAGGGTGTATGTATATTAAGGGTGTCCCACCTCATGTCAGACAGTCTACACAGACCTTAGGGTGTATGTATATTAAGGGTGTGCTACTTCATGCTAGACATTCTACACAGACCTTAGGCTGTATGTATTATAAGGGTGTGCTACCTCATGTCAGACAGTCTACACAGACTTTAGGGTGTATGTATATTCAGGGTGTGCTACCACATGTCAGACACACACAGACCTTAGGGTGTATGTATATTAAGGGTGTCCTACTTCATGATAGACATTCTACACAGACCTTAGGGTGTATGTATATTCAGGGTGTCCCACCTCATGTCAGACAGTCTTCACAGACCTTAGGGTGTATCTATATTAAGGGTGTGCTAGCTCATACCAGAGAGTCTACGGAGACCTTAGGCTGTATGTATATTAAGGGTGTGCTACCTCATGTCAGACAGTCTACACAGACCTTAGGGTGTATGTATATTAAGGGTGTGCTACCTCATGCTAGACAGTCTACACAGACCTTAGGGTGTATGTATATTAAGGGTGTGCTTCCTCATGTCAGACAGTCTACACAGACCTTAGGGTGTATGTATATAAGGGGTGTGCTACCTCATGCCAGGCACACACAGACCTCAGGTTGTATGTATATTAAGGGTGTGCTACCTCATGCCCGACAGTCTACACAGACCTCAGGGTGTATGTATATTAAGGGTGTGCTACCTCATGTCAGACAGTCTACACAGACCTTAGGGTGTATGTATATTAAGGGTGTGCTACCTCATGTCAGACATTCTACACAGACCTTAGGGTGTATGTATTTTAAGGGTGTGCTACCTCATGTCAGACAGTCTACACAGACCTTAGGGTGTATGTATATTAAGGGTATGCTACCTCATGCCAGACATTCTACACAGACCTTAGGGTGTATGTATATTAAGGGTGTGCTACCTCATGTCAGACAGTCTACACAGACCTTAGGGTGTATGTATTTTAAGGGTGTGCTACCTCATGTCAGACAGTCTAGACAGACCTTAGGGTGTATGTATATTAAGGGTATGCTACCTCATGCCAGACAGTCTACACAGACCTTAGGGTGTATGTATATTAAGGGTGTGCTACCTCATGTCAGACAGTCTACACAGACCTCAGGGTGTATGTATATTAAGGGTGTTCTACCTCATGTCAGACAGTCTACACAGACCTTAGGGTGTATCTATATTAAGGGTGTCCTACCTCATGTCAGACATTCTACACAGACCTCAGGGTGTATGTATATTAAGGGTGTGCTACCTCATGTCAGACAGTCTACACAGACCTTAGGGTATATGTATATTAAGGGTGTGCTACCTCATGCCAGGCATTCTACACAGACCTTAGGCTGTATGTATATTAAGGGTGTGCTACCAGATGTCAGACACACACAGACCTTAGGGTGTATGTATATTAAGGGTGTGCTACTTCATGCTAGACATTCTACACAGACCTTAGGGTGTATGTATCTTAAGGGTGTGCTACCTCATGTCAGCTATTCTACACATACCTTAGGGTGTATGTATATTAAGGGTGTGCTACCTCATGTCAGACAGTCTATACAGACCTAAGGTTGTTTGTATATTAAGTATGTGCCACCTGATGCCAGACATTCTACACAGACCTCAGGGTGTATGTATATTCAGGGTGTGCTACCACATGTCAGACATTCTACACAGACCTTAGGGTGTATGTATATTCAGGGTGTGCTAGCACATGTCAGACACACACAGACCTTAGGGTGTATGTATATTCGGGTGTGCTACCTCATGTCAGACAGTCTACACAGACCTTAGGGTGTATGTATATTAAGGGTGTGCTAGCTGATGCCAGAGAGTCTACACATACCTCAGGGTGTATGTGTATTAAGGGTGTGCCACCTCATGCCAGACAGTCTAGTCAGACCTCAGGGTGTATGTATATTAAGGGTGTGCCAACTCATGCCAGACAGTCTAGACAGACCTCAGGTTGTATGTATATTAAGGGTGTGCTACCTCATGTCAGACAGTCTACTAAGACCTTGGGGTGTATGTATATTATGGGTGTGCTACGTCATGTCAGACAGTCTACACAGACCTTAGGGTGTATGTATATTAAGGGTGTGCTACCTCATGTCAGACAGTCTAGACAGACCTTAGGGTGTATGTATATTCAGGGTGTGCTACCACATGTTAGACATTCTACACAGACCTTAGGGTGTATGTACATTCAAGGTGTGCTACCATATGTCAGACACACACAGACCTTAGGGTGTATGTATATTAAGGGTGTGCTACCTCATGCCAGACAGTCTACACAAACCTTAGGGTGTATGTATATTAAGGTTGTGCTACCTCATGCCAGACAGTCTAGACAGACCTCCGGGTGTATGTATATTAAGGGTGTTCGAACTCATGCCAGACAGTCTACACAGACCTTAGGGTGTATGTATATTAAGGGTGTGCTTCCTCATGTCAGACAGTCTACACAGACCTTAGGGTGTATGTATATAAGGGGTGTGCTACCTCATGCCAGGCACACACAGACCTCAGGGTGTATGTATATTAAGGGTGTGCTACCTCATGCCCGACAGTCTACACAGACCTCAGGGTGTATGTATATTAAGGGTGTGCTACCTCATGTCAGACAGTCTACACAGACCTCAGGGTGTATGTATATTAAGGGTGTGCCACCTCATGTCAGACAGTCTACACAGACCTCAGGGTGTATGTATATTAAGGGTGTGCTACCTCATGTCAGACAGTCTACACAGACCTTAGGGTGTATGTATATTAAGGGTGTCCTACTTTATGATAGACATTCTACACAGACCTTAGGGTGTATGTATATTAAGGGTGTCCCACCTCATGTCAGACAGTCTTCACAGACCTTAGGGTGTATCTATATTAAGGGTGTGCTAGCTCATACCAGAGAGTCTACACAGACCTTAGGCTGTATGTATATTAAGGGTGTGCTACCTCATGTCAGACAGTCTACACAGACCTTAGGGTGTATGTATATTAAGGGTGTGCTACCTCATGCCAGACAGTCTACACAGACCTTAGGGTGTATGTATATTAAGGGTGTGCTTCCTCATGTCAGACAGTCTACACAGACCTTAGGGTGTATGTATATAAGGGGTGTGCTACCTCATGCCAGGCACACACAGACCTCAGGTTGTATGTATATTAAGGGTGTGCTACCTCATGCCCGACAGTCTATACAGACCTCAGGGTGTATGTATATTAAGGGTGTGCTACCTCATGTCAGACAGTCTACACAGACCTTAGGGTGTATGTATATTAAGGGTGTGCTACCTCATGTCAGACATTCTACACAGACCTTAGGGTGTATGTATATTAAGGGTGTGCTACCTCATGCCAGACATTCTACACAGACCTCAGGGTGTATGTATATTAAGGGTGTGCTACCTCATGTCAGACACACACAGACCTCAGGGTGTATGTATATTAAGGGTATGCTACCTCATGCCAGACATTCTACACAGACCTCAGGGTGTATGTATATTAAGGGTGTGCTACCTCATGCCATACATTCTACACAGACCTCAGGGTGTATGTATATTAAGGGTGTGCTACCTCATGCCAGACACACACAGACCTTAGGGTGTATGTATATTAAGGGTGTGCTACCTCATTCCAGACAGTCTACACAGACCTTAGGGTGTATGTATATTAAGGGTGTGCTACCTCATGTCAGACAGTCTACACAGACCTTAGGATGTATGTATATTAAGGGTGTGCTACCACATGTCAGACACACACAGACCTTAGGGTGTATGTATATTAAGGGTGTCCCACCTCATGTCAGACAGTCTACACAGACCTTAGGGTGTATGTATATTAAGGGTGTGCTACTTCATGCTAGACATTCTACACAGACCTTAGGCTGTATGTATTATAAGGGTGTGCTACCTCATGTCAGACAGTCTACACAGACTTTAGGGTGTATGTATATTCAGGGTGTGCTACCACATGTCAGACACACACAGACCTTAGGGTGTATGTATATTAAGGGTGTCCTACTTCATGATAGACATTCTACACAGACCTTAGGGTGTATGTATATTCAGGGTGTCCCACCTCATGTCAGACAGTCTTCACAGACCTTAGGGTGTATCTATATTAAGGGTGTGCTAGCTCATACCAGAGAGTCTACGGAGACCTTAGGCTGTATGTATATTAAGGGTGTGCTACCTCATGTCAGACAGTCTACACAGACCTTAGGGTGTATGTATATTAAGGGTGTGCTACCTCATGCTAGACAGTCTACACAGACCTTAGGGTGTATGTATATTAAGGGTGTGCTTCCTCATGTCAGACAGTCTACACAGACCTTAGGGTGTATGTATATAAGGGGTGTGCTACCTCATGCCAGGCACACACAGACCTCAGGTTGTATGTATATTAAGGGTGTGCTACCTCATGCCCGACAGTCTACACAGACCTCAGGGTGTATGTATATTAAGGGTGTGCTACCTCATGTCAGACAGTCTACACAGACCTTAGGGTGTATGTATATTAAGGGTGTGCTACCTCATGTCAGACATTCTACACAGACCTTAGGGTGTATGTATTTTAAGGGTGTGCTACCTCATGTCAGACAGTCTACACAGACCTTAGGGTGTATGTATATTAAGGGTATGCTACCTCATGCCAGACATTCTACACAGACCTTAGGGTGTATGTATATTAAGGGTGTGCTACCTCATGTCAGACAGTCTACACAGACCTTAGGGTGTATGTATTTTAAGGGTGTGCTACCTCATGTCAGACAGTCTAGACAGACCTTAGGGTGTATGTATATTAAGGGTATGCTACCTCATGCCAGACAGTCTACACAGACCTTAGGGTGTATGTATATTAAGGGTGTGCTACCTCATGTCAGACAGTCTACACAGACCTCAGGGTGTATGTATATTAAGGGTGTTCTACCTCATGTCAGACAGTCTACACAGACCTTAGGGTGTATCTATATTAAGGGTGTCCTACCTCATGTCAGACATTCTACACAGACCTCAGGGTGTATGTATATTAAGGGTGTGCTACCTCATGTCAGACAGTCTACACAGACCTTAGGGTATATGTATATTAAGGGTGTGCTACCTCATGCCAGGCATTCTACACAGACCTTAGGCTGTATGTATATTAAGGGTGTGCTACCAGATGTCAGACACACACAGACCTTAGGGTGTATGTATATTAAGGGTGTGCTACTTCATGCTAGACATTCTACACAGACCTTAGGGTGTATGTATCTTAAGGGTGTGCTACCTCATGTCAGCTATTCTACACATACCTTAAGGTGTATGTATATTAAGGGTGTGCTACCTCATGTCAGACAGTCTATACAGACCTAAGGTTGTTTGTATATTAAGTATGTGCCACCTGATGCCAGACATTCTACACAGACCTCAGGGTGTATGTATATTCAGGGTGTGCTACCACATGTCAGACATTCTACACAGACCTTAGGGTGTATGTATATTCAGGGTGTGCTAGCACATGTCAGACACACACAGACCTTAGGGTGTATGTATATTCGGGTGTGCTACCTCATGTCAGACAGTCTACACAGACCTTAGGGTGTATGTATATTAAGGGTGTGCTAGCTGATGCCAGAGAGTCTACACATACCTCAGGGTGTATGTGTATTAAGGGTGTGCCACCTCATGCCAGACAGTCTAGTCAGACCTCAGGGTGTATGTATATTAAGGGTGTGCCAACTCATGCCAGACAGTCTAGACAGACCTCAGGTTGTATGTATATTAAGGGTGTGCTACCTCATGTCAGACAGTCTACTAAGACCTTGGGGTGTATGTATATTAAGGGTGTGCTACGTCATGTCAGACAGTCTACACAGACCTTAGGGTGTATGTATATTAAGGGTGTGCTACCTCATGTCAGACAGTCTAGACAGACCTTAGGGTGTATGTATATTCAGGGTGTGCTACCACATGTTAGACATTCTACACAGACCTTAGGGTGTATGTACATTCAAGGTGTGCTACCATATGTCAGACACACACAGACCTTAGGGTGTATGTATATTAAGGGTGTGCTACCTCATGCCAGACAGTCTACACAAACCTTAGGGTGTATGTATATTAAGGTTGTGCTACCTCATGCCAGACAGTCTAGACAGACCTCCGGGTGTATGTATATTAAGGGTGTTCGAACTCATGCCAGACAGTCTACACAGACCTTAGGGTGTATGTATTTAAGGGCTGTGCTACCTCATTTTAGACAGTTTACACAGACGTTAGGGTGTATGTATATTAAGGGTGTGCTACCTCATGCCAGACAGTCTACACAGACCTTAGGGTGTATATATATTAAGGGTGTGCTACCTCATGCCAGACAGTCTACACGGACCTTAGGGTGTATGTATATTTAGGGTGTGCTTCCTCATGTCAGACAGTCTACACAGACCTTAGGGTGTATCTATATTAAGGGTGTGCTACATCATGTCAGACAGTTTACACAGACCTTAGGGTGTATGTATATTAAGGGTTTGCTACCTCATGTCAGACAGTCTACACAGACCTCAGGGTGTATGTATATTAAGGGTGTGCTACCTCAAGTCAGACAGTCAACACAGACCTTAAGGTGTATGTATATTAAGGGTGTGCTACCTCATGCCAAAAATTCTACACAGACCTTAGGGTGTATGTATGTTAAGTGTGTGCCACCTGGTGCCAGACATTCTACACAGACCTCAGGGTGTATGTATATTAAGGGTGTGCTACCTCATGTCAGACAGTCTATACAGACCTCAGGGTGTATGTATATTAAGGGTGTGCCACCTGATGCCAGACAGTCTAGACAGACCTCAGGGTGTATGTATATTAAGGGTGTGCCACCTGATGCCAGACATTCTACACAGACCTCAGGGTGTATGTATATTCAGGGTGTGCTACCACATGTCAGACAGTCTACACAGACCTTAGGGTGTATGTATATTCAGGGTGTGCTACCATATGTCAGACACACACAGACCTTAGGGTGTATGTATATTAAGGTTGTGCTTCTCATGTCAGACAGTCTACACAGAACTTAGGGTGTATGTATATTAAGGGTGTGCTAGCTCATGCCAGACAGTCTACACAGACCTCAGGGTGTATGTATATTAATGGTGTGCTACCTCATGTCAGACAATCTACACAGACCTAAGGCTGTATGTATATTAAGGGTGTTCTACATCATGGCAGACAGTCTACACGGACCTTAGGGTGTATGTATATTAAGGGTGTGCTACCTCATGTGAGACAGTTTACACAGACCTTAGGGTGTATGTATATTAAGGGTGTGCTACCTCATGTCAGACAGTCTACACAGACCTTAGGGTGTATGTATATTAAGGGTGTGCTACCTCATGTGAGAGAGTCTACACAGACCTTAGGGTGTATGTATATTAAGGGTATGCTACCTCATGCCAGACATTCTACACAGACCTTAGGGTGTATGTATATTAAGGGTGTGCTACCTCATGTCAGACAGTCTACACAGACCTTAGGGTGTATGTATTTTAAGGGTGTGCTACCTCATGTCAGACAGTCTAGACAGACCTTAGGGTGTATGTATATTAAGGGTATGCTACCTCATGCCAGACAGTCTACACAGACCTTAGGGTGTATGTATATTAAGGGTGTGCTACCTCATGTCAGACAGTCTACACAGACCTCAGGGTGTATGTATATTAAGGGTGTTCTACCTCATGTCAGACAGTCTACACAGACCTTAGGGTGTATCTATATTAAGGGTGTCCTACCTCATGTCAGACATTCTACACAGACCTCAGGGTGTATGTATATTAAGGGTGTGCTACCTCATGTCAGACAGTCTACACAGACCTTAGGGTATATGTATATTAAGGGTGTGCTACCTCATGCCAGGCATTCTACACAGACCTTAGGCTGTATGTATATTAAGGGTGTGCTACCAGATGTCAGACACACACAGACCTTAGGGTGTATGTATATTAAGGGTGTGCTACTTCATGCTAGACATTCTACACAGACCTTAGGGTGTATGTATCTTAAGGGTGTGCTACCTCATGTCAGCTATTCTACACATACCTTAAGGTGTATGTATATTAAGGGTGTGCTACCTCATGTCAGACAGTCTATACAGACCTAAGGTTGTTTGTATATTAAGTATGTGCCACCTGATGCCAGACATTCTACACAGACCTCAGGGTGTATGTATATTCAGGGTGTGCTACCACATGTCAGACATTCTGCACAGACCTTAGGGTGTATGTATATTCAGGGTGTGCTAGCACATGTCAGACACACACAGACCTTAGGGTGTATGTATATTCGGGTGTGCTACCTCATGTCAGACAGTCTACACAGACCTTAGGGTGTATGTATATTAAGGGTGTGCTAGCTGATGCCAGAGAGTCTACACATACCTCAGGGTGTATGTGTATTAAGGGTGTGCCACCTCATGCCAGACAGTCTAGTCAGACCTCAGGGTGTATGTATATTAAGGGTGTGCCAACTCATGCCAGACAGTCTAGACAGACCTCAGGTTGTATGTATATTAAGGGTGTGCTACCTCATGTCAGACAGTCTACTAAGACCTTGGGGTGTATGTATATTAAGGGTGTGCTACGTCATGTCAGACAGTCTACACAGACCTTAGGGTGTATGTATATTAAGGGTGTGCTACCTCATGTCAGACAGTCTAGACAGACCTTAGGGTGTATGTATATTCAGGGTGTGCTACCACATGTTAGACATTCTACACAGACCTTAGGGTGTATGTACATTCAAGGTGTGCTACCATATGTCAGACACACACAGACCTTAGGGTGTATGTATATTAAGGGTGTGCTACCTCATGCCAGACAGTCTACACAAACCTTAGGGTGTATGTATATTAAGGTTGTGCTACCTCATGCCAGACAGTCTAGACAGACCTCCGGGTGTATGTATATTAAGGGTGTTCGAACTCATGCCAGACAGTCTACACAGACCTTAGGGTGTATGTATTTAAGGGCTGTGCTACCTCATTTTAGACAGTTTACACAGACGTTAGGGTGTATGTATATTAAGGGTGTGCTACCTCATGCCAGACAGTCTACACAGACCTTAGGGTGTATATATATTAAGGGTGTGCTACCTCATGCCAGACAGTCTACACGGACCTTAGGGTGTATGTATATTTAGGGTGTGCTTCCTCATGTCAGACAGTCTACACAGACCTTAGGGTGTATCTATATTAAGGGTGTGCTACATCATGTCAGACAGTTTACACAGACCTTAGGGTGTATGTATATTAAGGGTTTGCTACCTCATGTCAGACAGTCTACACAGACCTCAGGGTGTATGTATATTAAGGGTGTGCTACCTCAAGTCAGACAGTCAACACAGACCTTAAGGTGTATGTATATTAAGGGTGTGCTACCTCATGCCAAAAATTCTACACAGACCTTAGGGTGTATGTATGTTAAGTGTGTGCCACCTGGTGCCAGACATTCTACACAGACCTCAGGGTGTATGTATATTAAGGGTGTGCTACCTCATGTCAGACAGTCTATACAGACCTCAGGGTGTATGTATATTAAGGGTGTGCCACCTGATGCCAGACAGTCTAGACAGACCTCAGGGTGTATGTATATTAAGGGTGTGCCACCTGATGCCAGACATTCTACACAGACCTCAGGGTGTATGTATATTCAGGGTGTGCTACCACATGTCAGACAGTCTACACAGACCTTAGGGTGTATGTATATTCAGGGTGTGCTACCATATGTCAGACACACACAGACCTTAGGGTGTATGTATATTAAGGTTGTGCTTCTCATGTCAGACAGTCTACACAGAACTTAGGGTGTATGTATATTAAGGGTGTGCTAGCTCATGCCAGACAGTCTACACAGACCTCAGGGTGTATGTATATTAATGGTGTGCTACCTCATGTCAGACAATCTACACAGACCTAAGGCTGTATGTATATTAAGGGTGTTCTACATCATGGCAGACAGTCTACACGGACCTTAGGGTGTATGTATATTAAGGGTGTGCTACCTCATGTGAGACAGTTTACACAGACCTTAGGGTGTATGTATATTAAGGGTGTGCTACCTCATGTCAGACAGTCTACACAGACCTTAGGGTGTATGTATATTAAGGGTGTGCTACCTCATGTGAGAGAGTCTACACAGACCTTAGGGTGTATGTATATTAAGGGTGTGCTACCGCATGTCAGACAATCTACACAGACCTTAAGGTGTATGTATATTAAGGGTGTGCGACCTCATGCCAGACAGTCTACACAGACCTCAGGGTGTATGTATATAAGGGGTGTTGAACCTCATGCCAGACAGTCTACCAGATCTAGGGTCATAGATCCATGACTCGAGATGCATCATTTGTCTCGTTTTGTCGTTAAGTGGTAAACAGCGGAAACATCTCTCCTTGAGGTACATTATTCTCTTTCTTACCTCCGAGGGCAAACATATCGAAGTTAATAAAACTCATATGTGCCCTAGGGTAATATCCCGTCACGAGACAACTGTGTATGGACCATCTTTTTGTTCCAAAGGGCAATTACCCTCCTTTTGAAATTATATACGCGACGGTCCGACCTGTCGCTTTCGGTCAGGTTCACGGATCTATGCGCGCTGCGACAACTGGCAACGGAAAACGGAGCCAAGATAATTCGTTACCCTGTTGCACCGACATTCAAAAACGGTCATTTACAACTGGATATGTTTAACTAGCACACATTTTGTAGTGATTATTAGTTTAGAAAATCAACATCTGTTGAGTCTTCAACTAAAAGACGAATTGTCACGATGGAAGATAGCTGGAAAATCGGCATGAAAAACGGTACATTGACACGATATTTTCAACGTTAGAAAACGGCGATGCATTCTGTCAGTCTGGGCGAACATATCGCATCGATGAAATAATGCAAACTCATTTTATTTATCAGCCTTTGTGTTACTTCCCACGACAAGTCCAAGTAGTCCATGGACTTCAATGTAATACAATTGGACTAACACTTACTATTGCAGCACACAGACATCTTTGACAGGCCTTTACGACTGATCTGTAGTTAGTTTACATCTGTGCCAAATAATTGAAGAAGAAATAACATTCAGAATAAAACAACTGATTTTAAATGTTACTCTTATGTCAGAATTCAAGTTACATCTTACTTTTATTTCTTTAATTCTGAAATTATTTTTTTATAAGATAAATGATATAAAAATAAAATAGAAATCTACCATGCATCTATCAAGCAGTCAGTTGCTCAGTTGCAATTAATATACATACCAGTCATTATATACTTTGAAATAAGAGATTTACCCATATTATTCCTCCCCTTACAAAATGTGTCCGCCATTAAGTGTTAATTCATTGCTCCATCATTTCTTACAGGACTCTGATACTCATGTTCTCAAAATTGTGGTAAATTACAGAGATTTGTCCAAACAAACAACAAATCATACTGACTACCCCAAAAGTGAGTGAATATGGTTTTACGCCGTTTTTTCAACACCAGAAATGGGCTTCACACATTGTACCCATGTCGGGAATCGACCCGGGTCTTCGGCGTGATGAGCTAACGCTTTAACCACTAGGCTACCCGACCGCCCCGACTACCCCAAAAGACGTGTATGATACATAAATAGATGTCAATCATAGTTGTATAGTTTTGTTTTAGTAACATAATATTTATCATTCTATTGACAAGTTATTTCCCTTACAACCCATACACTACCCTGCTGTAGCTATGTATCAACAGTACTTCAAGCTACCTGTAGTATTAAGTTTATTTATCGTCCAACACTGGCTCTTACAGGAGATATTGCTTGGATGAGATCAAGCGATATCTACACTGTAGATATCGCTGCAATGAAATTACATCACAATGCTTTGCAGACCATTGTGACATCAGTGGTTACCATGACGTCACAATCACATGACATCACTAATAGCTCTGCTACTGAAGCTGTTAGCAGTACTTTTTACACTGAAGACACTGATAATTACTGTCTACAAAATTGAAAAAGTTGGAAGAATGATGTTGGATGATTAATAAAATCTCACCCGCGTGTCTTTTGACATCAAATATATCAACACTCATTGATAAAAGTGGCAAAACTCCTCGGCAAGCCTCGGAATTTTTCCACTTTTATCAACTCGTGTTGATATATTTGATATCAAAAGCCACTCGGATGAGATTCTCTATTTATGAGATATTATTATCATCTAGCAAATATGATTTAAGAAAGTTTATAATCAAATATTCTGATGATGACATAAATGCGAATTTAACCGCACAATCATTCCATGTAGATGTATTTAATTATCTATGTTAACTGGTTTTGCATATAACAGATTATATTTATATATGTTACAGTCAGTGTCTACAATCAGGCATATGAATATTGACTGTATCACTCAGTGTATATTGTCTTACATTTTCAGTCAGTATACATATTACTGAAATGACTCCTTAAATTAATCTCATTTTAATTTGGATCTATTTTGATCTTACAAAGATCTAAGTAACTTATGTAAGTAATTAAATATGTTCCCACAGTGAACTGAGTGGTTCTTCAAACATGAAAGTATACTGGAGTCCTTTTATATGTTACTTATGTGTATTGACATAGTATGCAGTTCAGTTACAGATAATGAAAAAGTAAAGGTAAAAAGTCCCGCATGTGTAATTTAATACTAGCACACATGTACAAGTATACCAAGACATCAAATAAACTAATAACAGTCATTGTGCAATGCAGATACCTGTTGGTGTAAAGGGAACAAAGAATAACATTAATAATAAGTTTAAGTGGGAATTTGGGACATCAGTTTAGAATAAAGAAACATTGAAAGCCAGGCCTAATGAAATTATGAATGAGCTCTATCCCTATTACAATCATCTGATTGTTGTTAAAGCAAACTGGATAAAGACACTGCAATGTTAATATAATCATCATTATAGATATTGAAAATTAGCATGGATTTATTGTTCCAATTTATAAGATGAAAAATTGTAGTTGGTATAAGAACCTTTAAATAGGTTTTCAAACTAATATGTATAGTGTCTTGTGTCTGAAAAAAATATAATTTTCTAATTTTTAAAATTAAAAAGGACACATTAATAAGTATTTGGCAAAAACAGGCACCATTCATCCATAAAATCTTTTTATACAACATGCACCAACTAACCCTTAAATATCAAAATATATTTCAGAAATTTCCATTTCTGTTATATTGAACATTGTTAATGATATCTAGTTGATGACATAATTTGTCAGTGGCTGTTTCTTTTACCATATCTTGAAAACCTGATAAACACTTACATGTGTTGCAACATTTAGGCTACTGGCAACTATTACGTTGCATAAGACCTTCACATTCCGCGTACCGCATCGCCTAACCGCTGTAATGATATTCATGCATTTGATGTGGCGATACTACAAGATTGATATGGGAACGTGTACAATGAAATTCTACTTCATTTTTTAAAAGTGTGATACTTAAACATCAAGGTCAGCACTTTCAGTACCGATTGCAAAACGTCGACAAAGCGACCTGGAATGAACGATCAGCTGATCTCACCCTATCGCTTCGAACGGCTATCGAGTGGTTAACTATACAATTTAATCAGTCGTGGTCATCCCTAATGCATCGCTGAATCACGGAACAGTTATTTCCGGACGTGACAATAGTTGAATCATTGTTTAGGCGAAAAGATATACTGTCAACACACCAGCGTGACCGTTGCCGAGAGAGATGAAGGTAATACTGGTTAACTGTCTATACATAGGCGTCATAGTAACATGTAGTGCTCGTTCACCACAGCGTACACTAAAATGCATGTATGTAATAAATAAAACATTATATTCGTGTTCATGTCATACTATATCATATGTTTCTGTGGTTTTGCGTTTCTTCAGGCCATCATCAGCTGACATTGACCAGTCTGGTGGCTATGGTTACTGCCGTTGTAGTGTCCAGTGCTGCCTAACTCAAGGACTACTGTAAGTGACATCATCCACAAGACCAAGGCGTGTCCGGAAAGCACGACGAGTTTACTGTTGTTTATATTAATAATATAAAACCAGTGCCGACATTAGACATAAAGTTTGGAATCAATGATGATAATCAGTTGACATTACATGATTTGTTGGTGTATTCATGCGCTCGTCATGTTTCAGGACCGATGACACGGCAAAAGAAGAGTTGGAATCCTTCTATACCGGAATATATATTTCTTATACACCAGATACATGCTTTACTGAACAATTACAGAAGATTGGTTGGAATCCTTCTATACCGGAATATATATTTCTTATAAACAGAGACATGCTTTACTGAACAATTACAGAAGATTGGTTGGAATCCTTCTATGCCGGAATATATATTTCTTAAACACCAGATACATGCTTTACTAAAAAATATATATGTCTTATACACCAGATGCATGCTTTACTGAACAATTACAGAAGATTGGTTGGAATCCTTCTATACCGAAATATATATTTCTTATACACCAGATGCATGCTTTACTAAACAATTACAGAAGATTTGTTGGAATCCTTCTATACCGGAATATATATTTCTTATACACCAGATACATGCTTTACTAAACAATTACAGAAGATTGGTTGGAATCCTTCTATGCCGGAATATATATTTCTTATACAAAAAGATACATGTTTTACTAAACAATTACAGAAGATTGGTTGGAATCCTTCTATACTGGAATATATATTTCTTATACACCAGATACATGCTTTACTAAACAATTACAGAAGATTTGTTGGAATCCTTCTATACCGGAATATATATTTCTTATACACCAGTTACATGCTTTACTAAACAATTACAGAAGATTGGTTGGAATCTTTCTATGCCGGAATATATATTTCTTATACACCAGATACATGCTTTACTAAACAATTACAGAAGATTGGTTGGAATCCTTCTATACCGGAACATATATTTCTTATACACCAGATACATGCTTTATTAAACAATTACAGAAGATTGGTTGGAATCCTTCTATACCGGAATATATATTTCTTATACACCACATACATGCTTTACTAAACAATTACAGAAGATTGGTTGGAATCCTTCTATACCGGAATATATATTTCTTATACACCAGATACATGCTTTACTAAACAATTACAGAAGATTGGTTGGAATCCTTCTATGCCGGAATATATATTTCTTATACACCACATACATGCTTTACTAAACAATTACAAAAGATTGGTTGGAATCCTTCTATACCGGAACATATATTTCTTATACACCAGATACATGCTTTACTGAACAATTACTTTGCTTTCCTTCACCGTGTGAGACGTAGAGCAGTTTAAATGGGAAACAACTTTTGGGGTGTGATATCTTGAAGCAGCGCCCACCTCACTCACACCCTTAGACCCCTGCACTCTCGAACCCCATCTCTTCTAATACTAAGGCAAACGTAACTGATCCGATACATTCATAAATGACTGAAAACAGCTTGGAAATAAACTTGTTTATGCCTACTGGAGTTCGTAGACAATTATTGTATATGTGGTGTGGCAGGGGTGACGTGGTGTGGCAGGGGTGACGTGGTGTGGCAGGTGTGACGTGGTGTGGCAGGGGTGACGTGGTGTGGCAGGGGTGACGTGGTGTGGCAGGTGTGGCGTGGTGTGGTAGGTGTGACTTGGTGTGGCAGGCGTGACGTGGTGTGGTGGGTGTGACGTGGTGTGGCAGGTGTGACGTGGTGTGGCAGGTGTGACGTGGTGTGGTAGGTGTGACGTGGTGTGGCAGGTGTGACGTGGTGTGGCAGGTGTGAAGTGGTGTGGCAGGGGTGACGTGGTGTGGCAGGTGTGACGTGGTGTGACAGGTGTGACGTGGTGTGGTAGGTGTGACGTGGTGTGGCAGGGGTGACGTGGTGTGGTAGGTGTGACGTGGTGTGGTAGGGGTGACGTGGTGTGACAGGTGTGACGTGGTGTGGCAGGTGTGACGTGGTGTGGTAGGTGTGACGTGGTGTGGTAGGTGCGACGTGGTGTGGCAGGGGTGACGTGGTGTGGCAGGTGTGACGTGGTGTGGCAGGGGTGACGTGGTGTGGGAGGTGTGACGTGGTGTGGCAGGTGTCACGTGATCCCAGGCTTATCTGCAGTACAACAGGACAACAGGGGCCATTGTATCATCAATACAGTCCATCAGATGATTAAGCTGGAGCTTACGGTTTGGGGAACTGAATGATTGGGTGTAACACAGGTGTAACACGGGTGTGTCACTGGTGTATCACAGGTCTATCGCCCAATCATTCAATTCCCCAGACCGTAAAAACTCCAGCATCAAGGGGTGAGAACTGCACAGGAATTAGACAACTGAGTGAATGATTCTCTGTGTAAGGATAAGCTGTGAAAACAGCTGAGGTCAATGTAATAAGTTAGTTGAGTTTGAAGAACTTCATTTCCAATTTTTGTAACGAGTAAATTGGAACGCTTGTTGTGAAAAACCATTAGCATTGTCATTACAATCAGGGTGTCATTTTGACCAGGGTGGCATTATGAACAGGGTGGACTGTGCCTGTCAATAGTAGGGATTTCACCATCATGCTCATTGAGTCTGTGTCTTTTAACAGATGGCGCTGGCCATGTATTAATGATATTATACTCTGTAGTGTACGATTTATTGGAATACCCGTGAAGATCCGGGTTAGAATAGATCTTCAGCAACCCATGCTTGCCGAAAAGGCGACTAGCGGGAATGTTGATGGAATGTTGGTGTTTGTCTCTGCACGTTCACATTTCACAAAACAATTTAAACCCTACGAACATTGTACTAGTAACTGAAATATGGACGTTTATCCCACCGTCGGGTTCGCCATACTATACTCAACAACAAAAGTTCCTGTGACACCAATATTTTAGTGTATTTTTCAAATAAGAAAAGTTTGGTTTTCAATATTGTAGTACATGTATGACATCAAGTCACAAAAACGCAACTGCTAGAGAAAAGCATGCATTCCATGCATTTCACTACCCAAGAATGGGTATAAAAACATGTGCGTCAACGGGATTCCATATGCATTGTCTAGCATCGTGCTGACAACAACCACTCAGAAAAGCAACAAAATTACGCAATTACTCAACATTACGAAACGCCACGCCTGTCCGAAAATGAGCGTCAGCGAGCCATTGGTATGCTTGAAGCAGGATCGGGTCAACGTGATGTTGCAAGACAATTTAACGTCCACAGAAACAGCATTTGGTGTTTATGGCAACGTTGGCGACAGACGAATGCAGTCAGAGACTATCCTCGGAGTGGCAGGCCGTGCGTAACCAATAATCGACAAGACAACTGGATTCGAACAACACACCTACGTAATCGATTCCAGCCAGCAACAGTGACTGCAAGAAGCATCCCTGGCCTTCGACGAATATCTTCACAAACCGTACGTCGCCGCCTCAGATGTGCAGGGATTGTCGCCAGAAGACCCGCCAGACGTACTATTTTGACAGGAAACAACCGTCAGGCACGTCTACAGTGGTGCAAACAGCGTCTACGCTGGACGGCCATGCAGTGGGGACAAGTTCTATTCACTGACGAGTCTCGTTTTCACCTCAGCCACAGCAATGGACGGATTCGAGTGTCCCGAAGTCGAGGTGAACGTTACGTCAATCATTGTGTCATGGAAGAAGATCGGTTCGGGGGCGGCAGCGTTATGGTATGGGATGGGATTACAGCAAGACAGAGGATCCGTTTGATAGTGGAAGAGGGAAATCTCAATGGACAGCGCTACCGCGACGAGATCATCGGCCCTGTTGCTCTACCGTATTTGCGTCGTCATGGCCCAGGCATTACCTTTCAACAAGACAACGCCCGGCCTCATATTGGTCGACTTGTTAAGGATTCTCTTCAACAAAACAACGCGAATGTCATCCCCTGGCCGGCTCGTTTTCCTTATCTCTCTCCAATCGAGCACAGGTTGGATGTGATGGATCGGCTCCTTCGACGTCAACCACGTGTTCCACAGACACTCCAGGAACTTCGAAACATGCTCCAGCAGATATGCACAGATATCCCACAGGACTTCGTGCGACGCCTGGTCCATTCCACGAGACGAAGATGTGTTGCTTGCATCGCAACCAGAGGTGGACACACACGCTACTGATTTGTAAATTGACATTTTGTCATGCTCATGTTTGTTTTATGAAATCACGCATTTCCTGAAGTCAGTATGGCAAATAAAACAATTTGAACACTAACAGGAGTCTATTATCTGTTGCAAACCGAAATTGTTTCAGATTTGGTAAAAAACATAACTTTGCCTTAAATCTTATTCATTGTCATAGGAACTTTTGTTGTTCAGTATATAACAATAGTAACTCTAAATGTAACATTGAACTGCTTGATCAGTTCTTATTAGAAAACTTTTGAGAAATTAGTGATTCTTACACTGTTATTTGTGGTGATATGATTGAACGTACAGTTGAACAGAACAACCAACTTGCTAACTTGCTAACGTTGATGATGCTTTTGAGAAACACAACATTCCATTTAGTGAGGAGGAAGATCTACCTGTTGATGATCGTAAATCCCATGACAGTGTGATAAACAGATTCGGACAGATATTGTTAGACATGTGTCATTCATTCCAGCTATTTATTGTTAACGGCAGGGTATATGAAGACGCAGAAGGGGAATATACATATTGTGGTCACCGGGGACGTTGTGTGAATGATTACTTTATCTGTTCTCCGGATCTTTTTCAATACATTGACATGTTAAACATTGGTGATCGTATAGAGCCCGATTATTTACCATTAGAATTAACATGTAAATTCCCAAACATGAACAGCCAAAACGATAAGCCAACATCTGGTTGCTTTATAGAAAAGACTGTTTGGAATGAATCTCTTTGTGAAACGTTTTTAAACAGCCTGCAGGAAAGGATGGTGTCTTGTAATCAACTACTTTTGAGTAAACTTGATTTTAACATTGATGGGGCTATAGATGATTTCGTCGATGTTATCTTAGATTCTGCAGATTGTATGAGGAAAAGAACTAGAATTATGCATTATCAACATACGAAGGCCCCATTAAGTGACGAATGTAAGATTGCTGGACGGGATGCTCGAAAAGCATTGAGAACATTTTGACGTAGACGTATTGTTTCTAATAGAAACATCTACAGCAAAAAGAGAAATCACTATAAATCCTGCTGTAGGAAAAATAAACCTGACTATTTAGGCATAAAAAACTGAGTGATGCTATCTTTTCTCCCTCTATGTTTTGGAAATAAGCACGTTCATTAAAAAAGCAGACAAATAGAAAAGTTAGTATCTCAAAGGCTTATACATTTTATGAAAGTGTTTTTCAAATGACACTGTTTTCAACACTTACGATGTGGTGACGATGTAATCGATTTCTTTGACTGTCCTGTTGGCTTACGACAAGGATGTATCTTGAGCCCGATAGTGTTCTCATCTTTTATTAGTGAATTATAATTATTACGAGTTATGGCTAAGGGTAAACGTGGTATTCAATTGTTCCCAAATGTAATAGAAATTTTGAAGCTTCTTTTTGCCGATAATGTAATTCTAGATTCAGATTATGTTGTTGGATTACAAAAACAACTTAACATTTTAGAATGTTACTTCAAAGCGTGGAAACTATCAGTTAACTATGATAAAACAGATATTGTCATTTTCAGAAGAGGGAATCAGTCGTCACTGAATGAAAGACGGGTTTTTCGATGGTAAATGTGTTAATGTTCGGAACCATTATACATATCTTGGTGTCATGTTTACCCATACAATGAGGGGCGGTCGGGTAGCTTAGTGGTTAAAGCGTTTGCTCATCACGCCGAAGACCCGGGTTCGATTCCCGACATGGGTACCATGTGTGTCCCCCGTCGTGATATTGCTGGAATATTGCTAAAAGCGGCGTAAAACCATACTCACTCACTCAAACTTGAATGTTGATAACATGCATATGTGTGATCAGACCTGTCACCTCTGTTGACCAAACTATTTTCTTATGGGAGTTCTAATTCCAGTAAGAAGTTGTATGCAAGGTTGAGTGATAACATTTATACTTCCAGTTAAATGTAACCAAACACTTTATTAAGAAGTTTTATTCAAGTGACCTTGACCTCATGACATAATTTATTGGCCTTATCATTCACCAAAGATACGAAACTGTCGCAACCAACATAAGATATTGTTTTGCCCGCCTTGATTCTGTAGAGGGCGAAATTTATATCCTGTTTAACTGTCCCAAAAATACCATAGTTATGCTACCATCACACCAAAGTAGTTCTATCACGTTCTAAACAAAATATATACTAGATTGGGCTGTGATCACGGTAGTCTCGCGTAAAATACGATGCTAGTTCGTTCATAAGCAGTCCCCAATACGTCTATCTCGTTCTTATCTCGTTCTTAGCCAGTCAGCAGTGCGTTTGTATCCAGTTCAGATCGTGTAAAAGTGCCCGTTCACCTCATCCCGAAAACGTTTCGAAGCAGTTCGAGCACGTCCGTAGCCGTTCTCAACCCGTTCTTAACCAGTTCAACCTCGTTCTACCTCGTTCACAATACGTTCAAGCCAATTCTAACTAATTCTTAACCCGACCAATTCGTTCGCAGTACGTCCTCATCTCGTCCCAAGTGCGTGTGTATTCGTGTCCTGGTCCGTCCTGACCCGACTCCTATATATACCGAGCGCGTTGTAGCCAGTCTTCATTCAAGTTCAGGGCTCCGAGCTGTACACATCCTCCTCCAAAGAGAAGTCGACCCGGTCGGTGTGCACACGTTCTGAAATATATGTCCGACTGCACCACGTCGTAACACGTCCCTAGTAGGTTCGAAGTACGGCAATTCTGTTCGTAATACGTCTCTCTAGTTTTAAGTACGTTGTCAATCCGACTAATTGCAGAACGGGATGGACGGGATAAAATTTTGAGCAGACTCAAAGTTCTGGAGCACCCTCCCCGTCCGAGCCCGTCCATGAAGTTCGTAAAAAGACTGTCAACAGTTGCTACCACGTCCACTACGTTCTCACACAGTTGGAGCCCGTTCGACAACATTTTTACGAACGTATTGAGAACTAGTTTGGTGTGATGGGGTTATTACACTTCTCTTCTAACACGATCATAGTACACTAGTTTACGATTTTATTATTTTGTCCATGAGAAAATGTTATGACAGCGTTTCATGACAAGGCATTACTGTTGTTTTCTTCAGGTAAAACCTGCATATGTATATTTTACAAAGAAGAACATCATGTATATTGAGGTTTGTATGCTCGAAGCATCAGAATGCCACCTGTATCACCTGTTTATCGGATGGTCTGTCTCAACTTCTGCAGAAGTGGCTTGTACATCTTTGTTTTACATGTTGTATATGTCCTAATGTATAACATCAACCTTATAATAGTGATGTATACATTCACGGCGAGTGCCTTATTGTAGATGAATGTTTTACCTGCATATATACTGATGGAAATTGATTAGGGAACACGCAATTTTAGACACAGTATAATGATATGCTATCATGGGTTCCCTGCCTTGTTGACTTAATATATGTGGGACACAATGCACACAAACACATCTCAACATTTGATTGTGACATGTGTTGAATGTGTATTGGGCTGTTTCAAATGTACTGACAGTAAAGTTTATGTCCCTGTATTTTTCATTGTTCCCTTATTCGTTTCCATCTGTGTTTCAAACAGATGTTTTTATTTCATGTGAAGAAGGGCATTGTTTCATCCTGTATATGCTACAGTCTCTCCTAATTGATACATGCATATGTATATATGTTGTAACCTGCTTACATTAACTGCCTTCCTGTCTGCCCAAACATCTACAGCCTAAAACAAAATGGTGCTTATCCCTTGTCACTTCTACCCAGTGTATTTAATTGTTTTATTATATTTTTCTTAATCTAAAAACATGTTTTGTTTTTGCTCGAGAGTATAACGTAGACACATAGAACATTACACGTAATCGGGCTGTGCAGTTTGAATTCAAGTGTTGAGGACAAGGTTTCACCCGATGTCACTGTGTTGGCTCCTAGAAATCGCTTATATTAAGCAGGGTAAATTCAGGGTGTTGACACCCTCACAAGAAGAATCATGTCAGACAATAGATCCCACCACACTCGCTGTTCCCTGAATCGCTTATATTTACCAATCATCATGGGAGGGCGTGGTATGATTAACATGGAGGCTCTTCATGATAGAATTGTTTTGTGCATTTTTGCACACGTTTAGTCTGATGATCCTTTTGTTACGCATGTCAAGACTCATGATGAAAACAAGGCTTACTACAGCTTACGTAAACTAGCCAATGATGAGGGAAATAATCTCAATGTCATTGTTGATTCGTTGATGGTTCTGTACTCTGTACTGCTGGACGGTACGGACATGAGTCTCAACCAAGCGGATTGCCATATCAAATCGGCACAGGCTCGGTTTCTCAAGTGAAGGCTCTCTGAACGACCACTTCATCGAGTTTATGTGTAGTGTGTTGAGAAGATCAACAACCCTGCATAGTCCTACGCTTTGATGAGGTCGGATGGCCTGCAAAGTGAAACAGAAGGCTTTCTGTTTGCTGCTCAGGACCAGGAAGGAAAGTGCCCACTCGAAACCGTCAAGTGTGATTTTGTTTTAAAATGTAAATATGAAATGTAGATTATGCAATGAATTAATGAGACTGTCAACACATTGTCAGTGGCTGCCGAGCTTTGGCACAAACACAGTATCTTAAGCAACATGGAGTGGCTCGATCGTTCTATTACAGTCTTTGCCTTGCTTGTGTTTTTTTTATTTAGAGGTCCATCCATGGTACGACCCAGCATATGTAGAGGGAATCATGGAAAATAATAATTATAAACTTCTTTGGAATAAGGCCGTATGCAACCTCAGACCTATTCAGGCCAACAAACCTGGCCTTGTCCTTTTCGATGAAATCCAATGAAATTATCTGAGGCTCAGAGCTGAACGCTCGCAATAAGGTCAAAGCCACAAATACCTATGCTGTACCCTCGTACTCTTCCACCTACAGACCTTGTTCATAATGTTTTTATAGTGCAAGTACAATTGCTGATTGTGATTGCTACTGCAATAGCCTTCTCTCTAACATCAGTCAACAACAAGTAAACCGACTTCAACTACTACAGAATGCTGCTGCAAGAATCGTCACAAGAACCCGCAAAATTGAACATATAACCCCGATTCTAAAGAACCTACACTGGCTGCCGATACCTGCACGACTTGACTACAAACTTCTCTTTGCCTACAAATGTGTCAACCATCAAGCTCCAGCCTACTTGACAGAACTGATTACACCTTACAAGAATGTGCGCTCTCTGCGGTCCCCAAACCAGCTACTTCTCACAGTGCCACCTGTGAAGACATTATCATTGGGCATGCGATCCTTCGGCTACACAGCAAGCTCCAAGTGGAATGAACTCCCTCTCTCCATAAAGACTTCCTCATCACTCTCCTGCTTCAAAAAACCCTTCAAGACCCACCTGTTCAAAAAACACTATTACTGACTATA
Organism: Haliotis rufescens; assembly: GCF_023055435.1. Classification (NCBI taxonomy): domain Eukaryota; kingdom Metazoa; phylum Mollusca; class Gastropoda; order Lepetellida; family Haliotidae; genus Haliotis; species Haliotis rufescens. The sequence goes on along the minus strand of NW_025963957.1, from coordinate 7,699,553 downwards.
AGTTTAATTGCAGCGCACAGAGCACTAATGCACAGTGAATGCTGCACTATACAAATGCATATATATTATTATTATTATTATTATTAATAGTATTATTACTATTATTTTTATTATTATTATTATTAATATTATATTATTATTTTTATTATTTTTATTATGGAAATGGTTTTTGTCATTTTCATTCACACAAATCTGCATTCTATCCCTTGAGCTATCTTGACCAAAATCTTTCCAAAAAAGGTTCCATAAAGAAGGTATATTATAACTTTAATGATAAATGTATTGCTACTTTTTGAGAAAGTGTAATCACAATCTTTTGTCAGATGTTTCTATCTCTTGACCTTGACCTTTGACCTCATTAATACATGTCACCAAAAGAACTGTCAAGGTCCATGCGATGAAGTCCATGGAAGAATATTCTCTGTCGCCAATGAATGGTCTTTGTGTAGTAGACATTACAACAGCACGGGAAACTGAAGCCAAATTCCAACAAAACTTTAATCCAGCATGGTATGTGAATTACCCCAGTAAATTTCGGGAATTAAGTATCACAATATGCTCTTGAAGTACTGCACCGTGAACAGGATGCACAGTTAGTGGGAAGGAAAGTAGTTGCAAATAATTGTGTACTCTAATGTATGCACGGCCTCAAAACTTGAGCGATGTTAAGTGAGTTTCAAGGCAATCAAGACAACTTATGAAGTAAAACATAACATTAGCATGCAAAAGTATGTTTTTACATGTTGTAGGCACGTCAGCCGTGACTTGCAATGGAGCGCCTGCCCCAACCAACGTTTTGCGTGGTAGCACCGATATGTTTGTTCCATGACAATATTAGAGTATGGAGGATACGTATCTGTGTAGACTATACGAAATGGTACTGCTACTCATTGAACGACATTTTCCAGCTGTACAAACACTGTATGCTCCTTCATCTGTGTGATCCTGATGTTTCCACGCAGCATCAGTATCCGCTGTTCGCGATGTGGGTCATGATGACGTCGACCACTGGTATATTTGTGTTGTCATACCCAGACGGGGTGGGTCATGCCTGCTCTAAATTCCTTACTTGTTGATACTTTCCGTGAAGATCTGGGTTAGAATTGGTATTGAGCAACCAATGCTTGTCGGTAGAGGTGATGACGGGATCAGGTGGTCAGTCTTGCTGATTCGGTTGATGTAGGTCATCTTATCCCAATTGTGTAGATCGATGCTCATGATGTCAATCGCTGGATTGTCTGGTCCAGACTCGATTATGTACAGACCGCGTCACTTAGCTGGAAAATTGCTAAGTGCGACGTTAAACAAGAAAACCAACCCAACCAAACCCAACCAAACCCTGTTATGTGTCGATTCCCAAATGTAAGCAATATGTTAATCAACATATCTGAACGTTATAGAACTTAGAGTTAAACTAACAAACAACCAACACATGGTATACATTCGACAAATGTGTTACTAAATACATCAAGTTTACAAATCAGCACAAATTACTACACAGCAAATACAATGACAGTAAACAATAGAGTGGTAGTACATTATTCAATGGCAATATATAACATGATGGCAGTGGACAGTATCAAATACACAAATACAGTGATGATAGCAAAGGTCAGTGATAATAATATCTATTGACACAGATATGAAAGCATGAAAGCTGGTTCCAAAACGAAACGAGCGAGAGACCAGATGTGTTCAAAACACGCTCTTTTCGTCTCACATACAACCTACCAAGCTACGGGAAATATTTACAACCTTTAGGACAATGCTGAAAGGCTCAAAACAATGCTGGACAAGTCTCGCTGCTTCCGGAAGGTTACTCGCCACTCGAGCCAAGCTCCTGCCCAGCGCGTTACACCTTCGTTAAACTTTCGGTAACATCGCTGTCACCGGTGTGGGCGCGGCCATTACAAGAATCTTGAAATTTGCCCTTTAACCCCAGATGTAGTAACGTTTATACTATTGTTTATGTCTTTGGGAATGCCATCATATTTCATTTTGAAAAGGTTTACGACTGACCACTGCTTATCTTAAATAGTACTACATTCCTGACGGCTAATCACTGGTCAAATACAATGGAATCAGCGTATACCGAATCTCAACAGCAACTATATCACACAGTTACAATCATTGTTAAATAATAAAATACACTGCCATAAAACAATATGTTTTACCACATCTTTTTCATTACCCGGCTTCTCAGGCACATTGAACAAATGTATAGTGTTGCAGCTCCACTGTTCCTGCCTCTCTACAGAATCGTGGAGAGTATTTACCTTGCCATGCCAGCTCAGTCACCAGTAGCTCCACGTCCATCTTTAAGTTTATTTTGTCTTTCATAAAGTGCTTCAATGTCCAGTCTCAAAGATTCCTGTTTATGTCTCTTAGGTCAAAGTCAGTTTTCAGTTCATTGATACCCTTCAACTGTTGAGCGTTATGATTTTTTTTATCTTAAATGTCTTTCAAAGGATCACGCGTCATGGAACGAAGTTCATCTGAAATCTCCGATTAAATTGACGTTTACATGTGGAGGTTTCAGGTTGTTTAAATTCCTATAAATATCACAAATATTCTCAAGCAAAGTAGACCACAACTTGACACACACACGGTAGGTGGCGCACCCGATGTGTACCTACAAACCGTATAAGGTGTTACCAAACTGAACAGGTATTACGATCTGCATGCCAACAACAGATGGTGGTACCACCAGCAAAGACAACAACAGACGGTGGCACAACCAGCCCGGACAACAACAGATGGTGGTACCACCAGCCCGGACAACAACAGATGGTGGCACCACCAGCCCGGACAACAACAGATGGTGGCACCACCAGCCCGGACAACAACAGTAGTGGTACTACCAGCCTGGATAACAACAGATGGTGGTACCACCAGCCCGGACAACAACAGATAGTGGCACCACCAGCCCGGACAACAACAGACGGTGGTACCACCAGCCTGGACAACAACAGTAGTGGTACCACCAGCCTGGACAACAACAGACGGTGGCACCACCAGCCCGGACAACAACAGACGGTGGCACCACCAGCCCGGACAACAACAGATGGTGGCACCACCAGCCCGGACAACAACAGATGGTGGCACCACCAGCCCGGACAACAACAGATGGTGGCACCACCAGCCCGGACAACAACAGATGGTGGCACCACCAGCCCGGACAACAACAGATGGTGGTACCACCAGCCCGGACAACAACAGTAGTGGCACCACCAGCCCGGACAACAACAGATGGTGGCACCACCAGCCTGGACAACAACAGTAGTGGTACCACCAGCCCGGACAACAACAGATGGTGGCACCACCAGCCTGGACAACAACAGATAGTTGCACCACCAGCCCGGACAACAACAGACGGTGGCACCACCAGCCCGGACAACAACAGATAGTTGTACCACCAGCCTGGACAACAACAGACGGTGGCACCACCAGCCCGGACAACAACAGTAGTTGCACAACCAGCCTGGACAACAACAGACGGTGGCACCACCAGCCCGGACAACAACAGACGGTGGCACCACCAGCCCGGACAACAACAGATGGTGGCACCACCAGCCCGGACAACAACAGATGGTGGCAACACCAGCCCGGACAACAACAGATGGTGGCACCACCAGCCCGGACAACAACAGATAGTGGCACCACCAGCCTGGACAACAACAGACGGTGGCACCACCAGCCCGGACAACAACAGATGGTGGCAACACCAGCCCGGACAACAACAGATGGTGGCACCACCAGCCCGGACAACAACAGATAGTGGCACCACCAGCCTGGACAACAACAGAGGGTTGTACCACCAGCCCGGACAACAACAGATAGTGGCAACACCAGCCTGGACAACAACAGTAGTGGTACCACCAGCCTGGACAACAACAGATAGTGGCAACACCAGCCTGGACAACAACAGATAGTGGCAACACCAGCCTGGAAAACAATAGTAGTGGTACCACCAGCCCGGACAACAACATATGGTGGCACCACCAGCCTGGACAACAACAGACGGTGGCACCACCAGCCCGGACAACAACAGACGGTGGCACCACCAGCCCGGACAACAACAGATGGTGGCAACACCAGCCTGGACAACAACAGTAGTGGTACCACCAGCCTGGACAACAACAGACGGTGGCACCACCAGCCCGGACAACAACAGATGGTGGCACCACCAGCCTGGACAACAACAGACGGTGGCACCACCAGCCCGGACAACAACAGTAGTGGTACCACCAGCCTGGACAACAACAGACGGTGGTACCACCAGCCCGGACAACAACAGATAGTGGCAACACCAGCCTGGACAACAACAGTAGTGGTACAACCTGCCCGGACAACAACAGATGGTGGCACCACCAGCCCGGACAACAACAGATGGTGGCACCACCAGCCCGGACAACCACAGGTGGTGGCACCACCAGCCCGGACAACAACAGTAGTGGTACCACCAGCCCGGACAACAACAGACGGTGGCACCACCAGCCCGGACAACAACAGATGGTGGCACCACCAGCCCGGACAACAACAGATAGTGGCAACACCAGCCTGGACAACAACAGTAGTGGTACAACCAGCCCGGACAACAACAGATGGTGGCACCACCAGCCCGGACAACAACAGATGGTGGCACCACCAGCCCGGACAACAACAGATAGTGGCAACACCAGCCTTGACAACAACAGTAGTGGTACAACCAGCCCGGACAACAACAGATGGTGGCACCACCAGCCCGGACAACAACAGATGGTGGCACCACCAGCCCGGACAACCACAGGTGGTGGCACCACCAGCCCGGACAACAACAGTAGTGGTACCACCAGCCTGGACAACAACAGATGGTGGCACCACCAGCCTGGACAACAACAGACGGTGGCACCACCAGACCGGACAACAACAGACGGTGGCACCACCAGCCCAGACAACAACAGACGGTGGCACCACCAGCCCGGACAACAACAGATGGTCGCACCACCAGCCCGGACAACAACAGATGGTGGCACCACCAGCCCGGACAACAACAGATGGTGGCAACACCAGCCCGGACAACAACAGACGGTGGCACCACCAGCCCGGACAACAACAGACGGTGGCACCACCAGCCCGGACAACAACAGATGGTGGCACCACCAGCCCGGACAACAACAGATGGTGGCACCACCAGCCCGGACAACAACAGATGGTGGCACCACCAGCCCGGACAACAACAGATGGTGGCACCACCAGCCCGGACAACAACAGTAGTGGCACCACCAGCCCGGACAACAACAGATGGTGGCACCACCAGCCTGGACAACAACAGTAGTGGTACCACCAGCCCGGACAACAACAGATGGTGGCACCACCAGCCTGGACAACAACAGATAGTTGCACCACCAGCCCGGACAACAACAGACGGTGGCACCACCAGCCCGGACAACAACAGATAGTTGTACCACCAGCCTGGACAACAACAGACGGTGGTACCACCAGCCCGGACAACAACGGATGGTGGCAACACCAGCCTGGACAACAACAGTAGTGGTACCACCAGCCTGGACAACAACAGACGGTGGCACCACCAGCCCGGACAACAACAGTAGTTGCACAACCAGCCGGACAACAACAGATGGTGGCACCACCAGCCCGGACAACAACAGACGGTGGCACCACCAGCCCGGACAACAACAGATGGTGGCACCACCAGCCCGGACAACAACAGATGGTGGCAACACCAGCCCGGACAACAACAGATGGTGGCACCACCAGCCCGGACAACAACAGATAGTGGCACCACCAGCCTGGACAACAACATACGGTGGCACCACCAGCCCGGACAACAACAGATGGTGGCACCACCAGCCCGGACAACAACAGATGGTGGCACCACCAGCCCGGACAACAACAGATAGTGGCACCACCAGCCTGGACAACAAAAGAGGGTTGTACCACCAGCCCGGACAACAACAGATAGTGGCAACACCAGCCTGGACAACAACAGTAGTGGTACCACCAGCCTGGACAACAACAGATAGTGGCAACACCAGCCTGGACAACAACAGATAGTGGCAACACCAGCCTGGACAACAATAGTAGTGGTACCACCAGCCCGGACAACAACAGATAGTTGTACCACCAGCCTGGACAACAACAGACGGTGGTACCACCAGCCCGGACAACAACGGATAGTGGCAACACCAGCCTGGACAACAACAGTAGTGGTACCACCAGCCTGGACAACAACAGACGGTGGCACCACCAGCCCGGACAACAACAGTAGTTGCACAACCAGCCGGACAACAACAGATGGTGGCACCACCAGCCCGGACAACAACAGACGGTGGCACCACCAGCCCGGACAACAACAGATGGTGGCACCACCAGCCCGGACAACAACAGATGGTGGCAACACCAGCCCGGACAACAACAGATGGTGGCACCACCAGCCCGGACAACAACAGATAGTGGCACCACCAGCCTGGACAACAACAGACGGTGGCACCACCAGCCCGGACAACAACAGATGGTGGCACCACCAGCCCGGACAACAACAGATGGTGGCACCACCAGCCCGGACAACAACAGATAGTGGCACCACCAGCCTGGACAACAACAGAGGGTTGTACCACCAGCCCGGACAACAACAGATAGTGGCAACACCAGCCTGGACAACAACAGTAGTGGTACCACCAGCCTGGACAACAACAGATAGTGGCAACACCAGCCTGGACAACAACAGATAGTGGCAACACCAGCCTGGACAACAATAGTAGTGGTACCACCAGCCCGGACAACAACATATGGTGGCACCACCAGCCTGGACAACAACAGACGGTGGCACCACCAGCCCGGACAACAACAGACGGTGGCACCACCAGCCCGGACAACAACAGATGGTGGCAACACCAGCCTGGACAACAACAGTAGTGGTACCACCAGCCTGGACAACAACAGACGGTGGCACCACCAGCCCGGACAACAACAGATGGTGGCACCACCAGCCTGGACAACAACAGACGGTGGCACCACCAGCCCGGACAACAACAGTAGTGGTACCACCAGCCTGGACAACAACAGACGGTGGTACCACCAGCCCGGACAACAACAGATAGTGGCAACACCAGCCTGGACAACAACAGTAGTGGTACAACCTGCCCGGACAACAACAGATGGTGGCACCACCAGCCCGGACAACAACAGATGGTGGCACCACCAGCCCGGACAACCACAGGTGGTGGCACCACCAGCCCGGACAACAACAGTAGTGGTACCACCAGCCCGGACAACAACAGTAGTGGCACCACCAGCCCGGACAACAACAGATGGTGGCACCACCAGCCCGGACAACAACAGATGGTGGCACCACCAGCCCGGACAACAACAGATGGTGGCACCACCAGCCCGGACAACAACAGATGGTGGCACCACCAGCCCGGACAACAACAGTAGTGGCACCACCAGCCCGGACAACAACAGATGGTGGCACCACCAGCCTGGACAACAACAGTAGTGGTACAACCAGCCCGGACAACAACAGATGGTGGCACCACCAGCCTGGACAACAACAGATAGTTGCACCACCAGCCCGGACAACAACAGACGGTGGCACCACCAGCCCGGACAACAACAGATAGTTGTACCACCAGCCTGGACAACAACAGACGGTGGTACCACCAGCCCGGACAACAACGGATAGTGGCAACACCAGCCTGGACAACAACAGTAGTGGTACCACCAGCCTGGACAACAACAGACGGTGGCACCACCAGCCCGGACAACAACAGTAGTTGCACAACCAGCCGGACAACAACAGATGGTGGCACCACCAGCCCGGACAACAACAGACGGTGGCACCACCAGCCCGGACAACAACAGATGGTGGCACCACCAGCCCGGACAACAACAGATGGTGGCACCACCAGCCCGGACAACAACAGATGGTGGCACCACCAGCCCGGACAACAACAGATAGTGGCACCACCAGCCTGGACAACAACAGACGGTGGCACCACCAGCCCGGACAACAACAGATGGTGGCACCACCAGCCCGGACAACAACAGATGGTGGCACCACCAGCCCGGACAACAACAGATAGTGGCACCACCAGCCTGGACAACAACAGATGGTTGTACCACCAGCCCGGACAACAACAGATAGTGGCAACACCAGCCTGGACAACAACAGTAGTGGTACCACCAGCCTGGACAACAACAGATAGTGGCAACACCAGCCTGGACAACAACAGATAGTGGCAACACCAGCCTGGACAACAATAGTAGTGGTACCACCAGCCCGGACAACAACAGATAGTTGTACCACCAGCCTGGACAACAACAGACGGTGGTACCACCAGCCCGGACAACAACGGATAGTGGCAACACCAGCCTGGACAACAACAGTAGTGGTACCACCAGCCTGGACAACAACAGACGGTGGCACCACCAGCCCGGACAACAACAGTAGTTGCACAACCAGCCGGACAACAACAGATGGTGGCACCACCAGCCCGGACAACAACAGACGGTGGCACCACCAGCCCGGACAACAACAGATGGTGGCACCACCAGCCCGGACAACAACAGATGGTGGCAACACCAGCCCGGACAACAACAGATGGTGGCACCACCAGCCCGGACAACAACAGATAGTGGCACCACCAGCCTGGACAACAACAGACGGTGGCACCACCAGCCCGGACAACAACAGATGGTGGCAACACCAGCCCGGACAACAACAGATGGTGGCACCACCAGCCCGGACAACAACAGATAGTGGCACCACCAGCCTGGACAACAACAGAGGGTTGTACCACCAGCCCGGACAACAACAGATAGTGGCAACACCAGCCTGGACAACAACAGTAGTGGTACCACCAGCCTGGACAACAACAGATAGTGGCAACACCAGCCTGGACAACAACAGATAGTGGCAACACCAGCCTGGACAACAATAGTAGTGGTACCACCAGCCCGGACAACAACATATGGTGGCACCACCAGCCTGGACAACAACAGACGGTGGCACCACCAGCCCGGACAACAACAGACGGTGGCACCACCAGCCCGGACAACAACAGATGGTGGCAACACCAGCCTGGACAACAACAGTAGTGGTACCACCAGCCTGGACAACAACAGACGGTGGCACCACCAGCCCGGACAACAACAGATGGTGGCACCACCAGCCTGGACAACAACAGACGGTGGCACCACCAGCCCGGACAACAACAGTAGTGGTACCACCAGCCTGGACAACAACAGACGGTGGTACCACCAGCCCGGACAACAACAGATAGTGGCAACACCAGCCTGGACAACAACAGTAGTGGTACAACCTGCCCGGACAACAACAGATGGTGGCACCACCAGCCCGGACAACAACAGACGGTGGCACCACCAGCCCGGACAACCACAGGTGGTGGCACCACCAGCCCGGACAACAACAGTAGTGGTACCACCAGCCCGGACAACAACAGACGGTGGCACCACCAGCCCGGACAACAACAGATGGTGGCACCACCAGCCCGGACAACAACAGATAGTGGCAACACCAGCCTGGACAACAACAGTAGTGGTACAACCAGCCCGGACAACAACAGATGGTGGCACCACCAGCCCGGACAACAACAGATGGTGGCACCACCAGCCTGGACAACAACAGACGGTGGCACCACCAGCCCGGACAACAACAGTAGTGGTACCACCAGCCTGGACAACAACAGACGGTGGTACCACCAGCCCGGACAACAACAGATAGTGGCAACACCAGCCTGGACAACAACAGTAGTGGTACAACCTGCCCGGACAACAACAGATGGTGGCACCACCAGCCCGGACAACAACAGATGGTGGCACCACCAGCCCGGACAACCACAGGTGGTGGCACCACCAGCCCGGACAACAACAGTAGTGGTACCACCAGCCCGGACAACAACAGACGGTGGCACCACCAGCCCGGACAACAACAGATGGTGGCACCACCAGCCCGGACAACAACAGATAGTGGCAACACCAGCCTGGACAACAACAGTAGTGGTACAACCAGCCCGGACAACAACAGATGGTGGCACCACCAGCCCGGACAACAACAGATGGTGGCACCACCAGCCCGGACAACAACAGATAGTGGCAACACCAGCCTTGACAACAACAGTAGTGGTACAACCAGCCCGGACAACAACAAAGTGGCACCACCAGCCCGGACAACAACAGATGGTGGCACCACCAGCCCGGACAACCACAGGTGGTGGCACCACCAGCCCGGACAACAACAGTAGTGGTACCACCAGCCTGGACAACAACAGATGGTGGCACCACCAGCCTGGACAACAACAGACGGTGGCACCACCAGACCGGACAACAACAGACGGTGGCACCACCAGCCCAGACAACAACAGACGGTGGCACCACCAGCCCGGACAACAACAGATGGTCGCACCACCAGCCCGGACAACAACAGATGGTGGCACCACCAGCCCGGACAACAACAGATGGTGGCACCACCAGCCCGGACAACAACAGACGGTGGCACCACCAGCCCGGACAACAACAGACGGTGGCACCACCAGCCCAGACAACAACAGATGGTGGCACCACCAGCCCGGACAACAACAGATGGTGGCACCACCAGCCCGGACAACAACAGATGGTGGCACCACCAGCCCGGACAACAACAGATGGTGGCACCACCAGCCCGGACAACAACAGTAGTGGCACCACCAGCCCGGACAACAACAGATGGTGGCACCACCAGCCTGGACAACAACAGTAGTGGTACCACCAGCCCGGACAACAACAGATGGTGGCACCACCAGCCTGGACAACAACAGATAGTTGCACCACCAGCCCGGACAACAACAGACGGTGGCACCACCAGCCCGGACAACAACAGATAGTTGTACCACCAGCCTGGACAACAACAGACGGTGGTACCACCAGCCCGGACAACAACGGATAGTGGCAACACCAGCCTGGACAACAACAGTAGTGGTACCACCAGCCTGGACAACAACAGACGGTGGCACCACCAGCCCGGACAACAACAGTTGTTGCACAACCAGCCGGACAACAACAGATGGTGGCACCACCAGCCCGGACAACAACAGACGGTGGCACCACCAGCCCGGACAACAACAGATGGTGGCACCACCAGCCCGGACAACAACAGATGGTGGCAACACCAGCCCGGACAACAACAGATGGTGGCACCACCAGCCCGGACAACAACAGATAGTGGCACCACCAGCCTGGACAACAACAGACGGTGGCACCACCAGCCCGGACAACAACAGATGGTGGCAACACCAGCCCGGACAACAACAGATGGTGGCACCACCAGCCCGGACAACAACAGATAGTGGCACCACCAGCCTGGACAACAACAGAGGGTTGTACCACCAGCCCGGACAACAACAGATACTGGCAACACCAGCCTGGACAACAACAGTAGTGGTACCACCAGCCTGGACAACAACACATAGTGGCAACACCAGCCTGGACAACAACAGATAGTGGCAACACCAGCCTGGACAACAACAGTAGTGGTACCACCAGCCCGGACAACAACATATGGTGGCACCACCAGCCTGGACAACAACAGACGGTGGCACCACCAGCCCGGACAACAACAGACGGTGGCACCACCAGCCCGGACAACAACAGATGGTGGCAACACCAGCCCGGACAACAACAGTAGTGGTACCACCAGCCTAGACAACAACAGACGGTGGCACCACCAGCCCGGACAACAACAGATGGTGGCACCACCAGCCTGGACAACAACAGACGGTGGCACCACCAGCCCGGACAACAACAGTAGTGGTACCACCAGCCTGGACAACAACAGACGGTGGTACCACCAGCCCGGACAACAACAGATAGTGGCAACACCAGCCTGGACAACAACAGTAGTGGTACAACCTGCCCGGACAACAACAGATGGTGGCACCACCAGCCCGGACAACAACAGATGGTGGCACCACCAGCCCGGACAACCACAGGTGGTGGCACCACCAGCCCGGACAACAACAGTAGTGGTACCACCAGCCCGGACAACAACATATGGTGGCACCACCAGCCTGGACAACAACAGACGGTGGCACCACCAGCCCGGACAACAACAGACGGTGGCACCACCAGCCCGGACAACAACAGATGGTGGCAACACCAGCCCGGACAACAACAGTAGTGGTACCACCAGCCTGGACAACAACAGACGGTGGCACCACCAGCCCGGACAACAACAGATGGTGGCACCACCAGCCTGGACAACAACAGACGGTGGCACCACCAGCCCGGACAACAACAGTAGTGGTACCACCAGCCTGGACAACAACAGACGGTGGTACCACCAGCCCGGACAACAACAGATAGTGGCAACACCAGCCTGGACAACAACAGTAGTGGTACAACCTGCCCGGACAACAACAGATGGTGGCACCACCAGCCCGGACAACAACAGATGGTGGCACCACCAGCCCGGACAACCACAGGTGGTGGCACCACCAGCCCGGACAACAACAGTAGTGGTACCACCAGCCCGGACAACAACAGACGGTGGCAACACCAGCCCGGACAACAACAGATGGTGGCACCACCAGCCCGGACAACAACAGATAGTGGCAACACCAGCCTGGACAACAACAGTAGTGGTACAACCAGCCCGGACAACAACAGATGGTGGCACCACCAGCCCGGACAACAACAGACGGTGGCACCACCAGCCCGGACAACAACAGACGGTGGCACCACCAGCCTTGACAACAACAGTAGTGGTACAACCAGCCCGGACAACAACAGATGGTGGCACCACCAGCCCGGACAACAACAGATGGTGGCACCACCAGCCCGGACAACCACAGGTGGTGGCACCACCAGCCCGGACAACAACAGTAGTGGTACCACCAGCCTGGACAACAACAGATGGTGGCACCACCAGCCCGGACAACAACAGACGGTGGTACCACCAGACCGGACAACAACAGATGGTGGCACCACCAGCCCAGACAACAACAGACGGTGGCACCACCAGCCCGGACAACAACAGATGGTCGCACCACCAGCCCGGACAAGAACAGACGGTGGCACCACCAGCCCGGACAACAACAGATGGTGGCACCACCAGCCCGGACAACAACAGACGGTGGCACCACCAGCCCGGACAATAACAGACGGTGGTACCACCAGCCTGGACAACAACAGACGGTGGTACCACCAGCCCGGACAACAACAGATGGTGGCACCACCAGCCTGGACAACAACAGATGGTGATATATATATTTACATCCTTAGGTATATACAATAACTCTAAAATATATATTCTAATCACTCACCTCATCATACTTTCAAACATGTGCAGTTAGGTGCAGAACTTTAATTTAAAGGTAAATAGCTTCAGTCTATCAATAAATGTACTCATTATACTTAGTTACACAATAAGTAAAGTAATATCAACAACACAATGTTATTTAAGATTATCTATTATAAACATACCTACATACTTAAAGTATTTCAGCAAATTCAGCCTAACTATATATACCTGAATACGATGACTGATATGATACATATTTATCACACCTAACAATATAAGTACTATTTAAAGAAGTTAAGAAACCATACATATGCACCTTAGCAAACCATTCAAAGCACTAAATAAGAACACATAAATATACAATGCAAACAAACTAACCTGTGACAGTTGATTGAATTATTTCAGCGATGAACTGAGAACCTGGCTCCATACATACTCAAATACAAGTGTAAATTCAAACTGACCGGTCCCATAATGCACCCTGTCACTAGACTTTAGAGACCTGAGAAACAATAGAGAAGGCAATTGCAAGCGCAAGGGTGACTGTGCTATTGCAATAATGAAGCAGTTTAGATTGGAGGGTAGACTAATACTTAGGTATTAAAATAAGAGGTGACCTTAAAATACACTTGATGATATGTACATGATTACATAATACTAAAAATACCAGTAGCCCGGACAACAAAAGATGGTGGTACCACCAGCCCGGACAACAAAGTATTGACACAAAACCTCTACAAAGCTGCCGCCACGCCAAGGAAAGGAGATCCAAGGATGTCAGCAGCCTCCGGTCAACAAGACAAGACTATCACCTTCAAAAGTGGCAGACAAGTTTATTAATGTCAGCACGGAATGGTGAGGTGCTGCTTGACCACATTAATGTCAGCACGGCATGGTGAGGCGCCGCTTGACCACATTAATGTCAGCACGGAATGGTGAGGCGCCGCTTGACCACATTAATGTCAGCACGGAATGGTTAGGTGCCGCTTGATTACATTAATGTCAGCACGGAATGGTGAGGTGCTGCTTGACCACATTAATGTCAGCACGGCATGTTGAGGTGCCGCTTGACCACATTAATGTCAGCACGGAATGGTGAGGTGCCGCTTGACCACCGCCAGTTGCAGGAACCAAAGGATGCTGCAAGGGGCATGACGTTAACAGACTTGGAGCGGCTATTTTTTTAAAGATTTTACTTTTGTTTTATTGTGCTAGAGTTCTTTACTATATATTATTATTCATTTTCAGTTAATATTGATCATACAAAACCAAAGTATACATACCTTCTGTCAGAGAGTTCCATAACAGCTGTCTGCTGGCCACAATTCTGAATAGAGTGTGTGTTCATTGTTTTTAAATGTTATTTATCAGTATATAATTATGTATTTCTTCTCTTTGTATGTACCTGTAAACTGTTAACTATGAATTTATTTGTGTTTATTAATTGACTTTACTGATTCGTTAAGGTGAAAATTTTAATCATTGTTTAATCTACTGCGCATGCGCACACAGACAAAAGGTTAGGTGCCCCTATATCTGAAATTATTTGAGACATGTTCTTCAATATCTTTATCATTAAATGTACAGTTCGTATTGAAACCTGATCTTTAATGCTCAGCTGAGTACAATGTTCACCCAAGAGACGTTTGAACGGGGATAACACTTATCAACAAATTGGCCTGCTCTCAGAAAGACAAGGAACAGGTTGTATATGGCTGCAGTCGTCCGTACAAACAGGTTCACTGCGGCAACATCTCCCCACAATGAACTTCAAAGTGATTAAAGGAACATGATTTCTATCGAGATCCAGCTGATCATGAATTAATACAAACCACATCAGGTAATGTCTCTCTTTCGTTGAGGAATTGCATCATGAAAGTGTAACAGTAAATAAATGAGTAATTTCGAATATGTCGGAACATATCATTCGTGAACATTTGACTAAACCTGAAATGATCATATAGGAACAGACGTATTGATACATTGGAATTAGGAAGGCCCGTTATCAAATAATAATCACGGCTAATGAAGTAATGTTCATCTAAAAATGTAGCCGAAAACATTTTGTGTGCTGTGGTTATGTCTTTATTATATTTGGTCAGGATTAACATTTATTTAAAGATAAAGTGACAGGCAAAAGAAAGTCAAAATATTCATTTGAAAATTGAATTTGACCAAAACATAACAAAACGTTATCAAAACATTACGAGGCTAAAAACTGTTACCGAAATCTTGTAAACTTAGGAGCCAAAACATAACTATGATTCTCGTATCAAATGCATCGCCATCGAAAAACCGTTCGTATTTGTTTCATTTTTAGCCATCAATGAAATCCGGGTTAGAATTAGTGACATGCGACCATGCTTGTCGTAAGAGGCGACTTAAGGGATCGGCTGGTCAGGTTCGCTGACCTGGTTTGTATATGTCATGGTGTCCCAATTACGTAGACCGATACTCATGATGTCAATCAATGGATTGTCTGGTCCAGACTCGATTTTTTTACAGACCGCCGTTGAGTTCTTTAATGATATACGTCAAGTCAAGCAATCGGCGAAATGAAGTGACGCAGCCGAGAAAGGACAAAAGTCAAATCGTAAAATGTAAGGTGTGTAATGAAAAACAAAAAGGTATTAATTACAATTTATCAAAGGTTGGGTATTTGTTAATGGTAAAAGTGAAATTTAATGTAGTGCCACGTCATTCTTGACCTCTGACGTTACAAGTTATAACCTTGTTTCGCGACCTCAGAATATGACATAATGTTATTATGCACTACTTCCTTACGACCTTCCGACCTTGACATGCATATGCATGCACTCCACTTAAGGCCCTTCATGCCATGGGTGGAGCAAGTTACTTGTCAGAGGGGTCAGTTGAAGTCAAATTAAACAACGCCTCTCTCTCACGTTTTGTTATACATAAACTTAATACAAAGCACAAAGCTGAATAAGTTCCTGTATCTCATCACGGCACACAACGGAAACCCTCGTATCTCATCAAGGCACACAACGGAAACCCCCGTATCTCATCACGGCACACAACGGAAACCCCCGTATCTCATCACGGCACACAACGGAAACCCTCGCCTGTATCTCATCCAGGTAAACTAAGGAAACCATCACCTGTATCTCATCAAGGTACACAAAGGAAACAATCACCTGTATCTCAGCAAGGTACACAAAGGAAACAATCACCTGTATCTCATCAAGGTACACAACGGAAACCCTCACCTGTATCTCATCAAGGTACACAAAGGAAACTTTCATTTGTATCTCATCAAGGTACACAAAGGAAACCCTCACCTGTATCTCATCAAGGTACACAAAGGAAACTTTCATTTGTATCTCATCAAGGTACAGAAAAGAAACCCTCACTTGTACCTCATCAAGGTAAACTTAGGAAACCCTCACCTGTATCTCATCAAGGTAAACTAAGGAAACCCTCGTAGCTCATCAAGTTACACAAAGGAAACCCTCGTAACTCATTCATCAAGGTAAACAAAGGAAACCCTCACCTGTATCTCATCAAGGTAAACTAAGGAAACCCTCGTAGCTCATCAAAGTACACAAAGGAAACCCTCACCTGTTTCTCATCAAGGTATACAAAGGACACCGTCACCTGTATCTCATTAAGGTAAACTAAGGAAACCATCACCTGTATTTCACCAAGGTACACAAAGGAAACTTTCATTTGTATCTCATCAAGGTACACAAAAGGAACCCTCACTTGTACCTCATCAAGGTAAACTAAGGAAACCCTCGTAGCTCATCAAGTTACACAAAGGAAACCCTCGTAACTCATTCATCAAGGTAAACAAAGGAAACCCTCACCTGTATCTCATCAAGGTAAACTAAGGAAACCCTCGTAGCTCATCAAAGTACACAAAGGAAACCCTCACCTGTTTCTCATCAAGGTATACAAAGGAAACCCTCGTAACTCATTCATCAAGGTACACAAAGGAAACCCTCACCTATATCTCACCAAGGTACACAAAGGAAGCTTTCATTTGTATTTCATCAAGGTACACAAAAGAAACCCTCACTTGTACCTCATCAAGGTAAACTAAGGAAAACCTCACTTGTACCTCATCGAGGTACACAAAAGAAACCCTCACCTGTGTCTTTAAGTTCCTTCTGTAATCTGGCCGTTAATTCTGTTGTGTGTTAACGCTTCATGCTGCTGTGACAACACCAATGCCTCTTTCTTTGACACTGCCCCATGATGTACTCCCCAGAACACTGACATAGTTCATCTATTGACCCGAACCATGCCCTAGACCAGTTTCATTTGTACATATTAGCTCATCGCAATAAAACATATATATTAAGTTAGAAAATTCACCCAGTTGACATTTAGCAAATAAATCAAAAAGGGTTTGCATGAATTGCCATTAGAATGACACTTGTCACAAACTGGCAGATTAAGGGCTACGCAGCTCGTACTTAAGCCATGACCGGACATAATCACTGCGGATTTTACACTGACAGTCATGGAGCGTTTTCTCTGGGTATGTACAATGTAATTGTAACCTGATGTGAACTTTTTACTTCGATGTAGCCGATGTTTTACCCCATTTCCCAAACAGTTTCAATACGTAAATCACACATGTGATGCAATGCCACTCACAATGGCCCTACTCAACGTATAGCATAGTTTATTTGGACGGATGCGTGTCTTTCAGTGGCCGAGTGTATATTTCATTTGTTTCTGCTATATTTCCAAAGGTCCTGTGTATAGCTGCCGGGTTCTCTGTCAACTGTAAGTAATGCGCTGTTGGGGGATGCATGTGATTGTTCCTTACAGTTCGGGAGTTCAATTGGAGAAATAACTATTTATCTACTTACATATTGCAACATTCAAAACAGTTTTCTTGAAGTATCTTATATATTACACCATTCAATACAGTTTACTATAAGTATCGTATATATTACCTCGTAATAAACGAGTCTCTATTATTACAGTATTCATCTCAGTTTACAATAAATCTTATATATAAAGCAGCATTCAATACAGTTTATTATAAATGTCTTTAATATAATAGCATTCAATACTGTTTACTACAAGAATCTTATATATTACCTCGTAGTGAACGAGTCTCTATTATTACAGCATTCAATACAGTTTACGATAAGTATCTTTAATATTACAGCATTCAATACAGTTTACTGCACGTATCTTATTTATTGCTGCATACAATACAGTTTAATATACGTATATTTAATAGTACAGCATTAATACAGTTTACTTTAGGTATTTCTCATAGTACAGTATTCATTTAAGTTTACTATAAAAAACATTATATATTACAGCATTCAATACAACTTAGAACCAGTATCTTATATACAACAACATTCAATACCAGTTTACGATATACATCACTAGTATATTACAGCATCCAATACATTTTGCGATACGTATCTTATGTATTACAGCAATAATTCAGTTTTCAATAAGAATCTCTAATATTACAGTATTCATTTAAGTTTGCTATAAGTATCTTATATATCACAGCATTCAATACAGTTTATGATAAGTATCTTATATATTACAGCTTTCAATACAATTTGCTACAAGTATCTTATATATCACATCATTCAATACCAGTTTACGATATATATCATATACTAGTATATGATATATATACAGTATTCATTTCAGTTTAGTATAAGTATCTTAAAAGTATCTCTTATATTACAGTATTCATTTCAGTTAAGTATAATATCCTATATATAACAGCATTCAATACAGTTTACTTATACGAATCTAATATATTACAGCATTCAAAACAGTTAACCATATGAATCTTATATATTACCTCATTCAAAACAGTTTACTATACGTATCTTATATATAACAGCATTCAAAACAGTTTACGAGAAGCATCTTATATATTACCGCGTCTAATACAGTTTACTATAAGTATCTTTAATAAAACTGCATTCAATACAGTTTACTATAAGTATCCTTAATATTACAGCATTCACAACAGTTTACTAGAAGTATTCTATACAGTACAGTATTCATTACAGTCTACAATAAACATCTTATATAATACAGCATTCAATACAGTTTACTATAAGTATATAAATATTACTGCATTCAATACAGTTTACTACACGTATCTTATATATTACAGCATGCAATACAGTTTACGATAAACATCTTATATATTACAGCATGCAATACAGTTTACTACACGTACCTTATATATTACATCATGCAATACAGTTTACGATAAACATCTTATATATTACAGCATGCAATACAGTTTACTGCACGTATCTTATATATTACAGCATGCAATACAGTTTACGATAAACATCTTATATATTACAGCATGCAATACAGTTTACTGCACGTATCTTATATATTACAGCATGCAATACAGTTAACTGAAAGTATCTTATATATTACAGGATGCATTACAGTTTACGATAAACATCTTTATTTTACAGCATGCAATACAGTTTACTGCACGTAGCTTATATATTACAGCATGCAATACAGTTTACTACACGTATCTTATATATTACAGCATGCAATACAGTTCACTGCACCCATCTTATATATTACAGCATGCAATACAGTTTACGATAAACATCTTATATATTACAGCACGCAATACAGTTTACTGCACGTATCTTTATATTACATCATTCAATACAGTTTACGATAAACATCATATTACACCATTCAATACAGTTTACTATAAGTATCTTTAATATTACAGCATTCAATACAGTTTACTTTAAGTATCTTTAATATTACAGCATTCAATACAGTTTACTATAAGTATCTTTAATATTACAGCATTCAATACAGTTTACTTTAAGTATCTTAATATTACAGCATTCAATACAGTTTACTATAAGTATCTTTAATATTACAGCATTCAATACAGTTTACTTTAAGTATCTTTAATATTACAGCATTCAATACAGTTTACTATAAGTATCTTTAATATTACAGCATTCAATACAGTTTACTTTAAGTATCTTTAATATTACAGCATTCAATACAGTTTACTATAAGTATCTTTAATATTACAGCATTCAATACAGTTTACTATAAGTATTTTATGACCCATAGCATGACCATATCTCATGTTCCTACTTCAGATGGGCTGAGAAGGGCGCCTTATCCGTGTGAACCGGGGGTGAGTGTTTCACACGTCGGATCTCGGTTTATAAATGTCCAATCACTGTAAAACAATGGAACCATGTTAACCTGGGATTGTGTGGGTGAGTTTGGGGTTAAAGGCTCTGTGTTTAAGATCGCTTGCACAAATCGTGTGGTATCTCAGTGGTTAAAGCTTCTCTCTGTCGTCGAAGACCTGCGTTCGTTTCTTCACGGTGAAATCCATTTCTGGTGAGTTTGCTATAACCGTACTCGTTCACTCGTACTCGTGCTGAAAAGGATTTCAGTTGAAGCCTGACACATGTGTATCCGGCTCCAGCACGTGGGGGTATCGAGACTTTGCTGGACAAATACTCATCACCGATGTAATCAAGGACTATCTTCCTTTAAACTCAGCTAAAGATTCACTTCTGTTCTTAGCCCCTTTATCCCCTCCTCGCTAACTGGAAACAGGTGGTTAACAAAGGACTCTTGTTTTTTATTGGAGCTGGACAGAATAAAACGCCCTGCCGCACGTCCTTCACCAAGGTTGCGTCAGCAACTAACACTGACATGTTACTGACACAGGGCAGTCACCAGGGGAGGGATCCCCAATGATAAAGACATTAATCATTTCTATAATTTCAATTGGCTCCTAAAAATAGTAAACATTCACTTATTCGAATGAAGCGCATACAATCCTGCGTGTGGTTTACATGAGACTGTAACATAGGGTAAAACCAATTAATGACAATAGCGATGTGGTTGGAGTGGGAATACACTACGAACAAGACCTAGCCTGGTTGAATCATTTTCACACAAGGATAACATCAACGCAGCTTCTTATCTAACCGACCGGTGAAGATCCGGGGTAGAATAGGTCTTCAGCAACCCATACTTGCCACAAAACGCGACTATGCTTGTCGAAAGAGGAGACTATGCTTGTCGTAAGAGGCGACTAACGGGATCGGGTGGACAGGCTCGCTGACTTGGTTGATGCATGTCATCGTGTCCCAATTGCGTAGACCGATGCTCATGATGTCAATCACTGGAATGTCTGGT
Organism: Haliotis rufescens; assembly: GCF_023055435.1. NCBI lineage: Eukaryota > Metazoa > Mollusca > Gastropoda > Lepetellida > Haliotidae > Haliotis > Haliotis rufescens. The sequence goes on along the minus strand of NW_025963957.1, from coordinate 7,678,075 downwards.
CCAGACTCGATTATTTACAGACCGCCGTCATTTAGCTGGCATATTGCTGAGTGCGGCGTTATACAACACACGAACAAACAAGTAAATGTAATCTACCAGTACTGTATAATTATACTGTTTGACGATCGTTTTTGTTTTTGTTTGCAGTTAAATGTGAACTGTACAACTGGAGAATGTCGGTTAGTGTTCAGTTGCAGTCTTCGTCGTTGTGGAGTGCGTCCTGAATGTGTAGGTAAGGGAAAGCTGTATTTGTACTTGTGTTTAAAACTACTATTAGTTTTCATTCATTTTCAATAACATTAGATTATTTTAGTGATAGTGTCAGTGGACGTCATTACATATAGCACACATGACACATGACACCTTCGTGTGTAAGTAGAGTTGTGTTCTAGACGAATACTGTGTGTATTCTGTATGTATGTCACAGTGTACGTGATGTATACGATGAGTATACATATCTGCAAGAGTTTCAGTATTTCATCACTTGGTGAGAACTGTACATTCCTGCTTTACTGAAAGCATGTATTACCCTTTCGTGAAGAGATCACCTATTTGATAACAATACACCTTTAAACTGTTTAATGACATCAGGTGCGGACTATGTTTGGCTAGTCATTTGAACGGGCCCGTCGCCTCTTACGTCTTCCACTGTGCAACTGTACCCTACAACGTCTACTCTATGCCTACACGGATAATCTACTCTCGAAAGACACTTCTATTTTTTACAAAGCACACGTTATCTCTCGCAGAAGTCTCGAACAAAGGTGATTAACATGAAGAGTTTGCGGACTCTCATTAAGTGATGTGGCAGTACAAGCACAGAGGCACTATACAGCTTCAGAGCATAACTAATATACAAACCATTATGTTGAAGTATTCAAATAACAGGTATACCAGGACTCCATCCTTATGTTGTAATATAACAGCCTCTTGAAACATCAGGTCTTCATTCTTACGTTATACCAGAACAGCCCCCTGAAGCATCAGGTCTTCATCCTTATGTTGTACTATAACAGCCCCTTGAAGCATCAGGTCTTCATTTTTACATTATACCAGAACAGCCTCTTGAAGCATCAAGTCTTCATCCTTATGTTGTACTATAACAGCCCCTTGAAGCATCAGGTCTTTATTCTTATGTTGTACTATAACAGCCTCTTGAAGCATCAAGTCTTCATTCTTATGTTGTACTATAACAGCCTCTTGAAGCATCAGGTCTTCATTCTTATGTTGTACTATAACAGCCTCTTGAAGCATCAAGTCTTCATTCTTATGTTGTACTATAACAGCCTCTTGAAACATCAGGTCTTCATTCTTATGATGTACTAAAACAGCCCCTTGAAGCATCAGGTCTTCATTCTTATGTTATACTATAACAGCCTCTTGAAGCATCAAGTCTTCATTCTTATGTTGTACTATAACAGCCCCTTGAAGCATCAGGTCTTCATTCTTATGTTGTACTATAACAGCCTCTTGAAGCATCAAGTCTTCATTCTTATGTTGTACTATAACAGCCTCTTGAAACATCAGGTCTTCATTCTTATGTTGTACTAAAACAGCCCCTTGAAGCATCAGGTCTTCATTCTTATGTTATACTATAACAGCCTCTTGAAGCATCAAGTCTTCATTCTTACGTTATACCAGAACAGACCCTTGAAGCATCATGTCTTCATCCTTACGTTGTTAGAACAGACTCTTGATAAATCAGGTCTTCATCCCTACGTTGTACTATAAAAGCTTATTGAAGCATCAGGTCTTCATTCTTATGTTGTACTATAACAGCCCCTTGAAGCATCAGGTCTTCATTCTTATGTTATACTAGAACAGCCCCTTGAAGCATCATGTCTTCCTTCTTACGTTATACTATAACAGCCTCTTGAAGCATCATGTCTCTTTCTTACGTTATACTATAACAGCCCCTTGAAGCATCAGGTCTTCATTCTTATGTTATACTATAACAGCCTCTTGAAGCATCATGTCTTCATCCTTACGTTGTTAGAACAGACTCTTGATAAATCAGGTCTTCATCCCTACGTTGTACTATAACAGCCTATTGAAGCATCAGGTGTTCGTCCATACGTTGTACTAGAACACCCTCTTGATACACCAGATCTCTACTTCGACGTTACACAATAACAGCTGCTTTAGTCATCATGCCTCTATTCCGATATTATAACAGCCTCATCGTACACCAGACCTCTACCTTGACGTTGTACTAGAACAGCCTCTTGATACACCAGGCCTCTACTCCGACGTTACACTATAACAGCCGCTTGAAGCATCAGGTCTTCATCCTCACGTTGTACTACAACAGCCTCTTGATACACCAGACCTCTACTTCGACGTTACACAATAACAGCCGCTTGATACACCAGGCCTCTATACCGACGTAAAACAATAACAGCCGCTTGATACACCAGGCCTATATACCGACGTTACACTATAACAGCCGCTTGATACACCAGGCCTCTATACCGACGTTACACAATAACAGCCGCTTGATACACCAGGCCTCTACTTCGACGTTACACTATAACAGCCGCTTGATACACCAGGCCTGTATACCGACGTTACACAATAACAGCCGCTTGATACACCAGGCCTCTATACCGACGTTTCACTATAACAGCCGCTTGATACACCAGGCCTCTATACCGACGTTACACAATAACAGCCGCTCGATACACCAGGCCTCTATACCGACGTTACACAATAACAGCCGCTTGATACACCAGGCCTATATACCGACGTTACACAATAACAGCCGCTTGATAAACCAGGCCTCTTTACCGACGTTACACAATAACAGCCGCTTGATACACCAGGCCTATATACCGACGTTACACAATAACAGCCGCTTGATACACCAGGCCTATATACCGACGTTACACTATAACAGCCGCTTGATACACCAGGCCTCTATACCGACGTTACACTATAACAGCCGCTTGATACACCAGGCCTCTATACCGACGTTACACAATAACAGCCGCTTGATACACCAGGCCTCTATACCGACGTTACACAATAACAGCCGCTTGATACACCAGGCCTATATACCGACGTTACACAATAACAGCCGCTTGATACACCAGGCCTATATACCGACGTTACACTATAACAGCCGCTTGATACACCAGGCCTATATACCGACGTTACACAATAACAGCCGCTTGATACACCAGGCCTATATACCGACGTTACACAATAACAGCCGCTTGATACACCAGGCCTCTATACCGACGTTACACAATAACAGCCGCTTGACACACCAGGCCTATATACCGACGTTACACTATAACAGCCGCTTGATACACCAGGCCTATATACCGACGTTACACAATAACAGCCGCTTGATACACCAGGCCTCTATACCGACGTTACACAATAACAGCCGCTTGATACACCAGGCCTCTACTTCGACGTTACACTATAACAGCCGCTTGATACACCAGGCCTCTATACCGACGTTACACAATAACAGCCGCTTGATACACCAGGCCTATATACCGATGTTACACTATAACAGCCGCTTGATACACCAGGCATCTATACCGACGTTACACAATAACAGCCGCTTGATACACCAGGCCTCTATACCGACGTTACACTATAACAGCCGCTTGATACACCAGGCCTATATACCGACGTTACACAATAACAGCCGCTTGATACACCAGGCCTATATACCGACGTTACACTATAACAGCCGCTTGATACACCAGGCCTATATACCGACGTTACACTATAACAGCCGCTTGATACACCAGGCCTCTATACCGACGTTACACTATAACAGCCGCTTGATACACCAGGCCTCTATACCGACGTTACACAATAACAGCCGCTTGATACACCAGGCCTCTATACCGACGTTAGACTATAACAGCCGCTTGATACACCAGGCCTATATACCGACGTTACACAATAACAGCCGCTTGATACACCAGGCCTATATACCGACGTTACACTATAACAGCCGCTTGATACACCAGGCCTATATACCGACGTTACACTATAACAGCCGCTTGATACACCAGGCCTATATACCGACGTTACACTATAACAGCCGCTTGATACACCAGGCCTCTATACCGACGTTACACTATAACAGCCGCTTGATACACCAGGCCTATATACCGACGTTACACAATAACAGCCGCTTGATACACCAGGCCTATATACCGACGTTACACAATAACAGCCGCTTGATACACCAGGCCTTTATACCGACGTTACACAATAACAGCCGCTTGATACACCAGGCCTTTATACCGACGTTACACAATAACAGCCGCTTGATACACCAGGCCTTTATACCGACGTAAAACAATAACAGCCGCTTGATACACCAGGCCTGTATACCGACGTTACACTATAACAGCCGCTTGATACACCAGGCCTGTATACCGACGTTACACTTTAACAGCCGCTTGATACACCGGGCCTATATACCGACGTTACACAATAACAGCCGCTTGATACACCAGGCCTATATACCGACGTAAAACAATAACAGCCGCTTGATACACCAGGCCTCTATACCGACGTTACACTATAACAGCCGCTTGATACCCCAGGCCTATATACCGACGTTACACTATAACAGCCGCTTGATACACCAGGCCTATATACCGACGTTACACTATAACAGCCGCTTGATACACCAGGCCTATATACCGACGTTACACTATAACAGCCGCTTGATACACCAGGCCTCTATACCGACGTAAAACAATAACAGCCGCTTGATACACCAGGCCTATATACCGACGTAAAACAATAACAGCCGCTTGATACACCAGGCCTATATACCGACGTTACACTATAACAGCCGCTTGATACACCAGGCCTCTATACCGACGTTACACTATAACAGCCGCTTGATACACCAGGCCTATATACCGACGTTACACTATAACAGCCGCTTGATACACCAGGCCTATATACCGACGTTACACAATAACAGCCGCTTGATACACCAGGCCTATATACCGACGTTACACAATAACAGCCGCTTGATACACCAGGCCTATATACCGACGTTACACTATAACAGCCGCTTGATACACCAGGCCTCTATACCGACGTTACACTATAACAGCCGCTTGATACACCAGGCCTATATACCGACGTTACACTATAACAGCCGCTTGATACACCAGGCCTATATACCGACGTTACACAATAACAGCCGCTTGATACACCAGGCCTCTATACCGACGTTACACAATAACAGCCGCTTGATACACCAGGCCTCTATACCGACGTTACACTATAACAGCCGCTTGATACTCCAGGCCTATATACCGACGTTACACTATAACAGCCGCTTGATACACCAGGCCTATATACCGACGTTACACTATAACAGCCGCTTGATACACCAGGCCTATATACCGACGTTACACAATAACAGCCGCTTGATACACCAGGCCTATATACCGACGTTACACAATAACAGCCGCTTGATACACCAGGCCTCTATACCGACGTTACACAATAACAGCCGCTTGATACACCAGGCCTCTATACCGACGTTACACTATAACAGCCGCTTGATACTCCGGGCCTCTTTTCCGACGTTATACTCGTTTACAATGACATTTGGAGTCGCAGGTCTCGCTAGTAGCATTATGTTTCCTACTGTCATGTGGTCGCTCGCATGTGGCTTCAGTTCAACTGCATTGCATCCCACATGAGATGTGTTGATCTTGACGTGATTATTTGTTTTGTGTAACTTCCAACAGATCCTTCACCGGCACCATCAATTAACTGTACCATTGGAAAACCTACCATTGACACCAACCTCCAGGAAATCTCTTGTGCGCCAGACGGGTCATGTCCAGCAACCACTGGGTGTGTTCGAGGTCCCCCAGCCAAGCCAGGAGTGTGTTGTTTTAATCCTTCTTCAGGACCTCCGAGACCTCCGGGACCTCCGGGACCTCCGAGACCTCCAGGTTGTCAATCCTCTCCATTAGGGTTAGGGTTAAGGTTAGGGTTAGGGTCAGGGTCAGGACCTACAGGTTGTCAGTCCTCTTCATTAGGGTTAGGGTTAGGGTTAGGGTTAGGGTTAGGGTTAGGGTTAGATTTAGGGTTAGGGTCAGGACCGCTTCATTGTGTGTTGCTCAACACAGATGCCATCGATGTGCATACTCCCTCCCTGAATGAACTATGAATCTTGTATTTTATCATTGATTGACTCTTCGACAATAGATTACCTAAATACGTAGTCATTAACATGTAAGTTTATGGTAGTGAAGAATTATTAACAACTATGAAGGCACAGAAATATATCAGTTCGTTTCAGCTCAAAGAGAAAGAGAAATATGAACCTGATGGAAATAATGATGGTATTGACAAATATGATGTCAGATATACAGCAGGTTTGAATGTATCCATGGAATTACTTTGGTGGGTGGGCTTATCACCTTTAAGTGACTATATGACGTCAACGCCAGAGAATACCCAGCCCAGGTTCCAGTGGGCGTCAAAGATAGAACAGCAGGTGACACTTTATGAAGGGATCAACATAAAGAACTACCTCAAAATAAATAAAAATCGATTTACTTCAAAAAATAATTTTCATGTTTAATTGTCGCCATTTCTGTTGTCTGGAATACTTACGTAAAGTCATAGGCAATAAATGTACTTGCAGCAAGTAATGTTTTTATTGACCGATATTAACATGACGAAAGCGAAATCCAATGTTGGAGATGCCAGATGAACAATCGCCTTATTGGTCGTGATGTTGATCACTGGATTGTCTGGTCCAGGCTCGAGTGTTACAGGCCGCCGTCTCATGTCAGGGGTACTGCTGTGAGGCCTTAGGCAACACACAGAGACTTACCTTTCATGAACAGTGTGTGAGTGACGGGCGCTACCAGTAGAGCGCGAGATGTGTGAGTGACGGGCGCCAGCAGTAGAGCGCGAGATGTGTGAGTGACGGGTGATACCAGTAGAGCGCGAGATGTGTGAGCGACGGGTGCTACCAGTAGAGCGCGAGATGTGTAAGTGACGGGTGATACCAGTAGAGCGCGAGATGTGTGAGCGACGGGTGATACCAGTAGAGCGCGAGATGTGTAAGTGACGGGTGATACCAGTAGAGAGCGAGATGTGTGAGTGACGGGTGATACCAGTAGAGCGCGAGATGTGTGAGGGACGGGTGCTACCAGTAGAGCGCGAGATGTGTAAGTGACGGGTGCTACCAGTAGAGCGCGAGATGTGTGAGCGACGGGTGATACCAGTAGAGCGCGAGATGTGTGAGGGACGGGTGCTACCAGTAGAGCGCGAGATGTGTGAGTGACGGGTGATACCAGTAGAGCGCGAGATGTGTGAGTGACGGGTGATACCAGTAGAGCGCGAGATGTGTGAGTGACGGGTGATACCAGTAGAGCGCGAGATGTGTGAGTGACGGGTGATACCAGTAGAGCGCGAGATGTGTGAGTGACGGGTGATGCCAGTAGAGCGCGAGATGTGTAAGTGAAGGGTGATACCAGTAGAGCGCGAGATGTGTGAGTGACGGGTGATACCAGTAGAGCGCGAGATGTGTGAGCGACGGGTGCTACCAGTAGAGCGCGAGATGTGTGAGTGACGGGTGCTACCAGTAGAGCGCGAGATGTGTGAGTGACGGGTGATACCAGTAGAGCGCGAGATGTGTGAGTGACGGGTGATACCAGTAGAGCGCGAGATGTGTGAGTGACGGGTGATACCAGTAGAGCGCGAGATGTGTGAGTGACGGGTGATACCAGTAGAGCGCGAGATGTGTGAGTGACGGGTGATACCAGTAGAGCGCGAGATGTGTAAGTGAAGGGTGATACCAGTAGAGCGCGAGATGTGTGAGTGACGGGTGATACCAGTAGAGCGCGAGATGTGTGAGTGACGGGTGCTACCAGTAGAGCGCGAGATGTGTAAGTGACGGGTGCTACCAGTAGAGCGCGAGATGTGTAAGTGACGGGTGATACCAGTAGAGCGCGAGATGTGTAAGTGACGGGTGCTACCAGTAGAGCGCGAGATGTGTGAGCGACGGGTGATACCAGTAGAGCGCGAGATGTGTAAGTGACGGGTGCTACCAGTAGAGCGCGAGATGTGTAAGTGACGGGTGCTACCAGTAGAGCGCGAGATGTGTAAGTGACGGGTGATACCAGTAGAGCGCGAGATGTGTGAGCGACGGGTGCTACCAGTAGAGCGCGAGATGTGTGAGTGACGGGTGCTACCAGTAGAGCGCGAGATGTGTGAGTGACGGGTGCTACCAGTAGAGCGCGAGATGTGTAAGTGACGGGTGCTACCAGTAGAGCGCGAGATGTGTGAGCGACGGGTGCTACCAGTAGAGCGCGAGATGTGTAAGTGACGGGTGCTACCAGTAGAGCGCGAGATGTGTAAGTGACGGGTGATACCAGTAGAGCGCGAGATGTGTGAGCGACGGGTGCTACCAGTAGAGCGCGAGATGTGTGAGCGACGGGTGATACCAGTAGAGCGCGAGATGTGTAAGTGACGGATGATACCAGTAGAGCGCGAGATGTGTGAGCGACGGGTGCTACCAGTAGAGCGCGAGATGTGTAAGTGACGGGTGCTACCAGTAGAGCGCGAGATGTGTGAGTGACGGGTGCTACCAGTAGAGCGCGAGATGTGTAAGTGACGGGTGCTACCAGTAGAGCGCGAGATGTGTGAGTGACGGGTGATACCAGTAGAGCGCGAGACGTGTGAGTGACGGGTGCTACCAGTAGAGCGCGAGACGTGTGAGTGACGGGTGCTACCAGTAGAGCGCGAGATGTGTGAGCGACGGGTGCTACCAGTAGAGCGCGAGATGTGTGAGCGACGGGTGCTACCAGTAGAGCGCGAGATGTGTGAGGGACGGGTGCTACCAGTAGAGCGCGAGATGTGTGAGTGACGGGTGATACCAGTAGAGCGCGAGATGTGTAAGGGACGGGTGATACCAGTAGAGCGCGAGATGTGTAAGTGACGGGTGATACCAGAAGAGCGCGAGATGTGTGAGTGACGGGTGATACCAGTAGAGCGCGAGATGTGTGAGCGACGGGTGCTACCAGTAGAGCGCGAGATGTGTAAGGGACGGGTGCTACCAGTAGCACGCGAGATGTGTGAGTGACGGGTGCTACCAGTAGAGCGCGAGATGTGTAAGTGACGGGTGCTACCAGTAGAGCGCGAGATGTGTAAGTGACGGGTGATACCAGTAGAGCGCGAGATGTGTGAGCGACGGGTGCTACCAGTAGAGCGCGAGATGTGTGAGCGACGGGTGATACCAGTAGAGCGCGAGATGTGTGAGTGACGGGTGCTACCAGTAGAGCGCGAGATGTGTAAGTGACGGGTGCTACCAGTAGAGCGCGAGATGTGTGAGCGACGGGTGATACCAGTAGAGCGCGAGACGTGTGAGTGACGGGCGCTACCAGTAGAGCGCGAGACGTGTGAGTGACGGGTGCTACCAGTAGAGCGCGAGAGGTATACGCTTTTCGCGAACACATGTCATCACCTATTTTCAGGGATCCATTCAAATAATGTTCACGACTGGTTGGCTTTTCCCACCCATAAAATATATTTCGGCAGATAATCGTGACTGGCTTTTCTCTGACGTTGATGTTTTGCAGCCCCTATTTTAGCTCTGAGACCTGTCAATATCATGGATGCAAATTCAGAATGTACTGTTACATATTTTTCTGTATTTCTTTTGTTAAGGACCACCACAACCAGATCCAAATCCTTTAGACCCTTGCTTCCCTGGCGTGAGTCTCATTTTGTCAAGGATCTATCAGTGTGCAAACAGGCAACATTGCTTGATAACGGCGTTAGAACCTATACTACTCAAAAGAAGTTAAAGAACACCAGATATATAATACACGATTTAGCAAATTGGTCATGGCATTATGTGTTATAACATTACTATCATCTAATGTTTGGCAACATGTTGCACCGAGTCTGGGGTATTGCTGATCCTCCTGACACTTTCTGGAAACACTTCTGGTAGTCATGCAAATGAATTGAAAACATGAGCAAAACACAGGAATATTGTCGCCCAAACACAACGCTGCACCTGTCCTTAGCAACAACCAACACAATTTTCATGCTCAGCATATGAAAGTGGTGATGTTCATGGTGCACGTGCATGCTTTCCCTTTAAGAAGGCGATGATGATGATCGTGTTATCACACTTTCCAAAACCATGCCACAGAGACGACATCTGACTGATGTTGATAGAGGACGAGCTATTGGTTGGCTCCAGGATTGCCTTTCTTTACCTGAAGTGGGCAGAAGATTGCAGGTGTCTCCCTCTGTCATTCACACCTTTGGCATCGTTTTGCTGCCACTGGCGGAGTGCAAGAGCGACATCGTTCTGGACGGCCAAGGTGTACCTCACAACGTGATGACCGATACCTGGTTCTCCAAGCACTCAGGCAGCGTACATCAACAGCAAACAACCTCAGGTTACAGTTAAGGGCTGTCAATAACACTGTCGTTAGTGATCAGTCGGTGCGAAACCGTTTACGAGCTGCGCACTTGAGAAGTCGACGACAAGCAGTGAGACCACCTTTACGTCCAGTTCACAGAACAGCACGTCTGGCTTGGTGTCGACAACATGTGCGTTGGAACAGACAGCAATGGTCTCGTGTACTGTTTACAGACGAGTCGCGATTCTGTTTGCAGCTCAATGATGGAAGAATACGGGTGTGGCGTCGTACTGGAGAGAGATTCACTGATGCCACAGTACGTGAACGTGTCGCTTTTGGTGGGGGATCAGTGATGGTATGGGAAGGATTCAGTTGGAATCATAGGACTCCTCTGTACCATATTGTGGGGAATCTGAATGCTGCCAGGTACCGTGATGAGATTCTTGAACCCCTGGTATTGCCCACACTTCGTCAGATTGGTCAAGGTGCTATCCTTCAGGACGACAATGCAAGACCCCATCGCGCTCGGATTATCACTGACTATCACAGACAAAGGCAGATTACCGTTATGCAATGGCCTTCTTATTCGCCAGATCTGGCGCCCATTGAACATCTTTGGGATGCCTTGGGAAGAGCCGTTCAAGCTAACCACCCAACTCCTGTTAATCTCCAGCAACCAGATTTCTTCATCAGGAATAGCAAGCAATTCCACAGACAACACTGCGGCAGCTTGTTCGATCTATGCGTAGAAGATGTCAGAACTGTATTGCTTCCAGGGGTGGGCCTACCCGATATTGAAGGAACAGGATTATCCTGAACTGTAGTGTGTGACTTTTGATTTATAGGGTACATGCAATGCATATTGATTTGCTCTGGTCAGCTGTATGCCAGCGTTTCTTTCGTCAATGAAATGTCATGATTAAATACTTATCTTTCCCAATCAGTGTTGTTCCTGTGGCCACGATTTATTTTTTGAGTGATTTTGATAACTTATTTGGGTGTTCTTTAACTTCTTTTGAGTAGTATACACCGAAACGTCGCTTGTAATTGTGATAAAGAAGTTGTTCATCCATAAATTCTTATCCTTACTTATCCTTTCTTTCTATGTTGTTACCCAGTAGTACTTTAAACACAATCCATGAATACGTCAGCGTGATACGTCTCTGTTAAAGAGATGGGCACGACTTTCAGAAATAGTTATATATTGATTCATCGTGTTATAATTCTGTGTGTTTGCACTTCCATACCCTAACTTGGCCTTCCTTTCTTTGCCCGTCCTCCATGACACAATTTGATAACAGTTCTCAATGGTTGCTTGACAGAAAAATGTGAACTGCACAAGTGGAGAATGTCGCTTGATGGCAGATTGCCAACACCAGAGTTGCCCGGCACTTCCGTATTGTGTTGGTAAGGAAACGTTATTGTACTTTTCTTTATATCGTCACCACGATTGTCTTGTTGTGTATGTAGCAAGCATACCATTATTACCCATATCAAACACATACAAGCAGGCCGGTACAATATATATAACACAGAGATATCACAAAGACATCATCACCACGTTCAGCACATAACACAGTGTAGTTGCTGAACAGTTTGAGTATGATGATGAAACGCAGGTATCATCCTCAACTAATACAAGAGGCAAACACCGGTATGATGGTCAACCTGTAAATTAACGCAGAGTCATCAACTAACAAACGACTAAAGGAAACTTTATTTTATTGACGATTTCAAAGTGTTCGCTGTTGCCTTGTGAGCTGCGTGGTGACTTAGCGTCGCCGCTGGAAGGATTTTATGTATGCTGCACAAGGCCATGCGTCATGCTGCAAACAGGAAGCAGGAAGCATATGCACATTACGACTTTCACGTGTATCCGTGTCCCTGTGGGTAATGTTACCACTTACACTTATTATTTCACAGTCTTTCCTTGCGATCAGGTGTGGTCTTTGCAAAGGATTGTGTTTGACATTAATTTCTTTTCTATCTTATTATATCATCCACAGCTCCTTCGCCGAACGTGACAGTCCCATGTCCTATCGGTAAATCTGCTATCGACCGCAACCTCCGCGAGTTCTCGTGTTTACGAAACAGAGACGCTTGCCCAGGATCCACTGGCTGTGTGGTCGGCGCTCAGGGATCAGCAGCCGTTTGTTGTTACAGACCTCCACTTGTACCAGGTAGACGCATCATGCAGTTCAACACTGGTGTTTCTGATGTTTGGAATACCTGCGTTACAATAAATATTCTTTACGAACATAAATAATTTATTGGCAGATAGTAACATGATACATGGAGAGTAGCATGCAGTTGATTTGTTGACACATTCCGTAGCATGGCTTTCCATCTTTAGGTTGGACAACGACAAACCACCGCTTCACTAAAGGGTTCCCATCTACTTCTGAGAATAGCAATAACATGGCTGCAAGTTCACAATGCACTTTTATTTATTTGTCTGTATTTCTTCTGTTAAGGACCAACACCGACCGATCCAAATCCTTTAGATCCTTGCTTCCCTGGTGTGAGTCTCATTTTATATATTATGTCAAGTCTCATTTTATATATTATGTCAAGGATCTATCAGTGTGCAAACAGGCAACATTGCTTGATAACGGCGTTAGAACCTACACCGAAACGTCGCTTTTAATTGTGATAAAGAAGTTGTTCATCCATAAATTCTTATCCTTACTTATCCTTTCTTTCTATGTTGTTACCCAGTAGTACTTTAGACACAATCCATGAATACGTCAGCGTGATACGCCCTGTATCTGTCGCTGTTGCCACTCTGTTAAAGAGATGGGCACGACTTTCAGAAATAATTATATATTGATTCATCGTGTTATAATTCTGTGTGTTTGCACTTCCATACCCTAACTTGGCCTTCCTTTCTTTGCCCGTCCTCCATGACACAATTTGATAACAGTTCTCAATGGTTGCTTGACAGAAAAATGTGAACTGCACAGCTGGAGAATGTCGCTTGATGGCAGATTGCCAACACCAGAGTTGCCCGGCACTTCCGTATTGTGTTGGTAAGGAAACGTTATTGTACTTTTCTTTATATCGTCACCACGATTGTCTTGTTGTGTATGTAGCAAGCATACCATTATTACCCATATCAAACACATACAAGCAGGCCGGTACAATATATATAACACAGAGATATCACAAAGACATCCCCACCACGTTCTGCACATAACACAGTGTAGTTGCAGAACAGTTTGAGTATGATGATGAAACGCAGGTATCATCCTCAACTAATACAAGAGGCAAACACCAGTATGATGGTCAACCTGTAAATTAACGCAAAGTCATCAACTAACAAACGACTAAAGGAAACTTTATTTTATTGACGATTTCAAAGTGTTCGCTGTTGCCTTGTGAGCTGCGTGGTGACTTAGCGTCGCCGCTGGAAGGATTTTATGTATGCTGCACAAGGCCATGCGTCATGCTGCAAACAGGAAGCAGGAAGCATATGCACATTACGACTTTCACGTGTATCCGTGCCCCTGTGGGTAATGTTACCACTTACACTTATTATTTCACAGTCTTTCCTTGCGATCAGGTGTGGTCTTTGCAAAGGATTGTGTTTGACATTAATTTCTTTTCTATCTTATTATATCATCCACAGCTAATTCGCCGAACGTGACAGTCCCATGTCCTATCGGTAAATCTGCTATCGACCGCAACCTCCGCGAGTTCTCGTGTTTACGAAACAGAGACGCTTGCCCAGGATCCACTGGCTGTGTGGTCGGCGCTCAGGGATCAGCAGCCGTTTGTTGTTACAGACCTCCACTGGTACCAGGTAGACGCATCATGCAGTTCAACACTGGTGTTTCTGATGTTTGGAATACCTGCGTTACAATAAATATTCTTTACGAACATAAATAATTTATTGGCAGATAGTAACATGATACATGGAGAGTAGCATGCAGTTGATTTGTTGACACATTCCGTAGCATGGCTTTCCATCTTTAGGTTGGACAACGACAAACCACCGCTTCACTAAAGGGTTCCCATCTACTTCTGAGAATAGCAATAACATGGCTGCAAGTTCACAATGCACTTTTATTTATTTGTCTGTATTTCTTCTGTTAAGGACCAACACCGACCGATCCAAATCCTTTAGATCCTTGCTTCCCTGGTGTGAGTCTCATTTTATATATTATGTCATGTCTCATTTTATATATTATGTCAAGGATCTATCAGTGTGCAAACAGGCAACATTGCTTGATAACGGCGTTAGAACCTACACCGAAACGTCGCTTTTAATTGTGATAAAGAAGTTGTTCATCCATAAATTCTTATCCTTACTTATCCTTTCTTTCTATGTTGTTACCCAGTAGTACTTTAGATACAATCCATGAATACGTCAGCGTGAAACGCCCTGTATCTGTCGCTGTTGCCACTCTGTTAAAGAGATGGGCACGACTTTCAGAAATAATTATATATTGATTCATCGTGTTATAATTCTGTGTGTTTGCACTTCCATACCCTAACTTGGCCTTCCTTTCTTTGCCCGTCCTCCATGACACAATTTGATAACAGTTCTCAATGGTTGCTTGACAGAAAAATGTGAACTGCACAGCTGGAGAATGTCGCTTGATGGCAGATTGCCAACACCAGAGTTGCCCGGCACTTCCGTATTGTGTTGGTAAGGAAACGTTATTGTACTTTTCTTTATATCGTCACCACGATTGTCTTGTTGTGTATGTAGCAAGCATACCATTATTACCCATATCAAACACATACAAGCAGGCCGGTACAATATATATAACACAGAGATATCACAAAGACATCATCACCACGTTCTGCACATAACACAGTGTAGTTGCTGAACAGTTTGAGTATGATGATGAAACGCAGGTATCATCCTCAACTAATACAAGAGGCAAACACCGGTATGATGGTCAACCTGTAAATTAACGCAAAGTCATCAACTAACAAACGACTAAAGGAAACTTTATTTTATTGACGATTTCAAAGTGTTCGCTGTTGCCTTGTGAGCTGCGTGGTGACTTAGCGTCGCCGCTGGAAGGATTTTATGTATGCTGCACAAGGCCATGCGTCATGCTGCAAACAGGAAGCAGGAAGCATATGCACATTACGACTTTCACGTGTATCCGTGTCCCTGTGGGTAATGTTACCACTTACACTTATTATTTCACAGTCTTTCCTTGCGATCAGGTGTGGTCTTTGCAAAGGATTGTGTTTGACATTAATTTCTTTTCTATCTTATTATATCATCCACAGCTAATTCGCCGAACGTTACAGTCCCATGTCCTATCGGTAAATCTGCTATCGACCGCAACCTCCGCGAGTTCTCGTGTTTACGAAACAGAGACGCTTGCCCAGGATCCACTGGCTGTGTGGTCGGCGCTCAGGGATCAGCAGCCGTTTGTTGTTACAGACCTCCACTTGTACCAGGTAGACGCATCATGCAGTTCAACACTGGTGTTTCTGATGTTTGGAATACCTGCGTTACAATAAATATTCTTTACGAACATAAATAATTTATTGGCAGATAGTAACATGATACATGGAGAGTAGCATGCAGTTGATTTGTTGACACATTCCGTAGCATGGCTTTCCATCTTTAGGTTGGACAACGACAAACCACCGCTTCACTAAAGGGTTCCCATCTACTTCTGAGAATAGCAATAACATGGCTGCAAGTTCACAATGCACTTTTATTTATTTGTCTGTATTTCTTCTGTTAAGGACCAACACCGACCGATCCAAATCCTTTAGATCCTTGCTTCCCTGGTGTGAGTCTCATTTTGATATCTTTGTCTGACCATTGAATGACTACATACTATTCATCACATTAAATATATGTATTTGTGTGTTAGCCGGGAATATCAATATATCTTTCCCCATGTATATTCACTGGTAGCACCATTGCTTTTGACACATGTCATAACTATTACATGTTGAAACTACAGACGAACGGGTAATTCTATTCTATTCTATTCCCTCATGTTATAAACACTTTCTTTCAGAAAAATGTGAACTGCACAGCAGGTGAATGTCGGCTGGTAGCAGACTGCTCTCGAAAAGGATGTCCTGCCGGCCCCACATGTGTTGGTATGTCTTTGATAGCTATCGTGGTTGAGGACAGACACATGCAGATGTCCTGCTGACCCCACGTGTGTTGGTATGTCTTTGATAGCTATCGTGGTTGAGGACAGACACATGCAGATGTCCTGCTGACCCCACGTGTGTTGGTATGTCTTTGATAGGTATCGTGGTTGAAGACAGACACATGCAGATGTCCTGCTGACCCCACGTGTGTTGGTATGTCTTTGATAGGTATCGTGGTTGAAGACAGACACATGGTATGCATGCATGTGTCTGTCTTCAACCATGATACCTATCAAAGACCTACCATGTGTCTTTGATAGCTATCGTGGTTGAGGACAGACACATGCAGATGTCCTGCTGACCCCACGTGTGTTGGTATGTCTTTGATAGCTATCGTGGTTGAGGACAGACACATGCAGATGTCCTGCTGACCCCACGTGTGTTGGTATGTCTTTGATAGGTATCGTTGTTGAAGACAGACACATGCAGATGTCCTGCTGACCCCACGTGTGTTGGTATGTCTTTGATAGCTATCGTGGTTGAGGACAGACACATGCAGATGTCCTGCTGACCCCACGTGTGTTGGTATGTCTTTGATAGGTATCGTGGTTGAAGACAGACACATGCAGATGTCCTGCTGACCCCACGTGTGTTGGTATGTCTTTGATAGGTATCGTGGTTGAAGACAGACACATGCAGATGTCCTGCTGACCCCACGTGTGTTGGTATGTCTTTGATAGCTATCGTGGTTGAGGACAGACACATGCAGATGTCCTGCTGACCCCACGTGTGTTGGTATGTCTTTGATAGGTATCGTGGTTGAAGACAGACACATGCAGATGTCCTGCTGACCCCACGTGTGTTGGTATGTCTTTGATAGGTATCGTTGTTGAAGACAGACACATGCAGATGTCCTGCTGACCCCACGTGTGTTGGTATGTCTTTGATAGCTATCGTGGTTGAGGACAGACACATGCAGATGTCCTGCTGACCCCACGTGTGTTGGTATGTCTTTGATAGGTATCGTGGTTGAAGACAGACACATGCAGATGTCCTGCTGACCCCACGTGTGTTGGTATGTCTTTGATAGGTATCGTTGTTGAAGACAGACACATGCAGATGTCCTGCTGACCCCACGTGTGTTGGTATGTCTTTGATAGCTATCGTGGTTGAGGACAGACACATGCAGATGTCCTGCTGACCCCACGTGTGTTGGTATGTCTTTGATAGCTATCGTGGTTGAGGACAGACACATGCAGATGTCCATAGTTGAGGCAAATGTGACACAAAAGTGGGTGGGCGTACATGTTTAATAGACATATTTATTAGAACTAACCAATAGCACTGGATGAGGTTATTCATACTTTGACTTGAGTTGTGATGGTTACCCATCAACTGTTTTCAGCAGACTGTTCATCACATCTGCAACATTTCTATATAAACATCATATTAAGTGTATTTTGAACTGTCAAATTCTGTAATATAATTTCTTTCATAAACACATTAACGTCAGAGAATAACCGGTCTCCTTTAGTCTTTAACGTAAATACAGCAGAAAGGGTAAGCATGTCCTGCTATTATTAAAATAGTTTTATGTCATTGATAATCTTTCTCTGATTACAGACCCCTCACCCGTACCATCACTGAACTGTGACATTGGCAAGCCTGCTCTGAATTCCTACGGCAATGAAATCTCTTGTGCAGGAGGGGGAGCATGTCCAGTCAACACTGTGTGTGTGGCACATCCATCAGGGGCACCCGCCGTCTGCTGTTTCAAACCAGCTGGTACATAGTATTTCTCATAACAGTACATATAGTCATAAACGAAATATTATTCCTGGGAAATAGTGAGAGAGTTGGCTGCATTACACAATGTGATATCGTGTGCTCCCAATCATAGCCAATAAAATATAACCTCAGCGAACCTGTGCCGCACACCCACAGCCAATACAGTATAACCGCAGCGAACCTGTTCCCCGCACCCACAGCCAATACAGCATAACCTCAGCGAACCTGTGCCCCACAGCCAATACAGTATAACCTCAGCGAACCTGTTCCCCACACCCACAGGCAACACCTCAGCATAACCTCAGCGAACCTGTGCCCCACAGCCAATACAGCATAACCTCAGCGAACCTGTGCCCCACACCTATAGCCTATACAGTATAACCTCAGTGAACCTGTGCCCCACAACCATAGCCAATACAGCATAACCTCAGCGAACCTGTGCCCCACACCTATAGCCTATACAGTATAACCTCAGTGAACCTGTGCCCCACAACAACGGTCAATACAGCATAACCTCAGTGAACCTGTTCCCCACACCCACAGCCAATACAGCATAACCTCAGTGAACCTGTGCCCCACACCCACAGCCAATACAGTATAACCTCAGCGAACCTGAGCACAACACCCATAGCCAATACAGAATACCCTCAGTTAACCTGTTCCCCACACCCACAGCCAATACAGCATAACCTCAGTGAACCTGTGCCCCACGGCCACAGCCAATACAGTATAACCTCAGTGAACCTGTCCCCAACACCCACAGCCAATACAGTATAACATCAGTGAATATGTTCCCCACAACCACAGCCAATACAGTATAACCTCAGTGAACCTGTTCCCCACACCCACAGTCAATACAGCATAACCTCAGTGAACCTGTGCCCCACACCCAAAGCCAATACACCATAACCTCAGTGAATATGTTCCCCACAACCATAGCCAATACAGCATAACCTCAGTGAATATGTTCCCCACACCGACAGC
Organism: Haliotis rufescens; assembly: GCF_023055435.1. Taxonomy (NCBI): domain Eukaryota; kingdom Metazoa; phylum Mollusca; class Gastropoda; order Lepetellida; family Haliotidae; genus Haliotis; species Haliotis rufescens. The sequence continues at coordinate 7,658,825 of NW_025963957.1, read as the reverse complement.
CAATACAGTATAACCTCAGCGAATATGTTCCCCACAACCATAGCCAATACACCATAACCTCAGTGAATATGTTCCCCACGCCCATAGCCAATACAGCATAACCTCAGTGAATATGTTCCCCACACCCACAGTCAATACACCATAACCTCAGTGAATCTGTGCCGCACACCCACAGCTAATACACCATAACCTCAGGGAACCTGTGCACAACACCCATAGCGAACATGTGCCCCGCGCCCATAGCCAATACAGCATAACCCCAGCGAACAATCCATACTAACCACCAAACCATCATCGCACGACTCGGATATCCTAGACAGGGCTTAGACACACTACTCGACTACTATTTCATCGGAAGGACCACCAACATGGCATAGGTGGCCAAGTGATATGGGACATCAATTGGTATAGCTAGGATACTGTTCAGGTACCTTGAAACGTCAGTGAGATACCGATGCAAAATATCAGCTATTTTGTTTAGGCCCAACAACACCCCAACCACCACCAACGCCATCCCGTACAGGCGATCCTTGCGAACCAGGGGTGAGTCTTCTTTTGACCTACAAGTTCATGAAATCTGTGTAAGTTATTAACTTACTTTTTCATTTCAGTTAATGTTATAATGCTCAAGATATCTCCGAATGACATACAATTTCCGCAGGTGTTCAATATGCACTACATATTAATACATAATGGTATTCACTTTCCACGTATCCGTAGCTACACATAGCACATATTCTTTGGTTTCTGTGCATGCCCACGTCTCTACCAGTTTCTATTGCTAGACTATGTGAGCCACATCTTAACCTTGCCGAAGCCACACTGTAGCATTTAAAGTGATGCAGTTTTAAATAAAGAATGTGAGAACGTTTTAGAGCCTAGGGGTAGAGAGGCATGCCAATCCTGTTGATACATATACTTTGATCTAGCCATGTCAAGAATACATACTGCCAATAGCTTCATCTTCCCAGCCAAAACCAAATCCCATTTTAATATATTAATAATCTTACTTTGAAACACTGTTTATGTTTCCATGGCTAGTATCTAGTAGTAGTAGATTATAGCATCTTTTGGGGAAACGACAGGGTTTGCATACACAACAACTTATACGTGTATTTAATACAACGTTTATAAGCCCACGCACGTTTATATATATACCTTCCACATTCACCACGGACAACGTGGTTGGGGGTAGATAAATCTTCACCAAGGAAATATTTACCAGCTAACATCAGCGTTACTATTACAGTCTTATCCCCATATTTCCGCCCCGTATGTAAGAACAGACATTACGTTGAGACATATTTAAAAAGAAATACATCATGTAGGAGAGGTTTCAAATTTTAAAGGAATTTAAAATACCAAAGAAGATCTTTTTGTATTGTAGAATAGAACTTTTCAGGACAAGTTTTGTTGAAAATATGATTCCCAGATATTTATATAAAGTTACATGCTAACTATAGTTACTCTGCAAATGACACTTAAGATTTATTCAAATTTTCTGCTAAATTATATTCCTTACAACACTCATCTAACACGTTAATTTGTTTTTGGAGAACAGAAATAGTCTCTGACAAAATAATTACATCATCAGCAAACAAAAATAACTGACTCATTCTTTCATTTCAATTTGTGTTATGATACTGACAATTATCTCCAAATGAAATGTCAGGTTACTCTTGTGACCCGAGTACATGATGAACTCCCGATGAGACGCCTTCTCGTCACCACACATCCATCTATCTGTACAGTTACCTTCTACCTTCTAAAATTACCTTCTATCTGTTTAAAAGAACAAATGACCTATTGATATATTTAAGCTATAACAACTTTGTATGTCTGGGTCATAATACAACTATTTGATCTGTACGTGAAAAAAGCATACAACAAGGAATTTTCACATCAGTTATAACCGCGAAATTCCGCAGGTGACTGTACTAAGGTATATGTCAATGGTTAATATTGAGCATTACTGTGGTTCTTGGGTCTAAGTGTTTTTAATTTGTAATTCCAACTTGTTTGGATTCCCTATATTTTTCATGTCTCATGTCTTGACGTTGAATAAACATAATTCTCAAATGGCCTCAAAATATAACACCAAAGAATGTTTTACTTTGATACACAACAAATGACATTTTACTGTGGCCCAGTCGTCGGTGCGATTCGCTATGCAGAGTGGCGTCCCTTTAGCACACCAGAAACCTATGATTGTGGGTTCGAATCCCGGTTCGCCCCGATTATGTTTCTAGTTTTGTCAGCGCCATACCCGTGCTCGTGGATTTCACCGAAGTGGTAAACGTCTGAGAGCTGCATCACTTCGGTCTTTCCTCCCACATTAAGCTGACACGCCGCGATATGACTTAATACTGTTAAAGCGGCGTTAAACCCAACTCACTCACTCATTCACTCACTCACTCATTACTCTATGTTAACAACTACCTGTACATTATTGTTGTATGTAGGTGAATGTCAACTGCACAGCGGGTACATGCAGACTGGTGGAGGACTGTCGAATCCGTGGGTGCCCCGCTGTCCCTAAGTGTATCGGTAGGTCATTGCTTATAAAGTGTTTGCAAGGATTTGCACACAACTGACCACTCAGTTCATTATCTCATACAAAATATGAGACACATCAGTGACACAAATTATGTATGTTGTAATTCCAAATTTTAACTTGTACCATATGTTTCAGGTGAACAATTAATTTGTCTTTGCGTGTGTTTGTGACGGGTACCGGGTACCGTCGCATGGAACATCTGGTATCATTACTACTTGAAAGTGATTAATATGATCAGATCAGACACAGGATGATCAGATCAGACACATTATGGCGCAGACACATGATGGATCAGATCAGACACAGGATGGATCAGATCAGACACATGAGGGAACAAACACATGGATCAGATCAGACACATGAGGGAACAGACACATGGATCAGATCAGACACATGAGGGAACAGACACATGGATCAGATCTGACACATGATGATCAGATCAGACACATTATGGCGCAGACACATGATGGGTCCGATCAGACACATGATGATTAGATAAGACACATGATGATCAGATCAGGCACATGTATCGGATCAGACACATGATGATTAGATCAGACACATGATAGTCAGATCAGACAATTGATGGAACAGACACGTGGACCAGATCAGACACATGATTATCAGATCAGACACATGATGGCGCAGACACATGATGTATCAGATCAGACACGTGATGTATCAGATCAGACACTTGATGATCAGATCAGACACATGATGGATCAGATCAGACACTTGATGATCAAATCAGACACATGATTATTAGATCAGACACATGATGGCGCAGACACATGATGTATCAGATCAGACACATGATGTATCAGGTCAGACACATGATGATCAGATCAGACACATGTATCAGATCAGACACATGATGGATCAGATAAGACACATGATGGCACTGACACATGATGTATCAGATCAGACACATGATGTATCAGATAAGACACATGATGATTAGAGCAGACACATGATGATCAGATCAGACACATGATGTATCAGATCAGACACATGATGATTAGATAAGACACATGATGATCAGATCAGACACATAATGATCAGATCAGACACATGATGGCGCAGGCACATGATGTATCAGGTCAGACACATGATGATCAGATCAGACACATGTATCAGATCAGACACATGATGATCAGATCAGACACATGATGGATCAGATCAGACACATGGTGGCGCTGACACATGATGTATCAGATCAGACACATGATGATTAGAGCAGACACATGATGATCAGATCAGACACATGATGTATCAGATCAGACACATGATGATTAGATAAGAAACACGATGATCAGATGAGACACATGATGACCCCATCAGACACATGTATCAGATCAGACACATGATGATCAGATCAGACACATGATGGATCAGATCAGACACATGATGGCGCAGACACGTGATGTATCAGATCAGACACATGATGTATCAGATCAGACACATGATGATTAGATAAAACACATGATGATCAGATAAGACACATGATGATTAGATAAAACACATGATGATGAGATCAGACACATGATGGATCCGATCAGACACATGATGATTAGATAAGACACATGATAGTCAGATCAGACAATTGATGGAACAGACACGTGGACCAGATCAGACACATGATTATCAGATCAGACACATGATGGATCAGATAAGACACATGATTGAGCAGATCAGACACAGGGTGATCAGATCAGACACATGATGTATCAGATCAGACACATGATGATCAGATCAGACACATGATGGATCAGATCAGACACATGATGATCAGATCAGACACATGATGGCGCAGACACATGATGTATCAGATCAGACACATGATGATTAGATAAGATACATGATGATCAGATCAGACACATGACGATCAGATCAGACACATGATGGAGCAGATACATGATGATCAGATCAGACACATGATGGATCCGATCAGACACATGATGGATCCGATCAGACACATGATGGATCCGATGGATCCGATCAGACACATGATGGATCCGATCAGACACATGATGGATCCGATCAGACACATGATGGTTACGATCAGACACATGATGGATCAGACACATGATGATCAGATAAGACACATGATGGAGCTGACAAATGCCGGATATGCTTATTCACAAACCGAAATTAACGTTACTGGTTTGGAAGTAGAGGAATCTTTCGTATAATAGTTACAGTTATAGACCTGATGAGGAAGCCAAGCTGAATATAGTTACAGTTATAGACCTGATTAGAAGGCAAGCTGAATATAGTTACAGTTATAGACCTGATAAGGAAGGCAAGCTGAATAAAGTTACAGTTATAGACCTGATAAGGAAGTCAAGCTGAATATAGTTACAGTTATAGACCTAATAAGGAAGCCCAGCTGAATATAGTTACAGTTATAGACCTGATAAGGAAGGCAAGCTGAATAAAGTTACAGTTATAGACCTGATAAAGAAGGCAAGCTGAATAAAGTTACAGTTATAGACCTGATAAGGAAGGCAAGCTGAATAAAGTTACAGTTATAGACCTGATAAGGAAGCCAAGCTGAATATAGTTACAGTTATAGACCTAATAAGGAAGCCCAGCTGAATATAGTTACAGTTATAGACCTGATAAGGAAGGCAAGCTGAATAAAGTTACAGTTATAGACCTGATAAGGAAGGCAAGCTGAATAAAGTTACAGTTATAGACCTAATAAGGAAGCCAAGCTGAATATAGTTACAGTTATAGACCTAATAAGGAAGCCCAGCTGAATATAGTTACAGTTATAGACCTGATAAGGAAGGCAAGCTGAATAAAGTTACAGTTATAGACCTGATAAAGAAGGCAAGCTGAATAAAGTTACAGTTATAGACCTGATAAGGAAGGCAAGCTGAATAAAGTTACAGTTATAGACCTGATAAGGAAGCCAAGCTGAATATAGTTACAGTTATAGACCTAATAAGGAAGCCCAGCTGAATATAGTTACAGTTATAGACCTGATAAGGAAGGCAAGCTGAATAAAGTTACAGTTATAGACCTGATAAGGAAGGCAAGCTGAATAAAGTTACAGTTATAGACCTGATAAGGAAGGCAAGCTGAATAAAGTTACAGTTATAGACCTGATAAGGAAGGCAAGCTGAATAAAGTTACAGTTATAGACCTGATAAGGAAGGCAAGCTGAATATAGTTACAGTTATAGACCTGATAAGGAAGGCGAGCTGAATAAAGTTACAGTTATAGACCTGATAAGGAAGGCAAGCTGAATAAAGTTACAGTTATAGACCTGATAAGGAAGGCAAGCTGAATACAATTACAGTTATCGACCTGATAAGGAAGCCAAGCTGAATATAGTTACAGTTATAGACCTGATAAGGAAGGCAAGCTGAATATAGTTACAGTTATAGACCTAATAAGGAAGCCAAGCTGAATATAGTTTATGTTTCATGAGACCAGTTGATGGGCGATGTCCAAATATGTCCATATAGGAGGACTGTAGCTCGGAGGTGATGCTGTGGAGGCTTCAGACACAAGTGTTTTAAATATCCACTTTCGTACCCACTTTGCACAAGCACAAACCCATACACATACCCACATCACAGTGTTCTTCTGTACAAACAGATGCTTAAATGTTTTCAATTCATGACATCAGTTTCTCATCCCATAGACCGAGACCGACCACTTCCACCTCCACCTGACGTCTGTCCCGTGGGTACACCTGTACTTGGCGCAGACTTAAACCAGCTGTATTGTGGCCGCGGAGGGAGAAAATGTCCCTGGAATACTTACTGCGTTATTCATCCCGCGGATAGATATGCTGTTTGCTGTTTTGGTTCTGGTCCAGGTATTTTTGTTATGTTCTTCTAACTGGTATCGAGGCGGTGGGTTACGCCGTCACGTCGACGGTCCGGGTTCGACTCCCATTATGGGTACACTGTGTAAAGTCAATTGCTGGAATATTGCTAAAAGTGGCGTTAAGCCACACTCTTCCACTACCTCAATTTACTCTTCTGAGAACTATTAATTTGCTCTTCTAACTGGACCATTGTTTTGTTGCACAGAAGGAACTCCAAACATACAATCTCAACACTTATTAAAAGTTTGTCACCATGTGCGAAATTCATTTGTATTGTGAAAAGTAAGTTGTCAATATAAATTTCATAGAATGAACTAACACATTTTCACCTTGTTTCAACACCAGTTGATTCACGGTTGTAACTAACATCTGTTCGTCATTTGTAACTACATGTTTTAATGTACGTTTGGGTAACGTAAGTAGAACATGTAACCCATTTCACTATCAGGCAAGTGACTTGTGTATACTGCAGTAGGTATTGATAGTTACACGAATAGCTGCAATGTTACAAGCCCCTTTTCAATATGTCATGACTCGTAAATATAATTTAATGGGAATTATTTGTTTGATGGGACTAGAAATGTCCCAGCATCAAATTTATTTCCTCATCTACGAATGTCATAATTATGTTGTGTCGGACCACTGACATTGTCAATTTCATGTTTGTTTTACTATAATACCATCAACAGTTTATGACAAGAAGTATATTAAGAAGCGTTTCCTCCACCAGATTCAGCAATCCCACCAACATCAGCACCAGGACCTGTGGATCCCTGTGAACCTGGCGTAAGTACACGTGTACTTGTCCCACATGAATACACATATCAGAGAATACCATTGAGGTAGCCTAAAATAAGCATAACTGATATTTTGAGATTGCTTTATTAATCATGTTTTCCTTTAATCAGCAGATATTCATACATAACACTTCCTTTGTACACAGGTCAATGTGAACTGTACGATAGGCGTTTGTCGACTGGTGGCAAATTGTGATTACTGGCCCTGTCCTGCGCGCCCAACATGTGTTGGTATGGTAAAATTCCTCTATATTCGTTGTCTGATATTGAATATTCCCCACATTTTAAGAAATAATATGTCTTTGTTAAACATTGTTTTGCTCGGTTGTTGATAATAATCGTAGTTTGAAGATTGTCAGCACGTTATGGTCATAGGCGACAGTCCTAGATCGTGTATAATTAACCACTTATTTCATCATCTCACACATATTCTTATAATACATGATGAAAGCTTAGGTTTAAATTGGGACATCAAGGTACATCGGTGACCTGGTATCGTTCATTCATGATCAAACCGTCAATTCCCTTCCACAGATTTATTCACTTGAGCCAGAAATACAATTGAAACCGTATCATCTGTTTCATGCTTAGATCTATGCATAACGAGTCAGAGTGACAAAAAACTCTCCACAGGACTTTATGTCAAGACTTTCAATGGACTTCAACTGTCAAATAGTCAACTTTCCCTTTATATCGAGCAATAGTCTAGCATCTCCAGCCTTCGGTGTCTACTTTCTAAGACGATGTCAACAGTTGTTAAGGATTACAACATTCAAGGCCTCAGTAAATCTTTCAAAACGTTTCATGGTTGACATTTCTTAAATTTGTCACGAATTGCTTCTGCTGAAACTTCCTGATGTACACATGAGATCACACAATGCAGTTGATCTAAAATGATACCAATGTCAAAAGTGTGTTTGTAGTAATATATTTGTTTCATTTTTCTAATAACAGACAAAAATGAAGGACAAATTGGAACGTTATCTTATTTTCTGATTGTGGCTTTGGCTGCGTTCGGGCGACCCATTAAACCGAAAATAACTTGTTTGTGTCTAATTTACATAAAAAAGACCACAGTGATTTTTCAATGAAAATGACAAAGCAGTCGTAATCTATGTTTGAAGTCTGTTCACAGTTTGAGGACATGATGTGTCAATGTATACCCCGTTATGTTATAGATCCCTCCCCAGAACCGTCACTGAACTGCACAATAGGTGACCCCGCACTGAACGGAAAATTAGAGGAATTCTCATGTGTTGGGGGACGCCTTTGTCCCCTAGACACAACGTGTCTTGCCGCCCCTTCAGGATCACCAGCAGTCTGTTGCTACAGGCCACCTGTCGCCATCACCCCAGGTAGGTCGTTCAGGTGAAACACCAGGTGTTAATGAAATGGGTCCCGCTGTACCGGTTGAGCTCGATGTCAGACGGTTATATCAACATCCTACACGTAGCTTACCCTAACACAGTCGTGCAGACTGTTACATGTGTCAGATTAGTTTTGTGGAACATCAGAATAGGTCTGAGAAGCAGGAATGTTTCGGAAATGAGCGAGTTAGATGCTTTATCGCTCCTTTGCACAATATTTCAGTTATATATGGCGTATCACTAGGGAGAAGAAAGTGATGCAAAGATAGCAATTGCGATGAATCGGAATTCGAACCCACGAGCACAGGTTTCTGGCAGCCCAAGCGAGGCCAGCCTGCACACCATGCAAACCCCCAGGTTGGGACACTCCTACTTATTGTAGGAACCCCAAGAACCCTCAAATGCCATAAGAGATACAAATCAAATCAAGATTTGTCTAAATATAGAACGAGATCTACATTTGGCAACACAGTGCAATCCTGGAACTGCAGTCATACTGATAACATTAAAGGACTCACTGATGTAACTGTAATGTTTTCGAACTATCAAGGTGCGTCTGTGTAACGCTGACGAACAAGTAGAACATGTGTCCCATTTCACTGTCAGGTAAGTGACTTGTGTCATAATGCAGTAGATATTGGTAGTTGTATGAATAGCTGCAATTTTACAAATTCATTTTCAATATGTCATGACTCACACTGGTATTGTAAATCTACTTTAAATGCAACTATTTGATTGTTGAACTTTGATAGAAGTAGACATTTAGACAGCAGCTACAGATGTTATAATTATAGTGTGCAAGACCAGTGAAACTGCCAATTATGGTTTAACAATACTCCCATTAACTGTCTGAGTTAATTTCAGGGGACATTTATGACACACAAAGTGCATTCAGAAGAATTGTATTTAGTTTCGTTTCCTCCACCAGCTCCAACAACAGTTCCAATACCAGTGTCAACAGCAGCACCAACATCAGCACCAGGACCTGTGGATCCCTGTCAACCTGGTGTAAGTACACATGTACTTGTCCCACATGAATACCCAAGAATACCATCTTTGATGACGTCTATGATAAGCATAACTGATATTTTGAGACTGCATTATTAATCATGTTTCCTTCAATCAGCAGATATTCATACATAACACTTCCTTTGTACACAGGTCAATGTGAACTGTACGAAAGGCGAATGTCGACTGGTGGCCATTTGTAAATACTGGCCGTGTTTTGCGCTCCCAACGTGTGTTGGTATGGTATAATTCCTTTATATCGGTTGTCAGACATTGAATTATCCCCACATTTTTGAAAATATATGTCTTTGTAAAACATTGTTTTGCTCGGTTGTTGATCAGGAGACAGTCATTAATCGTGTATAAATTGTTTTCAAGGATTTGCACACAATTGACCACTCAATTCATTATCTCATACTTATAATACTTAATGGAATTTGACGCTTAAATTAAGCAGCAGGTACCTCGATGATCTGATATCGTTCTTTGATGGTCAAGTAGTCAATTCCATTCCAAAGATTACTCACACTGAGCAAGAAATACCACCGACACCGAATCATCTGTTTCATATTTAGATCTATGCAGAAGGATTCAGGGTGACTCTCTACGGAATTGTATGACGAGACTCTCCATAAATTCCAACTTTCAAATAGTCAACTTTCCCTTTCTTTATATCGAACAATATCCCAGCATCTCGAGCCTTCAGCGTCTACTTTCTGAGACGATTTCAAAAGTTATTAAGGGTTTATGTTGAAATTCCCTATTTTAACCTGTACAATCTGTTCCCATATTTTAGCTGAACAATTAATTTGTCTCTGCGTGTGTTTGTGACGGGTACCGTCGCCGGGACAGGATACGCCCACCACTTCGTGAACACCTGGTATCATTACTATAGTATACTGATTCATAAACACATTCTTATGACATTGTCGGAATCGAATAAACTGCTATTAGAAGAGCTGTCTAATGATTATCAAAAGGGTTGTATCGCTTTTATTCATCTACATTGGGATGTACTTTACTTCAAGATCTGATAACTTGAAAGTAACTCAGCGTCACAACAGACGATATGCCAGTGTTCATGATCGGAACTTGTCAGAAGTTCATGTACATGATATCTAGGGCGGGGCCTATCGCATCAGACCTGTGTTGTTATCTGCATAAGGACAAAAGGTGGCATCATGATATGAAGACGCCTGTAACACCACATGTGTGTGGCGTTTGATGTGTGCAGCGACATGTGTCTGGTGTCATCACTGGTTTTCAGCACTCCATTCATATAATTCTTGCTGATATTGGGGGTCACGTGTGGCCCAGTCGTCTAAGGCGCCGCGTTTCGCTGTGCAGAGTTGCGTCCCTTGCGATCAGACACATGATGGGTCAGACGTATTATGGAACGGACATATAATGGATGTGCTTTTTCACAAACCGGAAATGACGAACCTTTCTTATCATAGTTACAGTTACAGACATAATTAGGAAGCCAAGCTGAATACAGTTTATGTTTCATGAGACCAGTTGATGGGCGATGTTCAAATATGTCCATATAGGAGGACTGTAGCTCGGAGGTGATGCTGTGGAGGCTTCCGATACAAGTGTTTTGACTGTGGTCATCGATGTACACTATGTATTAATCGTTGTCATTGATTCTCCTTTTGCAGATGCCTCTCCGCCACCGTCAGTTGAGTGTCCAGTGGGAAAACCAGCGTTGGATGAAAAGCTCGAAGAATTCTCTTGCAAAGATTGCCCCTTCAATACCGTGTGTTATAAAGGCGCTGTCTGTTGTGTCCCATGGTCAGGAAACAGACCATCAGGTGTTTATCCATTGTGTCTCAATCGTTGTTTCTGAATGATATTGTGTGGCACCATAACTATGTTTAACGTGATCGTTATCTTAAACAAACTCCTTGATTATGAATGATGAAATTGTTGCTGGTGTTTACCTTTTAGGTGCTGGGTTGAATATGATAAGTATTACACTGAATGACACAGACGTAAAGATATATGAGCGTCTCAGAAACGGATTGAGGTAGACATACGTGGTGTCAGTTCCTGGTAGTTGCTGTAACAATCAGACGTGAAGGCGAATCATTCCACATTGTTTGTATTGGTGCACATGGCACACAACGATGGTTAGAATTCGACTTATTATCTGTATGCATCAGGTCCCGCAGGTCCCGCAGGTCCCGCAGGTCCCGAACGTCCCGCAACCTCCGTCCCACTGGACCCTTGCACGCCTGGTGTGAGTTCTACAACGTTTATACCATACCTTTTCAAATTAATATTATTTTACTTACATCCTCTTTGTTGTGTTGTTTGGCATTTGCAAAACACTTGTATCATGCAATACCATAGATATGACGGTACTCCAATAATCTATCCACAAATCTTTTTTATGGTGTCCAGTTGAATGTCAACTGCACAAGCGGTGTCTGTCGACTTGTCGAGGACTGTAGACGACCTGGCTGCCCCGCCGTCCCCACATGCATTGGTAGGTACTGGCACTGACACTACCATGTAATCGTTTGCATTTAGAAGTGATTGAAATCAATGACAACAGAACAGACTCATGGACTTGCCTGATAAAGGTGCTGGTATCTGTCCCGAAACGTCGCAATGAAGCAATAAACAAGTTGACAGTCAACTGTCTTTAATGTTACATTATTTGGTTTACAAGACAAAGGTGTTTAGAATGATAGCATTGCTATTATTGCCTTTCGTCAACGAAATTAACGGACCAAGAAATACCCACTTTCGTACCCACTTCGAACAATCACAAACACATGCACATTCTCACAGCCTCATGCATAAAAAAATTCTTGAATGTTTTAAATTCATGTCAGTTTCTCATCCCATAGACCGAGACCCACCACTTCCACCTCCACCTGACGTCTGTCCTGTGGGTACACCTGTACTTGGCGCAGACTTAAAGCAGCTGTATTGTGGCCGCGGAGGGAAAAGATGTCCCGGGAATACTTACTGCGTTATTCATCCCGCGGATAGATATGCTGTATGCTGTTTTGGTTCTGGTCCAGGTATTTCTTAGTATGTTCTTCTAACTAGTATCGGCTTAATTTGATCCATCGCCACGCCGAGGACCCAGGTTCGACTCCCAACATGAGTAGAATATATGACGTCCATTTCTGGTGTCCCCCGCCCTGATATTGCCGGAATATTACTAAATCGGCGTAAAGCTACACTCATCTGCTCACTCCATTGGGTAACGGTGTTTTCTTCTAACAACTATCAGTTTGTTGTTTTAACAGGTATCAGTAGACTCTTCTAACAGGTATCAATTTGCTCTTCTAACAGGTGTTCCTGTGATCACTGACCATATGTTGTACAAAAGGAACAATCTCAACAAATATAAAAAGGCTGTCACTCTGTGCGATATTTTTTTGTATTGTAAAAATGTAATCTATCATTATATATTTCATAGAATGAACTAATGCATTTTCTTCTTGATACTAATCTGTTTAGTATAATCAGACAATGGCAAGGTAACACAATCACATATTTCCCACATTTGCCCCTGGCTACTGAGGATAACTAACTCTTTCTTCTTATTATATAGGTCCGCAGCCACCTATACCTACACCCCCACCTCCAACAACGTACCCGTGCACACCTGCCGTGAGTTGCACTTCCGTTCTTCTATGTGCTGTGTCTAAGCTTGACATCCATAATGCATACCGCATGTTACGTACTCTTCCATTAAGTTTGAAAATCGTAAAAAAGTGTAAATGTCTTAATATTCCTTGTAAATGTTGCTATTACAAATCTTCACTTGAATGCTACTATTCATAATGTGTGCATCCCGGGCCAGAGACCTTCCAGGTTCCATTCCGCATACATTCTCTTCTTTCTTCAGAATATTAACTGCACAGCCGGCGAATGTCGTCTCGTGGCGTATTGCAACGCGGTGCCTTGTGGGAGGACAACGCCAACATGTGTTGGTACGGTATATTCCACACGTCGGGGACACATGGAAATATAAGTTTGCAACTTTAATGAGGAATGAGTCAAACGTTGTTTTCACTATACACAGCCTTCCACGTAACATACCAGATTTCAACATTAGGTTTATGTTTAACAAATACGCGCAGAAACAAAAGAATGTTGTATGAATGTATACTACACCCACCTAACAAATCTGGGTGGTTATATATATAAAGAAAGAAACGAAATAGGAAATTTAACCAATCGGTTTCGTGAGCATTTTCTTCATGTCAACAAGGATAGTTCCATAGACCAAATATGTTATTGGCTGAAATAAATATTCAAGGTCACTAAACCGTAACTGCATATTACTTTTTTATAAAGATGGTTATGGCCCTGGGGCTTCTGTTTGTCTTGTATTAGAGGTGTGTGTGTGTGTGTGAGTGGGGGGGGGGGGGGGGGGGGGGGGGGTTGGGGGGGCAATTTGGGGACATTCCGGAAAAAATGGAGATGGGGCTCCACCTGCAAGCACCCTTCTTGTTGTTCCATGGGATAAAGAGGACAGTTAACTTTACTTGTATTGTAATGCCGAGTCCATTGTAATCTCCACTGTCATGACTATTCCAGACCCCTCGCCGCCCCCAACCCGAAAATGCCCAGTGGGTAAGCCTGTTCTCACCCCTAGGCTGACGGAGTTCAGATGTTACCCCAGGGTCCGTCTGTGTCCAGGTGACTCATTCTGTCTCAGGGGTCCAGGTGACGAACCAGGAGTATGTTGTTGGGATAACAGATTACGGCCAACACAAGGTATGTATATCAACATTAATACTGGATGTGTCTGTCAACCCCAATCTCATGTGTGTATATGAACCCCAATACCAGGGGAGTATATGTAGTTTTTTGGTGATGGAATGGGATAACCTTACCTTGTGTAGTTGTTGCAGTGACATTACTGGTGATATGTATACAATATCTTTCGGGGTGGCATCCTAAAGTACTCATGGAAATGGAAACAAAAAATGTTTTGCTGGATTTAATAACCGACACAAAGCATTACGTATATGTAAATACGAAATAACAAAACAACTGGAAAAGTACTAGTCTGGATTTGCTAGTTTTATCTCAGTGCTCAATACAAAATGTACTTTACAGGAGGTAATTTGTAGGCACTTTCAACATTCAAAAAGTCCAAATTGACATGGCAGAAACAGGCTATAGGCATTATGCAAATTAGCCTGGAAAAAAGTTATCAAAACAACAATAAAAATAACAGCTATGCTTATGTACATAATAATAATGTAAGTTGTTGTTTGAGAAGGGAATATGTTACTTTTACATCCTGATATTTTGACGATGATTCACTATCCAACAATGCCACTCACAAATCACTAACCACTGACAAATCACATGCACGTGGGTTTCAAGCACCTGTTTTCACCTGACGTCAAGGTGTCATAGGTCATGGACATTCACCTTGATCTACTAACACTTGGTTATGCTCAGTTTCACAATAGTCTGTTTTGTTCATATTTTTACACACTTTTACGTGTAAAAACAAAAACAAACCTTGGATACGTTGTATTTGTGCCAAGGCCCAATTAGTACTAATTGAGTTGTTTGAATATTTATATATTTTGTATATTAACTGCATTTATTTAAAATCTGAGATCGAAAAAACGGTTTTTTTTCATTTCCGGGAGTACTTTAGTTGCCAGTAGGAACCAGTTTACATGTGTCACATCACACCATTCAAGTGATGACATGCCCAGTGACACCTTCGTAAGAGTAAGGATTATATAGCACTGGCTTAGGATATAAAATAGCCCTAAGCATTCTAAGCACCAAACACTGCTTCCAAACATAGGTGGATCAAACTCTCATGTATGATACCCGACATACACGGAGCTTACAGCACATGGTAAAGGATCATAGAATGGAAAGTGGTGACAACACAAACACACACAACACTATACCTGTTTGAAAATGAACCTGGGGTGGCAGACTGTTGGAATGATCAGAAATAGGAGAAGTTGACGGACAGTTTCCTTAGTCTGTGATTCCATACTTGATAGCAAACTTCAGGCGTACTCCAAGCCGGTCGCGGGGGAATGAGGAGCACAACGCCTGAACATGATCAATAATACGACTCGTGTCTCTGAGAGACAAGACAAAGTCTGCTTCCAAAGTCAGCTGTTCAGGCCTGTCAGCAATACCAGGTAATCCAACTCCACTATCAGGCTATGCAACGCCACTGTCAGGCTATGCAACGCCACTACTAGTTTATGCAACGCCATTATGAGGCTATGTAACGCCACTACCGGGATATCCACTACGAGGCTATGCAACGCCTCTACTAGGGTATCCAACGCCACTGTCAGGCTATGCAACGCCACTACCTGGGTATCCAACGCCACTACCAGGCTATGCAACGCATCTACCAGGTTATCCAGCGCCACTATCAGGCTATGCAACGCCACTACCAGGGTATCCAACGCCACTACCAGGCTATGCAACGCCACTACCAGGGTATCCAACGCCACTACCAGGCTATGCAACGCCAATACTAGGGTATCCAACCCCACTAGCAGGTTATGCAACGTCACTATCAGGGTATTAAACGCCACTACCAGGCTATGCGCCACTACCAGGCTATGTAACGCCATTAGCAGAGTATCCAACGCCACTGACAGGAACCGCTTGAAAGAAGCTGGTCTTTAATGCCGCCCTCCATTGAGATGAATTTGTCCAACAGCTAATCACAGTGCCAGACACCATGGAAAGTGCTCACATGCATTTCGATATAACCTCCACTGTGTAGAGGGACGACTGCGCGTTTTGAGACGCGCGGATGAGAGTCTTGTGACCTTCATATCACAAACGAGGCATATGCAGATTTCAGTGTCGCTGAAATAATGAATGTCCCCCTTTGAGATCCGGCTTAGAACTTGTCTTCAGAAAGACACTGGAGAGGTTGATGCATTTCGTCGTATCCAAGTTGCGTAGATCGATGGTCATGAAGTCAATTACTGGATCGTCTGATCTAGACTTCATTATTTACAGACTGCCCTCATGTAGTTGGATGCATGCATGTCAAACAGTATTGGTGGAATTCTGATCCAGTGATTCGACAGATGGCACAGAGAGTTGGGCCAACTTTTGAATTTCAGCAAGACAACACAAGGCCTCATACTGCCAGACTGATTATTTTTAACCATCACAATATCCGGGTTCTGTCAATGTCTGGTGGACTGTTAGGCAAAGACGATGTCAGGCGGTAACACAGGTCTAGGGCAGACATATGGGCTACATTGTGGTTGATTTGTCTACAATTTGGTGTAAGCCCCGTTAAATGAAGATGTTTGCTTTGCCTTTTTTTCACTGAGTCTATTGCAAACTCGAAGAATCGATTTTCCTTTGTAATAGACATAGTATCATTTGATTTGAAGAGAATAATCAGAACAGCATAGAGATATATTTATAGTGTGTATATGTGTGTGTGTGTGTGTGTGTGTGTGTGTGTGTGTGTCTGTCTGTCTGTCTGTCTGTCTGTCTGTCTGTCTGTCTGTCTGTGTGTGTGTGTAATAGCTGACATGTTCCTGGATTATACTTAGTTCATAGTTAAACATAGTCCCTTTAACATATGTCCAGGATTATACTTATCGTAATTCATGCAACTATTCCTCCAAAGGTTCAGGCTCAGGCTCAGGCTCAGGCTCAGGCTCAGGTTCCAGCTCTAGTTCCAGCTCAGGGTCAACTTCGGGTTCTGGCTCAGGGTCTGGCTCAGGATCAAGTTCAGGATCGGGCTCGGGGTCTAGTTCAGCGTCTGGCTCAGGATCAAGTTCAGGGTCTAGCTCAGGATCAAGCTCAGGGTCTGGCTCAGGGTCTAGTTCAGGATCAGGCTCGGGGTCTAGTTCAGGATCAGGCTCAGGATCAAGTTCAGCGTCTGGCTCAGGGTCAAGCTCAGGGTCAAGCTCAGGATCAGGCTCAGGATCAAGCTCATGGTTTGGCTCAGGATCAAGTTCAGGGACTGGCTCGGGGTCTAGCTCAGGATCAAGTTCAGGGTCTGGCTCAGATTCTAGTTCAGGATCAAGCTCAGGGTCTACATCTGGGTCAAGTTCAGGCTCTGGTTCAGCGTCAGGCTCAGGCACAGGCTCAGGAAAGGGCGCAAGTTATGACACTGATGCAGACTCGGGCTCAGGTAACAGGAAATGCTTATTGATTATCTGAACAAAAAAGATCAAAATCAAACATTCTATTAAAACGCATGCACGTGTTTCCGGGCGTAGAGTGAGAAATATTTACCTTTTCAGCTTGCTGACAGGGTTAACATGTTTGGCCAAGACGTGGACAAGACGTCCGACTACATCGCCGCTACATTGGCGACCAACGTGTGTCTGACCACGTTCATATCACATTAGAACAGTACCCAACTGAACGGCTCTGTAGCAGAGATGGCATGCTTACATCTTACCTCGTAACATACGTGACCTCTTTGGTTATGTGGAAAAGGCGTCCGGCACCGTGTCAGAAGGTCTGTGGTTTGACTCTCATTACGGCATTTGGACTTTCATGGTCGCTACATATACACATGGCTGTTTAAACATGCAGAAATACTGTAATGTAGTAACGGGTGGGATGATTCTTATTTCCTTGTTAGCTCTCTGTACTTTTATTCGCAATATAGTTTCATGATTGGTATTTCTGTAGATAACAGATCCCCTGGCTATCTGCCGCAAGACCCATGCACTCCCGGAGTAAGTATGATCATGCAATTATGTGGTGTCGGATTGTTATATGTGGTGTCGGATTGTTATATAGCCGTTGTAGCATTAACTCTATAAGTAGAAATATGTGACTTGAGAACAGGTTAGTAGAGACAAGCCTACATGCTACGAATCTCTGTCACGAACTGTGAGCAAAAAGCTGACATGACAATGCTCTATGAACATTACTGAAAACACCATCTCTCGGATGTACCAACGTGTACCTACATCTCATGGTATACCCCTCTTTATAAACATATACACATATACATCATCACATCGGGTAATCACCTGTCTATGTGGAACCAGGCCCAAGATGTACCCACCTGTACCTACATCTCATGGTATACACCTCTTTATAAACATATACACATATACATCATCACATCGGGTAATCACCTGTCTATGTGGAACCAGGCCCAAGATGTACCCACCTGTACCTACATCTCATGGTGTACACCTCTTTATTAACATATACACGTATACAACATCAAACTGGGTAATCACCTGTCTATGTAAACCAGGCCCAAGATGTATTCCCATATGCACTCCACATACTCTTCACATCCTCTTCGCATACTTTTTACATACTCTTCAGGTTCTCTTCACATACCTTCCACGTGCACTCCACACATCCACTCCACATACACTCCATATACACTTCAAATACGTTCCACATCCACCCCTCATCCACTCCGCATCCATTCCACATCCACCCCTCATCCACTCCGCATCCACTCCACATCCATTCCACATCCACCCCTCATCCACCCCTCATCCACTCCACATCCATTCCACATCCACCCCTCATCCACTCCGCATCCACTCCACATCCATTCCATATCCACCCCTCATCTACTCCACACCCACTCCACATCCATTCCACATCCACCCCTCATCTACTCCACACCCACTCCACATCCATTCCACATCCACCCCTCATCCACTCCGCATCCACTCCACATCCATTCCACATCCACCCCTCATACACTCCGCATCCACTCCACATCCATTCCACATCCACCCCTCATCCACTCCGCACCCACTCCACATCCATTCCACATCCACCCCTCATCCACCCCTCATCCACTCCGCATCCACTCCACATCCATTCCACATCCACCCCTCATCCACTCCGCATCCACTCCACAACCATTCCACATCCACCCCTCATCCACTCCGCATCCACTCCACATCCATTCCACATCCACCCCTCATCAACTCCACACCCACTCCACATCCATTCCACATCCACCCCTCATCCACTCCGCATCCACTCCACATCCATTCCATATCCACCCCCCATCCACTCCGCATCCACTCCACATCCATTCCACATCCACCCCTCATCCACTCCGCATCCACTCCACATCCATTCCATATCCACCCCTCATCCACTCCGCATCCACTCCACATCCATTCCACATCCACCCCTCATCCACTCCGCATCCACTCCACATCCATTCCACATCCGCCCCCCATCCACTCCGCATCCACTCCACATCTATTCCACATCCACCCCTCATCCACTCCGCATCCACTCCACATTCATTCCACATCCACCCCTCATCTACTCCACACCCACTCCACATCCATTCCACATCCACCCCTCATCCACTCCGCATCCACTCCACATCCATTCCATATCCACCCCTCATCCACTCCGCATCAACTCCACATCCATTCCACATCCACCCCTCATCTACTCCACACCCACTCCACATCCATTCCACATCCACTCCGCATCCACTCCGCATCCACTCCACATCCATTCCACATCCACCCCTCATCTACTCCACACCCACTCCACATCAATTCCACATCCACCCCTCATCCACTCCGCATCCTTTTCACATCCATTCCACATCCACCCCTCATCCACTCCGCATCCACTCCACATCCATTCCACATCCACCCCTCATCTACTCCACACCCACTCCACATCCACCCCTCATCTACTCCACACCCACTCCACATCCATTCCACATCCACCCCTCATACACTCCGCATCCACTTCACATTCATTTCACATCCACCCCTCATCTACTCCACACCCACTCCACATCCACCCCTCATCTACTCCACACCCACTCCACATCCATTCCACATCCACCCCTCATCCACTCCGCATCCACTCCACATCCATTCCACATCCACCCCTCATCTACTCCACACCCACTCCACATCCACCCCTCATCTACTCCACACCCACTCCACATCCATTCCACAACCACCCCTCATCTACTCCACACCCACTCCACATCCATTTCACATCCACCCCTCATCTACTCCACACCCACTCCACATCCATTCCACATCCACCCCTCATCCACTCCGCATCCACTCCACATCCATTCCACATCCACTCCGCATCCACTCCACAGTCACTCCACATCCACTCCACAACCACTCCACACCCACTACACATCCACTTCACATCCACTTCAAGTACCTTACGTAGGCACGGGTGGCCCAGTCGTCTAAGGCGACGCGATTCGCTGTGCAGAGTTGCGTCCCTTGGGTACGCCAGAAACCTATGATTGCCGGCTCGAATTCCGCTTCGCCCCGATTATGTTTCTAGGTTTGTCAGCACCATACCCGTGCTTGTGGGTTTCACCGAAGTGGTAAACGTCTGAGACCTGCATCACTTCGGGCTTTCCTCCAACATTAAGCTGAGACGCCGCGATGTAACTGGAATACTGCTAAAAGCGGCGTTAAACCAAACTCACTCACTCACTCACTGTGCCGAGTTGCGTCCATTGGGCATGCCAGAAACCTATGATTGTGGGCTCGAATCCCGCTTCGCCCCGATTATGTTTCTAGGTTTGTCAGCACCATACCCGTGCTTCTTGGTTTCACCGAAGTGGTAAACGTCAGAGACCTGCATCACTTCGAACTTTCCTCCCATATTAAGCTAACTCGTTGTGATATAACTAGAATAATGTTAAAAGCGGCATTAAAGCCCAACTCACTCTCTCATTCACTCAAATACGTTCCACATCCTCTCCACATCCACTCCACGTCCTCTCCACATATCCACTCCACATCCACTCCACGTCCACTCCACATCCACTCCACATCCGCTCCACATATCCACTCCACATCCACTCCACATATCCTCTCCACGTCCACTCCACATCCACTCCACATCCTCTCCACATCCAATCCGCAAATCCACTCCACATCCACTCCACATATCAACTCTTCATCCACTCCACATATCCACTCCACATCCACTCCACATCCTCTCCACATCCACTTCACATATCCACTCCACATATCCACTCCACATCAACTCCACATATCCACTCCACATCAACTCCGCATCAAGTCCACATCAACTCCACACATCCACTCCACATATCCACTCCACATCAACTCCACATCAAGTCCACATCAACTCCACACACCCACTCCACACATCCACTCCACATTCACTCCACTCCACATCCACTCCACACACCCCCTCCACATCCAGACATCCACTCCACATCCACTCCAAATACATTCCACACATACTCTCCACTCTTTGCACACGTTCCCCATCCACTCCACATGAGCTCCACATACTCTCCACATACACTCACATATATTCCACATACTCTCCACATAAACTGACATATACTCCACATACTCTCCACATACACTCATATATATTCCACATACTCTCCACATAAACTCACATATACTCCACATACTCTCCACATACACTCACATATACTCCACATACTCTCCACATACACTCACATATACTTCACATACTCTCCCAATGTGTCGCGAATTGATCTACGGCCTGTGCGAACGAATATCTCTTCCAGGAATTATTCTTCAAACAAATTTGCATTTGTTGACGGATTCATAACAAGCTTAACGTACTGATATTGAACCTGGACTCCTTTCCAGCCTGTGTGAGACAATGTGTTTTATTTCTGGACAGCTCTACATCAACTGCACAGCGGGCACCTGTCGACTCACGGCATGGTGCTTATACAACTTCTGCCCGGCAGTGCCGACCTGTGTTGGTTAGTTCAATGTCACGTCAGCCATTCATATACTCATACATATACTTTTAAAGTTATATTTGTGTTATATACTGTAACATGACTCTAACGGGAACACATATTCGTTTCCGTTAAATAACAGAAACAATGACTAAGAAGAAAAACCTCCGTTGACCCTTGTTCACATTTGCTATAGCCAGCATCTAAGAGGTTGTGTCAATCATGCAAGGTTACTGTGCAGGTAGCAGGGGTATTATATGTCCCCAGGATCCCTAGTATGAGGATTCACCTTTGTTTTCTGTCGATCTATAGCCCGGTTTTATAGTGTACTGTTTTTATTAGTAGTGATATTCTAATGCTCAAATACTAGTTAAAATATAATCTCTGATAATCCAGATATTGTATTATCCATTGTCGACATGATGTGTCACATCGGCAGTATTTCAGCCATATCGTGACTAGAAAATTCACTCATTCACTCAAATATGCAGTGTTGTCAGTTCATACATCATCGTCAGTGTATATGATACTATTGTACATGCCTTATAAGTGTGCGATGTGTTATGCTGATATCTCCAGGTCATTGTTCTGCTGCAGGGAAAGTGTTACTAAGAACCCCATGCAACTACCTTTTAACACATTGTTGGTCAAAATATCTAAGAAAGTAGCAGCTTGTTTCAACTCTTCATTCACACGTCTTATGCTTCTCGTTCTTGATGCAAATATCCTCTCTACCTTACTATTTCCTCAGTTCCTCAATGTGTAACCAATGTGTAAATGCCTGTTGTTTCCCGACAGAATATTGCTAGTATATTTCTAAAAGAGGCATAAAATACACTCACTCACTCACACACTCAAATATGTAACCAACTCAATACCTAAGCAACTCAATGCGTCACCAATATTCTTCCGTGGCCTTATACTATCTATAACCATCATCTAAGCCTCATGCACTCATCTGTGTATATTGTATTCAATTTACATTGATAATCAATGGATGTGTTGTGTCCCGTCAGCTTTGTTCTATATCATTTGTGTCTTTGGATTCAACAGACTCATCTCCTGATGCCAGTGGGGAATGTCCAGTTGGTCTACCGGCTTTGAACTACTTTAATAAAGAAGTCTCCTGCAGAACCAACTTACAGTGTCCCAGTAATACCTACTGTAAAAGCCCTGGTATATGTTGCTACCGTGGACCAATAGCTAGACCTCGAAGTTCAAGATATTTGGCAAAATATCTTAAACAAGGACGCTCAGGTAATCGGGGTTTAAGTCAGCTATATAGGAAAGTGAGGTCGCAGTGTCCTTAATACTGTATGTTGTCATGACACATAATAATACTCAATATCGAAAAGTCATTCAATGATGTTCCATCTTGTCATCTTTGTATAATACTATCTCTGTGTGTCATTTGATGTGTACTGTGTGTTATCTTTGGAAGTTATCCCATCATCACTGTGTGTCATCTCATCATCTGTGTGTGTCATCTCACCATCTGCGTTTCATCTCATCATCTGTGTGTGTCATCTCATCATCTGTGTGTGTCATCTCATCACAACTGTGTGTCATCTCATCACAACTGTGTGTCATCTCACCATCACGGTGTGTTATCTCATCATCATCTGTGTGTGTCATCTAATCAAATGCGTGTGTCATATCATCATCTCTGTGTGTCATATCATCATCTCTGTGTGTTATCTCATCATCACTGTGTGTCATCTCATTATCTGTGTGTGTCATCTCACCATCTGTTTGTGTCATCTCATCATCTCTGTATGTCATATCATCATCACTGTGTTATCTCATCATCACTGTGTGTCATCTCATCATCTGCGTGTGTCATCTCATCATCTGTATGTGTCATCTCACCATCTGTGTGTGTCATCTCATCATCTCTGTGTGTCATCTCATCATCACTGTGTGTCATCTCATCATCTGTATGTGTCATCTCACCATGTGTGTGTGTCATCTCATCATCTGTATGTGTCATCTCACCATCTGTGTGTGTCATCTCACCATCTGTGTGTGTCATCTCATCATCTCTGTGTGTCATCTCATCATATCTGTGTGTCATCTCATCATCTGTATGTGTCATCTCACCATCTGTGTGTATCATCTCATCATCTGTGTGTGACATCTCATCATCACCGTGTGTTATCTCATCATCACTGTGTGTCATCTCATCATCACTATGTGTCATCTTATTATCTGTGTGTGTCATCTCATCATCTGTGTGTTTCATTTCATCATCTGCGTGTGTCATCTCATTGTCTGTGTGTGTCATCTCATCATCTGCGTGTGTCATATCATCACTGTGTGTCATCTCATTATCTGTGTGTGTCATCTCACCATCTGTTTGTGTCATCTCATCATCACTGTGTGTCATCTCATCATCTCTGTGTGTCATCTCATAATCTCTGTGTGTCATCTCATCATCTGTGTGTGTCATATCATCTGTGTGTGTCATCTCATCATCTGTGTGTGTCATATCATCTGTGTGTGTCATCTCATAATCTCTGTGTGTCATCTCATCATCTGTGTGTGTCATATCATATGTGTGTGTCATCTCATAATCTGTGTGTGTCATGTCATCATCTCTGTGTGTCATCTCATAATCTATGTGTGTCATCTCATTATCTGTGTGTGTCATATCATCTGTGTGTGTCATCTCATCATCTGTGTGTGTCATATCATCTGTGTGTGTCATCTCATAATCTTTGTGTGTCATCTCATCATCTGTGTGTGTCATATCATCTGTGTGTGTCATCTCATCATCTGTGTGTCATCTCATCATCTCTGTGTGTCATCTCATAATCTGTGTGTGTCATATCATCATCTGTCTGTGTCATATCATCTGTGTGTGTCATCTCATCATCTCTGTGTGTCATCTCATAATCTCTGTGTGTCATCTCATCATCTCTGTGTGTCATCTCATAATCTCTGTGTGTCATCTCATCATCTTTGTGTGTCATATCATCTGTGTGTCATCTCATCATCTCTGTGTGTCATCTCATAATCTCTGTGTGTCATCTCATCATCTGTGTGTGTTATATCATCACAGTGTGTCATCTCATTATCTGTGTGTGTCATATCATCTGTGTGTGTCATCTCACCATCTGTGTGTCATCTCATAATCTCTGTGTGTCATCTCATCATCTGTGTGTGTCATCTCATCATCACTGTGTGTCATATCATCTGTGTGTGTCATCTCACCATCTGTGTGTGTCATCTCATAACCTATGTGTGTCATCTCATCATCTGTGTGTGTCATCTCATCATCTGTGTGCGTCATATCATCACTGTGTGTCATCTCATCATCTGTGTGTGTCATATCATCTGTGTGCGTCATCTCACCATCTGTGTGTGTCATCGCATCATCTGTGTGTGTGTCATCTCATCATCACTGTGTGTTATGTGTCATCTTATTATCTGTGTGTGTCATCTCATCATCTGCGTCTTTCATCTCATCATCTGTGTTTGACATCTCATCATCACTGTGTGTTATCTCATCATCACTGTGTGTCATCTCATCATCACTATGTGTCATCTTATTATCTGTGTGTGTCATCTCATCATCTGTGTGTTTCATTTCATCATCTGCGTGTGTCATCTCATTGTCTGTGTGTGTCATCTCATCATCTCTGTGTGTCATATCATCACTGTGTGTCATCTCATTATCTGTGTGTGTCATCTCACCATCTGTGTGTGTCATCTCATCATCTGTGTGTGTCATGTCATCATTTCTGTGTGTTATCTCATAATCTCTGTGTGTCATCTCATCATCTGTGTGTGTCATATCATCTGTGTGTGTCATCTCATCATCTGTGTGTGTCATATCATCTGTGTGTGTCATCTCATAATCTCTGTGTGTCATCTCATCATCTGTGTGTGTCATATCATCTGTGTGTGTCATCTCATCATCTGTGTGTGTCATGTCATCATCTTTGTGTGTCATCTCATAATCTCTGTGTGTCATCTCATCATCTGTGTGTGTCATATCATCTGTGTGTCATCTCATCATCTCTGTGTGTCATCTCATAATCTCTGTGTGTCATCTCATCATCTCTGTGTGTCATCTCATAATCTCTGTGTGTCATCTCATCATCTGTGTGTGTCATATCATCTGTGTGTCATCTCATCATCTCTGTGTGTCATCTCATAATCTCTGTGTGTCATCTCATCATCTGTGTGTGTTATATCATCACAGTGTGTCATCTCATCATCTGTGTGTGTCATCTAATCAAATGCGTGTGTCATATCATCATCTCTGTGTGTCATATCATCATATCTGTGTGTTATCTCATCATCACTGTGTGTCATCTCATTATCTGTGTGTGTCATCTCACCATCTGTTTGTGTCATCTCATCATCTCTGTATGTCATATCATCATCACTGTGTTATCTCATCATCACTGTGTGTCATCTCATCATCTGCGTGTGTCATCTCATCATCTGTATGTGTAATCTCACCATCTGTGTGTGTCATCTCATCATCTCTGTGTGTCATCTCATCATCACTGTGTGTCATCTCATCATCTGTATGTGTCATCTCACCATCTGTGTGTGTCATCTCACCATCTGTGTGTGTCATCTCATCATCTCTGTGTGTCATCTCATCATATCTGTGTGTCATCTCATCATCTGTATGTGTCATCTCACCATCTGTGTGTGTCATCTCATCATCTGTGTGTGTCATCGCATCATCTCTGTGTGTCATCTCATCATCACTGTGTGTTATCTCATCATCACTATGTGTCATCTCATCATCACAATGTGTCATCTTATTATCTGTGTGTGTCATCTCATCATCTGCGTCTTTCATCTCATCATCTGTGTTTGACATCTCATCATCACTGTGTGTTATCTCATCATCACTGTGTGTCATCTCATCATCACTATGTGTCATCTTATTATCTGTGTGTGTCATCTCATCATCTGTGTGTTTCATTTCATCATCTGCGTGTGTCATCTCATTGTCTGTGTGTGTCATCTCATCATCTGCGTGTGTCATATCATCACTGTGTGTCATCTCATTATCTGTGTGTGTCATCTCACCATCTGTTTGTGTCATCTCATCATCTGTGTGTGTCATCTCATCATCTCTGTGTGTCAACTCACAATATCTGTGTGTCATCTCATCATCTGTGTGTGTCATATCATCTGTGTGTGTCATCTCATCATCTGTGTGTGTCATATCATCTGTCTGTGTCATCTCATAATCTATGTGTGTCATCTCATCATCTGTGTGTGTCATATCATCTGTGTGTTTCATCTCATCATCTGTGTGTGTCATGTCATCATCTCTGTGTGTCATCTCATAATCTCTGTGTGTCATCTCATCATCTGTGTGTGTCATATCATCACTGTGTGTCATCTCATCATCTCTGTGTGTCATCTCATAATCTGTGTGTGTCATCTCATCATCTGTGTGTCATCTCATCATCTCTGTGTGTCATCTCATAATCTGTGTGTGTCATATCATCATCTGTCTGTGTCATATCATCTGTGTGTGTCATCTCATCATCTGTGTGTGTCATCTCATAATCTCTGTGTGTCATCTCATCATCTCTGTGTGTCATATCATCTGTGTGTGTCATCTCATCATTTGTGTGTCATCTCATCATCTCTGTGTGTCATCTCATAATCTGTGTGTGTCATATCATCATCTGTCTGTGTCATATCATCTGTGTGTGTCATCTCATCATCTCTGTGTGTCATCTCATAATCTCTGCGTGTCATCTCATCATCTCTGTGTGTCATCTCATAATCTCTGTGTGTCATCTCATCATCTTTGTGTGTCATATCATCTGTGTGTCATCTCATCATCTCTGTGTGTCATCTCATAATCTGTGTGTGTCATCTCATCATCTGTGTGTGTTATATCATCACAGTGTGTCATCTCATCATCTGTGTGTGTCATATCATCTGTGTGTGTCATCTCACCATCTGTGTGTCATCTCATCATCTCTGTGTGTCATCTCATCATCTGTGTGTGTCATCTCATCATCACTGTGTGTCATATCATCTGTGTGTGTCATCTCACCATCTGTGTGTGTCATCTCATAATCTATGTGTGTCATCTCATCATCTGTGTGTGTCATCTCATCATCTGTGTGCGTCATATCATCACTGTGTGTCATCTCATCATCTGTGTGTGTCATATCATCTGTGTGCGTCATCTCACCATCTGTGTGTGTCATCGCATCATCTCTGTGTGTCATCTCATCATCACTGTGTGTTATCTCATCATCACTATGTGTCATCTCATCATCATAATGTGTCATCTTATTATCTGTGTGTGTCATCTCATCATCTGCGTCTTTCATCTCATCATCTGTGTGTGACATCTCATCATCACTGTGTGTTATCTCATCATCACTGTGTGTCATCTCATCATCACTATGTGTCATCTTATTATCTGTGTGTGTCATCTCATCATCTGTGTGTTTCATTTCATCATCTGCGTGTGTCATCTCATTGTCTGTGTGTGTCATCTCATCATCTGCGTGTGTCATATCATCACTGTGTGTCATCTCATTATCTGTGTGTGTCATCTCACCATCTGTTTGTGTCATCTCATCATCACTGTGTGTCATCTCATCATCTCTGTGTGTCATCTCATAATCTCTGTGTGTCATCTCATCATCTATGTGTGTCATATCATCTGTGTGTGTCATCTCATCATCTGTGTGTGTCATATCATCTGTGTGTGTCATCTCATAATCTCTGTGTGTCATCTCATCATCTGTGTGTGTCATATCATATGTGTGTGTCATTTCATCATCTGTGTGTGTCATGTCATCATCTCTGTGTGTCATCTCATAATCTCTGTGTGTCATCTCATCATCTGTGTGTGTCATATCATCACTGTGTGTCATCTCATCATCTCTGTGTGTCATCTCATAATATGTGTGTGTCATCTCATCATCTGTGTGTCATCTCATCATCTCTGTGTGTCATCTCATAATCTGTGTGTGTCATCTCATCATCTGTGTGTGTCATATCATCTGTGTGTCATCTCATCATCTCTGTGTGTCATCTCATAATCTCTGTGTGTCATCTCATCACCCGTGTGTGTTATATCATCAGAGTGTGTCATCTCATCATCTGTGTGTGTCATATCATCTGTGTGTGTCATCTCACCATCTGTGTGTCATCTCATAATCTCTGTGTCATCTCATCATCTCTGTGTGTGTCATCTCATCATCACTGTGTGTCATATCATCTGTGTGTGTCATCTCACCATCTGTGTGTGTCATCTCATAATCTATGTGTGTCATCTCATCATCTGTGTGTGTCATCTCATCATCTGTGTGCGTCATATCATCACTGTGTGTCATCTCATCATCTGTGTGTGTCATATCATCTGTGTGCGTCATCTCACCATCTGTGTGTGTCATCGCATCATCTCTGTGTGATATCTCATCATCACTGTGTGTAATCTCATCATCACTATGTGTCATCTCATCATCACTATGTGTCATCTTATTATCTGTGTGTGTCATCTCATCATCTGTGTGTTTCATTTCATCATCTGCGTGTGTCATCGCATCATCTCTGTGTGTCATCGCATCATCTGCGTGTGTCATATCATCATCACTATGCGTTATCTCATCACCACTGTGTTTTATCTCATCATCTGCGTGTGTCATATCATCATCACTGTTTTATCTCATCATCACTTTGTGTCATCTCATTATCTGTGTGTGTCATCTCATTGTCTGTGTGTGTCATCTCATCATCTGCGTGTGTCATCTCACCATCTGTGTGTTTCATCGTATCATCTCTGTGTGTCATCTCATCATCTCTGTGTGTCATCTTATCATCTGTATGTGTCATCTAATCAAATGCGTGTGTCATCTGTATGTGACATCTCACCATCTCTGTGTGTCATCTCATCATCACTGTGTGTTTTCTCATCATCAATGTGTTATCTCATCATCAATGTGTGTCGTCTCATTATCTGTGTGTGTCATCTCATCATCTGCGTGTGTCATATCATGTGTGTGTTATCTCATCATCACTGTGTGTCATCTCATCATCACTGTGTGTCATCTCGTCATCACTGTGTCATCTCATCATTTGTGCGTGTCATCTCATAATCACCGTGTCATCTCATCATCGGTATGTTTCATCTCATCATCTGTGTTTCATCTCATCATCTGCGTGTGTCATCTCATCATCACTGTGTGACATCTCATCATCTGTGTGTGTCATCTCATCATCGGTATGTTTCATCTCATCATCTGTGTTTCATCTCATCATCTGCGTGTGTCATCTCATCATCACTGTGTGTCATCTCATCATCACTGTGTGTCATCTCACCATCTGTGTGTATCTTCTCATCATCTGCGTCTGTCATCTCACCATCTGTGTGTGACATCTCACCATCTACGTGTCTCATATCATCATTTCTATGTGTCCGCTCATCATCACTCTGCGTCATCTCATCATCACTGTGTGTCATCTCATTATCTGTGTGTGTCATCTCGCCATCTGCATGTTTCATCTCATCATCTGTGTTTCATCTCATCATCTGCGTGTGTCATCTCATCATCTGCGTGTGTCATCTCATCATCAATGTGTGTCGTCTCATCATCTGCGTGTGTCATCTCATCATCTGTGTGTGTCATCTCATCATCATTGTGGGTCACCTTATCATCTGTGTGTTTCATCTCATCATCTGCGTGTGCCATCTCATCTTCCGCGTGTTTCATTTCATCATCTGTGTGTTTCATCTCATCATCACTGTGTGTCATCTCATCATCTGTGTGTGTCATCTCACCATCTGCGTGTTTCATCTCATCATCTGCGAGTGCCATCTCATCTTCCGCG
The DNA here is from genome assembly GCF_023055435.1 of Haliotis rufescens. Taxonomy (NCBI): domain Eukaryota; kingdom Metazoa; phylum Mollusca; class Gastropoda; order Lepetellida; family Haliotidae; genus Haliotis; species Haliotis rufescens. The sequence goes on along the minus strand of NW_025963957.1, from coordinate 7,627,714 downwards.
TGTGTCATTTCATAATGTGTGTTTCATCTCATCATCACTGTGTGTCATCTCACCAACTGTGTGTGTCATCTCACTGTCACTGTCTATCGTCACAAAATCAAATAACTTAACAATGTTTCTTTATTGCAGGCAAAAGATTGCAGAAGCCAGGAAGTTGTCCCGCGGTGAGGCCAGACTGGGCGGGGATATGTGTCGTCCGGTGCTTCTGTGATAATGATTGCCGGGGCAATCTGAAATGCTGCAGCAATGGGTGTGGTCGCACATGCCAGAAGCCCTGCTTTGTCTAGATACTGTATTAAAATAATTTGCAAAAACATACATAATAACTATCAACATTTCAAAAGTGCCATAAGTTCTTATTTTGGAGTGGTTTGCTTGTTGATGTCGACACTGGAGGTAAACATTCTGTTGTGGGTGCATGTTCCTTATTACGCAAGACGCATACGTGGAGTCACGGTACCGCACAGCAGGTTCAGAGTGGCATGGGCACATCTTGTGTCAGTCATGTGTCTCATATTCTTACTATTCTCAAACAAGTGTCACTCTCGTGTCACTGGAGTTTCTGGTTTATCGATCACGTGATTGTCTGGTTTGTTTACAGGCTGACGTTGCATGGCAGGGGTTCTGCTGTGCTGAGATTTTTTATGGAAATTGTACGAATGGCGGGTGCTACCGGTAGGGCAGGGCATGCTTACCCATTTCGCGAACACCTGGTGACATCACTGATTTTCAGTGGTCCATCCATATAATTTCCACAGCGTTTTGCCCTTTACGCCAAGTGGAATATGTATCAGCAGACAATCAAGGCTGGTTACAGTCTTTTGCATTTGACAATATATATTCCTAATAATATGACAAGCTTATGGTGTCAACATGTACAGTACTCAGTCCTAATTTCCTCATCTAATATCCTGTTATTATCACGTTGGTGCGATGTGAGACATTATCAACAAAATAAACACTTAACAAAATTAAAATAATATAAAATGTATAGAAATTACTCCTTACAGGGAAAATACATTGTTATGTTAAGATGAACTAGCATGTTCGAACGACGGAGTAAATTATTGCAATATAGCAGCATGGGGCTATTGTCCCGTTCAGTATTCAATGAAACTTGGTTCGCATGGTAATCCCACCTTCCGTGTGCTCTTGGTGGGAACCTGTACATGATTCCGAACATATCTCCAAACCATGTGTTGCCAGTTGATACGCAGAGCTTACCACAGAAATCAGTTCGCACTGTCCCGAGTTGGGAAATTAGTAAATGACCGACCCCGAACAAAGAACAATCAATACATTTTTTTACAATACAAAAGTCTATACAATGGGTGTAATAGGTTTCAGCAGCAATAAGTAACAGACCCTATAGTAAATGTTAGTGCACTCACAAATGTTCCTATTACAGTGGGGGCGGTCGCTCGTCACGCCGAAGACCCCGGTTCGATTCCCGACATGGGTACGATGTGTGAAGCCCATTTCTGGTTTCCCCAGCCGTGATATTGCTGGAATATTGCTAAAAGCGGCGTAAAACTCACTCACTCCTGTGACAGTGACTGTCGACTGTCGTAAAGGGGGACGCGGTCTTCCTTCTTGAATCGCGAATAGTGTTGGAAGCTGGCAGGAATTCCATTTGGCAAGAAGAGATAAGAAACTAAGTTTTGTCCGAAGAGGTCTCCAACCGCCCTCTTGTCGCTCTGATACAGGTACAGCCAGCCATCTGGAAACTGTAACGTCACGACACTTCTCGAACGATCAAGCCTGTCGTGTTTATGTATACAACAAGGGCGGATAACTCTAACACAAAGCCAACCTGAAAAGCTCCTCACACTGCTGTTGACTGATGTTGGTTGTTAATTGCAGTTCAATCATTTGTTGACTCTGAGACATTACCATAAATAAATTAATAACAGTTCCTGCCGCCACTAATCTTATTTACACGTAGCACATTGCTATTCCGGAGATGTATTTATCCGGTCGATGTCACAGGGTGCCGTCTGGATAAACGAGTTTACGCTTATGTATGGGAATCCGCCATATTTCAGTAAAGTAAATAATCGAGTCTTGAACAGAAAACCCAGTGATCGGTCTCACGCCACAAGTAACACCCAAAACCAGTAGGTGACGCTTAAATTGCCTTTGCATGTATTTGTGACGGGTGCCGTGGGGTAAGATACGCTTACATTTTCACGAACACCTGGTATCCTCAGTACTTGATAGTCATTCATAAAAGACAAATGTTTATGATATAGTCGGAAACATACAATGGATACTTTTTATGGAAAGGAATTTGTCTTTTTGTATTCTGTATGTTACTGTTCAGAAGGTATACCAATGAAGAGAAACACAGAGTGAAATATATAAGGGGATTTAAAACTATACCTAAGCTATAGGGGACAGGGGTGGCCTAGTCGTCTGAGGCACCGCAATTCTATGTGAAGAGTTGTGTCCCTTGGCAACGCCAAGCAGCTGTGGTTGTGGGCTCGAACCCTGTTCGCCCCGGCTTTGTTTCTCGGTTTGTCTGTAGAAGACCCGTGCTTGTGGGTTTCACTAAAGTGGTAAATGTAACTTCATCACGTCGGGCTTTCCTCCCACATCCAGATGTCATGTCATGATATGAAATACTGAAATACTGTTCAAATCGGCGTTAAACCAATTCACTCACTAACTCACAAACGCCAATTGTCACCTTCTTTACTATTATCTATTATTTTTAAATTAAGATATACCTCTATGTGTATACCCAACCCCTCTTATCAAATCAGTTCTTATAGTTCGATGATAATTTGTTATAGCACGATGAGGCGACAGACCTCTCGCCACCTCGTTAATGCGTTGTGTATCACGGGGGGGGGGGGGGGGTGATTATGTGAGCAAACGTAATCTAACCTGAGACTATAACGCCCAAAGAAAATTTCTATGAAGCAAAGTGTCTGTTCATGACACATGTCAACTGCAAAGAACCTGCCAGCAACGCTTATCGCCGCTGGTGTATACTGCCGCCAGGTCTCTCAGCAGGAGAGTAAGTGCACCTTGCCTTATATGACATTGCAATCTGTTTATGTGTTTTGTCTAGACATGTTACACGTGAGTCAGGGTCCGTACGAGGCCGACTTAAGGGTCCATGTCGAAAAAAAGGAAATATCAGCACTTCAGATGTCATTTCCGGTCGTCCTTGGCACGTCGCTGGTGACGTCTCAGAACTGGGAACGTCACGGAACGCATTTCCCTCAGGCCAAATAGAGGCAAAACATTACAGTAACACCCTATCAACGTTTAGAAGTACGAGATTGCTGCACATGAACCGACTATATCATAAGCATGTATTTATGAATCACTATCAATCAGTGAAGAAAACAGATGTTCGCGAACACGTGGTATCACTACTATTTGCTAGTATATCATAAACACATGATCATGATATAATCGGAATCGCACAATCGACTTTGCTTTATGCAGAGATTCGTATTGGATATAAAGAGGGATTTGTCGCTTTAGTTATCTACATCAACAAACATGTGACAGATTGTCACTATCACTGTGGTATTCGGCCACTTTTGTAGCTCTCGTGAAAGGTTCAAAATTAACTTATAATCGGTACATCGTCAGGAGTGTTTGGTGATCAGATTATTAAAATGTTGTTCAAAAGTAGCCTAAAGTTTAACCGAAAATTAATTTTCTCATGGAGGTCAATATGTGAGGACACATTGCAAATGTAGCTCTGTCGATTTTGAAAAAGTACTACCAACTTCATTTTGTGTGAATAGTAACGGATTAACACAAGGAGTATCCACACCTGCATCTCGTCATATTTGAAGTCCAAAACATCGCAAACAACATGCTACCAAAACAAAGAGTCACAACGGCCAAACATCGGCCAAAACAGAAAGTGCGTATGTTGAGAGTGATCCAGGGTGGGGTAAGTGAGTGTTGTCACTTAATGGAGGCTGCGCTACATGAAGACTGTGTAGTTGTTCTCACGGGCAAGGCCTCAATAAACATAACTATAACGGATAAACATCTCTACATTAATCATTTGATCAATTAAAGCGACAAAAACCATTACCATAATCACAGGAAATCTCTGCTTACAGAATCCTTTGTACGTACCATACGATTCTGACCATAAGATTCACGAACATATGCGCGTATCCTGCCCAATCGGTGGCACCCGTCACAAACACATTAAAGGCAGTCCAAATGTTCACCTAAAAATACACGGGACCATATGGTACAAGTCATAATAGGGAATTGCTTCGGACATTTGTGTCACTGATGCGTTTCGAAATGTCCTCCTCATGTCTACCATGAAACGTTTAGAAAGCTTTACTGAGGCCTTGACCGTTGCCGCCTCAAACAACGTTTGAGTCTAATGACGCTCTTTAAAGTATTCGTGGTCAGAGCATGCTCGATTGAAGCTGAAAAGTTATGAAATGTACACACCAAAGGCTGGAGCTGTTGGAATAGTGCTCAACATATAGGGAAAGTTGAAATCATCCCTCTTGTCATTTAAAGTGACAAAAAGCTCTCCACAAGGCTGTATTACAAGAAGTGTGAACCCTTGCTAAAGAATGTTGTTAAATCTAAACATTTGTTCCCGTCTTTTTTCAGGTGAACAATTAACTTGCCTTGCACGTGTTTGCAATGAGTGCCACTGGCAGGCGGTAAACGCTGGCTTTTTCGCGTACGCGTGGTATCACCACTATCACTATTTGCTATAACGCAGACCTGCCATAAAGAAGACCAAGAAGTAAAGTTGACTATATAGCAGATGCTTGTCACCACTAATTATTTAATAAACCTTCCTCGCATTAGAATAGCTTAGCCTTGCGACTCAGCCTTCAACTAGCTTCTTATAAGTATAATGTACGAACAGCAGCAGAAACGCAATCAACTTTCTCATTACATTAATACAACATATGTTGTTATCAAAACTTACAATTAGGATTAACAAGGATCTTAACTCTACACCGGCTTCTTACAATCTACTCAGTCTTAAGACAAGTAATGATAGCATTGTTTGTAATCTAAACATACTATTGCGCACACAAACAGCGCAGCCTGGTTTTAACTTTAACTCAAACGTGCATAGTCTAATTAAATCAGCAACATTGTTATGTTTTGATTGTAAAATAGTCATTTTAGAATACATGTATACATAACCACCAACAAAATGCAAAAGAAATAACTTCGGCCTTAAGCATGTGGAATTCGTTCAGTCCCAGAAGGGTACGGTGCCGCACAAATCTCACTTGGTGTGTATCATGGTGTGCAATGAATCGTGTAAAAGGTAAATCGATCGAACGTGCCGAGGCAAGTGTACTACTGTCAGGAACTTTGATATGGCCACAACCATCCTCCTTGTGATGAGAGAGTTATTCTTTTCACCAGCACAATGAGAAAATGTTCAAGAGAAGAAACCGCGCCGATACCGCAAATCTACAATGATGATATCAACCACCAAGACCCAGACATTGTTTCTCATCTAGCATGAGTGAGTGAGTGAGTGAGTTTGGGTTTAACACCGCTTTTAACAGTATTCCAGTTGTATCACGGCGTGTTAGCTTAATGTCGGTGGAAAGCCCGAAGTGATGCAGGTCTGAGACGTTTACCACTTAGGTGAGCACGATCACAGGTATAGTGCTTACAAACCTGGAAACATTATCAGGGCGAAAAGGGATTCGAACCCACAATCATAGGTTTCTGGCGTGCCCAAGGGACAAAACGCTGCACGGCAAATTGTGACACCTGTGCCCCCTCATCTAACATTTACAGTTCCTGACAAAGAAAAGTGAACATACCAGCCCTTTCCCAACTGACGTCGTGCTCGAAAACCAATGGCCTACTACTCAAGATGGCAGACTTTTCCTATTATTCAGTGACGTTGAAGAAGATAAGATCTTAGTATTTCATCAGAAAACCAGCTTAAAGTACTAAAAGCATCCGATGCCATCTACATGGATGGCACTTTTCCATTTGCCCCCAATTGTGGAATCAGCACAACATAATTCAGGCATTACATGGTACTACTATGTATCCGTTGGTGTTTGTGATGGTTCCAGACCACGGGGGAACAATGTACATAACATGACTGAGGCCAACTATCATTCAGACAGACTATGAGTCAGGTACCATCCAAGCTGCCACAGAAACATTTCCACAAGTGGAAGTTAAAGGCTCTTTTTTTCCCAATTATAACCAGGTTATATGAAGAAAGATTTAAGAATTGGGAAGTTCAGAAATGGATACGAAGACCTGCTGGATTACCAATACTACATGATGCATGGTTCAAAGCCATAAAGGACACGCCTGGAAGTCCATGGTGTGACGCCATGAACGACTAAGTCGTAGCAACGTGGGTAGATGAGGAGGCTCGCTTTACAATAACCATCTGGAACCAGCACTTTACTATAGGACAAGGATGAACAACCTGGAAGGTTCAATTTAAGACTGAACCGTTCCATGCACCATCATCATCCGAACGTGCACAGATTTGTGGAACACATCAAGAAGATTGAGATGTCAGAGGGATCCAAAGTCAATCAGATGGGCTTGGGATCTGCCCCTCCCCTCAGGACTTGTATATAAAGAGACTATTTAGATTTAAAGAAGGGTTGAGAATGGCCAGAAAACTCCTGTTGACATTTACTTAGATTAGGTTGAATTATACACTGTCAGTGATCCACGTTGTCCAAATTGTACAGACTGTATAGTATGGTGTTAGTTCAGTGTATTTTCGTTTTATGTATAATGACCAGTAAATGCTAAATTCTCAACCCAAACTTTTGTCGTTCTGTGAGTGGATCACGCGTTCACACCCCACCACCCTACAGGACTCCCCGCAAACAATCTGGTCAAGCATAGGAATGGGACAGTGGACACGACATCACGAGTGACTATTCTAGTGTTTTTCACGTTTACAAGAATCTGATCCTGGTATAGACTCTAGCCCCTGGGGTAAAAAGTCTAGATATAGCAATAGGACTAAACTTTCAGAACAATTTGATAACTCAGCTGCCTCTGCTGCTCACAACATAACTTTGTCTATTAATAATTCATGTACTGACAACTATAATCCTCTTGATGTTTCAGATCTACCTAATGATTGCAAGTCTGTTGTCGCATGTACCCATAATGATATGTTGAAAATTGACCCTTTTATATCGCCGTCTGGTGTAAAAAATGGTACAGTTATTCTCTTTCAAAGTGATATATTTTAAGAAAAATCCACATTTCATATGTCTGAGGTCCCTTTTAATCATCCCCGCAAAACTGACTGCATGAACAAAGAGGTAAATAATTGGGTCAATGATAATTCTAAACATAATAACATTGCAGGGAATTTCATTCTAGAAAGTGAATCTCCCCTAGGAGATTATACTGGTGATAATAGTAATACAAACGATGCACGTCAAGTTGATAATGAAATATCACCCCCTGATGTTATAAATGGTATAGTCACTCTCATCCAAAGTAATATGTTTTCAGCAAATTCAACTTTGCATATGTCTGAGGTTCCTACTGATCATCCCTCAAATAGTGACTGCATAAACAAGCAGGTAAATAATAGGGCCATTGATATTGCTCAATATGTAAACATTGCAGAGACTTGTTTTCCAGAAAGTGAATCTTCCCGAGCAGACAATGCTGCTGATAACGACAATACTAATTATGCAAATCATGGAGATGATGATGATGATGATGATGATGATGATGATGATGATGATTTTACAGATAGTGATCATGCTGATGACCCTTTAAATAGAAATGATATTATTATAAATAAGTTCACATTCCTAAGGTTAAATGTGTGTGTGGACATGGAAAACGATTAGAGTACAAAGAATTTAAAAACATGCTTAAAAGTAGAAAGATAATATGCCTTCAAGAAACAAAAACTGATTCCTTGGATGACTTACAAATTGATGGATATACTCTATTTCTTCAAAATAGATCAGGGGCACTGAGAAAATCAAAGGGATTACTAGGTATTGCAATTAGAAATAAATACGTAAACTATATTACTCCTACTGAGGTCAAATGTGAGCATATTCAATGGATTAAAATCTACGGAGAATTATTTAACTTGTGACCAAGATTTCTACCTCGAATGTATATTGTCCACTCACATTCTCTCCAACTGTGACAAAACCTGACTTAGAAAACCTGGACACCCATCAACCGAATAACATACATAAGGAAATGGATAAACAAAAACGTTACAACAGCAACAAAACTGACTTATTCCGCCAAAATATAAATGTTGAACAAATTAATATACACACCCAGTTAGTCCACGCAGCGCGTATCCAACTATGTGACCCACTTTCCATAAACAATCTCGGAGACAGCATAGCGCACGTGCTAACTGACGCTGCACGTGCGGCATTTGGTGCAAGAAGCTGTAGTGGTGAAGCTATGTACCGTAGTAAAATTGATAAACCATGGTTCGGAAATGAATGCAAAAAGGCAAGAAAATGTTTAACAAAGCCAAACGTTGTTTTAAAAAAAATAATACAATAAGAAATGAAAGTGTTTACCGACAGCATTCGAAAGCATATAAAAATGCATGGACAAATATATATACAAAATTATAATAACCAACTGACCCAAGCTTTTAGCAAAAATATCAAACAATCGCCAAAAGAATTTTGGAAAATATTAAATAAACAACCTATAACAGAAAAGAAAAATATACCGGATATTGCTAGCTTCTTTGTTTACAAAAAAATAAACCAGAACCCTAAACAAGACAAAGGTGACTTTAATGAATATATTTTAGACGGGAATGTAAGAGACTGCAGTATTTTGAATGATGATATCAATACTGATGAAATTATAAAGGCAGCAAAGAATCTTAAACGGAACAAAGCAGCGAGTCTAGATAACGTAGAAAACGACTATATCATTGACAGTGTCCATTTATTAGCCCCTTTATATACTGAATTCTTTAATCTGGTACTCGCCTCTGGTATTATCCCTGAAACATGGTTAAGAGGAATCATAAAAACAATTTACAAACAGAAAGGTGATCCATATGACCCAAATTCGCATAGACCAATAACATTGCTGAGTTGCTTTGGTAAATTGTTTACAAGTATTCTAAATGACCGATTAAAACTCTTTTAAAAAGGAAACGATGTTATAACATCGGCACAAGCTGGCTTCAGAAAGAATTTTTCAATGGCAGATAATGTATTTGTTATTTACATGTTAATACAGTTATTAAAAACACAAAAGAAAAAAATCTACTGTGCCTTTATAGACTTCACCAAAGCATTTGACACCGTCTGGAGAACTGGTCTTTGGACCAAAATGCTAAAAACAGGCATCAAGGGTAGATTCTTCAATTTGGTCAAAAATATGTATATGAACATAAAATCATTGGTAAAATCAAATAATACGTTATCTGAGTATTTTCCATGTGAATCAGGTGTACGAAAAGGGGAAAATCTGTCACCCCTTTTGTTTTCAATCTTCCCTAATGACCTGGAATCTTTTTTAATCGATAATGAATGCGTAGGAATAATAATTGACTGCTTAACAGAGAATGAGACCCAGATCCGGATACATTTGATAGTACTCCTATATGCAGACGGCACTGTACTTTTTAGCGAAAAAAAGATGTTCACTAGATGTGTTTCAGAATTACAGTATAAGTCGGAAACTAAATGTAAATAAACTAGTGTCCAAAAGAAACGATACCAACTTATTTTCAAAATTGTTTTTTTACTAAGTGAATTGTCTAGTATGAAAACATGCCAATTCGTATTGCACATCCCAAACACAGCATAGTCGATAAAAAATACCGGGAACACGTGATCACTTCCGGGAAAAAACGTAAATTTCGTGAAAGTGACATTTTCCCTCTCTAGCATGTTCTGCACGTGCAGAAAAACTGTATAAAACGGCTGATCAGACACGTTGATATCACAGCAACAAAAAGAACACAAGATATGCCACGTTTGACAGCCATCGAGAGAGAGAGAGCCGTTGGAATGGTCCAACAAGGAGCGTCACACGTCGACGTCGCCAGAAGGTTGGGCTGCGCACGCATCACTATCACCAGGTTGATGCAGCGGTTACGTCAGGCACGTCAGACGTCAGACAGGCCCAGGAGTGGAAGACCACGAGTAACCACGCCCCGTGAAGATCGTTACATCCGGGTATTACACCTGAGGAACCGCACCGTAACAGCGACGTCCACGGCGGCTACAGCACTGGGACACAGGATCAGTCGACAGACCGTCTACAGGAGACTACGGCAGTATGGTATCCGGCCACGTCATCCCTACCGCGGACCGCTCCTGACGCCTCGACACCGGAACAACAGACTGATCTGGGCCAGGCGAGTTCGACGTTGGCAACGGCGGGACTGGGCACGTGTTATGTTCTCTGATGAGAGCAGATTCCTCATCTTCAGAAACGATGGACGGCAGCTTGTATACCGACGATTTGGTGAACGTTTGGCGCCTAACTGTATCCAACAGGTCCGGCCGTTTGGAGGTGGAGGGTTAATGGTTTGGGGTGGCATATGTGGTGACGTCAAAACGATGCTTGTCGTAATTCGTGGAAACCTGAATGCACAGCGTTATCTTGATGACATCCTACGGCCTGTTGTGGTGCCCTTTATTCAGCAAAAGCCTCGTGGACTCCTTTTCCAACATGACAATGCAAGGCCACACACAGCAAGATTGACACAGAACTTCCTTGCCAACGCCAACGTACAGGTTTTGCCATGGCCCGCATGTTCACCGGACATGAATCCCATCGAGCACTTATGGGACCACCTCGATCGGCAAATCCGACGTCGCCGTGTGCCTCCAGTCAACGTGCAGGACTTGGAACGATGACTCCTCGAGGAATGGCAACGCATCACTCCCAACGTCATCAGACGTTTGACGTCAACAGTCCGTAGGCGTGTTCTGGCATGTATTGATGCTCTCGGTGGACATACCCGCTACTGACTTGACTTTGAGACGTGTGGTGTGACATTTCCCGTTGTTTCTGTGATCAGTGCTCTAACGAAATGTTCATTTTTCGACCCCACCCATCTTTAAAGGCTTGTCATATTGGTTGTACAGATTTTCTTGAAATGAAATTGTTGTACAGATGTTGTGAAAGGATTTCTCAAAAGCATAACACCAATCCTACTTCTGCATTGTTTAGTTTTTCTTTTATGTCGTTGCAAACAGGTGGTATCGTTTCTTTTGGACACTAGTTTATATCCAAAACCAAGAAATTAATTCTTGGAGGACATCCGGCCAAATCTTCCAAAAATATATTTGTTTTAAATAAACGGCCTCTGGAAATAGTAGATACTTATACATACCTAGGAATAAAATCCCATAGAAACAGAAGATTTGTTATGGGAATAAAAGCTCTGATTGAAAGTGCAACGAGAGCAATGTACTGCCTTTTAAAAAGAGCTAGAAATGTAAACCTACCACTCGATAGTCTCCAAAATGGCATAAATAAAATATCACATTTTCTGTACCGCTACATTATTTCAGTGAGTGAGTGAGTGAGTGAGTGTAATTCAACGTCACGTCGCCAATATTTCAGCCATATCGTGACGAGGCATTATTTAAAAGCCAGCGGAATACAAAACAAATTTTCCATGGATAATGTGTGTTCAAAAGATACTTAATGATGTTGGAACAAGTGAAATATTTCATGCACCATACACATGCTCAACAGATACTTAGGGATCAGTTTATACAAAAGTAGAAGGGAAAGTATGGAGTCGAGTCCAAAGGGTATATACTATAAACACTATAAGCAAAACCCAAATCTTTTAAACTATTTGTTACTTCCTGAAGGCAACTATATATATTATGATGGTACTTAGTACTCCAACTTCTAAATGCCTATCAGTTTCAGTTTCAGTTTATTAAGTACCATCAACTCATCGAAGACCCCAATCAGCAATAATCACATTGTTTTATTACTTTCTTCATCCTTTGTTTATGTCAATGACTTCATTGATGATTGTCATCACGACCCTTGTGTGTACACAGCAGGCTTCTCTACTCCAGTATAACAATATCTACTCTCCTGTATAAACATTGCCTCCTACTTGTACATGTACTTGTCAACCACACTCTGTATATCACTTGCTTGATAACAGGGTTAGAATCTACATCGAAACGTCGATCCTAATTGTAATAAAGCAGTTGTTCATCAATAAATTCTTAACCTTACTTAATGAAGGAATAAGTTGACTATTGGAAAGTTAAAGTCATCCCTCTGATACAGTCTTGGTGAGATTTGTCACTCCGAATCTTTATGCATAGATCTAAATATGAAACACTCCCTTATTTCCCGATCACTGGGTAAACCAATGAAAGGGAACTGACTATTTTATTGTTATTGAATGATATAAGATCATCGATATACCTGAAAATACCTAAAATTAACGTATTTGGCCATTTTCCCTGCTTTTGACTTGGCCAATCCGAGCTGAAATTCATAAGCATAGAGACACAGAACAGTAGGAAGGGGGGGTCACCATTGGTTCCCATGGGTATGGCCACATTTTGACTAAATGTCTTACCCCCACAATTAACAAATATATTATCAATGAAGAAGTTCAGCATTTCACATATTGTTTTCTCCGGCATTTGCGTTCATTTTTGACAAATTGTCCTGAACCTCTGAATATAGATATGTGACTGTATCCATGGTCACCATGGTCTTGTAACAAAAGTCCCATGGATCACAGAATTAAGTTTTTCCTTATCTTTCTCATGTGGATATTGGTTGTAGAAAAGTCAAATGTTTTGATAGAATTAAATTTGAGTACTTTGAATATTTTGAGAACCCACGTGGTATTAATTCCACTTGTCTCAAATACTTTCTGCAACTACAAAGAAAGTCAGTCCTTGATTGTATTAATGGTTATGGTTAGTTTTTGAGACAAGGATTTGGTGGTACATTTCCTGGATCCAGCAATATATCTCTCTTCTGCGGATCTTTCTGAAGCTTTGGAAACCCACACAAAGGCGGAATGGACTCGTTTTTAAGTTTAAGAGTGAAGTCAAAAGCTGCTAGTACTGATGCATGGCTTTGGTAGATTTCTTCCTTAATGAACCAGTTATACTGGCCTTATACGTGGCATTATTTGATATGTCACTTATGCCAAGTCCTTTGATTAAACAATTAATGTAGTGATGCTTACATATGATGGTTCTGTTAATAACGACAAACATTCCATGTAGGGCAGGCAGACTTGATGACAGCTGGCTGGGACAGAATTGGTTTATTTGATTTCTGTTTCCTCTTTATCAGTTTGTGAATTCTAGCAATGACAATACCACGCATTGACTTAACCCACCCCGAAAGACTTTCAACAAGTTTCTCATTTCTCTCGTTTATTTTTGGGCTTACTCTTTGAGAGCATCCAAAATGATTTTTATAGATGTGATCCCAATTGGTAGAAGGCAGCTCACGACATTTTGGTCCATATTTTAAAAACTGACGAAGGGTGTTATTGACAACAATCGAGAAGGCACCTGTGATTATATTACCTACAGTTTTGGTAGCAGTAAGACAAGTCTTGTCATCCATTAGAAATCAAAGTTAACTCTTTCATTTGCAATCGATGTCGATGTTGTTTTCCTTGTCAATTGTAATCCCTGTTAAAAAACTTCCTCTTTAAAACATGTCACTTTCATGAATGACTCATTTCTAGATGATCTTAATTTGTTTCCATTTGTCGTTAATGTTTGTGGAACATGCAATTAGTATCTGGAGTTCTACTCTGTGCGTGCGTGCGTGCGTGCGTGCGTGCGTGCGTGCGTGCGTGAGTGTGTGTGTATGTGTGCGTGTGTGCGCGTGTGTCTCGTGTGTGTTATAGAATAATACATTGATACAGCATTATGTGGAGATGTTGACAATGTAGCAGCCAATACACTTTCAGCACGTTGTTCTAAGCAAGACAATGTAACAGTTCTCAGGTATCATACCAATCTATAAAACTGGAATACCTGACAATAATTAAATTTTCGTTGTGTTTATGCAAATTCCGGCATTCTGATTAGCTGAATTGGTCACGTGTTATTGCATTCGTTTCCCAATGAATGTAAAAATTTAAGCCACGCCCACCGCGGCGCACTACTTTTATTACCGCGGAATGTCGGGGAATCCCAATATTACAGTCGAGGGAATTCCCTTTCTGCTCACGTGTATCGTCATGCACAGGACATTTAGCGACTTTCATGCATATTCATTTTCCAAACTACCCTTTGAAACCGAAGGCCGAAAACGAATGAAACAGCAAACGTGCAGGCTCTCTCGCCTATTTTTTTCCCGCTCGTCACGGTTCAACTTTCGTGTCTTCGGGTTTCATTTCTAACTAGCATTTCTCCAACTGTGTTTTACCGTAATCAGGGAAGTAATGTTTGAATCAGCAGTAAATGACCATGTTATTTGAAACAGCCGCCTTCTCTCGGTCGACATATTTTTTCCGTTTCGTTACAGTCTGACTGTTGCAGTTATTTTCGCCTCTTGCCTTAATTGACAGGTCTAATGAACATTGTTTGAATCCCACTCTCCGTTGATTGGCTACTGAATGTGTAGGCGTGTCAAGTTATGTGCATAAATTAAACGATCACCTGATTCATCACCACTGTATATATTCCTACACCTGGAATGTTTATCAATGTCGTCATTTTTGTCTGTTTTGATATATGCAACTGTTTTGGGTTAAACTATTGTACATAAAACATGTTTAACGTTGTCGAATTTAATTATAAGCATTGACTGTATATTTTGTTCGGTTCGTTGAGGTATGAATCGAAAAACCGATGTGCAAACTTTTGCACATCGGTTTTTCGATTCATACCTCAATGAACCGAACAAAATACACAGTCAATCCTTAAGTATACACAAAATGACAAATCTATTATTCCATGTGCAGACATTATGTTGATATTAACCAGCGGTGACGTCATGAAAAGAAGTTTCTAGCCCTAATCAAACACACATTAGTTTTAAAATAGCATGCATTACCCCGAAGGTACTGTCGAATCATAAACTGCTCATTTGGCATAAAGCAAAAAAACAATATATCTTTTGCATACGCAAAGTAATCCTACAAATGAGTCACTGACACCTGTGACATCTGTCAGACCATGGCACCTTCAACTCTGGGCTCCTATATAAGCAAACTGCTCCCATCATGTCACTACCAGCAACATGCATCTCCTCCTGTGTTTGGTACGTACAGCTGTCGTAAACTCACCAATGTAAACATGGTCATTTCCCTCTTGTTCGGTGTGTTGCTAACAGTTTTAAAATCTATAGCAATTTGGCTAAGCATAGATCTAGGGAAAGTGCACTGATGCTCATTGTATTTGCATGGCATAAATCACTTGTTTGACGTTTACAGGTTGTTTGTACTGCGGCTCTTTTGGGAACTGCCACTGGGTATGGACCACAGCTCCCAGGTAAAGCCTCTTATCCTTTAGTTTGATATTATTTGAAATAAGGCAGAAGTGTGTCTAGAAGTGAGTCTTTGTTGTGTGGTGGTACAAAAGCCAGCTAGTTTGGATAAAGCTTCACAGTATTGCTGTTTTCCCCACATTGGCTTTATAATACAAAACTGCACAATTAGAAACTAAATTCTTCTCTAAACTGTTCAGAAGACCCCAGATATTGATACTGATACTGTCATAGCGACTGATGTTAATGTTTGAATGAACAAAGGTTGCCTACTCTGTACCTGTCTTTGCCAAGAATCATTTTGTCGCAATTTCGTTAAAATGTTCATCCCCATTATTAATCGCCATTTCATTGTACGTTGCCTGTCTGCCATCCTGAACGAGCTGTGTTACTATGTCTCTGATCAATTACTGTTATTTATATTATGACATACATGTGATACCGATCTTGTCCTTGATTCCCCCAAGCGCTTATTCCCGTTGTCAACGTTGACAATACTGCCATCGCTATTTCCCGCATTGTGGTCAGCTCCAAATTCACTAAACGTTCGAGTTCATGTGCATCTTTTGTGAACACACTAAAATATGCTGATTCATGAATGTATATTTTACAACAATATTGATACACTTTGAAATAAATATCTCTTACCATGAGAAGAATATAACATGCACCTTAGTCGATCTACTATTTGATTCAAAATAAATTGTGACTCCAAGACGATGTATTATCAATCTTGGTGGCTACACAGTTTGTTCCTCTATACGATTTCTGACTGGCATAAAACAACATTCGTTCCTCAATGCATAACAATGTTTGGTATGCTTGGGGAAGGGGAAAGGTGAAACGTGAATTAATTCTACCGTGTCGCCTCACCAAGGGCCATTCACACGTACTTATGAAATGAACATGTCATATCTTATGTTTATGTTGATGGTTTAGTGTGCTATCCTGGTTTACTTCACATCTTCTAATCTAGAGAAATGCTTCGAATTGCACGTTAATGCACACAGTTTAATTAATTTGATAAAACACTTAAAGCTTACTGTTTGTAGGTGATACACATTGGCCATTGACACACAAGTCTGTACACTGTCATGAATGGTTTATGTCAAACTTCAACATAGTTTGATTCATACATTCTTGATTCAGTCTTGAAATATTGTGACCGATATTAAGTATGTTCTTCCAATTATTCTACTGGACTTTAATTGTAAGGCTTATTGTTGACAGGTACAAGCTAAAATAAAAAACAAATGTGAAATATTACAACTTGTAACTAAGGTAACAAGTACATGTTATTATCAAACCAAACTTTATTTTCCGGCTTTTAAACAAAATATCTGTGATACACACTTCAACATTTTCAACATGCAATTTACCCTTTTACACCATTTACATTTGTTATAGCATTTCTAGTTATAATTTACATGTTGTTACTTATATATTTTGTTAATACTTACAAACTTTATGGGCCCTTTACACCTACACAAGATCATTTCATATTCTGTTTACGTCCATGTGCCTGGCCAAAAACTGGCTAAAACCGGGATGATTAACCGAGCAAACCAAAGAAACTAGAGAATTTAATGAAGCACTCGTAAAATCTCAACATGTGACTTGTCCCAGTGCTTTATTCAGATGATGGCACAACAGTACATGGTTCATACTTTCTTGATATATGATGAGTGTTACTCGTAGCACAACAGTACACAATAACCCTGCACTATATGCCACTTGTTCAAGGCTGTCCTCCTGGGAACTACCCTTTTGTGTGCGATCGGAGATGCTACAGCGACCGTGACTGTCGCCCTGGATACTACTGCTGCAATACTGGATGCTTGAACATCTGTGTCCCCAAACCCAAACCAGGTAAATAAAACGGTGGCACCCGTTACAAACACACATTTACAGAATAACAAATATTCTTGACAAGTTGAAAACTGAAATGTGCTTATATGTCAATATTTATATTATCTAGGGATTTGCCCAGTGATAAAACGAGGCCCTTGTAAAGGAAATGCGTGTAACAACGACCAGGATTGCCCCGGAAACCAGAAGTGCTGCGGCAAGCCAGGATGTAAGGGGTGCTACAGGCCAGAAAAGCCCGGATCTTGTCCAAAGAGAAAGTATGATGCGGGGATCTGCGTTGCGTACTGTGTCGGTGACTTTGACTGCCCCGGGGACCAGAAGTGCTGCGGAGGCTGCCCCAGGAGATGTGAAAAACCATGCTATGAATAAATGTAAAGATGTAAATGCTGGTGAATAAAATATATTAAGTGTTATTGTGTGTGTTCTACAGACAACATCAAACACAAACCACTATTATACCGTTGATTGGACTCTCAGATGATCATCCAGACACGTGTCTTCAATGCAGCCTGCTGTGCCTCATCTGACTTTATATATCCCACTAAGCAATGTACAAATCCCCTGAAATTACCTCCATTGCAATTTGGGTGGCAATAGTGTCATAGATTGACAAAGAATGGAATTTTCATAGGATTCTTTTAGACAGAAAGAGATGAACTGATTTCTTTTAATGCATTAGTTATCATTCTTGGTTTTTCCTAGTTGATACTCCTCCCTTGAGATACGTGCCTTGCCTAACAATCTGGGCCCGGTTGTTCAAAACCCGGTTAACTGTTAACCAGCCGTTAAGTCAGTGTTAACTCTCTGTTAAATCTAACCAAATGGTTATGTTGTTTCCCAAAGCATGGTCATCTTTAACGACTGGTTAAACACCCGTTAAAGTGAACACACCTCCCGACCTCCGTTAAATACTTAACACCTTGGTTATCTTTGAAACAAAATCGCGGTCATGGTTAGGCCTAGCGCCGCTTTCATGGTTCCAGAGGTTAATGCGAGACAACAGAAGCGATTCCGAGCTGTTAATTTTGCATTAATGAACTACACAGACAGTGAACTTCGTGATAGGTACATATTTTTAGGCGGGAATCTATCAACTACATCGCCAGTATACTGAGAGAAGATTTGGAGCGCCCTACACAACGTGCTCTAAACGTCGATCAACAACTGATGATAGCTTTCCGTTTCCGTGATTGGTGATACGATGGGGGTGGATAAAAGTACAGTTTCACGTGTCATAGTCGATGTGACTGATGCCTTGGTTAAAAGAAAGAACGAATTCATAAAGTGGCCAACACAAGAATGCTACATACGTCAGGTTCAAGGTTGTTTTCGGAGTGTCCTAGGTTGCATTGATGGTACTCACATACGTATTCAGGCACCGATCAGAGATTAACCAACTTACGTTAATAGGAAAGGATACCACAGTATCATCGTACAGGCAGTCTGTGACCACGAAGGTACGTCTTGTGAGATTAGAGTACTGTCCCTTTTTGCAATTAGAGTAGCTTCCCTTGCAAGGTCTATAAAACTCCGCATTAAAAAGATTCGGAATAAGATAAATAATGAAAGGTTTGCGTAAATGCTCTCATTACTCTTAATAAACACAAATGGGATATTCTAGTCAGCTAACATAGGATGTTTTAAAGTTCTTTTCAGCTCTAAGCTGTGACAAGAGATGTGTAATTTTAAGAAAATAAAGCTGTAACAAGTTTGTAGTATTATATTTATTACTTGCCATTTATAACGTTTTTAGAATTATACTGTTGAGTATTAATGAGCTGACACCTACACGATCCACCGCATAGTCCAATTGAATTTAACAGAATAATACTTCAAACACGTCAAAAATTGAAACGTATGAATTTAATACTATACAACGGTCCACCTTTAGAATTCACAAAATTATCGTAGGGCTAAGACTATCACAACTCACATACTTTAACAGACTAACGACTGTCGTTGCGATACAATACGATCGCCTTGTGGAACGGGCCTTGCACCTCAACGTTTACAATAACGTCACAATACCCGATGACGTAATTTGTGGAATTTTGTTGCAAGATAAGTTCGTCTCAGTGATCTATCAACTCTACACGCAATGTCGTTGAATAAGCCAAGGGATGTTGGGGCTTCCAATATTTGTTCCTGAAACGTGTTCCGAGAGTACATAAGCACGCGTTTTGGTATTACACAATGCGTTATACAGCTGTATGTTTATTAAATGGTAATAAAATATATACATGTATGCCCATAATAGAAATTCCATTAATCCATTATGAACATTGCTTATTTTTTTTAATTATTTGTCTAATTTGTATGTAAATTTACGAATGTGTGTGCTAAACGGCCGGGATCAACTCATGATAGACACATATTTAGAACCTCCACTTTGTGTATATACTTAGAGAGATCGCACACTTCAATATCAGATGGCTTTCTATTGGGAGACAGTGGATATCTTTGCAGGCCTTTTCTCCAAACCCCATACATGACTCCACAAGGCAGTGCTCAGCACAGATACAATGACAGCTTGTGTGCTACAAGAGTTACAATAGAAAGAACATTTGGTCGATGGAAAAGACGGTTTCATGTACTTCATTCTGAGGTAAATATGCATAGTATATTTGTGTACTTAATTTGACCAATGTTTTACTTTTCTACATCTAATCATGATTTTTTTCTTCACTTTAAGGTTTGGAGTCATTGTGTTGTGTGTTCCAATGCTTCACATTTTACATCGATCACATAGCAGAAACAAATAATACTCCATGAATCCTAACTGACATATCCAAATACTAGTAATATTAATAATTCAAAGAAGCAAACAAGCTGCTTCTAAAATTTTAATGTGACATTCTGTATTTATGTATTT
The DNA here is from genome assembly GCF_023055435.1 of Haliotis rufescens. NCBI lineage: Eukaryota > Metazoa > Mollusca > Gastropoda > Lepetellida > Haliotidae > Haliotis > Haliotis rufescens. The sequence goes on along the minus strand of NW_025963957.1, from coordinate 7,607,529 downwards.
GACACAAACATTTCTTGTTTATTAAACAGATAAGAATGAGTCCACGCCGTGAGTGTCAGATTGTCCTTGCCTGTGCTATCCTCCACAATGTAACCATATTACTGAATGAGCCATTACAAGATGACAACGACAACCCAGATGAACAGTGGACACATATGTCGGAAGGCATGATGGACGAGGCATTAGAGATCATATAGCCAATACCTTCTTCTCCAGCTAAAAACCTACAGAGGACACACGAATTCAATATAGTGATAATGAAACTGCAGGTTTATAGAAAGTAACAATTGTCAATAGCATCACGTTGCAGTATTTGCTCAAGGAGTTGAATTTGTAGCTGAAGTTTCTTTTTTTCCATTTCCTGTTTTCTAGCTCTCCTGATAGAACTCTTTCCTGCAATTGATAGACTCTGTCTTAAGAACTGAGTTTTGTACTTTCTTTTCTGTACTTGAGTTGCCTGGCTTGACGTCCGTCATCAAGTCTTGGTGCTGCTTCACTGTGCTCTGTTTCTTGGGATTCTCTGACTTCAGGATTTTTTTATGTTGGGGTTGAGGTAGTAGCTGCTGAAGTAGGATCTATGGCTCCAGTTGGTAACCAAGGATCATACACTGATGAAAGTTCAGCACAACCTGGAGGAATAAACAATTATCAATATAAATATTTATGGTTTTGTCTGTGTTTCTAAACTGACGATATACCAACGATATTTCTAGGATAAAATATGACCAACCCAATATGAAGCAGCAATAACAATTGTATTGTAGAAATTCATCATTCAGAACAGTAAAATGCGAATTTACTAATTCAACAACAATGTCCTTGACCTCCAACTGGGACATTTCTTGACAAGGGGTCATTCGTCCAGTATTCGATCAACAACATTGATTACAACTTTAAGGTGACGACGGCCCAGACCGTTCAATACGGCATATGACCTCCATGAGCGGCAATGCATCTTCGAATGCGGCGTTGAACTGAGTAGACAAGCGTCCTCATTTCGACTGCAGGTATCCGATTTCATTCCTCACGGAGGGCAGCGATCAACGCTTGTCTCGTGAAGGGAGGATGTTGACGTTTCCAGCTGGTCCCAGAGATGTTCTATGGGTGACAGATCTGGTGATCGAGCTGGCCACGTCCGTTGTTGACGCTGGATGAAAGGAAGAACCACTGGCCGTAAGATATTGTCAATGTAGCGTTGTGCTGTCAGATTGCCTTCGATGATGACAAGTTCCGTCTTTTCGTCCCAGCAAATTCAGCCCTAGACCATCACACTTCCGCCCCCGAAAGGTTCCACCTCCTGGACACATCCTGGACACATCCTGGACGTTCACCACGTCGCCGATAAACTCGCGTCCGCCCATCAGGTTTGAAGAGTTGGAACCTGCTCTCGTCATTAAACAGCACTCGCCGCCATTCCCTTTGTTGCCATCGCTGAGTTTGCCTGCACCATGTCAATCTTACACGTCGAAGTTGACGGGTCAAGGTCATGCCCTTGAAAGGGCGATAAGCCCGGGGACCATTATGTCTGCTGACCGGATGTCCTAAGCTGTTGGTAGCTGATGACGTCACAGTAAGAAATCTGTTCCTCAGATGAAGTACCCGTAAATAGCGGTCAACCTGCGGGGTCGTGACCTTTGGTCTGCCACTCCGTGGTCTGTCTGCGATTCTGCCAGTCTGTCGGAGACGTGCGACCAATCTGGTAATGGTCATCTTGGAGCAGTTCATGTAAATGGCAACCGCTCTCTGTGTCGCTCCCATCTGCAGCATACCTATGGCTCTCTCCCTCTGGACAGCGGTCAGTCTAGGCATGTTCGTTGGTGTTAATCATCGCAACCAATGATAGGCAACAGATCCGTGCGTAATTTATACCCGGAAATTGCACGATAATTTCGGAAAGAATGTTTTAAAAAATTGCTGAAAAACACCAATATCTCCCAAAAACCGGAAAGCACGTGCAAAGAACGACAGAGACTGTGTAACTGAATTATTCATTTTATTATATTTTTAAAAAAATATTTTACTACCGCTTCACAATAATTTACCTTACTGACCTTGACCTCTACATCCATATGGAGGAGGGGAAGCGTGGTCATAAATAATCTTTGCTTACCGATGAATTTGTGAAATATAAACGTGAACAAGTCAGGATTTGTCATTAGTATTTGGAATAGCATTACTTTACGTATCCACTGTTACAGCAGATATCGGCTCTTGCTAAATCAACAGGCTTTGGACTCGATGTTGACACTACAGAAGAGAAACTGCGTCAGACTCCTGATGGTGTGGTTTGGTTTGGATTGTTGTTTTACGCCGCAATCAGCAATATTCCAGCTATATGACGGCGGTCTGTATATAATCGAGTCTGAACCAGACAATCCAGTGATTGGGATCGATGACATGCATCAACTAAGTCAGCGAGCCTGACCACCCGATCCCGTTAGTCGCCTCTTACGACAAGCATAGTCGCCTTTTACGGCAAGCATGGTTGCTTAAGACCTATTCTACTCCGGTTCTTCACGGGTCGTACAGGTAAGTATTGTGTCATTGTATAGGTATGTATTGTGTCATTGTATAGGTATGTATTGTGTCATTGTATAGGTATGTATTGTTTCATTGTATAGGTATGTATTGTGTCATTGTATAGGTATGTATTGTTTCATTGTATAGGTATGTATTGTGTCATTGTATAGGTATGTATTGTGTCATTGTATAGGAATGTATTGTGTCATTGTATAGGTATGTATTGTTTCATTGTATAGGTATGTATTGTGTCATTGTATAGGTATGTATTGTTTCATTGTATAGGTATGTATTGTGTCATTGTATAGGTATGTATTGTGTCATTGTATAGGAATGTATTGTGTCATTGTATAGGTATGTATTGTGTCATTGTATAGGTATGTATTGTGTCATTGTATAGGTATGTATTGTGTCATTGTATAGGTATGTATTGTGTCATTGTATAGGTATGTATTGTTTCATTGTATAGGTATGTATTGTGTCATTGTATAGGTATGTATTGTTTCATTGTATAGGTATGTATTGTGTCATTGTATAGGTATGTATTGTTTCATTGTATAGGTATGTATTGTGTCATTGTATAGGTATGTATTGTGTCATTGTATAGGAATGTATTGTGTCATTGTATAGGTATGTATTGTTTCATTGTATAGGTATGTATTGTGTCATTGTATAGGTATGTATTGTTTCATTGTATAGGTATGTATTGTGTCATTGTATAGGTATGTATTGTGTCATTGTATAGGAATGTATTGTGTCATTGTATAGGTATGTATTGTGTCATTGTATAGGTATGTATTGTGTCATTGTATAGGTATGTATTGTGTCATTGTATAGGTATGTATTGTGTCATTGTATAGGTATGTATTGTGTCATTGTATAGGAATGTATTGTGTCATTGTATAGGTATGTATTGTGTCATTGTATAGGTATGTATTGTGTCATTGTATAGGTATGTATTGTGTCATTGTATAGGTATGTATTGTGTCATTGTATAGGTGTGTATTGTGTCATTGTATAGGAATGTATTGTGTCATTGTATAGGTGTGTATTGTGTCATTGTATAGGTATGTATTGTGTCATTGTATAGGAATGTATTGTGCCATTGTATAGGTATGTATTGTGTCATTGTATAGGTATGTATTGTGTCATTGTATAGGTATGTATTGTGTTATTGTATAGGTATGTATTGTGTCATTTTATAGGTATGTATTGTGTCATTGTATAGGTATGTATTGTGTCATTGTATAGGTATGTATTGTGTCATTGTATAGGTATGTATTGTGTCATTGTATAGGTGTGTATTGTGTTATTGTATAGGTATGTATTGTGTCATTGTATAGGTATGTATTGTGTCATTGTATAGGTGTGTATTGTGTCATTGTATACCTACCCCACCCTCCCCCAGAATACCAAATGGACGGTCGCTGATTCATTTAAAATACGTAGTTTTGCACAATAATCATTGTTTTACTCAGGAACTTGCCACTCTTGATTTTCGCGTGATGATGACTGATTGATGATGTTGTCCTTGAATGCATTGTTAAATAATATTTAGGTAGAGCGCAATGGATATTGTCACCACGCGTCATAATGCTAAGGCGTTGTCTCCAAACAGCTGTCAACGTCGTGCAGTGGTGCAGGGCGTGCACGTTAAGAGAATTGGCCTACGGTGATAAGACGTTGTCACATACTCATAGGAGCAAATGCAAACATCGGAACACAGACAACATAGCCTTGTAGACTTGGTGGACCAAAGGTCTACTTTAAATTTTGTTTGGTTATTTCACAATGGTGGCGAACATTCACATCCTTGACTATTCCCATTAAACATTAAGACCACCTTGTTTGTTTCTTTTTAAGATTTTGTCATTGCATATAACAATATGCATACATCGTGATTCTATAACTAAAATTAATAGACACAGTGTTGCTAAACAGTGATGAACTAAACAATAAATGATAATTTGACCAAAAATGTGTTAGTAAGAAGTTCGTGTTGGCATATATATTGATGCAGAATATTTGGTGGGCATATATTGTATGAACTCCTCTTTACGTTCCTGAAATGTAGGAGTGTTGTTACACAAGTTATATCTAAAAATCATGTACTTCGATACGATGGTTAGTGCATATATTGGATTGTAGTCTTGTGCTGGAAAACCTGTTAAGACGTCTTGAGTAATTTTAATTTTTACCTGTGCTTTATTTAGAATCCAGTTTTCTCAATCAATCCAGTTTGAGCTCAATTTTCTACACGACCAAAATATGTGTTCAATAGTTTCTTTGAAATCTGAACTGAAGCTATGTATTTGTTCTCTGGGTATCCCTACTTGTTTTATTGTTAATAAAATGAGATGAGTCATTTGGTGTTGGAATCATTTGACTTTTGTGTTGGTTCCCATCTAAAAGGTTGTATGTTGTGGTTACGCTTATCCTTATCCGTGATCTAGAAGACATTCCAATGTAAAATAGTGTTGATGTTTGGCATAGTTGTGTTGTAATGATGACGCCTTGTGATGTTTTAATTAGGTGAAATAATTTAAAAGCGTATTCCATTTTCGGGGGAAATTGCTTATCCTCATTGCTCGACAGAATTTTTTTCCTGCGTTCAGTTTACTCGTGCATCTTAGAGAGTGTCGTTTTATTTGATTTTTATATCACAAATTGTGTGTAAGAAAGTGTCCCTTTTCCTTTCAAATCTTTCCACTCAATACATGTATCAAATATTTTGCTGTTATCGTTTTAAAAGAAATCCACAACGTATAGTGTACGTCCTTCGAATATTGACTGCTGACCTGTACTATGCACTTTGTTTTTGTATCACAACTTTTTATGTTGAAGGCATTGACATTATTGATACTTGGAATATATTCAACAGTTGCGGCCATTTTGAAAACTTGCCAGTGCAGTGTCTATCATCGATACCTTGTCAGCCGGCATTATTTCGTTCATGTGTGGGCATGTTATGCCTCCATTTATTTTTGTGCATACAATAAAACTTCATTTATTTTATCTGTTTGTTTCCTGAAATTAAACCGATCTATAAAACAGTCAGGTTGGTCAGGTATTGCTGAAAACAAATGTTTGGTAGTATTAACGACTTTAACACTCATACAAACACATACTATTCTAAAAACAATAGTCATATTCCTAACTACGACACGAGAGTGTGATTGGTGACCTTTTGTCCCTGGTTTCACTGAGGGATGTGTTTTGGTTTCTTTGTTGCTATTCTCGAAATGAAAAACACACTTCTCTCTAGCAATATACAGACCAGAGGACTGGTCACAAGTTTTTTTCGCTTCATTAGATCATGTCTGAGCACGAGAGTCTGCCTCGAGGCGTGAGACTGATACATCATGCCACGTGACGTTGCACGTTCATATCTCTAGAGATGCCGGAACATGACAAACATGACAGAACATGGCATGATTAAACTTCCAACCTTAAACTGGTTCTTATCGTCGAGGTCCTGTATCGGGACATGTCGTCCGTCTATTGAAAAGGCATCAACCTGTAAAGGAATAGTGTACAGTTTATAACGAAATAGTTTTTATTTTATCCTGTAACGATATAGTGTTTACCCAATAACGTGTGTACAAAACTATAATTGTAAAGATTAATACAGATTTATAATTAATAAATACCTTGCGATAATCTAGTTTTATACAAAAAGAGATTATATCAGTCTGAAGTAAAATGATATTTTCAAAGAACCTTTGGGTATACAGAAAACTACGGTTATAACGAACACACTTATTACGAACTGACGGATAAAACGAACTCACTTTTTTGGTCCTGACTATATGCTGTAGCTATGCTGTATATATGCTTATAACGAACTACGGTTATAACGAACTAAAATTAGTAGTCCCTTTAAGTTCGTTATAACCGTATTTTACTGTATTTTACTTTTTTCGATAAAATCCCAAATGGTTACATATAATAAATATGTCTTGCTGAAGCTTTTCGAAGACACAGTGTACAGTTCAATCTCCGATGTCAAACAAGTTCATACCTTGTCCCTGTAAAGTACACATTGTGTCGTTTTAAAGGTATGCATTGTCATTGTACATGTATGCATTGTGTCATTGTACAGGTATGCAGTGTCACTGTACAAGTATGCAGTGTAATTGTACAGGTATGCAGTGTCATTGTACAGGTATGTATTGTGTCATTGTACATGTATGCATTGTGTCAGTGTACATGTATGCAGTGTCATTGTACAAGTATGCATTGTGTCATTGTACAGGTATGCAGTGTCATTGTACAGGTATGTATTGTGTCATTGTACATGTATACATTGTGGCATTGTACATGTATGCATTGTGTCATTGTTCATGTATGCAGTGTCATTGTACATGTATGCAGTGTCATTGTACAGGTATGCAGTGTCATTGTACAGGTATGTATTGTGTCATTGTACATGTATACATTGTGGCAGTGTACATGTATGCATTGTGTCAGTGTACATGTATGCAGTGTCATTGTACAAGTATGCATTGTGTCATTGTACAGGTATGCAGTGTCATTGTACAGGTATGTATTGTGTCATTGTACATGTATACATTGTGGCATTGTGCATGTATGTATTGTGTCATTGTACATGTATGCAGTGTCATTGTACATGTATGCAGTGTCATTGTACAGGTATGCAGTGTCATTGTACAGGTATGTATTGTGTCATTGTACATGTATACATTGTGGCAGTGTACATGTATGCATTGTGTCATTGTTCATGTATGCATTGTGTCATTGTACATATATGCAGTGTCATTGTACAGGTATGCAGTGTCATTGTACAGGTATGTATTGTGTCATTGTACATGTATGCAGTGTCATTGTACAGGTATGTATGGTGTCATTGTACAGGTATGCATTGTGTCATTGTACAGGTATGCAGTGGCATTGTACAGGTATGTATTGTGTCATTGTACAGGTATGTAGTGTCATTGTACAGGTATGCAGTGTCATTGTACACGTATGTATTGTGTCATTGTACATGTATACATTGTGTCATTGTACATGTATGCATTGTGTCATTGTTCATGTATGCATTGTGTCATTGTACAGGTATGCATTGTGTCATTGTACAGGTATGCAGTGTCATTGTACAGGTATGTATTGTGTCATTGTACAGGTATGTAGTGTCATTGTACAGGTATGCAGTGTCATTGTACAGGTATGTATGGTGTCATTGTACATGTATGCATTGTGTCATTGTACAGATATGCAGTGTCATTGTACAGGTATGCAGTGTCATTGTACAGGTATGTAATGTGTCAGTGTACATGTATACATTGTGGCATTGTACATGTATGCATTGTGTTATTGTTCATGTATGCATTGTGTCATTGTACATGTATGCAGTGTCATTGTACAGGTATGCAGTGTCATTGTACAGGAATGTTTTGTGTCATTGTACAGGTATGTAGTGTCATTGTACAGGTATGCATTGTGACATTGTACAGGTATGCAGTGTCATTGTACAGGTATGCATTGTGTCATTGTACAGGTATGCATTGTGTCATTGTACAGGTATGCAGTGTCATTGTACATGGCTGCATTGTGTCATTGTACAGGTATGCAGTGTCATTGTACAGGTATGCATTGTGTCATTGTACAGGTATGCAGTGTCATTGTACAGGTATGCATTGTGTCATTGTACAGGTATGCATTGTGTCATTGTACAGGTTTGCAGTGTCATTGTACAGGTGTGCATTGTGTCATTGTACAGGTATGCATTGTGTCATTGTACAGGTATGCAGTGTCATTGTACGGGTATGCATTGTGTCATTGTACAGGTATGCAGTGTCATTGTACAGGTATGCATTGTGTCATTGTACAGGTATGCAGTGTCATTGTACAGGTGTGCATTGTGTCATTGTACAGGTATGCATTGTGTCATTGTACAGGTATGCAGTGTCATTGTACAGGTATGCATTGTGTCATTGTACAGGTATGCAGTGTCACTGTACAGGTATGTAGTGTCATTGTACAGGTATGAATTGTGTCATGGTAAGGTATGTATTGTGTCATTGTACAGGTCTGAATCAGTTATAAAACAAGTCTCGTCAGCTTAATGTGGGAGGAAATCCAAAAGTGATGCAGGTCATAGACGAATAGCACAGTTTGGTTCTGATAAGCCTAGAAACATAGTCAAGAAGAATCATTTTTATCATTTTGAGAATAGCTACAAAGAAACCAGAAACTCTTCAGTGAAACCAGAGTCTATTGTCCCTAATCACACTCTTCAGTCGTAGATAGCATGTATATAGTATTTGGCGCCTATTATAACTTTCCTTCAGAAATTGCTCTCATGGGTCATTTCATTTTGATAAAAATTATGCACGGGTTTTTCAACATACAGTTTTACTCGAGTACTTGCCGAACTTGCCTTGTTCAAATGAATTATTATCCACGAGGTCAGAACGCAAAGAGCCCATCGCACAGTGCCAGACGTCCAGTGCACGTCTCGTTCGGCAAGCAGCTCTATCCCTAGTCCAACAATCCTCTCAGGGAAACTATTGCTCCACACAGTGGTAATGTGTTACAAACCCCAGAGGAAATATGCCCCACATATAACTGTACTTAATTTAAAGTTCAACTTATGCAGCTAGATAGCTATATTTATTTGAATTGTCACCGTTAACCATCCTATGTAGTTAGCGTTAGGAACGTGGCTTACAACTACCCAAATAAGAAGCTCAGTTGGTCACTGAAGCACGATCCTGTGGCATTAAACTGACACTTTTTTCCTTCCTTACCTTTTTGGGTCGATATTGCACCTTGTCAACTGCAACTGATGTGACCTGAGGCAGGGCGAGGTAGGTCACCCTGACCGACTGCTGGTGGGGTAACGAAAGGACATGCTGTCCAATGTTTTAAATGTAGATGCAACTAAAAATGTATGAACTCACATATACTCTTGACTTTTATGTTACAACGTTAGACACCGGCCTTCGGGTATATAACAGGATTTGCAATCCATGCACAATATACCTCAGCAATAACATCTATAACGACACGTGTCAAGACATGTCAGCTTAACAACACTTTAACCAATTCTAAACCCCGCATGATGTTCCCTGGCCGTTGTACAGTGGCAGCCTTTCACCAGCGAGGAGCTACAATTCCTGCATCAAACACCAGATATGTCCTTTCACTTCCTGCATCAAACACCAGATATGTCCTTTCACTTCCTGCATCAAACACCCGGCATCGAAAACATGGAGAGACCTGTCACGTGTCGATTCTCAAATTGAAACAATCTGTACCTGACAGAACGTAGTGTGAAACCAACACACAACCAACAGGTGGTATACAATCAACAAATTATTACAAAATTAACTAGGTTTACACATCAGCACCATTACAATGCGATACACAATAGAGTGGTAACACAATATTCAATGAGACAGTATATAATATGATGTCTGTGGTCACTATCAAATAAACAAATACAGAGGAGATAGCAAAAGTCAGTCATAATAATATATATTCACCCAGCGGCAACAGTGATCAACTTTCGAGATGGGCCAAGCAGGCAATCAGGGATGATGAACGATCCTCACATGAAAGCTTGTTCCGAAGCGATGAAATGAGTGAAAGATCATTAAACACGCCAGTGTCTCCTTAGATACAATCTACCCAGCCACTGGATAGTTCTGTATAGTGCCATCAACAGTCCATCGTCACTGGAACATTAAATAAATTTCCATAACATACGATCACCGTCCGCGGCAAACCAGACCGGAGGTTCACAGACCGCATTAGAATCTAAACATAGTAGCTTCCTGACGACTGATCACTGCCCAAACACAATGCAATGAGCGCCAACCGAATCCCAACAGAAACAATGTAACACAACAATAATCACTGTTAAACAATACCATACACTGACATAAAACAGTAGGTTCCGCAACATACTATGTTGACAAAGTAGCAGCCGATACGCTTCCAACACGTTGTTCTAAGCACGACAAAAACTGTTTTGTATGATACCTGAGAAAACACCTTTCTGTAAATTTGATTTTTAAGAACAAACACCTAATAGTATACGGAAAAGTGACAAATCTACTGTTCAGTGTGCAGACTTCACGCCAATATTAACCAGAGGTGATGCCATGAAAAGAACTTACTGGCTCTAATGACCCACATGTTTAGCCAGATCGCGTAAGACAATCACATTAGTTTTAAAACAACATGTATTACATGGAGGGATTGTATGTTGAATCATAAACTGCTCATTTTCATAAAGCAAAAAACAATATATTTGTTGAATACGCAAAGTAATCCTACAGATGAGTCACTGACACCTGTGATATATGTCAGACCAGCGCACCTTCAACTCTGGGCTCCTATATAAGCAAACTGCTCCCATCATGTGACCACCAGCAACATGCATCTCCTCCTGTGTTTGGTACGTATTGCTGTCGTAAACTCACCAATGAAAACATGGTCATTTCCCTCTTGTTGGGTGTGTTAGAATCCACAGTTCTGTTGCAATTTTGCTGAGCATAAATCTTGATCTAAAATTCAAGCTGTTGTATTTGCATGGCATATATCACTTGTTTGACGTCTACAGGTTGTTTGTACAGCGGCTCTTGTGGGAACTGCCACTGGGTATGGGCCACCGCTCCCAGGTAAAGCAAATCACCCCAGATATTGATACTGATACTGTCATAGCGACCGATTTGAATGTCTGAATGAACAAAGGTTAACTACTCTGTACCTGTCTTTGCCAAGCATCAGTTTATCGCAATTTCTTTAAAATGTTCATCCCCATTATTAATCGCCATTTCATTGTACATTGACTGTCTGCCATCCTAAACGAGCTGTGTAACTATGTCTCTGATTAATTACAGTTATTTATATTTTGGCACTGTCTCTTCTTCTGCCCGTTGTTGACCATTGTAACATATATGTTACCTACTGTCAGGTAGCTTGGTATTCCTGAGTGCACATGTACTGACTCTCACTCTCAGGATATGCCGCTCACATTAAGCGCCATAAGGTTGCGGTCAGCTCCAAGTTCACTAAACGTTCGCGTTCATGCACATCTGCAATGAACACACTAACAATATGTTTATCCATGAATTTTTATTTTACAATAATATTGATACACATTGAAATAGATATATCTTACCAGGAGAAGAATATAACTTCAAAATATACAGTGACTCACAGATGATATATTATCACCCTTGGTGGCTATACAGTCTGTTCCTGATTGGTCCAATGATAAATGTACCCGCGAAACGTGTCCGCCCAGTCCAAACATGATCACTAACAGTCCCATAGCAGGCATCTATTTCTGACTAACACAAAACAAAATTCATTCCTCAATGTGTAACAATGTTATGATGTATGTTTGGCATGCTTGGGGAAGGTGAAAGGTGAAACGTGAATTAATTCTACCGTGTCACTTCCAAAAGGGCCATTCACCAAGTACTTATATTATGAAATGAACATGTCATATCTTATGTTTATGTTGTTGATATAGTTTGCTATCCTGGTTAACTTCACATCTTCTAATCTAAAGAAATGCTTCTAATTGCACGTTAATGCACACAATTTAATTAATATGATAAAACACTTAAGGCTTACTGTTAATATTTTACAAAACTAAAACAAACCCAAAATGCTTTATCTCAACATACGAATTTAATTAGTATCACAGTGCCGATGATGGGGTAACAGTAAATGGTTCATCTTGATATATGTGTGTGTCACTTGCAGCTGAACATACAGGTCTATAACAGTACATAATAACCATGCACCTGTACCAACTGTTCCAGACTGTCCTCCTGGGTGGACCTTCATTCCTGTGTGCAATCAGAGCTGCTACAGCGACCGTGACTGCCGTCCTGGGGACTTCTGCTGTAGGTCTGGATGCATCATCACCTGTGTCTCCAAACCCAAGCCAGGTAAATTAAACGCATTCAAAGACATATCAAGCTGCTTAAGTGAAAGTTTGAGGGAATGTGTTGTTTTCTTTTTGGCATCCTGAGGTAACATTAGTCCCTGATATTTCCCCTTGCGTTCGAGTAAAAGCTGATTGAAGAGGATTTGACCTGATTGGGCCGACACATATCTGCTTGTGAGCATTAAACATCGATCACAACATCTTCTCAGTCAATTAAACAGTATGAAATAATTACACCATGACCTGTGAAGTGTTTGAAAAGAAAGGGTCATGTTCAGGGTGATCAGGATCCGTCCACGACAACGGGACACAACCTTGGACCAAGAATCGCTACACACTTTACAAGCTATATGTTACAAAACACGTTGTTTCTTTCATATACCCTCGCAGATGTACTGTATAACAAATATTATTGACAAGTTGAAAACTGAAATGTGCTAACAAGTTAATATTTATATTGTGTAGGGATTTGCCCAGTGATAAAACGAGGCCCTTGTAAAGGAAATGCGTGTCACAACGACCAGGATTGCCCCGGAAACAAGAAGTGCTGCGGCAAGCCAGGGTGTCAGGGGTGCTACAGGCCAGAAAAGCCCGGAACTTGTCCAAAGAGAAAGTATGATGCGGGGGCCTGCGTTGTGTACTGTGACGGTGACTTTGACTGCCCCGGGGACCAGAAGTGCTGCGGAAGCTGCCCCAGGAGATGTGAAAAACCATGCTATGACTGAATATATTGATGTAAATGTTGGTGAATAAATATCTCCTGTTGAAACGTTGACTTGACAAACAATCTAAGCAATTTAGTAAATTACTCTTATGAGAAATACTATAAGTTGTGTGGAACTTTGGCATGGCTTGCAGGCTCGTATAGCCCCTCTGAATGCCCAATTTCTTAAGAGACTATAGACCGTGTCCGTGTTCTAGTTTTTGCAGCGTCCGCCCGGAGTGTAAGGTTGGGGGTTCGACCATACCAAAAGTCGTTAAAAGGTGGTACCTGTTGTTACCCTATCCGGCGCTCGGCATCAATGGGCTACAACAAGGACTGGTCTGCTCGGTGTCAGTACACTGTGTCTAGGTGTGGTATCAATGTTAAACTGCGTGTGTCAGTGGGCTAGCCTATAAATCGGCATTAGTCCGGAGTAGTACATGCGCATGCACATTGCCATATAAGTGCGATAATCTTGAACGTGACGTTACTCTCATTTTCGCCTCTCTGGCGAAACTAAGCCGAAGCACCGTATTATTTCCGAGGATCGTACCAGCGTGTATACCCCGTCATAATACTGTGCAACGAATTACCCTTCAGATCATTTATGAAAGCGGAAAAGAAATAAGAACGTGTTTAATAGTACTGAACACGTGAGTGTCCTTTTACATACGAAACCAGCAAAAACGTCTCACATTTGAAAATTGCCTATTGAAGACAATATGAAGACAATTGTGGAACTATACCCTCTTAGACTTGCACTTGTGCAATTGCAAACTCAAACAGTTTCGCCAATTTGTCCCTTGGCGTTGCTTTATTTCTGTTGATTTTACATCCACTGAATATCCACGCCGCCTGTGCTTCTGTGCAAACGAACCTGTGCTGTTTATGTCATAAAACCCCACTTATTGGCGAAGCACGATTTCCTCCCCTCATCACCCTCATCGGTGTCTACAAGGAATGGGTCTTCTAGTGTCCTGGTGGACAGCAGTGGTTGTTTATCTTACTTAATAAATGTAAGTTCAAACATTGTACCAAATATATATATATATATATATATATATATAGAGAGAGAGAGAGAGAGAGAGAGAGAGAGAGAGAGAGAGAGAGAGAGAGAGAGAGAGAGAGCGAGATAGATAGATAGATGGATATAGAGGTTATCATACTTGTGTGTTTGGGGATGGTAAATATCCTGCATTAGGAATAAACATTGTATTTAGATAGCCTTTAATTGAGGTATTGCCTTGGAATCGGTTGGTTTGTAATATACATCTGTTTCAATGTTATTGTTTGAAATTGCATAGCGGATTCTTACAAAAGTTTGCACATCGGTTTTTCGATTCATACCTCAATGAACCGAAAAAAATATACAGTCAATGCTTATAATTAAATTCGACAACGTAAAACATGTTTTATCTACAATAGTTTAACCCAAAACAGTTGCATATATCACAACAGACAAAAATGACGGCATTGATAAACATTCCAGGTGTAGGAATACATACAGTGGCGTGACATGAATCAGGTGATCGTTTAATTTATGCACATAACTTGACACGCCTTCACAGTCAGTAGCCAATCAACGGAGAGTGGGATTAAAACAATGTTCATTGGACCTGTCAATTAAGCCAAGAGGCGAAAAGAACTGCAACAGTCAGACTGTAACGAACCGGAAAAGATATGTCCTAGAGAAGGCGGCTGTTTCAAATAACATGGTCATTTACTGCGTGATTCAAACATTACTTCCCTGATAACGGTAAAACACAGTTGGAGAAATGCTAGTTAGAAATGAAACCCGAAGACATGAAAGTTGAACCAAGGCGAGCGGGAAAAAACAGGCGAGCGAGCCTGCACGTTTGCTTTTTCATTCATTCTCGGCCTTCGGTTTCAAAGGGTAGTTTGGAAAATGAATATGCATGAAAGTCGCTAAATGTCCTGTGCATGACGATACACGTGAGCAGACAGGGAATTCCCTCGACTGTAATATTGGGATTCCCTGACATTCCGCAGTAATAAAACTAGTGCGCCGCGGTGGGCGTGGCTTACTTCTTTACATTCATTGGGAAATAAAGGCAATAACACGTGACCAATTCAGCTAATCAGAATGCAGGAATTTCCATGAACACAACGAAAATTTGATTATTACATCTAGATTGTTATCGCTCATCTCTAAAGTAAAGATTAAACTTGGATGGAGTGTCTGTAAAATATCTATCAAATACTTCAGATCGTTTTCATTCCGATTCCACAGAACAAAACAATCATCTAAAAATCTTTTCCATTTATCTTGAAAACCCTGTCCAAATTCAATGTCGAATCTTTCTTCAATTTTTGAGTACAGTTTTTCCTCCAAATAACCAAGTAATGGGGTTACATAAGTTGGGGCCATTTTTGTCCCCATTGCAGTGCCTTAATTTGTTTGTAATGAGAACCATCAAAATTAAAAGTATTATTATTTAGAATTAATTTAATACTATCGATAATGAATTCGGAGATAATGTCTTCTCGGATTTCCGAACGGTGTTTATTTATCCAGTATTCAATAGCTTCTATGCCGAGATAATTGGGAATGTTTGAATATAAACTGACTACATCAAAACTGACCAACTTTGTACCATTTTCGACTGAGGCGGGAAGTTGGTTCAGAAAATCAGTGGTATCTTTTATGTAGCTCTTGACATGTTTAGTTATTGGTTTCAACACTTTATCCATAAGGTCACTGATTCTGTGTGTGGGACATTTTGGTCCCGCAATTATTGGCCGTAATTTTAAATCATTTACGGGGGCTATTTTGACATGAGCAGAATTCAAAGTTCGACATTTTTCTTGGATCTGTGCGCTCTTATGAACTGTAGTGAGGCCATAAATATAACTTTCTTTCGATTCAAAATTAATTAAATAATCCTCCTCGTTTTTAGTAAGGCATGAGAATGTGAATATACTAATCTTTTAAGATTAAGTAATACAGATTTTTCAGAACTGTCTGAAAGTTTTCTGTAACAAGATTCATCTTTTAACGTATCCCATGAGAGTTCTTTGTAATATTTACTGTCCATAATTATTATAGCGCGTCCCTTATCGGCTTCTTTAATAACAATTGACTCTTTTTTTAATAATCTGTTGAGAGCTGCTCCTTCATTTTTTGATATGTTAGATTTACCTCTTTGAGGGTTTACAGTAAAGGTTAAATCTGTTAGTCGGTTAATAACAATGTCCAACACTTTGTTACTACTAGGTTTTGGAGTGAAGGTGCTTTTGTTTCTAACTAATGAATTATCTTCGTTATTGGCATCAATATCAAAAGGATTTAGTAATCTCAATTTTCTACAAAAATCAGACATATCTGTTTCTAGTTCATGTAAATCCTGTTTTAATGGGGTAGGGGTGAACTTCACACCTTTAAGTAATACAGACATTTCCTCCTCGGTCAGATCTACACAAGATAAGTTGATCACTTTAGGTTCTATTGTTGAGTTTCCCCTCCCTTGGGGAACCGCGCTGTCACTAAAAAAGAACTATAGTCCTTTTTATTAAAGCGTGGATATCCATCTTCATTTCGATCTCGACCACGTCCTTGAGTTTCGAAATGTCCTCGCCTGTTGTCAGGGGCTTGTCCTTGGCCCCGACGATTGCAGTTTGGACTTCTTGGGCGACCTTGGTCTTGCTGTCTCCTTTGGTTTGAAGATCTGCCTTGGGTGATGTTGATTGTTCGGGTGGGTCTTCCTCCTCTGGAAGTTGTGCATCCTCTGAATGTGGAGTTCCGTGTTAGAGGACCTCTGCAAGTCAGTTTCACAGAATGTGATTGGGGTGGTTTTATTTTTGCCACATCAGGATAGGATTTCCCCTCAGTTTTTAGACTTTTATGAAGGGATTTTCTTCTTTTGAGTTGACGTTTGAGACATAGATTGTACGCCATTTCTTGTTTTTCTCTAATCGCTTGTTAGATATTTCTTCTTCAATTTGACATACTCTGTCCCATTCTTTCCGCAACAATTCAAGAACTTTTCCCTGTGTTGTTTTCATATGTTCTTCAATGATTTCTGCATCCATTTCTTTGAATTTCAGTTTATGGGATTCCGCATGCAGTAGTAAAAGTTCAATTTCAGTTTTCATGGAATCCATGGCACGTTTTTCTCTAAGGACACACTGTGTGTCGAGTTCCCCATTTATGGGCTTGATTTAGAATTTAGGAGGTATGATTGGTTTTTGCCCACTGAGCAATTTTAGATACGTGTCTGCTAGATAGGAATTGTTCAAAGAACCCCAGTATGCCTTGTTTCCGTTTCGTTAGAATGGAACTCCGTACCTGATTAATGGATACTTGTTTCTCAGACGCTTTTCTTTCTATTCTATATATATATATATGTGTGTATTGGGTACAATATAATATAATCTTTAAGCCATGAAGCCACTGTGTCGAAGGATATTATAGGATCACGACTTACGTTGTGCACTTTTAGACTTGAAAATAACTTGAGATTTGACAAAAGCATTGTATTTGCTGGGGCCAAGAACCATTGGAATTGTCAGGTGTGTAATTCAACACAGACGGTAAGGAAATGATCGAAGCAATCTATAAAACTAACTTTAAACAGTGTGAAACAGTGATGACAATATGGTCAATCAGAAATCTGACTCTTCTGACATGGGAAGAGCGTTAAAATCGTTAGTATTACCAAACCTCAATCATTTGTTTTCAGCAATACCTGACCCACCTGACTGTGTTATAGATCAGTTTCATTTGGGGAAACAAACCAGGTCAAGTAAAGGAAGTTTAATTGTATGTGAAAATAGAGATGGGGCATTAGTTGCCCACAAGTAAAATAAATAATGCAGTTTGAAACGGTATCAATGACACACAGGGCATTTACTTCAAAGTGATTGCACTTGTTTAATGTATTCAAAGTATCAATAATGTCAGTGCCTTCGAAATTAATAGTTGTGATTTAGAAACAAAGTGACTGTTACAGGTCAAGTGTATATACTAGGAGGATGTACCCTATACGTAGTGGAATATTTTTTAAAACATCAGGGTGAAAGAATATTGCTAATTTGGTACTTTGTCATGGGGAGTTTGGTTTAACGATTACAACAAAATAGGTGATACATGTTGAAAGACTGGAAAGGAAAAGTAGTAAACTAAACTGACGTCCAAAAGAAACTTTACCAGAGTTTGAAATCACTCTTGCTCAAAAACTACAAAAAATACATGCATATAGTAAAGGGTATTGAGAAGATCAATATTTCAACATAATCTACACTGAAAATGACAATCATACCGCGACCGAGAATGACGTCAGAGCCCCCCAAAGTTGGGTGTAGTAAAAATCTCGAGCATTCAGAATCATGGACAATAGGCAGAGTACATAAACAATCGCTCACGTTCAATAACAAGTTATTAGTAGCGTGTGTGACGACCAAATGCCTCAATACACGCAAAAACTCTTTGACGCACAGAAAAAGTCAGTCGTCTGATAAGGTCACGTGGGATTTTACGCCATTCTTCTTGGAGGGCCAAGATCAGTTCTTGCCGGTTGGCTGGAGAGTGTAGTCGTTGTCGAACACGACGATCCATCAAGTCCCAGAGGTGTTCTATGGGGGACATTTCGGTTGAGCGTGCAGTCCACGGCAGGACGTTGACGTTGTTCGCTGCGAGGAAGTTAGTGACAATTCTGGCTGTATGGGCTCTAGCATTGTCATGATGATAAATGAGACCACGTGGCTGCTGTTGGAGAAATGGTAGGACAACTGGACGAAGAATGTTATCCATGTAACGCTGAGCTGTCAAGTTTCCGTCAACGATGACCAGCGGTGTCCTCTCCTGCCCACAGATCCTTCCCCACACCATGACACTCCCTCCATCATATGGTACGACCTCCTGCACGCAACACGCCGCCGTTCGTTCACCCCTTCGGCGGTAAACACGTTGTCTTCCATCAGCCCTAAACATACAGAATCGTCTTTCGTCAGTGAAGACAACCCTCTGCCAGTCACGTCGTTGCTAACGTCGTACAGTCCGGGCCCATCTCAATCGCAGACGACGATGTTGCGCTGTCAATAGCTGTCCTCTGTATGGTCTAAAAGCCCTGATTCCATGAGCCCTGAGTCTCCTTGCCACTGTCTGTCGACTAACCCTGTGACCTAAGGCATTTGTCGCCGATGACGTCACTGTCAGGAAGCGATTTCGGAGGTGCAAGGTACGCAAGTACCGGTCATCATGGGGCTTGGTCACCCTGGGTCTGACGGTTCTTGGCCTGTCAGCGGTCCGCCCTGTCTGTCTGTAACGTTGCATCAACTTGGTAACGGCAACACGGGAGCAACCGAAGGTTCGTGCAATATGGGCGTGGGTTGCTCCCATCTGTACCCTACCCAAGGCTCGTTCACGTTGTTCGACTGTGAGTCGTGACATTTCTTTTGTGTTTTTTTTTATCACTGTGGATGTCTGACTTGCCGTTGCAATCGTGTTTTACCCTTACCCGCACGTGCATTTGCAGTTGTCCGTGGTGCACCTGTTTTTCATTTTTTTCGCGTGTTAACTCGCAAACATGTAACAGACGATTAACATTTTCTGCATACACTATTGTTGTATTTAGGTTATGTGTTTTAGATATATTAAAGTAGAGTCGATTGTACGATTCCGACTATGTCATGAGGATGTGTTTATGAATCACTATCAAATAGTAAATTGTACAGGTGTACACGAGAAGGTGGGCGTATCCTGCCCAACCGGTGGCACCCGACACAGACACATGCAAAGGCAAGTAAATTGTTCACCTGAAAAAACACGGGAACATATGGTACAAGTCAAAATAGGGAATTGCATCGGTCATAATTTTTGCCACTGATGCCTCAAATTTGGAAATGTCTTCCACGTGTCTGCCATAAAGCTTTACCGAGCCCTAGAATGTTGTAACCTGAATCACTATTGAACTATTGAACACATATTTGGGGCGTGTAGAAAACTGAGCTCCCTCTGGATTGATTGAGAAAACTGCATATTAAATAAAACACAAGTCAAAATTAAAATGACTAAAGACGTCTGTATAGGTTTTACAGCACAGAACTACAATCCAATATGTGCATTAACCATTGTATAAAAGTACAGGATTTTTAAATATAACTTTTGTAACAAAACGCCTACATTTAACGAGCCTAAAGAGAAGCCCACACAACATTACCACACCTCCAAACATTCTGCATCAATGCCAAAGCCAACACCAACTTCTTTTTCATATTTGTGGTCAAATCATCCTTTATTCTTCAGCTGATAACTGTTTAGCTTTGTGTAGCTTGTAAACATGTCACTCAGTCTATTCTTTTTTAGTTGTAGAATCACGATGTATGCACATTCTTACATGCAACAACAATAGTTAAGAAAGAAACGAAAGTAGGTGATCTTAATATCTAATGAAGATAGTTAAGGATGAGATGTTTCGCCATAATTGAGATATACCCAAACAAAATGCAAAACAGGCCTTTGGTCCACCAAGTCTACATAAAGTTATGTTATCTGTGTTCCGATGTTTGCATGTGCTCTTATGGGAATGTGACCATTTCACATCACCGTACGCCAATTATCTTAACGTGCACGTCCCGCGGCACTGGGCGGCGGTGACAGCTGTTTGGAGACAACGCCTTAGCATTATGACGCGATGAAATATTCTTGGAGAGGGTGGGGTCTGAGATTTTGTATGGAGACCATATGTATATGAAAATATATATGTTTAGCTATATAAAAACACCTTGCGACATTCTAGTTTTACAGACAAGTATTTTATGCATTGTGTCATCTATCACGTACACACTAAGTGTCAATGAAACTAATTGTGTCATTATGCAGCGCTTCCTGGGAGAAGTCCCATTCGCTGTCTGGGCTGCGTGTGGAGTAAGTGAGGTAAACTCACTCCCCTTTGAACAGTATTTCTGAATCAGTTATAAGTTGTCTCGTCAACTTAATATGGGAGGAAATCAAAAAGAGATGCAGGCCATAGATGAATGCCCCTTTGATGAAATCTAGGAACACAGATTGGTCCTGAATAACCTAGAAACATAATCAAGGTGAATCGTGAATTCGAACACAGTTCCCACTATGTCATTATACCGGTAAAAGCTTTGTTGTCATAAGCTAAACGCTATGTCATTATACCGGTAAAAGCTTTGTTGTCATAAGCTAAACGCTATGTCGTTACACAGGAAAACGATATGTCGAAATACACGTACAAACTAAGGCGTTATTGAAATAAACGCGATGTCGTTATACGTGTAAATACTATATGTATGCACATGTTCGGCCATGTTCGGCCATGTTCGGCCATGTTCTGCTATGTTCTGCCATGTTCGGCCATGTTCGGCCATGTTCTGCTATGTTCTGTCATGTTCCGGCATCTACAGAGATGCGAACGTGCAACGTCACGTGACTCCTGATGACGTTAATGTCGCGGATTATGCCCTGTTTTCTCCATATGTAAAGTGATGGGTTTAGCGGAGTTATAGAACGCCCACTATAATAACTAGACATTTGAGTCATCATATTTGCTGAGCTAAAGATGCTAACGGTATTTCATTAACGTGGTCGTTTAGTTTCATGTATTATGTATACGATTTTGTGACAACAGTGAGCTTTCTAGAAATATTAACGAAAATATCAATGTCGAAAATGGGGTGTGTGTCATTGTTGACATTTCACCGATGTGACGACCACTTTCGTGTTTCGAAACAGCTTAAATAATGTTTTCCTTCACTAAAAGTAACAATTGGCGTTATTCAGGTGACGTATACATCGCAAGAGCATTCATGAAAATGCTAAGAAAAAAATATAACCACCCGTTCTAGCGTTTTTCTACAGTACATTCATGTCGTGTCCGCCATGTTTGTTCGTCTAGTGGAGGCGGCCATTGTGTAGTCATTGCCTGGGTCAGTGTAGCGCCAGCGCAGCATACCCAGGGAACCAGGCTGCCTATCGCACAGGACCGAATGTCTCGTGTACGTCTCGTTCGGCAAGCAACTCGAGCACAAGTCCCAACATTACTCACAGGGATACTATAGTTCCACACAGTGGTAATGTGCTACAAACCCAAGTGGAAATTGCTCTACATATAACTGTACTTAATTTAAACCTGAAGTTGTGTAGCTTGACAGATAAATCCATTTGAATGGTCACCGTTGACTACCCCAGGAAGATGGCGTTGGGAACGTAGTTTACAACTACCACATGTAGAAACTTGTGGTCCAGTATTGGTCATTCTAAATGTGTACACATTAAATATAACAAGTGGTCAGTTGATCACTGAAGCACGACCCTGTGGCATTAAATTGACACCTTTCTCGCTCCTTGTATATTTGGCTCTGACATTGCACCTTGTCAACTGCAAGCCGATGAAACCTGAAGCTGGTAGGGTAACGAAAGGACATGCTCTCCGATGTTTTACATGTAGATGCAATTAAAAATGTATGAACTCAAATGCACTGTACTTTTATGTTACAGCGAGAGACACCAGTCTTCGTGTATAGAACAGGACATGCACTCCATGCACAATGTACCTCAGCAAAAACATCTATAACGACACGTGTCAAGACATGGCAGCTTAAAAACCTTATTTTATGTTTGATATAGGATGGGCTTCTCATCAAGACTGCAATCGTCTGCAGCACGTTGTGTTGTCTCTTCAACCCATTCTGCACCCCGCACAGTGCTCCCCAGTCGTTGTACAGTATCAACCTTTCAAGGTCACCAGCGAAGGGCTACAATTCCAGAATCAAACACCAGAAATGACCTCCCACTTCCTGCATCAAACACCAAGCATCAAACACATGACAAGTTCTATCACTCCCTCCCTTAAACACCAGGTATCGAGCACATGACAAGTTCTATCTCTCCCTCCCTTAAACACCAGGTATCGAGCACATGACAAGTTCTATCTCTCCCTCCCTTAAACACCAGGCATCAAACACATGACAAGTTCTATCTCTCCCTCCCTTAAACACCAGGTATCGAGCACATGACAAGTTCTATCTCTCCCTCCCTTAAACACCAGGTATCGAGCACATGACAAGTTCTATCTCTCCCTCCCTTAAACACCAGGTATCGAGCACATGACAAGTTCTATCTCTCCCTCCCTTAAACACCAGGTATCGAGCACATGACAAGTTCTATCTCTCCCTCCCTTAAACACCAGGTATCGAGCACATGACAAGTTCTATCTCTCCCTCCCTTAAACACCAGGTATCGAGCACATGACAAGTTCTATCTCTCCCTCCCTTAAACACCAGGCATCAAACACATGACAAGTTCTATCTCTCCCTCCCTTAAACACCAGGCATCAAACACATGACAAGTTCTATCTCTCCCTCCCTTAAACACCAGGCATCAAACACGTGACAAGTTCTATCTCTCCCTCCCTTAAACACCAGGCATCAAACACATGACAAGTTCTATCACTCCCTCCCTTTAACACCAGGTATCGAGCACATGACAAGTTCTATCTCTCCCTCCCTTAAACACCAGGCATCAAACACATGACAAGTTCTATCACTCCCTCCCTTAAACACCAGGTATCGAGCACGTGGCAAGTTCTATCTCTCCCTCCCTTAAACACCAGGCATCAAACACATGACAAGTTCTATCTCTCCCTCCCTTAAACACCAGGTATCGAGCACATGACAAGTTTTATCTCTCCCTCCCTTTAACACCGGGTATCGAGCACATGACAAGTTCTATTTCTCCTTCCCTTAAACACCAGGTATGAAACACATGACAAGTTCTATCTCTCCCTCCCTTAAACACCAGGTATCGAACACATGACAAGTTCTATCTCTCCCTACCAGGTATCGAGCACATGACAAAGTCTATCACTTCCTCCCCTTAACACCAGGCAACGAACACATGACAAGTTCTATCTCTCCCTCCCTTAAACACCAGGTATCGAACACATGACAAGTTCTATCTCTTCCTCCCTTTAACACCAGGCATCGAGCACATGACAAGTTCTATCACTCCCTCCCTTAAACACCAGGTATCGAGCACATGTCAAGTTCTATCTCTCCCTCCCTTAAACACCAGGTATCGAGCACATGACAAGTTCTATCTCTCCCTCCCTTAAACACCAGGTATCGAGCACATGACAAGTTCTATCACTTCCTCCCTTTAACACCAGGCATCGAGCACATGGCAAGTTATATCTCTCCCTCCCTTAAACACCAGGTATCGAGCACATGACAAGTTCTATCTCTCCCTCCCTTAAACACCAGGTATCGAGCACATGACAAGTTCTATCTCTCCCTCCCTTAAACACCAGGCATCAAACACATGACAAGTTCTATCTCTCCCTCCCTTAAACACCAGGCATCAAACACATGACAAGTTCTATCTCTCCCTCCCTTAAACACCAGGCATCAAACACATGACAAGTTCTATCTCTCCCTCCCTTAAACACCAGGCATCAAACACATGACAAGTTCTATCTCTCCCTCCCTTAAACACCAGGCATCAAACACGTGACAAGTTCTATCTCTCCCTCCGTTAAACACCAGGCATCAAACACATGACAAGTTCTATCACTCCCTCCCTTTAACACCAGGTATCGAGCACATGACAAGTTCTATCTCTCCCTCCCTTAAACACCAGGCATCAAACACATGACAAGTTCTATCACTCCCTCCCTTAAACACCAGGTATCGAGCACATGGCAAGTTCTATCTCTCCCTCCCTTAAACACCAGGCATCAAACACATGACAAGTTCTATCACTCCCTCCCTTAAACACCAGGTATCGAGCACATGACAAGTTCTATCTCTCCCTCCCTTTAACACCAGGTATCGAGCACATGACAAGTTCTATTTCTCCCTCCCTTAAACACCAGGTATGAAACACATGACAAGTTCTATCACTTCCTCCCTTTAACACCAGGCATCAAACACATGACAAGTTCTATCACTCCCTCCCTTAAACACCAGGTATCGAGCATATGACAAGTTCTATCTCTCCCTCCCTTAAACACCAGGTATCGAGCACATGACAAGTTCTTTCTCTCCCTCCCTTAAACACCAGGCATCAAACACATGACAAGTTCTATCTCTCCCTCCCTTAAACACCAGGTATCGAGCACATGACAAGTTCTATCTCTCCCTCCCTTAAACACCAGGTATCGAGCACATGACAAGTCCTATCTCTCCCTCCCTTAAACACCAGGTATCGAGCACATGACAAGTTCTATCTCTCCCTCCCTTAAACACCAGGTATCGAGCACATGACAAGTTCTATCTCTCCCTCCCTTAAACACCAGGTATCGAGCACATGACAAGTTCTATCTCTCCCTCCCTTAAACACCAGGTATCGAGCACATGACAAGTTCTATCACTCCCTCCCTTAAACACCTGGCATCAAACATGACAAGTTCTATCTCTCCCTCCCTTAAACACCAGGCATCAAACACATGACAAGTTCTATCTCTCCCTCCCTTAAACACCAGGCATCAAACACATGACAAGTTCTATCTCTCCCTCCCTTAAACACCAGGCATCAAACACATGACAAGTTCTATCTCTCCCTCCCTTAAACACCAGGCATCAAACACGTGACAAGTTCTATCTCTCCCTCCCTTAAACACCAGGCATCAAACACATGACAAGTTCTATCACTCCCTCCCTTTAACACCAGGTATCGAGCACATGACAAGTTCTATCTCTCCCTCCCTTAAACACCAGGCATCAAACACGTGACAAGTTCTATCTCTCCCTCCCTTAAACACCAGGCATCAAACACATGACAAGTTCTATCACTCCCTCCCTTAAACACCAGATATCGAGCACATGACAAGTTCTATCTCTCCCTCCCTTAAACACCAGGCATCAAACATGACAAGTTCTATCTCTCCCTCCCTTAAACACCAGGCATCAAACACATGACAAGTTCTATCTCTCCCTCCCTTAAACACCAGGCATCAAACACATGACAAGTTCTATCTCTCCCTCCCTTAAACACCAGGCATCAAACACATGACAAGTTCTATCTCTCCCTCCCTTAAACACCAGGCATCAAACACGTGACAAGTTCTATCTCCCCCTCCCTTAAACACCAGGCATCAAACACATGACAAGTTCTATCACTCCCTCCCTTTAACACCAGGTATCGAGCACATGACAAGTTCTATCTCTCCCTCCCTTAAACACCAGGCATCAAACACATGACAAGTTCTATCTCTCCCTCCCTTAAACACCAGGCATCAAACACATGACAAGTTCTATCTCTCCCTCCCTTAAACACCAGGCATCAAACACATGACAAGTTCTATCTCTCCCTCCCTTAAACACCAGGCATCAAACACGTGACAAGTTCTATCACTCCCTCCCTTAAACACCAGGTATCGAGCACGTGGCAAGTTCTATCTCTCCCTCCCTTAAACACCAGGCATCAAACACATGACAAGTTCTATCTCTCCCTCCCTTAAACACCAGGTATCGAGCACATGACAAGTTCTATCTCTCCCTCCCTTAAACACCAGGTATCGAGCACATGACAAGTCCTATCTCTCCCTCCCTTAAACACCAGGTATCGAGCACATGACAAGTTCTATCTCTCCCTCCCTTAAACACCAGGTATCGAGCACATGACAAGTTCTATCTCTCCCTCCCTTAAACACCAGGTATCGAGCACATGACAAGTTCTATCTCTCCCTCCCTTAAACACCAGGTATCGAGCACATGACAAGTTCTATCTCTCCCTCCCTTAAACACCAGGCATCAAACATGACAAGTTCTATCTCTCCCTCCCTTAAACACCAGGCATCAAACACATGACAAGTTCTATCTCTCCCTCCCATAAACACCAGGCATCAAACACATGACAAGTTCTATCTCTCCCTCCCTTAAACACCAGGCATCAAACACATGACAAGTTCTATCTCTCCCTCCCTTAAACACCAGGCATCAAACACGTGACAAGTTCTATCTCTCCCTCCCTTAAACACCAGGCATCAAACACATGACAAGTTCTATCACTCCCTCCCTTTAACACCAGGTATCGAGCACATGACAAGTTCTATCTCTCCCTCCCTTAAACACCAGGCATCAAACACATGACAAGTTCTATCACTCCCTCCCTTAAACACCAGGTATCGAGCACGTGGCAAGTTCTATCTCTCCCTCCCTTAAACACCAGGCATCAAACACATGACAAGTTCTATCTCTCCCTCCCTTAAACACCAGGTATCAAACACATGACAAGTTCTATCTCTCCCTCCCTTAAACACCAGGTATCGAACACATGACAAGTTCTATCTCTCCCTACCAGGTATCGAGCAAATGACAAGTTCTATCACTTCCTCCCTTTAACACCAGGCAACGAACACATGACAAGTTCTATCTCTCCCTCCCTTAAACACCAGGTATCGAGCACATGACAAGTTCTATCTCTTCCTCCCTTTAACACCAGGCATTAAACACATGACAAGTTCTATCACTCCCTCCCTTAAACACCAGGTATCGAGCACATGACAAGTTCTATCTCTCCCTCCCTTAAACACCAGGTATCGAGCACATGACAAGTTCTATCTCTCCCTCCCTTAAACACCAGGTATCGAGCACATGACAAGTTCTATCACTTCCTCCCTTTAACACCAGGCATCGAGCACATGGCAAGTTATATCTCTCCCCCCCTTAAACACCAGGTATCGAGCACATGACAAGTTCTATCACTCCCTCCCTTAAACACCAGGTATCGAGCACATGACAAGTTCTATCTCTCCCTCCCTTAAACACCAGGTATCGAGCACATGACAAGTTCTATCTCTCCCTCCCTTAAACACCAGGTATCGAGCACATGACAAGTTCTATCTCTCCCTCCCTTAAACACCAGGTATCGAGCACATGACAAGTTCTATCTCTCCCTCCCTTAAACACCAGGCATCAAACACATGACAAGTTCTATCTCTCCCTCCCTTAAACACCAGGCATCCAACACATGACAAGTTCTATCTCTCCCTCCCTTAAACACCAGGCATCAAACACATGACAAGTTCTATCTCTCCCTCCCTTAAACACCAGGCATCAAACACATGACAAGTTCTATCTCTCCCTCCCTTAAACACCAGGCATCAAACACGTGACAAGTTCTATCTCTCCCTCCCTTAAACACCAGGCATCAAACACATGACAAGTTCTATTTCTCCCTCCCTTAAACACCAGGTATGAAACACATGACAAGTTCTATCTCTCCCTCCCTTAAACACCAGGTATCGAACACATGACAAGTTCTGTCTCTCCCTACCAGGTATCGAGCACATGACAAGTTCTATCACTTCCTCCCTTTAACACCAGGCAACGAACACATGACAAGTTCTATCTCTCCCTCCCTTAAACACCAGGTATCGAGCACATGACAAGTTCTATCTCTTCCTCCCTTTAACACCAGGCATCAAACACATGACAAGTTCTATCACTCCCTCCCTTAAACACCAGGTATCGAGCACATGACAAGTTCTATCTCTCCCTCCCTTAAACACCAGGTATCGAGCACATGACAAGTTCTATCTCTCCCTCCCTTAAACACCAGGTATCGAGCACATGACAAGTTCTATCACTTCCTCCCTTTAACACCAGGCATCGAGCACATGGCAAGTTATATCTCTCCCCCCCTTAAACACCAGGTATCGAGCACATGACAAGTTCTATCACTCCCTCCCTTAAACACCAGGTATCGAGCACATGACAAGTTCTATCTCTCCCTCCCTTAAACACCAGGTATCGAGCACATGACAAGTTCTATCTCTCCCTCCCTTAAACACCAGGTATCGAGCACATGACAAGTTCTATCTCTCCCTCCCTTAAACACCAGGTATCGAGCACATGACAAGTTCTATCTCTCCCTCCCTTAAACACCAGGCATCAAACACATGACAAGTTCTATCTCTCCCTCCCTTAAACACCAGGCATCAAACACATGACAAGTTCTATCTCTCCCTCCCTTAAACACCAGGCATCAAACACATGACAAGTTCTATCTCTCCCTCCCTTAAACACCAGGCATCAAACACATGACAAGTTCTATCTCTCCCTCCCTTAAACACCAGGCATCAAACACGTGACAAGTTCTATCTCTCCCTCCCTTAAACACCAGGCATCAAACACATGACAAGTTCTATCACTCCCTCCCTTTAACACCAGGTATCGAGCACATGACAAGTTCTATCTCTCCCTCCCTTAAACACCAGGTATCGAGCACGTGGCAAGTTCTATCTCTCCCTCCCTTAAACACCAGGCATCAAACACATGACAAGTTCTATCTCTCCCTCCCTTAAACATCAGGTATCGAGCACATGACAAGTTCTATCACTCCCTCCCTTAAACACCAGGTATCGAGCACATGACAAGTTATATCTCTCCCTCCCTTAAACACCAGGTATCGAACACATGACAAGTTCTATCTCTCCCTCACTTAAACACCAGGTATCGAACACATGACAAGTTCTATCTCTCCCTACCAGGTATCGAGAACATGACAGATTCTATCACTTCCTCCCTTTAACACCAGGCAACGAACACATGACAAGTTCTATCTCTCCCTACCAGGTATCGAGAACATGACAGATTCTATCACTTCCTCCCTTTAACACCAGGCAACGAACACATGACAAGTTCTATCTCTCCCTCCCTTAAACACAAGGTATCGAGCACATGACAAGTTCTATCTCTCCCTCCCTTAAACACCAGGTATCGAGCACATGACAAGTTCTATCTCTCCCTCCCTTAAACACCAGGTATCGAGCACATGACAAGTTCTATCACTTCCTCCCTTTAACACCAGGCATCGAGCACATGGCAAGTTATATCTCTCCCCCCCCTTAAACACAAGGTATCGAGCACATGACAAGTTCTATCACTTCCTCCCTTTAACACCAGGCATCGAGCACATGACAAGTTCTATCTCTCCCTCCCTTAAACACCAGGTATCGAGCACATGACAAGTTCTATCACTCCCTCCCTTAAACACCAGGTATCGAGCACATGACAAGTTCTATCACTCCCTCCCTTAAACACCAGGTATCGAGCACATGACAAGTTCTATCTCTCCCTCCCTTAAACACCAGGTATCGAGCACATGACAAGTTCTATCACTCCCTCCCTTAAACACCAGGCATCCAGCACATGGCAAGTTATATCTCTCCCTCCCTTAAACACCAGGTATCGAGCACATGACAAGTTCTATCACTTCCTCCCTTTAACACCAGGCATCGTGCACATGACAAGTTCTATCTCTCCCTCCCTTAAACACCAGGTATCGAGCACATGACAAGTTCTATCACTTCCTCCCTTAAACACCAGGTATCGAGCACATGACAAGTTCTATCTCTTCCTCCCTTTTACACCAGGTATCAAACACATGACAAGTTCTATCACTCCCTCCCTTTAACACCAGGTATCAAACACATGACAAGTTCTATCACTCCCTCCCTTAAACACCAGGTATCGAGCACATGACGAGTTCTATCTCTCCCTCCCTTTAACACCAGGTATCAAACACATGACAAGTTCTATCTCTCCCTCCCTTAAACACCAGGTATCGAGCACATGACAAGTTCTATCACTTCGTCCCTTTAACACCAGGCATCGAGCACATGACAAGTTCTATCTCTCCCTCCCTTAAACACCAGGTATCGAGCACATGACAAGTTCTATCTCTTCCTCCCTTTAACACCAGGCATCAAGCACATGACAAGTTCTATCTCTCCCTCCCTTAAACACCAGGTATCGAGCACATGACAAGTTCTATCTCTTCCTCCCTTTTACACCAGGCATCGAGCACATGACAAGTTCTATCTCTCCCTCCCTTAAACACCAGGTATCGAGCACCTGGCAAATCGTGTCAGTCCCCCCCCTTAAAAACAGCTATTTTCACTTCCAGAATCACATCGGGTGTTTCATAAATCTATTTATTTAAAACTAAGCTGGCTGCGAGCGCAACCATAACTTGCGTCATTTTTAGAACTGATTCATTGCTTCTGGGAAATACATAAACTTAAAATCCATTTATCATAAAAGTATCCGAAACATAAAAATACCCGAGCATGTCAGTTAAACTATGATCCCAGTAGAACATTCATATGCTAGAGCACTCGTGAATGCCACCACCGCTTTAAGGACCTCGGCTACTGCCTTGGTGAAACGCCATGTCTGAGAAGAGAGCGGTGTACATGAGCGACATATCCCTCTTGTGTTGCTTTGTTACCAAATAAAGCAGTTTCATATTTCCGTGTGGTGCATTGCCACAAAATAAAAGAAGCAGGACATTTAGATACATTGTGGTGCAGACCATGTGATGATGTTCGATGCGATAACGAAATAGAATCCTCGCAATCAAGCAGATCCCACAACGCCTTGACTGCATATGTTTTGTTTCGTCTGTACTACACACAGTGAAGTTATTACTTGCAGTATTGTTGTATTATGTAATCAATATTCACAGTATAATGTATGTCGCGGGCTGCACTAGTTGATACTTGGCCGTCTGCTGAGATGTACTTCGTACTGCCCTATAGACGTATAGTAGGCCTGTGACCTCTCTACGCCCACAACAAGTATCTTCTCTTCCTTGACATTCGGTATATACACTTCAGAGAGATTAATCAATCACATTCCCTATCCATTTAAATCATTTAAAAGGTCACGATGTACGTTCATGCGGATACATTTAAAGCATGTCAAAGACAAAGGAGTTGTCATTATTTTATTGAAAAATAGGGCTATAGTCCTTTCAGATGGGTATATGTGGAGGGGGTTGGGGTGGGAGGTGGGTGAGAGATTCGCTTACACTATATAAGCCTGGCTAAGCCACACGCCGTACAGCTGAAGACTCACGATGTCACTCTTATCATTCCTGGTAAGGAATCAGGTTTTCGATGCTGTACATGATACTCATTGCCCGTTGCAACGATCGTTTTATTTGTTCGAAAACGACGCAGCTCTGTAGTGTTTTGTCTGTATAAAGTTTTGTTCAAGATGTCAAAGGGGTTTCTGTTGAAAGTAAATAAATACAGTCACACACCGTCGTGTCGAACGTCGGAAAACTCGAAGTATTGCGTAGGTCCCTTTAACAACTGCGGTTGACTGTTTGTCGAAAGATGAATTCCAATGTCAATGTTTGATAATAAAGAATGAACGTGTTCGGCAGAGGTGCTGTTTGAAGATGTTTGACATATGTCACAAAACCTATGTATATGTTTGTATATCAATTAAACACGTGAGCTTATTTCGGGGGTGATCCTACGCACAGGTCAGTGCTGGTATAATCACAGGCATGTAGGATTTGTAAAACAGGTTCATTTACAGACATTACTGCAAATGTGCATCCTATTAAATTGTAACTGTCACGGATTTGTTTCCTCGCGACATCATCGTTTCCAGGTGCTCGCTCTTCTCTGTGGTGCATGCTATGCAACCATCGTCGACCCATGCCACGTAAGTACATTGTATTTACAACCAATCTGAAATCAAGATGAACACACAAGAAGTTAATGTTTATGATTTTCGATACTATGAACTATAATCGAGTATCTTTGACACCTGTGTTGTCCTGTGAGGATTTCCTATTGTCATTAAGATCATTAAAGTGTTGCCATAGCCGAAGACGTCACATGATTTGTTGCTATGGCTTTTTATTATTTTACCTGTTGCAGAACTACGAATGTCATCTTGGTGATGTCTGTAAGGTCATATATGGCAGACTAGGAACCCCGACGGCGACCTGCGTCCCGATCGGTAAGACGTTTTATTTGACATTTTAACACTTGAACACAGGTAGGTTGAGCAGCTTAATACGCAAGCAAAAAAAAGGCAAACAGTCAAATATGTTCCTTTCTTAAAAATGCATGTTGCATCTCAGACTCTGTTACATATGTTGCATCTCAGTAGACCCTGATATATATGTTGCATCTCAGTAGACCCTGTTATATATGTTGCATCTTAGGCGACCCCGTTATATATGTTGCATCTAAGGAGACCCTGTCATATATGTTGCATCTTAGGAGACCCTGTTATATATGTTGCATCTTAGGAGACCAGGTTATATATGTTGCATCTGAGGAGACCCTGTTATATATGTTGCATCTCAGGAGACCATGTTATAAAAGTTGCAACACAGGAGACCATGTTATATATGTTGCATCTTAGGAGACCCTGTTATATATGTTGCATCTCAGGAGACCCTGTTATATATGTTGCATCTTAGGAGACCCTGTTATATATGTTGCATCTTAGGAGACCCTGTTATATATGTTGCATCTTAGGAGACCCTGTTATATATGTTGCATCTCAGGAGACCCTGTTATATATGTTGCATCTCAGGGGACCCTGTTATATATGTTGCATCTTAGGAGACCCTGTTATATATGTTGCATCTCAGGAGACCCTGTTATATATGTTGCATCTTAGGAGACCCTGTTATATATGTTGCATCTCAGGAGACCCTGTTATATATGTTGCATCTGAGGAGACCCTGTTATATATGTTGCATCTGAGGAGACCCTGTTATATA
Organism: Haliotis rufescens; assembly: GCF_023055435.1. Taxonomy (NCBI): domain Eukaryota; kingdom Metazoa; phylum Mollusca; class Gastropoda; order Lepetellida; family Haliotidae; genus Haliotis; species Haliotis rufescens. The sequence goes on along the minus strand of NW_025963957.1, from coordinate 7,573,851 downwards.
TGTTGCATCTTAGGAGACCCTGTTATATATGTTGCATCTTAGGAGACCCTGTTATATATGTTGCATCTCAGGAGACCCTGTTATATATGTTGCATCTTAGGAGACCCTGTTATATATGTTGCATCTCAGGAGACCCTGTTATATATGTTGCATCTTAGGAGACCCTGTTATATATGTTGCATCTCAGGAGACCCTGTTATATATGTTGCATCTGAGGAGACCCTGTTATATATGTTGTATCTCAGGAGACCCTGTTATATATGTTGCATCTGAGGAGACCCTGTTATATATGTTGCATCTGAGGAGACCCTGTTATATATGTTGCATCTGATCCTGCCATACTATCTGTCCACGTGTGTAGGGCCAGGGTTACAGTTACAGGTTCACGAGTCACGAAAACTCTAGAATCACTAAGTCACCTTCACTTTCAGATAAACCAGGTTACTGCCATGCCTTCTCGGTGCTCGCCATCCGCTGCGGCCACGGCCGCCCTTGTTACCGTGACAGTGACTGTCCCGGTATACAGAAGTGTTGTGGAAGATGTTCCACCTGCCAAAACCCCACATTCCACCCGAAAAAGGGTTAAGTCCAACCCTGCTGCTGATACAAAAAAGTCCACATTAATAATATGTAAATAAACTTAAATTGATTTCAGTTTTTGACTTTGTGTTTTTGCGCAACTGTTTGTACAGTGAGCGTATGCCATGATCTTCTTGTCCAGCGTCTGTCTTCCACGTCTTCATCATTGACGATGAAACTGAAGAGGTGAATTCTATCCCTGTGACACCTCAAATTGCAAGAGCACCATCTAGAACAGAAAGGTGTAAGGATGTTAACTTCTATTGCTGAAAGGTGCACGGCGTTTCCCTCCCTCTTTATGTTAGAACATAGCAACAAACATACTACTTGTGTGCTTTTCACAGTGGAATTCTGTCTATCAAAAGTAACAAATGAAATATTGGGAAGCTGAAGCTTTGTGTGAATGATACTGAGGTACGTGTAGTTCTACATGTGTGTCAGGTCTCCAATGTGCAGTGGCTGTTGCGAAAGTACTTTAATCTCCTTTTTAAAGGGCCGATGTCGTCTGTTGTACAGCTGATACATGTGTCTAGGAGTCTGAAAATACCACTAGACGTGTGGGAAGCCACCGTGGCCCTCAATAATAATGACTGCACACCTGTTGATAATGCTGTATTGTACGTCAATCGACCCTGATCGGGCTGAAGTAACAGGAAGATTGAATTTCAAAAGATCAACTAAAGTACATTTCCGAGAGCACTATCAACTCCATTAACAGTGACGAATATATGCTGAACACAAGTCCTTCACAGCGCAATGTATATGTATACCATTAAGCCCATCTTGCTACGAAGCCTTGTTGAAGTCATATGTTCTACAGCTGATACTGGAACGCTGGTCATCATTGTAACAGGGATGTTATCCTGTAATATTGCATGGTATTTAGAAGTTAGCGAAGACAAGGAATAGCAAGTTATGTATATTCACAGACAATCTTTTACCTTTCGATGTTGAATATGGTGTCACGTCTCTAAGGTGATAGCAGCTGATGTAGGACAAGATATATTTTGGTAATTGTCCAACGGAGACTGTTTTCTTAAATGAGCATTAGTGTTATTGTATATACATGTAATGGGTACTGTTCTCACTGCATACTTGCTGTATATCAGCGAATGTTATTCTTTTCGTCTTTTGTTCCAGTCATGTGTGCTGGCAGCGTCTCTTCACGCCCATTCACATATACATAGAAAGTTAGAAGTCTATTATATACTTCCGTGTTAAAGACTGAGGTCTCTGGGGTTGAGAAAAGTTATATGTTTTGGTAATTGTCATCTATTACAGTTGATGCCAGTCCAGGAATATGCCCTTTAACATGATGACGTCAACTTCTGTGATTTGCATAACCAAGAGAGATATGACGGACACACTCGACTACAAATTCGCCAGAGTAGATGTTGTTTTTCTGCCTAATGCTGCAATTCCAGCTATGCCCAGACAGTGTTCCAGCCCGCGCAGCGTGGAGTAGGAAGGATACATACATTTGCATACACGGCACCACCCTTATGTAAGTGTCCTGCTGAATTGAAATACACAGGCGGGAACACGTCAAATATATCTTCATCATTGACCGTGTGTTATCATAGAGTATAGCTAAAATGGATAGAATTATCATTAAACCGCCCGCACGTTATCAGAAATGAGCGGGCCACTGTAACTTGATAATGCCCTCATATTGCTTGACGACGGGCCATTATCAAGCCCGTTGTAAGGTGACGTCATAGGGTAGAGAAAATGACATCACGTATTATAGTGACGTCATCTGGTTTGTTCTATGACATTTCCATATTTGTAAAATGTGGTCAGTGACCCTTATAACAATGTCCGGGACACGTGACCGAGATGACACCAGAGGTTCGCAATACCATGCCCTACTCTAAGGCCATGAGTGACAACGGCGAGGAGGAGCCGTAGCGCTATGCTTGCCAAAGTTTGTTTAAATCTATTGATTGGCATGAATGTACATAGTAGCATGTACATTAATTAATATGCATTCAAGATATCTACCGTGAATGAAAAAACTATCCACCAGACACCATGACAAGAAGGAAGGCCTAAACTTTCTAATAGTCACTCTTTGTTAGCTGTCGAACAATATTCCCGCGATTCCAGCCTTTGGTGTCTACATGTCATAACTTTTGAGGTCCAATCGAGCATGCGCTGTGTACCAAAACTACAAAGAGCATCATACGACTATTGCTCAGAAGTTGTTTGATCAGGGTTACAACATACAGCAAAGCTTTCAAATGTTGTATGGTAGACATTTGGTGGACATTTCCAAATCTTTATGACAAAAAATGATGTCCTATGCAATTCCATATTTTGACTTGTACCATACGTTCCTGTGTTTTATTAGTTGATCAATTGACTTGCCTTTACATGTGTTTGTGACGGATGCCACCGGTTGGGCATGGTGTTTCATCTTTTCGCTAGCACTTTGTGTTATGGCTGTTAATAGTAATTACCTTTGATATAGTCGGAACCGTTAAATGGATTGCATGTGTTTTCGTCGCTGTACATTAGACTCTGCTTTTAGCAGATGTTTCTTCTGATTATGGAAAGTGTTTTTTCTCGCTTATGTTATTATGGACGGAAACTGTTTTCTTAAATGAGCATTAGTGTTATTGTATATACATGTGATGGGTACTGTTCTCACTGCATGCTTGCTGTATATCGGCGAATGTTATTCTTTTCGTCTTTTTGTTCCAGTCATGTGTGCTGGCAGCGTCTCTTCACGCCCATTCACATATACATAGAAAGTTAGAAGTCTATTATATACTTCCGTGTTAAAGACTGAGGTGTCTGGGATTGAGAAATGGGGATATTTTTATTGTAGTCAACATAATACTTTGACGGAACCATTGTCATAAAAGAGCTACATCCCCGTAAATAATCTCCAGTTATCATAAGTGTCTGGGCCGTACACCAACTGTTGACTTCCTTCCAAATTGCCAAGGCAAAATGAGGACAGACGGTCATTTAGGGAGTTAATATCGCTTCTTCCCATTTGTTATTCTCTTGAAAATGTATGTAATGAACTTACTCATATAACTGGTCGAGACTGGTCGTTTCGCAGAGAGACATTTTTGTTATTTGACCAGCGTGTATTCCAACAGCGGTATCGTAACTTCCAAGCTTATGTTTTTAAATTGATTTTGTATATATCCAAATGTTTGATAAAGAATTGTAGTGACTTTTGTATTGCTTTTGTTTATATATTTAAGATTTTGCAAACTCGGAACTACTTCTTAAGTCGCAATTACAAGGTGTGGCGAAACGTCCCTGCGTGTCAGGTAGGGAGAATTTACGTTCCAAGGTTTTACGTTTGTAATGGTAAAAAATAACTTTCCGGTAGACAGCTGCACAATATGTATATAATAAATAGGATAATCCATGTGTCTCGTGAAATATCTTCTATGTATGATTACGCTGCAAAACGGCAATGTAGAAAACAGAAAGAAATACTTGACACTGCGATTTTTTATCTAGGATCTAGGTTATTGTACTCTGGTTAGTAAGATATAAAAACAACAGTAGACTTTGACCGAGCCCTACCCAACACACAATCTGTTTCCTCAAGATAAGACTACAGTGAAACAAGCACACAAGTAACCTGCCGTGTAAAACAGAAGGAGTACGATGAAATATCTGTATTTTATACTGGTAAGCAAATTCTGTATTATGTGTGGTTTCGTTGATTTACTTCCAACTGTGTTATTTTTGCCGTGACACCTGGGGCATGTGATGGACATGTGTGTTCCCTTGTGATCTTTCAGTAAACCCTGTACTTTGAGTCAGGGTTCATCTTAAGCACAGGCCTTTAGTTATGAACCTAGCTTCGTCTTCAACAATTTGCCTTGTGTTGTGTGTTCTACATCACCTGCATGTTGTTTTATGTCTCCACAGCTGCTCACTCCGTGTCTTCTCAGGGGCATCGATGCAAGTTCAGAGAGACGTATGTTTTGATTATTGACACAATCCGTACTAATTTTATCATTCGGAACGTTCCTATGAAACGACTAGGGGGAAGTGGGCAGTAGTAAGTTGTCAAAACATACATTCTCTTTAGACGTATAGAAAAACAGAAATTGCCTGCCACAAAATTTACATTTTTGCAATGTGTGTTGCTTAAAGGCTCATAGTTTTAAATTTTTAAAAATGTGCTTTTTTGTAGCTCTTGCTGAAAAATATCTTACGTCGATGCAAAATATTGTGATGTATAATCATTGTCATAGAAATCTATGCAATTCTGTCATGAATTGCTACTGGCGTGATGACGTCATGGAAAACGAGACTTGGCGAACGCGAACATCCTGCTATGTACCTGGAAGGTCCTGTCATCTGGACTTGAGAGTCGTTTTAAACGTTTCAAGGAAAGTCAGCTGAGCGGCAGTAACGTTTAAACGGTTATCAACTTATCCTTATCATGGTGCTGATAGACCAATTGTCATAATGTGAGCGAATCGGGAACCAATTTATCTCACAGAAAGCCTGCTACAACAATCAAATGTTAAGTGGTGCCACGTATGTTTCGTTACGAAGTATCGACTGTATGGCGAATAAATTAAAGAGTGTTTGACGTATGAATGTTAACTGGGCTAATAGACACCTGAATACGTGGGTGTTTGAAGTTCTAATGTTAACTGGGCTAATAGACACCTGAAGACGTGGATGTTTGAAGTTCTAATGTTAACGGGGCTAATAGACACCTGAAGACGTGGCTGTTTGAAGTTCTAATGTTAACTGGGCTAATAGACACCTGAAGACGTAGGTGTTTGAAGTTCTAATGTTAACTGGGCTAATAGACACCTGAAGACGTGGATGTTTGAAGTTCTAATGTTAACGGGGCTAATAGACACCTGAAAACGTGGGTGTTTGAAGTTCTAATGTTAACGGGGCTAACAGACACCTGAAGACGTGGATGTTTGAAGTTCTAATGTTAACGGGGCTAACAGACACCTAAATACGTGGGTGTTTGAAGTTCTAATGTTAACGGGGGCTAATAGACACCTGAAGACGTAGGTGTTTGAAGTACTAATGTTAACTGGGCTAATAGACACCTGTGACGTGGGTGTTTGACGTTCGAATGTTAACGGGGCTAATAGACACCTGAAGACGTAGGTGTTTGAAGTTATAATGTTAACGGGGCTAATAGACACCTGAAGACATGGGTGTTTAACGTTCTAATGTTAACGGGGCTAACAGACACCTGAAGACGTGGGTGTTTGAAGTTCTAATGTTAACTGGGCTAATAGACACCTGAAGACGTAGGTGTTTGAAGTTCTAATGTTAACGGGGCTAATGGACACCTGAAGACGTGGGTGTTTGAAGTTCTAATGTTAACGGGGCTAATAGACACCTGAAGACGTAGGTGTTTGAAGTTCTAATGTTAACGGGGCTTATAGACACCTGAAGACGTGGGTGTTTGAAGTTCTAATGTTAACTGGGCTAATAGACACCTGTGACGTGGGTGTTTGAAGTTCTAATGTTAACTGGGCTAATAGACACCTGTGACGTGGGTGTTTGACGTTCTAATGTTAACGGGGCTAATAGACACCTGAAGACGTAGGTGTTTGAAGTATTACTGATCACGATGCTTAAAGACACCTGAAGACGTAGGTGTTTGAAGTATTACTGAAAACGATGCTAATAGACACCAGAAGACGTGGGTGTTTGAAGTTCTAATGTTAACGGGGCTAATAGACGCCTGATGACATGGATGTTTGAAGTTCTAATGTTAACCTTGCGTATAGACACCTGAAGACGTAGGTGTTTGAAGTTCTAATGTTTACCTTGCTAATAGGCAATGGAAGACGTGGGCGTTTAAAGTATTACTGATAACGATGCTAATAGACACCTAGAGAAGTGGATCTTTTAGGAGATGATTGTGTGTTTATGAACCGTAAATGTTGTTCCCCTGAGTGCATTTTGCTATGTTAAATATTGTGCCATTGTAGACTTACATTTTAGCGCCAAATATAAAGCTGGCCTGCTCCTGGTGAAATGACACACATGTCAGTAGCTCGTCATGACGTGTGCCTGTTTCAGAACTCCAGCTGTGTCCCAGTAACAACCAACCACTGAGGAGCAGCGATGGAACAACCCTGTTTTGTGGGCGTGGTCCCTCCAGGGTGACCTGCCCAGTACAAAGTTACTGTCACATCGACCCGGCTGACAGGTTCGCTGTCTGTTGCCCGAACTAGAAAATAAACAGGCTTTTGCTCACCGATATCATCAAAGTCTCTTCTCTTTCGTGCCACGTGGCTGTATTCAGGGTTTGGCTGATAGAGTGAGTTTGGTTTTACGCCGCCTTTATCAATATTGCCGCATTGGAACTTCGTATATTATTTCTCATGGTTATGAAAAGGCTTTTGTCCCAAGTTTATGAAGTAACCTATTCCGTGTTTGTCTCTATGGTTGTTTCTATATCAATAGCATGTTCACCCAATGACATTAAAAGTTGCTTCAGGGTATGACTTTGGCAGAGATGTCTTACGATAAATAATATGGCAAGGATTTTGTCGCTTGTATTTACAATAGGCCCTACCCTCACTTTATGAATCAGTGATTAATACTCATTTTATTCATTCACCCAAATTATCTGAAGGCTAAAATGATTCTATTAAGACTTTCAATTTTAGTATAAATTGCGAAAGATAATTTTCTACTTTCCCTGAGTGGGGTCACACTGCGAGTGTTTATAGGGACACTGAGGTAGTTCTTATTAACACCGGGCTGCCTCCTCGGGTTTTGGGAGGTATCTGTATTCTCCAATTCTCAATGCATAACATTTGAATGATGTAAACATGCACGATAAGCGGAACACCACGTGTCTCGTGAATTAATTACAAGAGCCTGAGACAATGATTTATATGACGATTTGAATACTGCCATAAGGCTTAATTTGTCATATAATGTCATTAACAATCAGGAATAAAAATACTGCTGACAGTTGACTGACGCATGAACCCAACAACACCAACTGTTATTGATTAGTCGTTTCTGAAAAATAATGAAAAATGGGTTGTTCATAAACCTGTATTTTCTCACATGAAGACACGTATTAGTTTTGTATCATTCATAAAATTTGTCCTCAAGGAAACATGCTTATGTTACCGACGTTCCACGGGAGTCGTACATGTACTTCTATACTAAGTCTGCTGCTGTTTAAATGTACAACATGGACAGATAGTCCACACAACATATGGCTGTAGTGTGAGAGTGTCAACAATGTAAGTGTCCTTGTGTCAACAATGTAAGTGTCCCTGTGTCAACAATATAAGTGTCCCTGTGTCAACAATGTAAATGTCCATGTGTCAACAATGTAAGTGTCCCTGTGTCAACAATGTATCTGCTCCTGTGTCAACAATGTAAGTGTCCCTGTGTCAACAATGTAAGTGTCCTTGTGTCAACAATGTAAGTGTCCCTGTGTCAACAATGTAAGTGTCCCTGTGTCAACAATGTAAGTGTCCCTGTGTCAACAATGTAAGTGTCCCTGTGTCAACAATGTAAGTGTCCCTGTGTCAACAATGTAAGTGTCCCTGTGTCAACAATGTAAGTGTCCTTGTGTCAACAATGTATCTGCTCCTGTGTCAACAATGTAAGTGTCCCTGTGTCAACAATGTAAGTGTCCCTGTGTCAACAATGTAAGTGTCCTTGTGTCAACAATGTAAGTGTCCCTGTGTCAACAATGTAAGTGTCCCTGCGTCAACAATGTAAGTGTCCCTGTGTCAACAATGTATCTGCTCCTGTGTCAACAATGTAAGTGTCCCTGTGTCAACAATGTAAGAGTCCCTGTGTCAACAATGTAAGTGTCCTTGTGTCAACAATGTAAGTGTCCCTGTGTCAACAATGTAAGTGTCCCTCTGTCAACAATGTAAGAGTCCCTGTGTCAACAATGTAAGTGTCCCTGTGTCAACAATGTAAGTGTCCTTGTGTCAACAATGTATCTGCTCCTGTGTCAACAATGTAAGTGTCCCTGTGTCAACAATGTAAGAGTCCCTGTGTCAACAATGTAAGTGTCCTTGTGTCAACAATGTAAGTGTCCCTGTGTCAACAATGTGAGTGTCCCTGTGTCAACAATGTAAGAGTCCCTGTGTCAACAATGTAAGTGTCCCTGTGTCAACAATGTATCTGCTCCTGTGTCAACAATGTTAGTGTCCTTGTGTCAACAATGTAAGAGTCCCTGTGTCAACAATGTAAGTGTCCCTGTGTCAACAATGTATCTGCTCCTGTGTCAACAATGTTAGTGTCCTTGTGTCAACAATGTAAGTGTCTCTTTGTCAACAATGTAAGTGTCCCTTTGTCAACAATGTAAGTGTCCTTGTGTCAACAATGTAAGTGTCCCTGTGTCAACAATGTAAGTGTCCCTGTGTCAACAATGTAAGTGTCCTTGTGTCAACAATGTAAGTGTCCCTGTGTCAACAATGTAAGTGTCCTTGTGTCAACAATGTAAGTGTCCTTGTGTCAACAATGTAAGTGTCCCTGTGTCAACAATGTAAGTGTCCCTCTGTCAACAATGTAAGTGTCCTTGTGTCAACAATGTAAGTGTCCCTGTGTCAACAATGTAAGTGTCCCTGTGTCAACAATGTAAGTGTCCTTGTGTCAACAATGTCAGTGTCCCTGTGTCAACAATGTAAGTGTCCCTGTGTCAACAATGTAAGTGTCCTTGTGTCAACAATGTAAGTGTCCCTGTGTCAACAATGTAAGTGTCCCTGTGTCAACAATGTAAGTGTCCTTGTGTCAACAATATAAGTGTCCCTGTGTCAACAATGTAAGTGTCCTTGTGTCAACAATGTAAGTGTCCCTGTGTCAACAATGTAAGTGTCCTTGTGTCAACAATGTAAGTATCCTTGTGTCAACAATGTAAGTGTCCTTGTGTCAACAATGTAAGTGTCCTTGTGTCAACAATGTAAGTGTCCCTGTGTCAACAATGTAAGTGTCCCTGTGTCAACAATGTAAGTGTCCTTGTGTCAACAATGTAAGTGTCCCTGTGTCAACAATGTAAGTGTCCTTGTGTCAGCTGCTGTGGTAACAATTAAGTTTTAGTCCCCTTTTACAAATCCATTTTCTATTGTCTCTATTTTGTTATTAGGTTGATTACGGGTTTCAAGCACTTGATAAGATTGAATGTGATGTGTAAGATATTAATATAGTATTAGGTTGTATGTGTAAACCACAGAAATATTAAAAATAACCTCGTGAAAGTAAGAATAGACAAATGTGTAAATGGCAAATAATCCAATACAAGTCGGATAAATGGATGCTAATTAATCGATTGTCATTCTAAGACATGCAACACAATTAGTTCTCTTAAAAATATCAAAAGGTACATTTCATAGTCAATATAGTTCCTTTAGTTTCAGATTTAAAAGAATTTGTCGTCGAAGTTTGTAAATTTTAGAGCTCTGCACCATTTCATCGGCTGGACGAGGTTCGAACCATGTATTTGTCTACAACCAGATATTTGCTGGATGGTCGGTAACAAGTACTGTTAGGTTTGACACCAGTGTGTCATGCCAAATTTTGATAGATTTAAGGACTTGCATGACAATGTCTTGGTAGTGGAAATACAGATGTAAATCCACGTGAGCCTCAAGAGTATTTTTGGTGATGACACTGTGTCAAACATTCACTATAAAGTACAGATTCCCGTACGTGTTTTTTGTCCGGGATTCGGACCCACATTGCCAGAGTGAGGCACCTAATCGCCAGCACACAAAGCCAGCGATCTAACCCACTCAGCCACCGAGGCTTCCACAAAAAACGAAAGCCCGACAACTGGAAGTCTAGGCGGTGAGCGTATCCTTCTTACTGGTGGCACCCGTTGAGAAATGACGCTGAACATAACACGTAAAGGAGCCAGGGCTATTGATACACAATACCTACACGAGCCATGGACACATTCATAGCAACGTACACTCACGAATACCACTAACATGCCGCGTCTGATCTGAAGTCTACAACATCTGCCACACCTCTTTGTAGGTGTAGAATCATAACAGGCAGCATTTCCACATTCAACGTCATACCGACCAATCAGAACACGTTGTAATACGTCTAGCCACTTACATATTACATATGTAGACAATTATTTGTCCAGCCATCAATTGGACGTTGATAATCTCCACTGATGCATCCCTATACATTCACACAGTCGAGTCCACTATTCATTCTCAGTTAATTCAATCTGATGTCAATCATTCCACAGCACATTAAAAACTATCAAAAGTGACGACCATTCGTACTCTGCCAGGGACGGAAATAAATCATATTAATATTTCTTTAGAAGAAATCAACCAAACTGTCATCATCTGTCAATGTCGAGCTACAGCCTCTAGGGAGTTTGTTTCCCTTCAGCCCAGTACAAGAGCCAGGTCACACTACAGACAACATCCCAGTACAAGAGCCAGGTCACACTACAGACAACATCCCAGTACAAGAGCCAGGTCACACTACAGACAACATCCCAGTACAAGAGCCAGGTCACACTACAGACAACATCCCAGTACAAGAGCCAGGTCACACCACAGACAACATCCCAGTACAAGAGCCAGGTCACACTACAGACAACATCCCAGTACAAGAGCCAGGTCACACTACAGACAACATCCCAGTACAAGAGCCAGGTCACACTACAGACAACATCCCAGTACAAGAGCCAGGTCACACTACAGACAACATCCCAGTACAAGAGCCAGGTCACACTACAGACAACATCCCAGTACAAGAGCCAGGTCACACTACAGACAACATCCCAGTACAAGAGCCAGGTCACACTACAGACAACATCCCAGTACAAGAGCCAGGTCACACTACAGACAACATCCCAGTACAAGAGCCAGGTCACACTACAGACAACATCCCAGTACAAGAGCCAGGTCACACTACAGACAACATCCCAGTACAAGAGCCAGGTCACAGTACAGACAACATCCCAGTACAAGAGCCAGGTCACACTACAGACAACATCCCAGTACAAGAGCCAGGTCACACTACAGACAACATCCCAGTACAAGAGCCAGGTCACACTACAGACAACATCCCAGTACAAGAGCCAGGTCACACTACAGACAACATCCCAGTACAAGAGCCAGGTCACACTACAGACAACATCCCAGTACAAGAGCCAGGTCACACTACAGACAACATCCCAGTACAAGAGCCAGGTCACACTACAGACAACATCCCAGTACAAGAGCCAGGTCACACCACAGACAACATCCCAGTAGGGGTACATGGGAACATATCGTTAAATAGGAAATCGCAACAGACGTCATGTTTGCCACTGATGCGCTAGATTTGGAAATTACCTCCATATGTCTGCCATGAAACCTTTTGACAGCTTCACTGAGGCCTTGAATGTTGTAACTCTTGGAAAATACTTTGTTTTATCAATATTTAATTCTCAATTCATTTAACATGCATAACGAAACAATAATTTCGGTGACATTCTATTCCTGCTCAGTTATACACGTTTGGAGTAACTGAAATAGGAGGATATTTCTACGAGTCGAGTTACAAGCATCATAAGTGAATGGATCCATGGATGAATGAATTGCGCAGCACGATTTACTCACGGGGGATGCAGGGGGAATGCAGGGGGATCCAGGGGGATCCAGGGGGGTGTAGGGGGATGCAGGGGGGTCCAGGGGGGTGCAGGGGGTGTATGGGAATGCAGGGGGATCCAGGAGGGTGCAGGGGGATGTAGGGGACGCAGGGGATTCAAGGGGGGCGCAGGGGGTGTAGGGGGGATGCAGGGGGATACAGGGGGGTGCAGGGGGATCCAGGGGATGCAGGGGGGGGGGGGCAGGGGACGCAGGCGATGCAGGGGGATCAAGGGGGGCGCAGGGGGTGTAGGGGGGATGCAAGGGGATCCAGGGGGATGCAGGGCGATTCAGGGGGGTGCTCTCTCTCATGTTTACTATGAAGCTTTTTGATAGCCTCTGTGTGGCCTCAATAGTTGTAACTTTGATCAAGTATTTTTTTGTAAGAGTCCTATGACGCTTTTTGAAAGAACATGCTCGACTGTTCATCAACCGACAGGAGCTGCTGGAATATTGCTCGACATGAAGGGAAAGTTAACTATTGGAAATGGAATACATGTATAACAGATAACGTCAGAGAATAATCAGTCTCGATTATCATCCGAAATCTTTTGGCGCAAAAGCCAAAACAGCGGTGTACATTATATGACTGGATCGCTGAACATGACTGACGACACCAGGTGTTAGCAAAAAGGGTAAGCAAGTAAGCCGTTTTGTCAAAAGGATAGTTTATTGTTAAATGTTTACAAATAGATTTTCGTTGTGTTCATTGAAATTCCTGCATTCTGATTACCGGAATTGGTCAAGCGTTATTGCTTTCATTTCCCAATGAATGTGAAAGGTTAGGCCACGCCCCCTGAAGCGAACTACTTTTATCCCTAAGAAATGTCGTGGAATCCAAATATTACAGTCGAGGGAATTCCCATTCTGCTCACGTACATCGTCATGCACAGGACATTTAGCGAAATATATGTATATGTCGTTGTCCAAACAACCTTTTGAGACCGAAGACGGAGAAGGAATGAAAGATCAAACGTGCAGGCTCGCTCGCCTGTTTGTTTTCCCGCTCGCCACGGTTCAACAACTTTCGGGTCTTCGGGTTTCATTTTAAACTAGCATTTTTCCAACTGTGTCTTCCCGTTCTCAGGGACCAAATGTTTGAATATGGCGGTAACTGACCATGTCATTTGAAACAGCCGTGTGTCCATTAATCACTATGAAATAGTGATGACACCCGGTGTTCGCGAAGGGTGAGCGTAACTATCCTCCACAACCGGTGTCAGAATTGCGGTTGGTTCTATTCTGAGATTGTAAAACAATCCTTTGATTTGATACTCTTCTTGTTAGTGATAGATGGAATATTTTATGGAGCTTCAACGAAATGGTCACATTGTTCTGTCCTGCAACACAGATGTGCAACCTGACATTAGGTCATATTCCAACAACCCACGTGTAAGATAACAAGAGTAGTTTGCTAGTTCATATAGCAGGTAACAGTTAAACGGTATGAGAAAATACATGGGCTCACATTGTGTTCACATCCAAGTGTGTGAGCAGAAGTTCCTATGTCATATATACACATCACCTCTCTGCGGTTGGTTTGGGCCCAGGATTTGAAAATCTTTTGGTTAGACACTGAGGATGCCTACGTTCATCTCATAAGTCGATCATTTCTGAAACAGGGAAATTCAGCCCAACACCTCAAAATACTCAAGGTTTGAGTTCAGCTTTATCCCCTCAGAACATACATCAAGCAGGCTACCAAAACAATAGCGGCCAAACAAAGAAGGACCACTTAGGTTCTTCATACTCTCACACTGGTGTTCTTCATACTCTCACACTGGTGTTCTTCATACTCTCACACTGGTGTTCTTCATACTCTCACACTGGTGTTCTTCATACTCTCACACTGGTGTTCTTCATACTCTCACACTGGTGTTCTTCATACTCTCACACTGGTGTTCTCCATACTCTCACACTGGTGTTTTTCATACTCTCAAACTGGTGTTCTCCATACTCTCACACTGGTGTTCTTCATACTCTCACACTGGTGTTCTCCATACTCTCACACTGGTGTTCTTCATACTCTCACACTGGTGTTCTCCATACTCTCACACTGGTGTTCTCCATACTCTCACAATGGTGTTCTTCATACTCTCACACTGGTGTTCTTCGTACTCTCACACTGGTGTTCTTCATGCACTCACACTGGTGTTCTCCCTGCACTCATATCATTTACCAAATCTACCTTGAGTACAGTTTTGGTGTAACAGTGGAGGCCTAAGATGAACATTTACACATCTTGTGCACTTGTTGAATCATTAAATACATATTTGTGAAAGCTGAGGCGGGAAAGAGTATCCTACCTCGATATTAGTACTTTGGCCAGGATATTTTAAGGAATGAGTCCGATCAAAACAGGTTGGAGGTTCCCCAGCGCTGACATCATAGAAGGACAGCTCCGTCCCGGCTTCAGGATCTGTCCGACGCTGTCGAGGATGGGTTCTTGTCAAAGAACTGGTTTGACTACACAACGTGATGTACCGTCGGTGTGACCGTGTACCCCGAGTATACGATGTGATGTACCCTTCTTGTGGCCATGTAATCCGAGTATGAGATGTGATGTACCCTCCGTGGGGCCGTGTACCCCATATATACGATGTGATGTACCCTTCCTGGTGTCATGTAATCCGAGTAAACGATGTGATGTACCCTCTGTGTGTCTTCGTGTCCCGACTGTACGATGTGATGTACCCTCTGTGTGTTTGTGTACCCCGAGTATACGATGTGATGTACCTACCTTATGTGTGTTCGTGTACCCCGAGTATCCGATGTAGTATATCCTCTGTGTGGCCATGTATCCTGAGTATACGATGTGATGTACCCTCCGTGTGGCCGTGTACCCCGAGTATACGATGTGATGTACCCTTCGTGTGGCCATGTAATCCGAGTATACGATGTGATGTGCCCTTCGTGTGTCCGTGTACCCCGAGTATACGAGGTGGTGTACCCTCTGTGTGTTTGTGTACCCCGAGGATAGAATATGATGTACCCTTCGTGTGGCCATGTAATCCGAGTATACGATGTGACGTACCTTCTGTATGTCCGTGTATCACGAGTATACGATGTGATGTATCCTCTGTGTGGCCATGTACCACGAGTATACGATGTGATATATCCTCTGTGTGTCCGTGTATCACGAGTATACGATGTGATGTATCTTCTGTGTGTCCGTGTATCACGAGTATACGATGTGACGTACCTTCTGTATGTCCGTGTATCACGAGTATACGATGTGATGTATCCTCTGTGTGGCCATGTACCACGAGTATACGATGTGATGTATCCTCTGTGTGGCCGTGTATCACGAGTATACGATGTGATGTATCTTCTGTGTGTCCGTGTATCACGAGTATACGATGTGACGTACCTTCTGTATGTCCGTGTATCACGAGTATACGATGTGACGTACCTTCTGTATGTCCGTGTATCACGAGTATACGATGTGATGTATCCTCTGTGTGGCCATGTACCCCGAGTATACGATGTGATGTATCCTCTGTGTGTCCGTGTATCACGAGTATACGATGTGATGTATCCTCTGTGTGTCCGTGTATCACGAGTATACGATGTGACGTACCTTCGGTATGTCCGTGTATCACGAGTATACGATGTGACGTACCTTCTGTATGTCCGTGTATCACGAGTATACAGAGTGATGTATCCTCTGTGTGGCCATGTACCACGAGTATACGATGTGATATATCCTCTGTGTGGCCATGTACCACGAGTATACGATGTGATGTATCCTCTGTGTGTCCGTGTATCACGAGTATACGATGTGATGTATCTTCTGTGTGGCCATGTACCCCGAGTATACGATGTGATGTATCCTCTGTGTGTCCGTGTATCACGAGTATACAGAGTGATGTATCCTCTGTGTGGCCATGTACCACGAGTATACGATGTGATGTATCCTCTGTGTGTCCGTGTATCACGAGTATACGATGTGATGTATCCTCTGTGTGTCCGTGTATCACGAGTATACGATGTGATGTATCCTCTGTGTGTCCGTGTATCACGAGTATTCGATGTGATGTATCCTCTGTGTGTCCGTGTATCACGAGTATACACAGTGATGTATCCTCTGTGTGGCCATGTACCCCGAGTATACGATGTGATGTATCCTCTGTGTGTCCGTGTATCACGAGTATACGATGTGATGTATCCTATGTGTGTCCGGGTATCACGAGTATACGATGTGATGTATCCTCTGTATGTCCGTGTATCACGAGAATATGATGTGATGTACCCTCTGTGTGTCCGTGTATCACGAGTATACGATGTGATGTATCCTCTGTGTGTCCGTGTATCACGAGTATACGATGTGATGTATCCTCTGTTTGGCCATGTAACACGAATAGACGACACTCCTTTTCTGGACTAATCATGACGATTTAGACAGAAAGCGATATTTTGAGTAAGCCGAAAGCACGCAAAATTGGAATTGTTCTGTGGGAATTCAACTAAATCTGGCCTAACAGGAAAGTTACGATGCAAATTCATCCTGACTGACCGAGTTCCGATTAAAACATTTTGCTGTTCCGGAAACAGAAGGGAAGTCTCACGTTGTGTACCCGTGTCTTAGCGTCCCCGATTCAGAATAAACGTCAATCAATCGTAATTAGAATATCCTCTGATTTGATGTTGTGTGGCAACAACTGTTTAGCAAATGTCTAAACAAAACACTTGTTCTGGTTACAAATGCTCTTGCTTGTGACCATCATGAGAACACAAATGGATATCTTCATCAGTAGATCGGTTATTAAAGTTGCAGATGTCGTGGCGATGAGCCCATGGTGGTGGGTTTCTGTTATGCGAAAGGGACGCACAGCAAAGGGTGTTGCCTTGACGATTGAGCAGCCCCATACTACACTGACTATATAGACTCGGACCTCGTGCAAAATGTGTTCTTTACGCTAAGGCAGGGCGGGACAACTTAGGAATGGCCAGGAGTCCGAACTTGACCACACAGAAGGAAGCGAGCTACAAAAACATGTTTTATATCATTGGAAAGCTCTCGAGGAGTCGAATCCAAATAATGTGTGTCCCAGTGTGTTCACATGTTCACAAGCTCAAAAATTGGCTGAGAAAATGCATTACTGCAGAAATTTCTGGCAGAATTTTTTTTTTCTGCAGAAATTTCTGGCAGTATTTTTTTTTTTTACAGAAATTTCTGGCAGAATTTTTTTTTTCTACAGAAATTTCTGGCAGAATTTTTTTCTGCAGTAATATCAACCATCAATCTTTGGAGAGTTTAAATTGATTTCAGCAATTGAAGATATTTATCTTGGTATTATATTTACCAAATTTATCAAGAAAAGTTGACGTCACTCGAATTAAACAATGGAACAACATGTTGGCCTCATACCTTTGTATACTAGACAGATGCAAATCATTGAACCTTGAGCTTACCCTATATTTAATCTAAATTATTATGAGAATTTCAGTGACCATTTTTCAATGGCCTTTTTACGACTTTGAAGTGTACAACAGTAAAGGTGAATGTGATTCTCAAAAAATAAATTTCATAATTATTCCATGGGGCCAACCAAATATATAATCCCCAGTTGGAATTCAAAGAAACAACCTACATGTGATATACGGTACTCTGAAAGTAGGTTAACTTCAGACATGGAAAAAAATAGAACACAACCAAGATTTTACAATATAACTGCATATATTGTTTCATAAATTTCATTGTGCACATCTCATCTCATCTTTTATATGTATATATATATATATAATTCTAAATACACAGCTTTACTAAGAAACAAAAACATACACATTACAAAACTCCTGCAATGCAATCCTCGGCAATATCTCAGCCACATAGCTTAGACAAAAAATATGTTCATTTCAGCAAAACTTGCTGCTCCTTCTTTATTGTTCTGATACTAACGCTTGTCTTCGGTGCTTTGTCAGAGTGATCTGAAAGTAAAGAAAGAAAATGTAAAGAATATGAGAACATAATTAAAATCACAGTGCATCTATACAATAAAAGCAAAAATAGTAACCTCATGAAGTTGGGTTGTTTCTCTGCCCACATTACACATATCCTAAGTAACGCTGACTAACCCTAATATTACACATCACAATACATATTTCAAAAGAAATGCAATATTTATTGAAATTACCTTTGATTGTTTTTGCAGTTTTTCATTGTTCTTCTCTATTGCCTCTTGAACTTTAGTTGGGAGGGTTGTCGCTTCCCTTGGGGCAGGCATGAAGGGCTTTAAGTCTGATAGCTTGGTGGTGGGTGTCCGGATGTCCCCAATCTTGAAGGAGGGCATCGCGGGTTGTTGCAGGCTTCTGTCTAAGTTCCCTTGCAAATACACTAAACGGTTGATCCACATCTTCATGCGTGTGCCCCACCATGAGAAAGAAAGTTTCACCTGAAAATAGTATTTACATCAGTATTATCACTATGAAAACAAATCAAATTGTACAAAACTTGTTTATTTACAGAATACTGATTTGAGTATTGAGAATATTGAGAGAAAAATCAATCTTGTGCATTTAAAAAGTTTCAACATAGTGTGCAGATTCTTTTATACTTAGGATGAGCAACTGGACATAAAATACTTGCTTCAAAACAATTCTAATGTGGTTTAAAACAATTTACATAAATTATAAAAATATTAACCACATGTGACTTCAGCATTTACTTTGAATTGTATAGTATAGCCTCAAGGAATAAATACGCTATACATGATATTGTATGTGGAATCATATACCAATAATTTCATTGATAACTATCTTCATGATAGCACTAAAAGTGATACCTTGGATTGCAGCGTCCACTTTTGACTGGCCGACAAAATCTTGCAGCTTTACTGGTCCTGGAAATGTCAAATAAATATTTGAACAATACATAAATTGCAACTTTAATGTAATTGGATAGTCATACAAATATAACAATTGCCAATTTCCATTCTCAGATATCCACAATTCCTCCAAAATTAGACAAGCCTACCAGACAAACATTGAATTTATTCAACAGGCCCGTACCAAGCATTTAGCTAAGACAAAGATAAATTTCTATCCTTCTAAACGTGTGTTACAAATATAATGTACAAACAAATGTCTTGACATACATGGCACGATCCTATTACAAAACAAATCCCATTACATCCTTTACTAATAATACTGGACTAACTACAATAACGTAACCCATATATGTGCACTGTGGATACTAAGCTCCACTGGTTTCTAAATAAGAATCTACATAACTCCCTACCAAGAGGATATGTAGACAGTAATATATGTTTTGGTTTGGTTTGTTGTTTACTGCCGCATTCAGCAATATTCCACCTATATGACAGCGGTCTGTAATTAATCGAATCTGGACCAGACATTTCAGAGATTCATATCATGAGCATCAATGCAAGTGACCACGCGATACTGTTAGTCGCCTCTTAAGACAAGCATAGAATTCACTGGAAACTGGAAAGGAAATATCACAAAAAGACATGTTGTGCTTGGATACCAATTACACAATAATGACCCATTAAATCTTATAATTATTCTTTGCAGAAACTTTTTTTTTCATGTAAAGATACAAGGCATATTCCATCGTTCTAGATCTTCCAGAATGAACTTAAGTAGTTTTATTAAAGCAGTTATTAAATGAACAGCATTTATGAGTGGGTATAAGACAGATTCTAAAAATTTTGGTCTTCATGGCATACATTTTTTTCGTAACATGGAAGTCGTTTTCTGTTTTGACATGAAATGCAACAAATAAAAAGGGCTTCACACACTGTGCCCATGTGGAGAATCAAAACCAGGTCTTTGGCGTGATGAGCGAACACTTTCACCACTGGGCTACACAACCACTCGAGGGTAAAGAAGAAAGCACTGAAGGTTTCGACACAACATCCATAATGCAGTAATACATGGACAAACTGAACATGCATGCACATAAAAAAAAACAATTATACGGACAGAAATGGCTGTGTGTTTTGCCAAAATTCATCTATTCAATCAGAACAGGCTTACAAATGAGCAGTTTCTAAAAATACTGTTGCTAGGACGCAGCAGTGAACTCATTGTTGTGTTTATTTGCTTGTTTCTATAACTATATTCCAGCTATATGACAGCATTCTGTAAATATTTGAGTTTGGACCAGTCCATCCAGTGACTGATATCATGAGCATCAGGTTACGCAATTGGGATACGATGACACACATCAAGCAAGTCAGCAAGTCTGACCATCTGATCTCGTTAGTCGCCTCTTACAACAAGCATGGTCGCCTCTTATGGCAAGCATGGATTGCTGGAGACCTATTGTGAGAACTATGCATGTCATATATATGGCTAATATTAGCAAATTCCATTCAGGAGTATACACTGAGCCACAGCGGGCAGCTAATTTTGGCTTATGGCACATGTAACTAGTACTTTGGGGGAACTTTTGTACTGAAAGTGTTGTTTCATTGGTTGCCATCAGTTACTGAGACATATGGACAAATTGACTTACTATGAAACTGGATGTAACATTTAATTAAATAACTTTGTGCAACATACTTCCTTATAATAATTATGGTTTCTTTTATTCACTGTGGCACATGAACACCCGCTCACCTGGAATGAGTGAGTGAGTTAGGTTAGACGCTGCTTTGAACAGTATTTCAGGTATATCACGGCGTGTCAACTTGATGTGGGAGGAAAGCCCAGAGTTATGTAGGTCTTAGACATTTACCACTGGTCAAACCCATGAGCATGTGTATGTTGCTGAACCATGAACCGAACACATCCAGGGACAAAACTCTGCACTAAAGAATATAAACCGCGGGAGTAAGAAGTGAAAAACACCCTTAATATTGGAAGAATTATTATGTCATTATAATGCGAAAAGGAACAAGTGTTGAGTCCCACTACCAACTAACCAAATTTCATTATTTTGAGCAATAACCGAGTTATGGGTGGCAAATATCCAATTCAAGAAATTGGGGTTGTCAATCAGGTAAAGTTTCATTGTCCAGTGGTATCTTGAGAAGATTGCTTGTATTGTGCAAAGAATTGCATTTTGAGAGAGTGCAAATTAAGGGCATGTAATGGTCAAAATATAAAACATTACGAAAACAGAATCTGTGATGATCCCCATTACAATCTCTACTGGATTTCATTACATATTGTACAAACATGGCTCAGTAATGTCCAAAAGAAGTTTCATCTTTTCGAAAGCTGGATGTGATGAGGTCAAGTTAAAATGTGTAATTTAACAAGAGCACTAAAATTACTGCACATGTATCACCTTTCAAACAAAAATGACTTCAGAAGTAATGGCCATAAATAGCATTATCAATATTGTTGTTATGGCATCAACACTCTTGAAGTTTTGGAGTAGATTTGTTCTAAATCTAAGACGGCTAAGTGGCAGTCAATTCCAATTCCATTTTTGATGAGTTGATTTCCCACAAATACTTGATGGAAATAACTTGATTCTGATTGGACAATCAGGTTATGAAATCACAATAATCCCCCTCTTATTAAAAAGGCTGATTTGGAAACTAATATTTTATAAAGTAGTACTTTTTTACAGTCATTGTCAATAAGCATTTTAAAATATTTACATTTATAGGATACAACATGCAAAGTTTCACTACAATATTGAAAGGATGTGTGGCAATACATTTTGTGCAGAAAACCATAAAAAATCTACAGAGAGAATGATTTTCAAGTTTTGAGGACAACAGAGAGCTTGACATTGGCACTTTTCATTTTAGGACTGTTACGTCATATCTTTTGTGTCACAGTGAGTGATATGTCATCCTAGTGGCTAGCTTAGTTTTCTTTTGGGGTGCCCACTTCATGGTGGTTTTTGTGCTACATGCTTTCAATGCCTGACCTATGTGTAAACAAACTGTTTAAGCATATACAGCACCACTGTCGGTGATTTTGTTTGTTTGTTCACTTTTTTGTTTAACACCGCACTCCAACAATATTTCAGCTATATGACGGTGGTCTGTACAGAAGTCTGGACCAGACAATAAAGTGATTGACATCATGAACATCAATCTATGATTTGGGATATGGTGACAAGTGTCAACCATGTCAATAAGCCTGACCACCCAATCCTGTCAGTCGCCTCTTACAACAAGCATAAACACAACATGTTTTTAACGTGGAGCATGGTTACCTGTAGATTTATCCAAGCTTAATTTAAGATTTGAAACCTCATTCTCTGTTTTCGTTTCCAAATTCAATTCAGTGCAGTTTACAGGTTACCAAGTGAAACATTGAAAACACAGTATTTTTATCTCCTGATTAAATACTGAATAAAATTGGTAGCATATATATAGGTATTAATAGAGTTAGATAGAGAGACAGTAACATGAGAATGATATGAATTACAAGTCTACAGACACTAGTTATAGTTAGATAGAGTGACAGTAACATGAGAATGATATAAATTACAAGTCTATAGACACTAGTTAGTCTGAAAATGTCATGTAATACTGAAAATGTCATGTTTTAATGAAAACTTGATTTTTAAACATTTTGATAATGCAATACAAAAAACATTCATAAACAAACATTTCACAAAACTGTGATGCAATAAGATCAGTGTCATGTTTTTTTCAAAATGACAATCTATCATTAAGTATTGTGACAATGTCTTGCGCACTTAACATAAACTGTATGGTTTTGGGCCATATTGTCAGTGCCACAGATGTAGTGTTCGGAACTGGTTGAAATTCACAACAAGAATGATGAATAAATCATACAACATTTGTCAAGATTAATCAAGTTCTCTCAGATACATGTAGCCTATAGATCCTATAGATCCTATAATTGCATCAATGTTACAGTCACGCTCGCATGTTGCTGTATATAAAAAAATTAAACCTTAGAGATATTAAAACAGTATTATCTCACGTAATTATTCCAAGCTGATGTAATTATACCATCTTTTTTATTTCCAAGTGTATATTTTTAATTGATATTGAAGATGAAACAATTGACATAAAAATCGCAAGTGGGTGGGTTTGTTTTTTTGCTTGAATGGGCAATTAAAATAATAATGTAAAAAGTATCCAGTTGGCTATTAAATTACATTCATTTTCCCTAAACCAATGTCAGCAGTTATTGTTTTTTTATGACATAAGTAGAAATAAGTTATAATGTGTATATTTATATAAAACATGAATTACCAATAAAAACATCATATTTGGAAGGCAATCTGCCATTAATATAATGTAAGTATCTTGTAGGGATCAGCAAACAGTGCAGACAAACATTAAGGATGTGCAGGGGCAACTTAAGATTAAAGATTTCTTGAAATGTTAATGGTTATCCAAAAACTTAATAAAACATCAATTAATCATCTCTTTTATAGCACTGCTTGTGAAAAAGAATAATTGTTGATTTGTCTCAAGATTTCACTACTGAAAAAACTTTTGGTGAATATCAACTTTGTCTTTCATACATTGTACACATGCTTCCATAAAAAAAAAAAAATTGTATAATAGAATGTTATGTTAATCATTGTCAGATTTAACTCAAGAGTGACAATTATCTATTTAGATATTTATCTAGTTTACATAACCCTAACAATGACTACCGAATTTCTTCCATTTAAAATTCTTATTATCATAAAACTTTAAAATAGGCACGTCAAGATAAGTCGTATTCTACATCTGAAATCAATGTTAGTGACAAGACTTTAATAGACTTTTAAAAGCATTTTACACTAAAGGACAGTCATGAACATGAATTTTTGTCCGCTTATCTAAACTTACATTTAACCTAGCTGACAAACCCCTTGTGAAACAATAATATGAATACACTGAACAGTATGAATGACCTGACAAACATCAGACTATGTTTATTCATAGTCTTTTTCTTATGCCAAACTCTAAAAACATGATCCTATCTTTATTACAACTACAATTTATGCAACGGAATTCTGTTACTGATGTGCTTTGTAATGACGATTTCGCGATTATATGAACGAATGATTCGTCAAAGTTCCTTAATGCTTATCCACATTCTGACTGGTGATGAATGATTCTTGTCAATGTTTTTGATAACCTTGTTACCTCAGGGAGCAAAGACATGTTATTATTTTCACAAGATTATTCCTGTTTCACAAAATTTTGGTTGAAAAAGTATGTACCAAAGATGATAATATGTGAGATTTGAGAATAGATGCCTTGAATATGAATAAATACTAAATTATGTTTTAGACACTTTGTCCCAAAAAGAGTTACCAGGTACATATGATCTGACACTCCCAACCTTTCGTAATCACAACATTCAACTGTTGGCTTGTGCATAGAGAATTGAATCTATTCATATACGTATTTGAAGGTTTTGCCTTATTGTATCAACAAGTTATTTCAATGAAAATTAATAATGTTTAACTTGTTTGTAAATTGATGAGAAATAAGTTAGGTTTATTATGCAGATAGCAAATGTGTGCTTTGTAGTAATAATGAAACAATAGTTCAAAGAAATACATTCATTGATACTGTGTATGTGCAATAGTACTAATTACTTTCAGCATGTGATACTGTGTTATCATACAAGACCATATCAGACAACCCATTCACCTGTTAACAGACGTGACACACCTGCTTGTGTGGGCCACTTCACGTTCTTATTACATAGGAATAAGCAATCAATGCTGTCAACTTATTTGTATGTTATGATTACTGCTCCTGTGATAATATGACATATCATTTTAGAATAAAAATGTTTGAAGCATGTTTGGGAAACCTAAAATATACAGTTGTGACTCATCACTAACAAAGCCCCACACGCACCAGAAAACATTGGATCAACGGTAAAGTTGTGAGTCTTGAATGATTGTGTTTGGTTTAACACCGCTTTTAACAGTATTCCCGTTATATCGTGGCGTGTCAGCTTATTGTGGGAGGAAAGTCCAAAGTGATGCAGATCTCTGACGTTTACCACTTCGATTAAGCCCACGAGCACAGATATGGTGCCGACAACCTAGAAACATTGGGCGAACAGGGATTCAAACCAACAATAAATGCCCAATTGCAATGCCTGGTAGTGTATGTATACAGTTGGTATCGATAAGTTATTCAAGGTCTTAACAGTAATACTCCTTGCCAAACCCTTACGTTTATCGAATATTGTTTCCATGCTAAATTCGGTTCCATTTTGAAGATCGCTTTTATATGTATCCAGTTGGAAACAGCAATTATTAATATAGATTTTGCAATATTCCTGGGCTTTCAGAAATTCGAGAAGAAAATTCGCGAAATTCGATATCGACATGTCCTCTCAAAACGAAGAAAGGGTTCTATCACTAGGTCCACGCGAGAGTATGTCTCGTAAACTTGCCTAGCCCTACGCCTACTGTTAGCACCACCGAGTAGACCGAGCCACCCACCAACTCGCACCCTAATTAAGTCATGGCCCTGTGGGCAACGAGAGCAACACTTACCTGGTATTCTACGTACGTAACACCAATATAATGCCACGCGAAGCCATATATAAATAAAGGCTACACAATCCGCGTATGTTCGCAGAGCCCTCGCTCTTCCTTTCCTAGCTCATGTTGACATTTTGATAAAAAAAAAAAAATGCACCGTGCTTTGATTCCGAAACGAAATTTAAATTGGCAACACAGTCGGTGGTGGTAAAAAAACCCAGCGCAACGCAAGACCGATGGAGTACCTCACCCCTACATTCGCCGTACCAGTTTATTTTCGCGTTCGTAGCTCAACTCTACCTAATAGTGCCGATGCAATAAACGAACTATAGTTGACGACATTGCACATGAACATTACTTACCAATTTCAGTGTTTTTCCTTTTGGGCAGATTTCTTGAAGAAAGATGTCTGCCTTGACTGTTGATCACGTTGGTAAGATCTGTAATAGCGTAGCAACATGTTCAGTGAATATGTTCATAAAGAAACCATGATCCAAACAGAAGGCAAAGGTTCTTCAAGATATATACGGTGTTTGGTGTACAAAAATAGAATAAAATGCTTCTTACCCATGTCAACGTTGTTGAAGCAGAGCTGGTGAACCCTCCTCAAGGCATCTAGAGCTTCTCACTGCGACCAGAACTTGGGTTTTCGATGTGATTTACCGACTTGTTGAATAGTTATCGTTTGATCGTCTGACAGAACGTTCTCGACGATTTAACGATATTTAACGATACCTGATTAGGGTTAAATCTATATATACCATTTTTATGGTCGGGCGTCCACGGCTGATTGGTATATCAAATCAAACACAAGGGTGTATATCATGCCCCCTTGAGTGTTCACGCCTCACTGGGTGGTCACGTAATAAGGTGTGGCACCAGCATCTCGGGTTACAATTTGATATTAATTCAAGTACTCCACTGATAATGTACATAGGTAGTTAACTTAATTACATTCAGTTTTGTCCGACAAGGAGCGAGTTTACTTTTTTTTAGACACATATTTTGTAACAGGCTCTTCCCCTGGAAACACATATATTGTAAATAAATATTTTGCCGTTTCCATCAACCTTATCACGTGATGTTCTATAACTGTTGTCTTGTACACTATCCATAGTGTAAGTCAGCTGGCTCGAGGAATTTTCATATAGTATTATCATTAAACAACATACCCTATGCAACAGTTATGTTGCTACCCAGACAATGTAAACGATCAGTTTTTATTATAAATACAAAACCACCTTTTAAGCGGTAATACCTATCACGCATTAAATAACATATATGAACAACCATGTGATTATAAAGTCTCACGTTGGTTCCTCCGTGCAACTTCATGCCTGACTTACATTCATATTGTTCTTTCACCACACTTACGCTTCTCCAAATTTAGAAAGAAGCTGTGTACACAGTGTTCTTGCGAGTTTCAATTACGCGTCCGGTTTGGCGGCAACTTCAAAGAGTGGACATATGGTTGCTCCTTCAGGTAGCTATAATTACCCTCTCTATAATGCAATATCGTATTATCCATTTGTAATGAATGATAGTAACCCTAAATCGGATTGGATTCAGTTAAATCTACATTTCTCAAGGTCTCTAACATCGAGATTTAAAATATCTTTCATGTAAATACCTTCTTTGTCATGTGACTTGTATATATTCGTGTATATTCAGAATCGTGCCTTCGCACAATGTCTTTGCACAATGGCACAAGCAACGTGGTCTCTTTCTGTAAAAAATAGCACTCTTTATTTCAGCCACAGCAAAGATCCCGAACCACGTGCAGTCAGCAGAGTTACAGCGTCTGGTTACCGTCTTGCAATTACGATACAGGTAAGACGTCAAAATATTTATTGTTTTATTTCTGGAAACGCCGACCCTAGAACGTGGAATTTTGGTAACACGGTTATTTCATATAACAACAACCAAATAACAACCTGTACTCCAAACAGTGAATGTGTGGCTCTGCTGCCATGCGAAACGCGTTTTGTAAGTGTCTAATTTTAGTGTATTTATTTCTACCACTTTTGATAAAAAAATACGCAAACAAACTAATCTGAAAAGGAGATATCTCCATCCCCTGTGGTGTTATTGCGACTTGTATACTGTCTCAAGGACATTAGGCAACTTATTGTAGCTGTATGGCGACACTTGTAGTGTAGCTATGTGACCATGAATTTGCCTGTGGTGATCAGTGAAAGTGAAAACACGGAAAATTACAAAATACCAATCCATGCAGTATTTTGATAATTTACATGCGAGTTTTCTATTATTTATAACGTTAGAAATATTTAGATAAAACTAACTTTATAGTCCCAATGTTAATTAATATAACAAATTGTTGTATTAATGTTTTCCTAAAATAAACATATATATCATCTTCTCTTAATGCCCCATCAAAGCTGGTGCTGAGACAATTAAGAATACCCAAACGACGCATATTGTACGTGCCGTGCCGCCAGACTTCCTGCCAACTTGGCAATTAAATATCCTCGGGTATTGTCACTTCATACGGTGGTACATTGTCTCGCGCACGTGGTCGGTGGGTATTGTCTATCAGCGCCACGATCACGTGATCGTTTTGTTAATTACTCTGTGTTACGGTCTCGCCGATCCTAAACTTTCAAAGCCTTCAATAAAATTTATGAGATCATTATCTTATCTTTATTCCGACTGAATCCACCTTTATTTCAGACGCCCCCTCACACACACACCCCCAATGCAAATTCACTGAGGCTTGACCGTTACCAATTAACAGCTGTCAATTAAACTGTTCGCATCTAAGTAGTATGTTATCGTATATATTGAAAACCGTAAGCGTGCTACTTTTTTTTTTTGGGGGGGGGGGGGGGGGGGGGGGGGGGGAGGAGGGTGTTGGTTGTTCACAGGGTCACTCGACAATCAGAATGTATACGGGTATTTCAATAATTGTATGATATATTTAGTCCTTGGGCAGCCCCAATCTAAAAACAACAATAAAATCCTAATTCTCACCGACTCCCTTAGTGGAATAAAAGCCCTCCAAAACAAAAATACCAAAAAACGACCTAAATTAATGAACCAAATACTTAAAAGCTCCGACGACCTAACAAAAGCAGGCAAACAAATAACCTTCTTGTGGACCCCCGCCCACGTAGGAATTTACGGCAACGAAAGCGCCGATAAAGCAGCTAAATTATCTCTCAAAATACCAGTAATAAGCCTAAACCTACCCATCTCAAAATCAGAAATTAAAAGTGTAAACAAACAAAAAATAACCAAAAAATGGCATAATCAATATCAAAACTCAAATAGCCAAATCAAAAAAGTGCTCAGAAAACCACTAGCCAAACCTAAAATCCTACACCCCTCTAAAAAAATTGACAGATTCATTACAAAACTCCAAACAGGACACACGAACCTAAATAACCACCTAAAAAAACTTAAAAGACACACTACAGGCAACTGCCCCCACTGCAAACAATCTGAAACCACAGAACACGCACCCATCCACTGCACCCACTATCAAACACACAGAACCACACTACAAACCACCCTCAATCTAAATAAGGTTCCTATTCTAGATGAAATACTAAACCCTCAAAATAAACTAGAAAACTTTAAGGCCCTAGGCGTATTCCTAATCAAAACAGACCTAATTAAGCGCATCTAAAAACTAATTAATCTACCAATCCAAAATCCAATAAACATACAAACACCCACCTCACCCGACTCCCTTAGTTCCCTCCTCCACCCACCTCGGCATTTATTCCAAATTTAAAAATTCCAAAACTTCAACATAAGCAACCCCTAAAAGCCCCCGCTTGGGTTGCACACATCACTTTCACCCTTTTCGGAATACAATAAATGGTCCGGCCAGGCCCGTG
Organism: Haliotis rufescens; assembly: GCF_023055435.1. NCBI lineage: Eukaryota > Metazoa > Mollusca > Gastropoda > Lepetellida > Haliotidae > Haliotis > Haliotis rufescens. Next base: position 7,544,395 of record NW_025963957.1, on the reverse strand, counting down.
TGCTAAATACGCTACAGTCGGAAAGCGCACGTTAAATCTCCTATATCAGTCAGTCAGACCCCAGTGTTTCATATCATTTTTCCACCAAACTAAAAAAGAATAACCCCCAACTGGATATGTCAAGCGAACTAATTTTCGTTTCGTCTGTCGATTCATATTCTGAAAAAAATCAAGGGGAACCACTCCAGCTTATGCAGCACACACATTTGGGAAGGTTGCTTCAATAATAATAATACTTCTTACCATGGTTTCACAGTCGTTCGGAACTTTTTTAAGATCTGACACCAGATTATGCTGTCCGAAAATTTATCTATTTTTTTTTAGTGGAGACAGGCCTATCGGAAATTCGAACTTGAACAGCAACGCCAAAACCACATTCCGCCGCATTGACCAGCTGCTGATGACATAGACTAGGCTAGCTTTACACTAAGTCTTATACCAGGCTGGCTCCTGTGGGTAGTAGGTCTGGTCTCTCCTTTGTCCTTGGACCCCCTTTCCGATCATAAGGGTTGAGTATCCCTTGCCAATGAAACACGTGTTTACCATCCTTTTACCTTAGAGCACCCATTTACGACACATGGGGTTAGTTTTGAGTTCGGTTATGGTTTAGAAGTCTCTTGATATAAACATATTTATTTCCAAAAGTGGAGGGATTGGCAAACAAGCAAATTTTGCTTATCTGAATGCCTCTCCCAAACATGATACATAAGTCTCTTTTAACGAATTAATTCAATGTAATTTTCGCAGTATACTCATCCTTATATAATTTCAGCTTCATGACAGTGTCAACATTGAGTGCCCCCTACACAAATATGCAGTCACTGACAACTTATGGAGTGACCTGTACAAAACGGAAGATGCAGACGACTAGTACAAGCACGCACACACACACACATACACACATGCACGCACACACGCACGCACGCACGCACGCACGCACGCACGCACATCGCTATATAAGTGCAATTATCTTGGACGCGACATTCAACCTAATTTCAACTCACCTATCTTACTTTGTTCATGTGTCTAAAGCTTGTGGAATGTGTTAATTACTGAAATGAAAAGCATTTTAATGTTTTTTTCATATCTTTTCAGAATATGTGCACATAGCTTTCAATGACCAGACGAAAAAAAGAATTCATTTCAAGTATGTTGAGAAGAAAACGTAAGTAAAGCACACTATTTACATTCATAATACATTTTATTCCACAGGCTCTATTGTAAAGTTAAACTCTAGCTGCGTATAGGCTGCCAGTATCCATTATATTAGTCAATATGGATCCACTCATCTATACATCTTTTCTTTTGTGACAGGACTCATCTCTGAAAAAATCACCTCACCCAAGAAAATACGACTCATTCATGAGAATGAAAAGTGCAAAGTCTCCCAAGGAATTGTCTTGTAATATAGCATGTGAATAAATAATTTTTTGAAATATCTCACGAAATTAGTTTTATTTTATTGCTTGTAATCATGTCAACTAAAAATGTTTGTTTTGAGGAAAAAGGTCATTTGAACCAACTCCAGGTTAAACTATCCAATGATTGAATCTTATTTCTCCTGAATTAAAATAATTCTGCTAAATATTACTGCAGAAAAAATTTCTGCCAGAAATTTCTGTAGAAAAAAAAAAATTCGGCCAGAAATTTCTGTAGAAAAAAAAAATACTGCCAGAAATTTCTGCAGAAAAAAAAAATTCTGCCAGAAATTTCTGCAGTAATGCATTTTCTCAGCCAATTTTTGAGCTTATGAACATGTGAACACACTGGGACACACATTATTTGGATTCGTCTCCTCGAGAGCTTTCCAGTGATATAAAACATGTTTTTGTAGCTCGCTTCCTTCTGTGTGGTCAAGTTCGGACTCCTGGCCATTCCTAAGTTGTCCCGCCCTGCCTTCGCTTTTACAGTTTTTATGTACTTCTTGTGGAAACTACACATTAATGCTGAACAGGCCTACACTTTATGTGGGAACAATGTTAGCTCACTGGTAAAACAAAGTTATAAATTGTTGAAACTACACATTAGTGCTGAACAGGCCTACACTTTACGTGGGAACAATGTTAGCTCACTGGTAAAACGAAGTTATAAATTGTGTAACCCTGATCAAACAACCTTTGAGCAAGAGCCGCATGATGGTCTTAGTTTGTACCTCAAACCTCGTGACATGACATCGTAGGCTGGAGCTGCTGGAATATTGCTCGACAGGAAGGACAACTTGAATTTTGGAAAGTTGAAGTTATCCCTCTTCTCATACTCTTCTGGGCACGTTATTGAGACTCTGAATGTGGTATGCACATATCTAAATATAAAACAGACGAGGCGGTGTCACTTGCTTCTTTAATTCAGGTTAAGTTTGTGAACGATGATTGGTTGTTTCACAATTATTTACTATTGGATGGCTAAAGTCATCCATTCATAATCTTGATAATCAATAGATTTACACACAGTTGACTGACTTCATCCCCCTTGTCATGAAGTGTTGCGGGTTTCGTCACCCCGAATCTTTATGTATTAAGTCGAAATATGAACTGACGTGCTGTCAGTCGTCCGTCCCACGCGGACTTATCAGCGCAAATGTATCAACTTGAAAAACAACAGATTTGACAGCTAGGATTAAGTCATACGTGACTGTCATTACGTTTTAGTGCTTGAACGGAATCGCACAACAGACCTTTGTTTTTGTCGCTATTATTTCATTTATCGATTTTTTAGTCTGGGAAATATATAGCATGGCGTCGAGTCAAAAGAAAATCACTCAAAGACAAACAAATAATACGTGGGGTCAAGAAGGCAGGTGTTGTAACCTGAGGTGAAAATGTGTAAACCTTACAACACGAGCTTTCAATCAACTGAGGCCACGAATGTGTGTGCCTGCCTCTGGATGCCCCGGGGTCTCGTCCAAGTGTAAGTTATATCCCCCTCAACAAGGAAACACATATATCCACTATATACATCCAGTCCGGTGAGCAAGTCTAGACTTCTGCACTTTTTGAAAATGAAGAGAGTCTCTGGACTTGATGGCCCAAAGACTCCAGCCGTCAATCAACCGTAACCAAGGCATACCCCCGGCGTACCATCAACTCATCAAAGACCCCAATCCCGTTGTTTATATTACTGGCTTAATCCTTTGCTTATGTCGCTGACGTCACCTATGATTGTCATCACTACCCTTGTGTGTACATAACAGGCTATTCTACTGCAGTGTAACAATAAGGGGTGACTATTGAGGCATTTTGGCTATTGCGATACTATTGCGATAGTTAAAAGAACTATTGCGATAGTATTGCGATAGTGGCCCTACTGCTGCGATACTATTGCGATAGTTTTCACTTGCAATTATAGCAGGCTTTAGCAGCATATATTTCAGCATTTTGACTGACACCATCAAAATAATTATAACTTTCTGATACTATTTGTAAAGAAAACAAGAAATGAAAAGAAAACAAGTTCAAATTGACATTTCAAAAACATGGAAAAAACATTTTCACTTCATGTAACTGGTTAAGTCTTAGGTTACTTTAGTGTTTTAGCACCAATGTGAATAAATGTGATTGAATGACTAGTATTTGACTATACAAACTGTAAAACTCTTTAATTGTTTTTTTAAGAAAGTAAATGTACCAAACAAATTAACAATGGAAACTATCGATAGTTAGACGAACTATCGCCAATAGTATCGATTGTTTCAAGTTGCAATCGACAGTGTACTATCGTGAGACAAGCAATCGCAATCAATCGATAGTTCGATGTATCGTTACACCACTAGTAACAATATCTACTCTACTGTACAAACATTGCCTCCTACTTGTATATATACTTAACACCACACTCTGTATATCACTTGCATGATAACGGTGTTAGAACCTACACCGAAACGTCGCTCTTTATTGCAATAAAGAAGTTGTTCATCCATAAATTCTTATCCCTACTTAATTGCTAATTGACAATTGGATGTCTTTTCGAAAACACATAATTCATACCAGCTTCCAACACTATTAAAGAACGGAGACAGACCGGTTATAAGACAGTGGCAAAATTCTGAACGTTCGAAAATTTTGATTCCTCTTGCTGATTTTGAATTGCTTAATTAGCTGATTGAAGAACAATAAGAAGGTAACTGAACCGAAAGAGCTGAAAATGAAATTTCAAGGCGAACAGAATTGGAAATCACATCGTAACACAAGTTTTTCAAGGGGTTGCCGTTATCGCAATGAAACCTTATCAGCAGCACTATGGTTAATTAATGTACTGTTTCAGCTGTTTGAGATTTATTCTGTTATATAGTTACGTAGAGGTGGAACTCTAAATCTTCAGGTATAGATCAAGATATTGATATCTAAATGTCAGTAAGTAACATTGTCATTGTCAATTGTTTATGAAAAACGTGAATTCAAGAAGAGACATATACTTACATATATTTAACATATACTTGCCAAACCACGACCCAGAGATCACAAACCATGACCCAGAGATCACAAACCATGACCCAGAGATCACAAACCATGACCCAGAGATCACAAACCATGACCCAGAGATCACAAAACATGACCCAGAGATCACAAACCATGACCCAGAGATCACAAACCATGACCCAGAGATCACAAACCATGACCCAGAGATCACAAATCATGACCCAGAGATAACAAAACATAATCCTGAGATACGAATCATAATCCATAGATACGAACCATGACCCAGAGATCACAAAACATAATCCATAGATACGAACCATGATCCAGAGGTAATAAACAATGAGATCCTAACTATTTATGTTGACTAAATGTTTTAATTGTTCTCACAACATCAATACAGGTTATATTTCCACCGTCATGATCCATAGATCACAAACAATGACCCAGAGATCACAAAACATGACCCAGAGATCACAAACCATGACCCAGAGATCACAAACCATGACCCGGAGATCACAAACCATGACCAAGAGATACGAACCATAACCCAGAGATCACAAACCATGACCCATAGATCACAAACCATGACCCAGAGATCACAAACCATGACCCAGAGATCACAAACCATGACCCAGAGATCACAAATCATGACCCAGAGATCACAAAACATAATCCTGAGATACGAATCATAATCCAGAGATACGAACCATGACCCAGAGATCACAAAACATAATCCATAGATACGAACCATGATCCAGAGGTAATAAACAATGAGATCCTAACTATTTATGTTGACTAAATGTTTTAATTGTTCTCACAACATCAATACAGGTTGTATTTCCACCGTCATGATCCATAGATCACAAACAATGACCCAGAGATCACAAAACATGACCCAGAGATCACAAACCATGACCCAGAGATCACAAACCATGACCCGGAGATCACAAACCATGACCAAGAGATACGAACCATAACCCAGAGATCACAAACCATGACCCAGAGATCACAAACCATGACCCAGAGATCACAAACCATGACCCAGAGATCACAAACCATGACCCAGAGATCACAAAACATAATCCACAAATCACAAAACATAATTCATAGATACGAACCATGATCCAGAGGTAATAAACAATGAGATCCTAACTATTTATGTTGACCAAATGTTTTAATTGTTCTCACAACATCCATACAGGTTAATATTTTCGCCTTCCTTCGCTCATGACCTGATACAGGTAATGGGTGAAAGTTACAGAGAACCCCTACATGAGATCATCACGCGTGACTTCCGTGTCACTTACTGACTTGACCGCGACTTTATTGCATATGCTGAAAACTACGTTGAGACATAATTGATAAGCTATAATAAAAAAGCAATGCATCAATGTTTACCTACTGGCGATCTGTCTCATACTTCCAACAAAGGTCAAGTTCAGTAAAACAACATGACAGTCATCCATTGCTGCTTTCTCTCAAGATATACTCGTATACGCCAAAGGTTAATCGTGTTTATCATTAATATAAGTCATTGGAGCAAATCAGGTCATGACATAATATTATTTATCTAAATCTGTGTAAACATTCTCAACCACGATAGCAGCGACCACTGCCCAACCCTACCTTCCGAGTGAAAAACGAAATATAAAGTGTTGAATTCAGATCAAAATGAAGTTTAAAACTGACTTCACTTTATCACTTTATAAATTTGGTATATTTCATTTGTTATTTACATATATTGCTATATTGCTATATTGCATTGCTATTGCATTGCATTTATACATTGATATATATAAAATATTAAAAAAACTATACAAAATATACAAAACTATTTGCAACACACAGTGGATGAAAAAACGTCTTTCTTTCCCAAACGAATTATATGTTTAACTAACCTAAAAGGTATACCCTTCAAACGGAAGTCTTGAACAGATCTCATTCACCCTTACGATTGTACCAAGCCAGTTCTTTATGTGGTCGCATTGCCGGCAGACGAACTGACAGCTATTCCGATAAAAAAAGATGCATTGACATTTTATGTCCTCCTCCCCAAACAATCGCGTCACTGTTCGTCATCATGTGTCAATGTTCGTCATGAACATGAACGACATGGCCTCCTTGGACGATGAAGGACCAGTCATGTATGGCGTTACGAGGGAGGTCCTATAAAAGACCACGTCAACCAAGAGATCAGAGCAAGGTTACACAGTTATACGGAGGAGCAACAATGTCTTTCCTACAGTTATTTGTAAGTAGGAACAATGTCTTTCCTACAGATGTTTGTAAGTGGCAACAATGTCTTTCCTACGAATGTTTGTAAGTGGCAACAATGTCTTTCCTACGAATGTTTGTAAGTTGGAACAATGTCTTTCCTATTGTAGTTTGTAAGTAGCAATATTGTCTGTTAAGCAGTTTATTGTCAGTAGCAGCATTGTCTTTTCAACAGTAGCATGTAGAATATGTTTCATTTTGGTTGTTGAAAACAAAACTAAACGTCGATAGAGGTGAGGCCGATCATAACCAACAGCTGGTTTTAATGTTTAAGCATAATTTAGAGTCAGTGAATTCTTAAGTCAACTTTGTAAATCATTTGAAAAGATTGTTTAGGTGCACCTTTAGCATGGAAGATGTGCAAATAACATCACGTTACCTTTCGTTAGTGTATCGTTATTGTTTTATATTTACCGGTTATCTTTGGGCGACGTCGGGCGGTGTGATCTTCAATTTGATACTTTAATTCCATCTTTTTCGTTGGAGTTGATTAGCTGTAGCAGAAGTTGTGGCTACTGTCAAACACAGACATCAGTTGTTTTATGATATGTCTATATGTAAGAAGGATCGGTTGGGTGGTCTAGTTGTTCAAGCGTTCAGATATGTACAACGTTGTATTTCAATGTCCGGTGTTCCCCTATTTATAGCCAGAATACTACTTGAATACAACATTAGTACCATGAAAACTCAACTCCATTCCTGGGTGTATCGAGTCATCGTTACATTCCGTACAGTGGCTGTACCTCTATGTGAGTTTGATCTGAAGCTTGTTTACATTTAAGATAAAGGATGAACATGAACACTTCTCATGTAACACTGGAAGGGAGGCAGAACAGGAAACTACCCATGTTATTTCATCACCAATCCACAAATAGAAAACTTGATGCCGTACACAATGTATATAAACCCCTTGATTCACTCGTTGTACAATGTTTCTCTGTCGTTGTGTGTATAAGTGTTTCATATGTCACGACAAAAAATGGAATGAATACTATTATGTAATAAACAATGTGATGAATTCTATACTGTAATGGACAATAGCACTTATATTCAAAGTATATGGAGGAATTTTCTAAATTCTAGAATGGCATGTAAATTTTGTCCATTACACTTTAAAGAATGATGGTGTTATCCAATTATTGGATCAGGTAAAGAAATACCGATCGACAGCATTTTGGTATCTTTTCTTGTCACCGTCAAATCAAAAGTTAAGATAAGAGTTTCATATCCTACACCCCAACACCTGTTGACAGTGACACGGAAGGGTGTGATTGATTGGTGAGGGTGACAAGCAGTATTGTGATATACACTCAGGTCGACAATCAAAGTACTGTTATAAATAGTAGTTTTTCAAGTTAAATAATTAGCATTGCATGCTGATATAAATTAAGTTAATCTATTAATAGAAATATTGCTATGATAACTATTCTGGAAACACTCATTAGATAACATTGTCATTCTCCTGACTTGCAGATACTTGCCTCTGTGTGGGCGACAAGTTATGGGATGCTTGTTAAGATGGTTCCCTACCACTGGTGGATGACCCACCCAGCTGACCACATGGTTACATATGGACAGCCACTGCTTGTTGCACACACAGCGGCACACGTACATCCAGTCGCACTTGCAGCAGCACCAGCAGCGGCGTCACAACCAGCAGCGGCTGCAGTACCGTCAGCAGCACACACTCAGATACAGCCACTGACACAAGATCCAGCACTAGGCACAGTTCACGGACTAGCACATCCGCTACCACTAGATCAAACACCCGGGATAGGACAAGGAAATGCACTACCAGTAGACCCAGCACTAGCATTAGGACAAGGAAGTGTTCTGTCAGTAGATCCAGCAGCAGGAATAGGACAAGGAAATGCACTACCAGTAGATCCAGCAGCAGGAATAGGACAAGGAAGTGCATTTCCAGTAGATCCAGCACCAGGAATTGGACAAGGATCAGTAGATCCAGCACTAGGAATAGGACAAGGAAGTGCACTATCAGTAGATCCAGCACTAGGAATAGGACAAGGAAATGGACTACCAGTAGACCCAGCACTAGGAATAGGACAAGGAAGTGGACTACCAGTAGACCCAGCACTAGGAATAGGACGAGGAAGTGGACTACCAGTAGATCCAGCACTAGGAATTGGACAAGGAAGTGGACTACCAGTAGATCCAGCACTAGGAATAGGACAAGAAAGTGGACTACCAGTAGACACAGCAGCAGGAATTGGACAAGGAAGTGGACTACCAGTAGATCCAGCACCAGGAATAAGACAAAGATCAGCACATCCACTGCCTCCTGCTCCAGAACAAGGTAGAAGACAAAGGCCAGCACAAGGTACAGGACAAAGACCAGCTCAGCCGGATCCCTGTGCGGTATGTGTTACATAGATACAAATTCACATTTATAAGATATAAAAACATTGACTTATTTTTTCCTATAGTTTTCAGTTGGTGTACTAAAGTGTCTAATTTCGTAAATTTAACACGTTGATATATTAATTCATTTGGAATTTCTTCGGCTCGGTAACTTGTGTAACGATAGGCATTATAATATTTGTGTTGTGTTGTCCTTTACATGTCATATCAGTATTTACGAAAGAAACAAGCAGGATTTTGACACAAGTATGACATTTTGCCATGTATCGAGATTATGAAAAGCGAAGGCAACATCTATTCAATTCGATAAATAGATGGATGCATCTGATCAGATTGTGTGTATGTTTTATTGTATCATAGCCTATTTTAAATTTAAAGATTTGACATTAACAATACCTCATTTAAGAGGTTGGACGTGTCGCGTTTATCATGGATGTCATCTTGGAATATGTTTTCATCCTCGTAGCAGTCGTTGAGTCCCCAGTATCTCCACTGAGCATTTTCCTTGCAGGATGTGCGATGCCCACGCGGCCAACTGTGTCGCAGCATTAGATGTCCGACACCCCAGTATTGCACCCCCCAGGCCGAGTGTGTCCCCAAAGGTATTTCAACTGATTACAGAAATATAATATTCTCCACGCAATATAAAGAGGTTATCACGCGAGTGTGTTTGGGGATGGTAAATATCCTGCATTAGGAATAAACATTGTATTTAGCGAGCCTTGGCGAGCTAAATACATACTGTTTATTCCTAATACAAGATATTTACCATCCCCAAACACACAAGCGTGATAACCTCTTTATCATATAATGTCATTCTTTAATTCTTTGCTTCAAAATCGCTTTCCCTCTCTCACAAACAATACCGAAACATTGCGAGTTTTCCTGGAATGCGCGCATTAATATTTATTACGTCACAGGGTAAGGGATGTGACAGTTGGACAGTGACAGTAGCCAATATAGTTCCAACTGAAATCTCTTTCTTATACAGTGGCGAAGCAACATATACGCAAAACAACAATTGTTCTTAATTGCCTTTCGCGGAAATCCATCGGTCTGTCTGCTTGAGTAACTGCCCTTTGTCAAAGGGAAGCTACTCTAACCCTAGTCTATGAGACGTCGCGGCCACGGTCGGACGTTGTTGACAGTCGGTCTGTCCTGTCATAACGTTAAGAAGTGTAGTCAGATGTACACACAGCGACAAAACGAAACAATGTAACAATTAAAACATATTTCGGCAAAATCCAACTATTTTAAATTGTGGAGAAAGGTTCAAGCCGCAGAGGTCTACAAGCACAGATATGGCTACTGATCCCGCTTGGCTAGGCCTCGTGCCCTCGCAAAATTGTGTCGAAATTTATATCTCCAAAGTTGCCAAAACTTATAAAATGCCTTAGCTACGTCACAGTTAGACACTGATTTTCAGTATATTAGACTGTTCTTTTGATAATGAAAGCAATTATCTCTGTAGTTTATCCACATTCCCGATGGGTAATTCTGACTCGATCGCCGATTGACGAGGGCGACGCCATGTTTGTTTATAAACAGTGAAAGTAATCCCTACATGACCTTTGATATTTGCATCTCTATCCGCATATGACCCCAACGGATATCGTTTTTATCCGTTGGCTTTATCCTGCCGAGAAACCTAACCATTATATGATAAACAAAGATATGTGTCTGTTGTTTACAGTAAAATACTACCTGTTTTCTCCGTTGTGTCAGCGTTGATCCTTTCTCGGAATCGCCTAACATCAAATTAACGTATTTTAAAATAGCCACATGCATGTTACAGCTGACACCTTGAATGTTGTTAATAACCACCGCAGCAGCCACTTTGACAGACAACTCCTCTATTGGAGAAAACTATGTCATTCAGTTTGTGAATTCAAAGGACACTCGATGTAACGTGTTGTAGTCGTTGGATGGCATGTTGAATTATAATCAACCGTCGATCCCCGGGATCGTCATACCAAAATGCGTTAAAAGATGGCACTTGTTGTTACCCTGTCTGCCGCTCGGCGTTAAGGGGCTAAAACAAGGACTGATCGGCTCGGAGTCAGTATACTGTGTCTAAGTGGGGTATCCCTGGCAGTTATCACTATAAATCAGCATCAGTCCGGACTAGTACAAGCAGCCACACACACACACACGCACACACACACACACACGCACACGCACACGCACACACACGCACACACATACGAACACGCACACACACACACGCACACACACACACACAAACACGCACACACACGCACACACATACGCACACGCACACACACACCTCGTACAAGAGGAGGCGATAACAAACCCAATTTATAAACAAATCATGATCAGACCAGTCTGAAAAAGTATTCAACTGGGCATAATAGACTTAACCGGTCAGCAATACGCTCCATTTCTGTTGTAACCATGACACGACATACCAATATGTAAACTGTTCACGTCACTGTCTGCAATTATATTTCATCTCTTTCAGTGAGACGAGGCTTCTGCCCAGCCGCTGTGTATCACTATCACCGGGGCCGTGTGTTGTGTGGCCAACCTCCGGAATGTACCTTCGACTATCAGTGCCCGGGAAATCTCAAATGTTGCGGTGCTTGCAAAGTCTGCGAACACCCAATTATCACTTACACGAAGTACGCGTTTGCGGGCTGACCATCTCATCCCGACATCCAGCAAGGATGGTTCAGCAGTCTCAGCACCTTGTCTGTAAGGCGGACTCTTGGTGTAGCGATAGTTGGTAGGTAGTGATGTCAGAAGGTCTGCAGTGATAAAGTTGTTCTCAAGACTTTCCCATGTATATAAACCGTTTCTATCATTTCACGTTGTTAAAGATTGAGAATCTTGAAACTCCATTGGTTAATCCGTAACACGGGACAAAACAATACATTTCAATGAAGACCCCCAAATCGTGTGACTGACGCTGACCTCGAATATTGACTCGTAACATGATCGGTTTTGACCTGTCACGTGATGAACATTGACCCGTCAAGGAGAAAACAAGATGGCGTCAGGTACATTAACATTTTCGGTTCGCAGCTAGGTCACTGGAATGACCTCATCCAGAGTAATTATTTGTATTTGTGTTAGTACACTAGCAGTTATTCATTGGAACACAAATTTATCAATAATTGGTATATTTTCATAAATACGAAAAACATATTAACACACAAGTAAGGGATGATTTAAATCTTGATACAAGATCAGATGTATGTCCTGTGTGATGTCTAATTAGTGTAATATTCACAACCAAATAAAAGTGAATTTGTCAACAAACGAAGGCTTCGTCTGTCCATTTGCACCTGACACCTACAGACACTCAGACAGTGACATAACCATCTGTACCTGACACCTACAGACACTCGGACAATGACATACACTACTGCCTAAAAGTTCATTCCCCTGACACGCGTTAAGAACGCGTGTGTCACTCGTTGCACACGCGTGTGCCATGCGTGTAACACGGGACCGGGTTTCAGTTGAAGTTGGAAAATATATCAAATGGAAAGTGAGATAAATCAAAACAGTGAGATGTGAATCTTGAGTTAATGAGCGGCCATTGACCTGTGTTCACCAGACCATGAACACAAGGTCGGCCCGTCTTAATTAGTGTATCTAACTGTACCTGACACCTACAAACATTCAGACAATGATATATCCATATGTACCTGACACCTACAGACACTCAGACAATGACATATCCATCTGCACCTGACCCCTACAGACACTCAGACAGTGACATAACCATCTGTACCTGACACCTACAGACACTCAGACAATGACATATCAATCTGTACCTGACACCTACAGACACTCGGACAATGACATATCAATCTGTACCCGACACCTACAGACACTCAGACAATGACATATCAATCTGTACCTGACACCTACAGACACTCAGACAAGACATATCCATCTGCACCTGACACCTACAGACACTCAGACAATGACATATCAATCTGTACCTGACACCTACAGACACTCAGACAAGACATATCCATCTGCACCTGACACCTACAGACACTCAGACAATGACATATCAATCTGTACCTGACACCTACAGACACTCAGACAAGACATATCCATCTGCACCTGACACCTACAGACACTCAGACAATGACATATCAATCTGTACCTGACACCTACAGACACTCAGACAATGACATATCAATCTGCACCTGACACCTACAGACACTCAGACAATGACATATCCATCTGCACCTGACACCTACAGACACTCGGACAATGACATATCAATCTGTACCTGACACCTACAGACACTCGGACAATGACATATCAATCTGTACCTGACACCTACAGACACTCAGACAATGACATATCAATCTGCACCTGACACCTACAGACACTCAGACAATGACATATCAATCTGTACCTGACACCTACAGACACTCAGACAAGACATATCCATCTGCACCTGACACCTACAGACACTCAGACAATGACATATCAATCTGTACCTGACACCTACAGACACTCAGACAAGACATATCTATCTGCACCTGACACCTACAGACACTCAGACAATGACATATCAATCTGTACCTGACACCTACAGACACTCAGACAATGACATATCAATCTGCACCTGACACCTACAGACACTCGGACAATGACATATCAATCTGTACCTGACACCTACAGACACTCAGACAATGACATATCAATCTGCACCTGACACCTACAGACACTCAGACAATGACATATCCATCTGCACCTGACACCTATATGTACCCGGACAAAGATATTTCAAACTCACATTATTACCTGACACCTACACATACCCAAACAAAGATATATAGAGAATCTCACCCTCGTGTCTTTTGATATCAAATATCAACAAAAAACACGAAACTTGCCGAGGAGTTTTTTCCACTTTCAGTATGTAGACAGTAATAAGCAGTGTCTTAAGAGTACTGCTAACAGCTTCAGTAACAGAGCCATTAGAGTAACATTAGTGATGTCATTTGATTGTGACGTCATGGACCAAAATACATCACAATGGTTTGCAAAGCATTGTTACGTAATTTCATTGCAGCGACTTCTACAACATATCTCCCGTAGAAGTCAGTTTTGGTTGATAAATGAACTTCACATAAGTACCTGACACCTGCACATATCCTTACAGAGAGAGAGTTTACTCAGTATTGAAGGCCTGGTGGCCTAGAGTACAATTATTTTTCATATAACATGCGTACTATCTTTAATACAGATTAACAGTTCTGTTGAATGATAAACTGGCAAACTTCTCTTTAGATAAAGAACAAAACCTCTTATACATTAACATTCTGGGGGGACATCAGGGAGGCAAATTTCAGTTTTTATGGACAATGATGAAGATAACGGGGAATTAAACTATCTCTGCTTTTCTGGTAATATCGGCAAACTAGTGCAAAATGATATTCATTTTCTAATTATTATAAATCACACTTTTCACAGAATACAAATTCCGGTTGCATAAACTGCTTGCTAAAGCGCTGTTTTTGTTCTTTTAAACCATGTGCTAAACATCGAAATTTCGCTTAAACTCTTACAAGATCCTTATCAAAGCATGAGGTTATATAGAGTTTAGTTTCAAATAGAGATTTATTTGACGCATAATGGTTCAAGAACACAGAATTGTTAATGTTTAGAGTCCAGTTTTGTACAACCATGACAATACTTCATCTCTTGAATAATTCCATAAAACAATGTATATGTCCACAGTCCTGTGATATCCACGCATAACCATTACCAGATTTAAACAAAAGCATTCTCGCATGAGATGCCCAATTTACACCACCATTATCATCTTGTACTTTCAGCATTTATAACAAGCATGTGGCAGTCGATTTGAATTCCTGCGCATCAATCTACACCAATATCTTATACATCGGCTGAAATAAATAACATTCAGATGATAACGGCCAACTTCTCCAAGAACCGCATTAGATGATGCTTTATTACTTATTTGCAAATATCTTTAAAACACTTTGGACTTTTTCTATACTTTCTCCAAATATAAATCCTCAAATTTCACTTCCATAACAAGCGATCGAAGCTATTTTACTATCGAATATAGAAACAATTACCTTAAATGGCATGTACGGATAGAGCTTAGTCAACTTAAAACTAGGAAAACATGTTTTCTTGGCCTGTGTTGCTAGGGTGTCACAGACCTAAGACAACAGAAGACGTGATGGAAAGACAATGCCCAAGTATTTATTTTATGTCACTATTTTCAGTTCTGTATTTTTATAGTTCCATTTTTCCAAGTGGTGTTATAACACCTTTAATTCTGAATACAATTATATTTGATTTATCCAGGTTCACTCCCAGACCCCAGGTATCACAAAAAGATGCTCAATTACAGAGTTCTGCTACAAAGACAATGTAATCCGCAAACAGCAACAATTTGATTTCATCAATAAACTCATTCACAAAAATACCTTTTGTTGCACTATTATCTAAATCGGTCGGAAATGCGTCAGTTCTAAAATTTCTAAATTTCCCGTACGAACACAAGCAAAAACATTTCCATGCATTTTCTTACAAACATATATCAAACTCACATCTGTACCTGACACCTACATATGCACAGAGAGATATCAAACTCACATCTGTACCTGAAACCTACATATGCCCAAACAAGGATATATCAAACTCACATCTGTACCTTACACCTACATATGCCCAAAGAAAGATATATCAAACTCACATCTGTACCTGACACCTACATATGCCCAAACAAGGATATATCATCGTGTCCCAACTCCACACATTGTTGCTCTGCTAACGGGGTCGGGTGTCAGGGTCGCTAACTTGATTGATGTATGTCATCGTGTCCCAACTCCACACATTGTTGCTCTGCTAACGGGGTCGGGTGTCAGGGTCGCTTACTTGATTGATGTATGTCATCGTGTCCCAACTCCACACATTGTTGCTCTGCTAACGGGGTCGGGTGTCAGGGTCGCTAACTTGATTGATGTATGTCATCGTGTCCCAACTCCACACATTGTTGCTCTGCTAACGGGGTCGGGTGTCAGGGTCGCTAACTTGATTGATGTATGTCATCGTGTCCCAACTCCACACATTGTTGCTCTGCTAACGGGATCGGGTGTCAGGGTCGCTAACTTGATTGATGTATGTCATCGTGTCCCAACTCCACACATTGTTGCTCTGCTAACGGGGTCGGGTGTCAGGGTCGCTAACTTGATTGATGTATGTCATCGTGTCCCAACTCCACACATTGTTGCTCTGCTAACGGGATCGGGTGTCAGGGTCGCTAACTTGATTGATGTATGTCATCGTGTCCCAACTCCACACATTGTTGCTCTGCTAACGGGGTCGGGTGTCAGGGTCGCTAACTTGATTGATGTATGTCATCGTGTCCAAACTCCACCCATTGTTGTTCTTCTAACGGGGTCGGGTGTCAGGGTCGCTAACTTGATTGATGTATGTCATCGTGTACCAACTCCACACATTGTTGCTCTGCTAACGGGATCGGGTGTCAGGGTCGCTAATTAGATTGATGTATGTCATCGTGTCCCAACTCCACACATTGTTGCTCTGCTAACGGGGTCGGGTGTCAGGGTCGCTAACTTGATTGATGTATGTCATCGTGTCCAAACTCCACCCATTGTTGTTCTTCTAACGGGGTCGGGTGTCAGGGTCGCTAACTTGATTGATGTATGTCATCGTGTCCCAACTCCACACATTGTTGTTCTTCTAACGGGGTCGGGTGTCAGGGTCGCTAACTTGATTGATGTATGTCATCGTGTCCCAACTCCACACATTGTTGCTCTGCTAACGGGATCGGGTGTCAGGGTCGCTAATTAGATTGATGTATGTCATCGTGTCCCAACTCCACACATTGTTGCTCTGCTAACGGGGTCGGGTGTCAGGGTCGCTAACTTGATTGATGTATGTCATCGTGTCCCAACTCCACACATTGTTGCTCTGCTAACGGGATCGGGTGTCAGGGTCGCTAATTAGACTGATGTATGTCATCGTGTCCCAACTCCACACATTGTTGTTCTTCTAACGGGGTCGGGTGTCAGGGTCGCTAACTTGATTGATGTATGTCATCGTGTCCCAACTCCACACATTGTTGCTCTGCTAACGGGATCGGGTGTCAGGGTCGCTAATTAGATTGATGTATGTCATCGTGTCCCAACTCCACACATTGTTGCTCTGCTAACGGGGTCGGGTGTCAGGGTCGCTAACTTGATTGATGTATGTCATCGTGTCCCAACTCCACACATTGTTGCTCTGCTAACGGGATCGGGTGTCAGGGTCGCTAATTAGATTGATGTATGTCATCGTGTCCCAACTCCACACATTGTTGCTCTGCTAACGGGATCGGGTGTCAGGGTCGCTAACTTGATTGATGTATGTCATCGTGTCCCAACTCCACACATTGTTGCTCTGCTAACGGGATCGGGTGTCAGGGTCGCTAACTTGATTGATGTATGTCATCGTGTCCCAACTCCACACATTGTTGCTCTGCTAACGGGATCGGGTGTCAGGGTCGCTAATTAGATTGATGTATGTCATCGTGTCCCAACTCCACACATTGTTGCTCTGCTAACGGGGTCGGGTGTCAGGGTCGCTAACTTGATTGATGTATGTCATCGTGTCCCAACTCCACACATTGTTGCTCTGCTAACGGGATCGGGTGTCAGGGTCGCTAACTTGATTGATGTATGTCATCGTGTCCCAACTCCACACATTGTTGCTCTGCTAACGGGATCGGGTGTCAGGGTCGCTAATTAGATTGATGTATGTCATCGTGTCCCAACTCCACACATTGTTGCTCTGCTAACGGGATCGGGTGTCAGGGTCGCTAATTAGATTGATGTATGTCATCGTGTCCCAACTCCACACATTGTTGCTCTGCTAACGGGATCGGGTGTCAGGGTCGCTAATTAGATTGATGTATGTCATCGTGTCCCAACTCCACACATTGTTGCTCTGCTAACGATATCGGGTGTCAGGGTCGCTAATTAGATTGATGTATGTCATCGTGTCCCAACTCCACACATTGTTGCTCTGCTAACGGGATCGGGTGTCAGGGTCGCTAATTAGATTGATGTATGTCATCGTGTCCCAACTCCACACATTGTTGTTCTTCTAACGGGATCGGGTGTCAGGGTCGCTAACTTGATTGATGTATGTCATCGTGTCCCAACTCCACACATTGTTGCTCTGCTAACGGGATCGGGTGTCAGGGTCGCTAATTAGATTGATGTATGTCATCGTGTCCCAACTCCACACATTGTTGTTCTTCTAACGGGATCGGGTGTCAGGGTCGCTAACTTGATTGATGTATGTCATCGTGTCCCAACTCCACACATTGTTGCTCTGCTAACGGGATCGGGTGTCAGGGTCGCTAATTAGATTGATGTATGTCATCGTGTCCCAACTCCACACATTGTTGCTCTGCTAACGGGATCGGGTGTCAGGGTCGCTAATTAGATTGATGTATGTCATCGTGTCCCAACTCCACACATTGTTGCTCTGCTAACGGGATCGGGTGTCAGGGTCGCTAATTAGATTGATGTATGTCATCGTGTCCCAACTCCACACATTGTTGCTCTGCTAACGGGATCGGGTGTCAGGGTCGCTAATTAGATTGATGTATGTCATCGTGTCCCAACTCCACACATTGTTGCTCTGCTAACGGGATCGGGTGTCAGGGTCGCTAACTTGATTGATGTATGTCATCGTGTCCCAACTCCACACATTGTTGCTCTGCTAACGGGATCGGGTGTCAGGGTCGCTAACTTGATTGATGTATGTCATCGTGTCCCAACTCCACACATTGTTGCTCTGCTAACGGGATCGGGTGTCAGGGTCGCTAACTTGATTGATGTATGTCATCGTGTCCCAACTCCACACATTGTTGCTCTGCTAACGGGATCGGGTGTCAGGGTCGCTAACTTGATTGATGTATGTCATCGTGTCCCAACTCCACACATTGTTGCTCTGCTAACGGGATCGGGTGTCAGGGTCGCTAACTTGATTGATGTATGTCATCGTGTCCCAACTCCACACATTGTTGCTCTGCTAACGGGATCGGGTGTCAGGGTCGCTAACTTGATTGATGTATGTCATCGTGTCCCAACTCCACACATTGTTGCTCTGCTAACGGGATCGGGTGTCAGGGTCGCTAACTTGATTGATGTATGTCATCGTGTCCCAACTCCACACATTGTTGCTCTGCTAACGGGATCGGGTGTCAGGGTCGCTAACTTGATTGATGTATGTCATCGTGTCCCAACTCCACACATTGTTGCTCTGCTAACGGGATCGGGTGTCAGGGTCGCTAACTTGATTGATGTATGTCATCGTGTCCCAACTCCACACATTGTTGCTCTGCTAACGGGATCGGGTGTCAGGGTCGCTAACTTGATTGATGTATGTCATCGTGTCCCAACTCCACACATTGTTGCTCTGCTAACGGGATCGGGTGTCAGGGTCGCTAACTTGATTGATGTATGTCATCGTGTCCCAACTCCACACATTGTTGCTCTGCTAACGGGATCGGGTGTCAGGGTCGCTAACTTGATTGATGTATGTCATCGTGTCCCAACTCCACACATTGTTGCTCTGCTAACGGGATCGGGTGTCAGGGTCGCTAACTTGATTGATGTATGTCATCGTGTCCCAACTCCACACATTGTTGCTCTGCTAACGGGATCGGGTGTCAGGGTCGCTAACTTGATTGATGTATGTCATCGTGTCCCAACTCCACACATTGTTGCTCTGCTAACGGGATCGGGTGTCAGGGTCGCTAACTTGATTGATGTATGTCATCGTGTCCCAACTCCACACATTGTTGCTCTGCTAACGGGATCGGGTGTCAGGGTCGCTAACTTGATTGATGTATGTCATCGTGTCCCAACTCCACACATTGTTGCTCTGCTAACGGGATCGGGTGTCAGGGTCGCTAACTTGATTGATGTATGTCATCGTGTCCCAACTCCACACATTGTTGCTCTGCTAACGGGATCGGGTGTCAGGGTCGCTAACTTGATTGATGTATGTCATCGTGTCCCAACTCCACACATTGTTGCTCTGCTAACGGGATCGGGTGTCAGGGTCGCTAACTTGATTGATGTATGTCATCGTGTCCCAACTCCACACATTGTTGCTCTGCTAACGGGATCGGGTGTCAGGGTCGCTAACTTGATTGATGTATGTCATCGTGTCCCAACTCCACACATTGTTGCTCTGCTAACGGGATCGGGTGTCAGGGTCGCTAACTTGATTGATGTATGTCATCGTGTCCCAACTCCACACATTGTTGCTCGTGATGATAACCACTGTATTGACTGCTCCAGGGTCCAGGGTCCACGGTCCAGGGTCCATTGAAAACAGACGACCGACATATAACTGGAATATTGCCGAGTACGGCATTAGAGAACAAACACGCAGTTAGCGTATTCATCCCCATGCCATCTTTCACAAACACATGCAAAGGCAAGAACAGTCTTCACCTGAAAAACATAACTGTGGCTACTGACGCGTGAAATTTGGAAATGTCTTCCACATAAAACATTTCGAAAGCTTTACTGAGGCATCGAATGATGTGAATATAAACCACACAATAACCATAATGATAAGAAATCACTTCTAAAAGCAGAAAGTACATTGTACGATTTTAAGTGTATCATGAGCTTGTGTTTAAGAATCACTGTTTAATAGCGAGGACACCAGGTGTTCGCAAAGGGTGTGCATACCCTTCCCCAGGGGTGACGCTCGTCACAAACACATTCAAGGGCAAGTCAGCTGCTCACCTTCAACTAAATATGGGATCATGTGGTACAGGGAATGGTACCAGTCGTTATAACCCTATTCAAACATTTTTAGCAACAATCACATGCCGCTCTTTGAAATCTTCATTGAAAAGGCAGGCTCGATTGTACTTCAAACCTAATGTAATCACCAAAGGCTGGAGCCGCTGGAATATTGCTCGACATAAAGGAAAAGTTGACTTTTGAAAAGTTAAAGTGATACCTCTTGTTCTACAATCCTGTGGATACTTTACTGTAACTTGACTGCACCAATCTAAACATGAACCAAATGTCACTGTTCTTTTTTATTCACGGAACGTTGAAGGTAATTGTCTATTTGACAATTATTGATCGATATCAGATCATCAATATACATGAAAATTAAGTTATTAAATTTCTTGGCCACATCTTCCTGTGTTCCCATTCATCTGCATAAGAAACAGATCAGCAAGGAGGTGAGAACAACTGGTGCCCATGGCGATGCCAACTTCTTGTATAAATGTCGGATCATCAGAAGGGACGGTCGGGTAGCCTAGTGGTTAAAGCGTTCGCTCGTCACGCCGAAGACCCGGCTCGATTCCCGACATGGGTACAATGTTGGAAGCCCATGTCCCGCCTCGATATTACTGGAATATTGCTTAAAGCGGCGTTAAACCAAACTCACTCACTCACTCACTACTGTAAAGAAAGTTATCAACAAGAAGAAGAAGAAGATGGAGGATCGGTCAGTTTACTTGGGGAAGGAGTCATTGCCGATCTCGTGGAAGGTCAGGTCTATACGTACTTAGGGATTCAGGTTAAGAGTCAAACTCCAGAATACCTTCTTTGAGAGGCATTTAGAAGTTTGAGTACTGAGTAAGGATAAGACATATGAATGAACAACTTCTTTATTACAATTAGGAACGACGTTTCGGTGTAGGTCCTAAGATCGTTATCAAGCAAGTGATGGACAGAGTGTGTTGGTAAGTATATATACGGGTAGAAGGCAGTGTGTACACAGTACAGTAGATTTAAGGTGTAGTACTCTGGAGTGGAGAAGCCTGTTATGTACCCAAAAGGGTGAAGCAGGTAATATAAGCAAAAGGATTATGACTGCTTGGGGTCTTTGATGATTTGATGGTGCGCCTGGGGTATGTAATAGCTTACATTGATGATGGTTGATGATTGGAGTCTTTTGATGTCGATGGCTTCTTGTAGTTTTCGGATTTTGAAGTCTTTGAGGTTGGTGGTGAGGGTTTTGAATTTGTCCCACTGGATGCTGTGGCTTGGGTTGTCACGGATGTGGTCTGATAACGCTGACTTAGTGTCATCTTTGGAGACTGAGCTTTGATATTCTATAATTCGGGTTTTGAGGGGCCAAGATGTTTCGCCAATATAAGGCTGTCCACAATTGCACGGAATGTGGTACACTGATCCTGATGGTCCCAGCTTGTGGCTGGATGGTAGGTTTCCTGTGGCTTTTATTGTGTTCTGAATGTTGTGACTTCTCTTGAACACGACATCAATGTTGGCCTGTTTCGACAGTATCAATATCAAGAGTTGTGATCCCGATGTGACCCCGATATGTTCCCGATATGATCCCGATATTATGGGTCATATTTCAATAACTGACATGTTTATATCTTTTCAGGTGTCATCAAGGCTGCTATATCACAATAGTAATATCACCGTATGTAATGTAACTGTTTCGGTTATTGTAAAACACTTTATATCTAAAAACAGTTCTTTAGTTATTCCCGAGTGCCTTATTCATGGTATGTGATCGCAACCCTCTTCCGATTTTGCAATTGCACCTGAGGCATTCAATATATGTATCATGTTTACTCCATCCCCTGTATACAAGTTGGGGATTCAGTATTTACTCGGCCCGTGTACCTAGTGGACTCAAACATGCCCTACCCTCTTCCCATGATGTTGCAACGGGATTCAATGCATGCAGGCGTTTTCCTAGTATGCATGAACACGTGGTGGATTCAGTCGATAGCCCGGACTCCTTCAGTATTGCATTTGCATCAAGGAAATTAATACCTTCTATTGTTAGGTAAGTGTTCAAGCATGTAGATAGTATAAAAAATGAAAAGGCGTCAGAAATAAGAATGATTCATACCAGGCACTTTTATCATAGCTGATCTTGAAATACTAGAAATATTGCGATTTAACGCCCACAAAGACGTATCGCAATCTGATACAAACATAAACTATTGGCAATATTGTTTTGAGTTGAGAAGAGGCACATTTGACATGACAGTATTCAGTAGATAATTAAAGTGCTCTGTAATCCCCGGTACCACCATATAGTTGGCATTTGTAAAGCGCAATTGTTTACGAGAATCAATATTTCAGTTACCACGAATGTGAAGTAATTTCTCGTGATTTCTATGAGAGTGTTTAACCTAAAGTCTTTCAGTTCACAGTTTTACGCCATAGGTAACGCTCGTTCTGTAGTAGAGCAGACAACTGTTCATTATATGGCTTGTAGAACCTATCGAGAACCTCCCTTGTCGACGTCCACATGTCACCAAACTTTCTACTGGATGCTTGACGTTTATTTTGGATTGCGGAATTAGCTATTGATGTAATCTTCTTCTGGGAAAGTGGCACTGAAACATAAGATGGCCAGGTTACGAGCTCTGTGAATTGAATCGTTACGTTGGTGCATGTATCATCTTTGTACATACGCACGTGGTTTTCATCTTATATGAACGATTGAATTGTTATATCTATGTATGTGATATACAAGGCATATGAGTGGCAAAATGTTCGGAGACATATAATTTAGTAACACTGAATCCGTTGTTTAGAGGAGGATATTGTCAAACGATTTGGAACACCTGGTTTCCTGACTGAAAGCTGATGAGGATCAGGTTCTGTCATGTTGTCCTCAGGTTTGTTTGCGTATGCTGCAGGAAGTGACATATCTTCATTTCCTTCGGTGAGATACTCATGATCACCCAACTCTCGTCTTATAGCAAGTGGACCCGTGCAGATCCGGGGTAGAATAGGTTTTCAGCAACCCATGCTTGCCATAAAAGGCGACTATGCCGATAGAGGGCACTAACGGGGTCGGATGGTCAGGCTCGCTGACTTGGTTGATGCATGTCATCGCATCCGAGAGGCGTGGATCGATGTTCACGATGTCAATCGCTGGATTGTCTGGTTCAGACTCCATTATTTACACACTGCCGTCATATAGCTGGAATATTGCTGAGTGCGGCGTTGAACAATAAACAAACAAACTAGTGAGTGAGTGGGTGAGTTGGGTTTAAAGACGCTTTGACTTATTGAAAGTGATACTGAATGTGCGAGTTTAGTCCAGCCTGTCATTAATCATCGCATCCTAGCTATGGGACTGCTCAGGTAATGTGGCGCCGTGTCCGACCCGTGTGACTCCAAGTGTCATCAGATTAAGATATAGAAAATACACACTTCACAGTTTATGAAAGATGAACAAAATATATTTCAACTTGGAATGTATTTGTGCGTGTGTATGAAATATGAATATGCGTTTTGTTCACAGCTAGCGTTAGGATTGTTTCCTAAATGCATTGCTATTCAACACGATTTGGCGGATTCAAATAAACAAGTTCTCACTGAGGTCGAGGAAAGTGAAAACCTGCTGGAGGTGTTCTTCTACTTTGTTTTTGTAGTCTTCGAATCTGAGGATGAGCATCTGCTCCGAGGGGTATACTTTCATCCAGTCTGTGACAAATATGGAATATAATCCTCTTCTGAGGTCGATCTGTAACATGCCATGATACTCTGAAAGATGAAGCTCAGAAAGCAGATAAGCGTGTGAAGATGTTGACCAAGAACTTGAATGTTGAGTATTGGGTGCATCTGTTCCTAGGCAAAGACGCCTAGCATACAATACATGTAGTATAATTATTTTAGGCATATGAAGATGAAGAAATCATACCCAAAGTGTCTAAGTACCTTTTTCGTAGGTACAGATGAAGACGTGTAGTTGTAAGCGCATCTCCGGGGCGTGTTGGTTTTGAGACAGTCCTGGTACTCTGCCACCTCCCGCATCACCAGCTGGTGGAACTCCCCCTTATACGCCCTTTCTTTACTTATTCGCTCCACGTGGAAGTAGTAGGAGTAAAGTCTGCAACCGTAACAACAGACACGCATCAGGAAGTGCATGATTTGCATTCACGGTTGTATGTAGGAATGCTTCAAAGGAATTATCAAACATACTTCTTCTCTCTAAACTAAATCACGGAGATGAGAATGAGTTTAACAATGCTCAGGGCGACGTGTCAATAATATTAGGACCTGCATATGTGCTAAGCGAGTTCAGACGTTTGGTTCTGTTACGAAACATACGAGCACGAGTTTAAATGAATAGATAGGGGATTGGGACAAATTCTAAATATGTGATTAGAACGCCAGCACATCGTTGAACAGCTAAAGGGGAGACCCATCCCGGCAGAGTCGTGCCCGTGGGTCAGCTGGGTTATAACGCTGCCTGGTACATGATCCGCTCCACACCAGTCACCTGTCAGTGGGATTGCGGAGAATTATGATGATCTTCGTGTTTGGATTCAGGTGGTGGATAATGTCAGCATTAGTGACACATGGCTCCGTGCACCCCTCGTTGCCTGGCAACAGGTCCCACAATCGATTAATCGACAAATAGCTTGGAGTAGCTTCCCCTGAAAAATAATTAGTCCGTGTTCAATAAAAACATATTCGTAATTAATAAAGCGATTTCAACATCCCACGCGTCTCCAACAGGTAGGAATGACATGCGTCCAGTGCGGGCGATTCCTGATATTGTCTTGCCGTGACTGTGGCAACAGTTAGCTACATAATATAGCTCAGGACCTAATCCCTCGGCTACAACTGATTCAGAACACTTAAGCTTTGACAGCTTCACTCCAGCACATCAGTGTCGGCAAGTGAGAGCAGGAGAGGACTTTAAGATGCTGTCCTTGACGTGTGAACGGCTCTGCTTCTGGCTACTTCTGTGACCTACTCACTGAATCCTGCCACATAAGGGTCTTGCTTTCAGGACCTAAGCATCTTCTTGAAGTCCCCGGATGGACACTTTAATCATGTGGCCTTCGATCCTTCAGTCTAGGAGCAGTCAGGAAGAGGAACACTCATCCAGACTATCCTCGGATAACGCAAACCCATTCTGCTTTCAAGCGCAAATTATGACTTATCTTTTTAACGTCTCTTTAAACTAACATTGTATGCGACATCAGAATGTTATCGATTTGGAATTAGGCGCTTTTTAAATGGACATTTTTTATTGGTTAGATCAACCTAGGTTACGTCAACTTTTTGCATAAATTTCGGAATTTGAAATTGCAAATACATAGCTCGTTTATGAGACCACTACCCTTTACATAGGTGTTTGTGCGAAATAAACACACCGGCATGAACTTCACATGGATACGAAAAGGGGTCAATCCCAATTTATCATCCCAAATTTGCTCCCACAGGAGATATGGCTTGGGTGAGATCAAGCGTTGTGTACATTGTAGATGTTGCTGCAATATAATCGCATCACAATGCTTTGCAGACCATTGTGTTGTCATTGTTACCATGACGTCACAATCAAATGACATCACGAATGGCTCTGCTGCCGAAGCTGTTAGCAGTACCTTTTACATTTAAGACACAACAGCTTATTCCTGTCTACAAACTTAAAAAGTTGGAAGAATGATGTTGGATGATAAAAAAATTCTCACCCTCGTGTCTTTTGATATCAAATATATCAACACTCGTCGATAAAAGTGGAAGAAAACCCTTTTTATTTTCATCAACGCGTGTTGATATATTTGATATCAAATAACACTCGGATTAGATTCTCCATTTCTTACACACCTGTGGGTGAGAAACCCATTTGAGATAACTGGTATCAAAAATTTGGGTGAGATCGAATTCCAGGCCCGTGATTGGTTACTCCATGGTGATGACATGAGGTCAGATGATAACGGACTACTTTCCTGAGTGTAAGTCAATCTGAGAGGCTTGTGCTTCAGTCGAATGTTCACCTGCGTCTGCATTGAACCACAGGACTGTGTAAAAATAAACAACCTCGTCCTCGTCTGCGAGTTTGTTATTATGATCAGTTACATTATCTGTTGTTATGTCAACGTTATCGTTTTTCAGAGTGTAAACCCCCTGGATGCCACAGCGACAAATATGTCCCCCCTCTTCAACCCTCACTTCTAAGTCGAATAAGATTCAAAATACATCACGCAAACTAATACACTTCACAATGTATTCACCCTTCTGTTTATCATTTAATTTCATTATAGGCAAATCAAAATTTCTGAAAGTGACTTCTGAAAATTACTCGAATAACTAAAGTAGGGAAATAGCATATTAGTGATCACGGGTATCAAATCACTCATGATAGTTCTGAAACGTCGCTGATATATAATCGGATTGAATGCGAAGTGTACATTCCGCCATATTGGATTGTGTTCACAAAATGCCGGTTATGAGACGCCTTTTCTATAAGGTATATTTCAAACTCAGCTGCTATACATGCATCCCTGAATTCCTCATACATTTTAGAAACAAGTGACAAATGGTCTTTGTCACCAATTCAAATAATCTAGATGAAAACATGCGAAATAAATTAGGCATGGAAACGAAAACTGTACTTGCTGAAATGTAAAAAAGCAAAATTCAGATTTTACACTGTGTAGCATTTTTAGAGGCACTTTCGTTTAATTGTTGCATACATTGGCTCGATCATGCGTTTGAGATTATTCATGGGAAGAATATCGTTGCCCTAATTATGGAATTACACATATATACATTACAATGATGTGGTAAATTCAACAGAAGCCGTAAAAGTTTCCGTCCTGTGTGACGCTATGACTGATGCTAAATCATGCTCAACGATGACGGTAGTTATTTGCATTTCTGACCAATTCTCTTTGTTACATTGGAAAACATGGTAAACAAATAACAGTAGGCAGATTGTCAGAATGTTTTTGATTACTTATGTGACACATTTATGTATTACGATCCCTCAATCAACGAAAACCCTCCTCTAGAAACCCCGCGTACTGTTGTCAGTGAAGAAGCCATTTTGTAAAAGTCGGTCAAAGGTAGTGATGTCATACGGAAGTAAACATTGTTTTAACTCGGCACCAAACGCGTTCTTTTTTTTGTATAGTTTGCATTATCATCAATGCCTGGATAATCCGCAGATATGGCGGAAACCTTATTGTGTAGGGTCACATTATTTCTGAGTAGTAAGCAGTACATAGGATGACGTCGCTTATGACAGTGGTGTTATATATTAATGCGCTACTGCGATCATGAGAATAGACAAAATTGATCAAATCGATGCTAAAAAGGTGCGATTTTCGGGTGTGTAAGAAACAGATTACTGCACTCGTGCCTGTCAGATACCATTGATCTTACAACTCGTAAGTGTGTAAGTGTAGTAATCTCAATATCTAAAACAGAACTATGAAAAATTATGATCAGACCTCAAAGACAAAGTGGTTTACCTATTATAGCTTTATCCCGCAATCCTTGTCTGATACTATTGGCACTCTTTTGAAAGTAGTTCACGTACGTGTTGACGGGAGAACAAAACTGGTCTGAAACGATAAAATATAATTATTTATTAATTACAGCAGCCAACAAGCTCAGCTCTAGAGCTTTCATATGAAGTTGTTTGTCGATTCGTCATTTACTCATGTAAGAGATGGGGGTAGGGATATATACGTTGATGGTTATACGTTGAGCAAATGTTGACAGCTCGTAGATAGATCAGCTAGAGAAACGTACTTGTTCGCACGCGGCTAACCCACTGCGTCTCCTTCACCATGGTCGGTACTGCGTGTGGGTGCATGAGAAGTTTACTGAAGAGATCAGTTGTTCCACATTTGGCCTGACCCACTATCTGGAAATACGGCAGGCATCGCAGGATCCTCTTGTTGCTCCTGAGGTCTCTGTGCGCTTGTCGCAGTGGTTTCCGTGCGTCTTCCATCAGATCAACACAGTTGCTCTCATCAAGTGATGTTTCCCACCAGCATGGATTTTTAAATGCTTGGTTGAATGTAAACATCGACTGCAATGAAACATTCAATGCCAGAAAGCAAGGAGTCATCATCATCATATACCATCATCATAATTATAAGTAAAAGCATAAATGCAGAAAAGAAGGTTCGGATGATCCTGGCACAGTCAGGCTGGTTAGGCTCATCATCAGCTCAGGGCCCTTGCCCCCTTTACACGCAGCCCAGACAGCGAATGGGACTTCTCCCAGGAAGCGCTGACTGGTCGAACAGCTTTTCGTACTCTCTCAATGTCAGTCAACAGATTGGGAGGTATCAAACCTAAGGCACCGAGACCATTGGGGAGTTGGGAAACTTGGCACTTAGGAAGCGTAAGCTTCGTAAGCGAGGCCCGCATAGTTGCCATATTTTTCCCGAATCTTGTTAAAGTAGTCCGCCTAGTGTATATACCGTCATTACGTACTTCCAGCCTAACCTAAGGGTACATCTGTACATGCATCCATCATTTGTTAAAGTAGTCCGCCTAGTGTATATACTGCCATTACGTACTTCAAGCATAACCCAAGGGTACATCTATACATGCATCCGTCAGTTGTCAGTTGTTAAAGAAGTCCGCCTAGTGTATACACTGTCATTACGTACTTCAAGCGTAACCCAAGGGTATATCTGTACATGCATCCGTCAGTTGTCAGTTGTTAAAGAAGTCCGCCTAGTGTATATCCTGTCATTACGTACTTCAAGCGTAACCTA
Source organism: Haliotis rufescens (assembly GCF_023055435.1). Taxonomy (NCBI): domain Eukaryota; kingdom Metazoa; phylum Mollusca; class Gastropoda; order Lepetellida; family Haliotidae; genus Haliotis; species Haliotis rufescens. The sequence goes on along the minus strand of NW_025963957.1, from coordinate 7,514,776 downwards.
AGGGTACATCTGTACTTGCATCCATCAGTTGTTAAAGTAGTCCGCCTAGTGTATAAACCGTCATTACGTACTTCCAGCCTAACCTAAGGGTACATCTGTACTTGCATCCATCAGTTGTCAGTTGTTAAAGAAGTCCGCCTGGTGTATATACCGTCATTACGTACTTCCAGCCTAACCTAAGGGTACATCTGTACTTGCATCCATCAGTTGTCAGTTGTTAAAGAAGTCCGCCTGGTGTATATACCGTCATTACGTACTTCCAGCCTAACCTAAGGGTACTTGCATCCATCAGTTGTCAGTTGTTAAAGTAGTCCGCCTGGTGTATATACCGTCATTACGTACTTTCAGCCTAACCTAAGGGTACATCTGTACATGCATCCATCATTTGTCAGTTGTTAAAGTAGTCCGCCAGGACACCGTCCTTGCTAACTTCCAGTGTAAATCTGTTGTACACTTGCAGGCAAGCCTTCACAAAATATATATTCTTTTACTTCGACTTGACAGTGTGAGATTGTGGGTAGTGAAAATGTCAGTGTAACTACTATATCTCACCGTGTTCATGATGTCAAGTGCTTTTCGTTTCTGCTGATCGTACAAGTAAGGCAGCATGGGCTTTGATGCAGCATGGCCAGGACTGGACCTCTGTCCCGAAAGCGTGGAAAACGATATGTTATGGATGATACTGTCGTTTAAGAGCGCAACGACCAACAAAGACACGAGGACGAGAAGGCCCAGACATGTGAGGTTCAGATGCACTCTTCCCAGCATGGCGCGATACAGTAAGGCGCTGAACAGTCGGACCTGTACTCTGTCAGTGTGTGGATTTCTCGAGCTAATCCAACAGACGTTGTAAAGGAATCGATAACGTCAATCAATATGAAACATAGTGTTTTTACTTCAATGTACAGGTGATGCAGTTATTCTTAAGAAATAAGAAAGGAAACAGTTGTATTGAAATCGATTGTATTTGCCGTAAACTGTTTGTATTGCCGTAACCTGTTTGTATTGCCGTAAACTATTTGTATTGCCGTAAATTGTTTGTATTGCCGTAAACTGTTTGTATTGCCGTAAACTGTTTGCATTGCCGTAACCTGTTTTGTCAGGCAACACACATACTTTGTACCGCATGTTTTGTGGGAGGCGGGTGCTGTCCTGTAGGTCAGGACACACTTGCCCATTTGCGCAGGCACCTGGTTTCATCACTGATTTTCAATTATCAGTTTGGAGAGAAGCAAACTGTGTTTTCAATGTGGAGCTGGGTTACCTGCAGATTTAACAGCGCTAAATTGAATTTGGAACCGAACGCCGAGTTCAGTATTTTGAGTGGATTGTCGACATGAAGTACGGAAGTATCACCGACAAGAACCTTTAACAAAATTTGGCGCTCTCTTTATATATACTCAATCAGTTTGTTTACACAGTAATACTTCACTCGAACATATGACAGGCATTGAAAGCAAATAAGCACGACAACTTGGTAAGCGAACATGAGGTGGACACCCCTAAAGAAAACTAAGCAAGCCTTGAAATGCTTTTTTTCTACACCGCTCGTCACCATCGTGACGTCATAATGCCGTTCATTGTAAGGCACACGATACGACGTCACAGTCGTACATTGTATATAGAAAAGCGCCAAATTCTAAGTTCTCTTATCCCCTCAAAACTTTAGATACATTCTCTCTGTCGATTGCTATCTTATTTCTTCTTTTTTTGCACGAAAAGTACTGACACACATCCATTGAATATTGCAATAACCGCATTTTTGCATCTTGTAGCCTATAATTACAAATATAATTATTTAAATATGCTTATCGACAATGACTAAGGAAAAGTACTTTTCCATGAGTATTAGCTATGCTTGGAAGTCAAATTGGCTATTTCAATCAGAGGGGGTTTATTGTGATTTTACAACCTCTGATTGACCAGTCAGAATCGAGTAATTTCCAAATTCATGGTAGAATTTATATTACTCCCAGTGGAATAATCGAGATAATCGAGACTAGTTGTTCTCTGACGATGACTATATGTATTATGTATGTCAGTGAAATGCTTTTCCACCATAATGTTACATGCTTTATGTTTCATGTTTATTAATTGTATATAATTACAACCTGGTTGAAACCTAATACATGGACTTACACCTTCAATGTATGATTGTGATAGCATCAAATCAAAGGACATAATACGGAGCCAACCATTTCATATTATGGCGGGGAGGGGTTGGGAGGATGCTGGGATTTTGTCCCGAGATTATATATTTTTCAGCTTCAGCGTCAAAACCGTGTATTTAGCATAATTATATTTTTCAAGAATTTTTAGGGACAATTTATTTTATGCCCTGCCCACCCGAAGCATAAAATGGTCAGTCCCTATATAGCGTATCTGCTACACTATCAGCGGATCCTGGTACTCTAAGGGAACGCAACTCTGCACTTAAACCCCTACATGAACACAGAGCCTCAGTGAAACCTGCAGCCAGACTGAACCCCCAAACAATACAATGAAATATAAGCGACAAAAATCGTTTCACAACGACGCGAAATCTCTACTAAAAGTACATTGTACAAAAGCACCTTTTACATCATAACAAATACACTATGTACATTCTCACGCAGACAGTTACATTATGCCATATGCAAAGCGACAAAACCTAAATTTATCTTATTTTATGCAATATTCTGATCCTAAAATATATACCTGCAGATGTTTGTCTGTTGTATCACCAACGTTATGTCCATACTACACGATCAATGCTCCACACTCCCAATACCACTGAGTACATACAATGTACTTGTTAAAAACGTCAGCATATATTTCGTCATCGTGTCTAATTAAAGGAGTGATTAACAGCAATTCCTTCTTACAGCAATAGATATATTAAATATGCTGTTCGTATAAATAAAGAAAAACATTTCCATAATCACAAGAGCATGTGTTTATGAATCACCATCAGTGATGATGCCAGGTCTTCGCGCAAACGTGAGCGAATCCTGCAACACCGAAGGCACACGTCACAAACTCATGCAAAGGCAAGTCAATTGTTTGTCTGAAAACAACGCGGGGACATATAGTAAAAGTCACCATATGGAATTGCATCGGACATGTAAGTTATACTGAGGCCTTGAATGTTATAACCTTATACGGTATAGTATAACTTCTGAAGATAGATATGTCTGTCTGTTTGTTGTTTAACGCCGCACTAGGCAATATTCCAGCTATATGCCGGCGGTCTGTAAATAATCGAGTCTGGACCAGACAATCCAGTGAATGACATCAAGAGCATCGATCCACGCTATTGGACATCAGACATCAGTTCAGACATCCCACGTAAATGAACCATGTATGTGAATCAAAGCTACGTGACATGCCCGCCCCTTTATTAACAGGTTGTTTTTTCGAGCAAATTGTTTTCCTATATACAAAAGAAAAACGCACACTGACCATTTGATTAAATTTGGTATGAGGTTTGTAAATGTATATTCCCTGTTCTGAAACATTTTGAACTGATGATATATATTAAAGTAAGGGGAAATTACTCATTATGGGTACATCTGAAAGTGGCATGCTTTCGCTAAAGTGTGACACCTCTCATTAATGTATGCATAAGCAGACAGGCAACGTGTACAACCCGAGAGGCACTTGGCAAATTGTTAGTTTGTACTGTATCGAGTACCACTAACACCTGGTATCGCCACTGCAGTAGTCACGTTCAAACCATTTAATCATTTGTTGTTTCCCTTAGGTTGTGATAACTTCAGTTCCCTGTGTTGTGGTAGAAATATGACATGTTACTGGATATGCATAATTTGTATACAATAACCACAACGTTGAAGTAGAGTAGCGTACATCCTTTATTCACAACATTAAAGTTCCCATCTTCAACCACAACACGCGTACAGATTGGCATGACCAAGCAGCCGAGTGTGAACACAACACATGGATTATTTGTCAACCGGAAACAGAAAAGAGGCATACATAACCCATAACACCATACCGACTATTGTGGTTCTGTAGAAGCGCTGCGTGTCCGACACACTTCTTCCATGAGTAGTAAACCTATGTGTTTACCTACATAGCGAATGCATGCCATATTGATGATATACAATACTTCAATTCTCACACACACCTGGTGTCATCACTGAAAGTCCAATCATGTATATACAAATAATCAGTCTTTTCATATAATGGGTTACTAGGTTTCTCGGCAGGATAAAGCCAACGGATAAAAAACGATATCCGTTGGGGTCATATGCGGATAGAGATGAAAATATCAAAGGTCAAGTAGGACTACTTTCACTGTTTATAAACAAACATGGCGTCGCCCTCGTCAATCGGCGATCGAGTCAGAATTAACCATCGGGAATCTGGATAAACTACAGGGATAATTGCTATCATTATGAAAAGAACAGTCTAATATACTGAAAATCAGTGTCCAACTGTGACGTAGCTAAGGCATTTTATAAGTTTTGGCAACTTTGGAGATATAAATTTCGAAACAATTTTGCGAGGGCACGAGGCCTAGCCAAGCGGGATCAGTAGCCATATCTGTGCTTTTAGACCTTCTCCCCAAATTAAAATAGTTGGATTTTGCCGAAATATGTTTGAATTGTTACCTTGTTTCGTTTAGTCGCTGTGTGTACATCTGATTGCACTTCTTAACGTAATGACAGGACAGACCGACTGTCAACAACGTCTGAACGTGGCCGTGACGTCTCATAGACTAGGGTTAGAGTAGCTTCCCTTTGATAAAGGGCAGTTACTCTAGCGGACAGACCGATGGATTGCCGCGAAAGGCAATTAAAAACAACTGTTGTTTTGCGAATATGTTGCTTCGCCACTGTACAAGAAACAGATTTCAGTTGGAACTATATTGGCTACTGTCACTGTCCGACTGACACATCACTTACCCTGTGACGTAATAAATATTAATGCGCCCATTCCAGGAAAACTCGCAATATTTTGGTAATGTTTGTGAGAGAGGGAAAGCGATTTTAAAGCACAGAATTAAAGAATGACATTATATGATAAAGAGGTTATCACGATCGCTAAATACAATGTTTATTCCTAATGCAGGATATTTACCATCCCCAAACACACTCGCGTGATAACCTCTATCTATTACTGGAGTCTCCTTACTTGAGATCTATGTATCGCATGCTACTGTAAATGGATAATTTGCATTTAGTTTGATCCACACAAAGCGGACAGTCTCCCATCACTGCGTGTTAGAGTATTTAAAAGTAACAACAAATAAATTATAGGTCTCAAGGAAACATAAAAGTGGTTGGTTGGTTTGAAAAATATAAGCCTGAATTTTTATAAATACAAATCACCTTGCAACGGTGTCGTTTTTGTGGCAGGCATTTATTTCTAATGTCTGAAGCATAGTTATATTTTTCAAGAATTTTTAGGGACAATTTATTTAATGCCCTGCCCACCCGAAGCATAAAATGGTCAGTCCCTATATAGCGTATCTGCCACACTATCAGCAGATCCTGGCACTTTAAAGGAACGCAACTCTGCACTTAAGCCCCTACATGAACACAGAGCCTCTGTGAAACCTGCAGCCAGACTGAACCCCCAAACAATACAATGAAATATAAGCGACAAAAATCGTTTCACAACGACGCGAAATCTCTACTAAAAGTACATTGTACAAAAGCACTTTTTACATCATAACAAATACACTATGTACATTCTCACGCAGACAGTTACATTATGCCATATGCAAAGCGGCAAAACCTAAATTTATCTTATTTTATGCAATATTCTGATCCGAAAATATATACCTGCAGATGTCTGTCTGTTGTATCGCCCACGTTATGTCCATACTACACGATCAATGCTCCACACTCCCAATACCACTGAGTACATACAATGTACTTGTTAAAAACGTCAGCATATATTTCGTCATCGTGTCTAATTAAAGAAGTGATTAACAGCAATTCATTCTTACAGCAATAGATATATTAAATATGCTGTTCGTATAAATAAAGAAAAACATTTCCATAATCACAAGAGCATGTTTTTATGAATCACCATCAGTGATGATGCCAGGTCTTCGCGCAAAGGTGAGCGTATCCTGCAACACCGAAGGCACACGTCACAAACACATGCAAAGGCAAGTCAATTGTTTGTCTGAAAACAACGCGGGAACATATAGTAAAAGTCAACATATGGAATTGCATCGGACATGTAAGTTATACTGAGGCCTTGAATGTTATAACCTTATACGGTATAGTATAACTTCTGAAGATAGATATGTCTGTCTGTTTGTTGTTTAACGCCGCACTAGGCAATATTCCAGCTATATGCCGGCGGTCTGTAAATAATCGAGTCTGGACCAAACAATCCAGTGAATGACATCATGAGCATCGATCCACGCTATTGGACATCAGACATCAGTTCAGACATCCCACGTAAATGAACCATGTATGTGAATCAAAGCTACGTGACATGCCCGCCCCTTTATTAACAGGTTGTTTTTTCGAGCAAATTGATTTCCTATATACAAAAGAAAAACGCACACTGACCATTTGATTAAATTTGGTATGAGGTTTGTAAATGTATATTCCCTGTTCTGAAACATTTTGAACTGATGATATATATTAAAGTCAGGGGAAATTACTCATTATGGGTACATGTACATCTGAAAGTGGCATGCTTTCGCTAAAGTATGACACCTCTCATTAATGTATGCAGTAGCAGACAGGCCACGTACAGCCCGAGAGGCACTTGGCAAATTGTTAGTTTGTACTGTATCGAGTACCACTTACACCTGGTATCGCCACTGCAGTAGTCACGTTCAAACCATTTAATCATTTGTTGTTTCCCTTAGGTTGTGATAACTTCAGTTCCCTGTGTTGTGGTAGAAATATGACATGTTACTGGATATGCATAATTTGTATAAAATAAGCTTAACGTTGAATTAGAGTAGCGTACATCCTTTATTCATACATTAAAGTTCCCATCTTCAACCACAACACGCGCACAGATTGGCATGACCAAGCAGCCGAGTGTGAACACAACACATGGATTATTTGTCAACCGGAAACAGAAAAGAGGCATACATAACCCATAACACCATACCGACTATTGTGGTTCTGTAGAAGCGCTGCGTGTCCGACACACTTCTTCCATGAGTAGTAAACCTATGTGTTTACCTACATAGCGAATGCATGTCATATTGGTGATATACAATACTTCAATTCTCACACACACCTGGTGTCATCACTGAAAGTCCAATCATGTATATACAAATAATCAGTTCTATTACTGAAGTCTCCTTACTTGAGATCTATGTATTGCATGCTGCTGTAAATGGATAATTTGCATTTAGTTTGATCCACACAAAGCGGACAGTCTCCCATCACTGCGTGTTAGAGTATTTAAAAGTAACAAATAAATTACATGATATGTAAATTATACGATGACATGCATCAACCAAGTCAGCCAGCCTGACCACCCGATCCCGTTAGTCGCCTTTTACGACAAGCATAGTCGCCTTTTACGGCAAGCATGGGTTGCTGAAGACCTTTTCTACCCCGGAATCTTCACGGGTCTAAAAATATTTTCACTCATGGAATAAAAAAATATTGTGGTTATGTATAGGCGTAATTGATTATTAGTTTTTGTATCAAATAAAAACAGTAAATGCCTTTTGTGCCAGTTGATAAGAAAATTCCTTCCCATTTACCGAAGACCTGGTACCATTACATTCATGTAATCATCACCAGTAATGTGAACATGAAATAACATTAAACTGATCTGTAATTAAATGTATTGAGGGAAAAGGAACCTTCAGGGGTACCCACACAACACTTCATGACTGAAACTGTAAAGAAAAGAAAATACCCCCCTTGACAATCCGGTCACGCAGATAAATGCTCATGATGTCAATCATTGGTTTGTCTGGTTCGCACACGATTATGTACAAACCGCGGTCATATAGCTGTAATATATTAACACATTAATGTAAATACCAAATATGTACAACAATGTTCACGTATAACTTAGTTGGGGAGACCCTCTTCCACAACAGGTGTGTTCACTGGCAGATGTAGGCGGGATTTTCAGAAGCGAATGTTCGTTCATTACGTAATCGTATGTACATAATGTGTAACGTATGTAGTCGTATACATACTGAGTAATGTAGGTAATTGTATGTACATACTGAGTAATGTTAGTAATCGTATGTACATACTGAGTAATGTAAGCAATTGTATGTACATACTGAGTAGTGTAAGTAATCGTATGTACATACTGAGTAATGTAAGTAACTGTATGTACTTTCTGAGTAATGTAAGTAATCGCATGTACTTACTGAGTAATGTTAGTAATCGTATGTACATACTGAGTAATGTTAGTTATCGTATGTACATACTGATTAATGTAAGCAATAGTATGTACATACTGAGTAATGTTAGTGATCGTATGTACATACTGAGTAATGTAAGTAATCGTATGTACATACTGAGTAATGTAAGTAATCGTATGTACATAGTGAGTAATGTAAGTAATCGTATGTACAAAGAGAGTAATGTTAGTTATCGTATGTACATAGTGAGAAATGTTAGTTATCGAATGTACATACTGAGTAATGTTAGTTATCGTATGTACATACTGAGTAATGTAGGTAATCGTATGTACATACTGAGTAATGTTAGTGATCGTATGTACATACTGAGTAATGTTAGTAATCGTATGTACATACTGAGTAATGTTAGTAATCGTATGTACATACTGAGTAATGTTAGTAATTGTATGTACATACTGAGTAATGTAAGTAATTGTATGTACATACTGAGTAATGTAAGTAATCGTATGTACATACTGCGTAATGTTAGTAATCGTTTATACATACTGAGTAATGTTATTAATCGTATGTTCATACCGAGTAATGTTAGTAATCAGTATCAATCCAAACATGAGCGTGTTTCTATATGTTTGTATGACGTCTATTCTAACCGTGAGACTGCAAGGATAGGACGGATCATAAATACCGTCTCCGCTGCACGTGGTATCAGTCTCTCATGGCGTCATCTCAAGATTTCTGTATTTTGTATCCTAATCATTATAATCTGCCCCAGAAAATGTGCTGAACAACTTTGAAGAGTGGCTCTCTGGAAGTAATATAACACGTTAATGTTTAACACCAGGCGTTTTCTCTCACTACTTGTTCCCACCAGCAGGTTTCACACCACAGAGTTTGTGACATATAATAAATATATGATAATATATAATAAATAATAAATGAAAACGACAGAAATTTCCCTATACTTATGGAAATTTTTGCCCAATTCAGAAACGATAGTACGATTCCAAATATTTCATGAGCCTGTGTTTATGAATCACTACCAAAAGTGATGATGAGAGATTGGTCATTTAATTGCTACAGGTATGAGGAAGTCAGAGATGTATGCACCGTATGTATGTGATGTGATTAGTCGCCTCTCTTTACTGGCATACGAGTAGGAAACATGTTGCTGCCGACAATATCCAACATTGAGGTTCATTTTCTGCGTTCGTGTTTACGACCTTTCTGGAACTTATGTAGCGTCACTGGAGACTTGTCTGACTTGATGTTTAATCAAGCGCACACCCGGGTAGCTGTGTAATTGAACTTCCCTTGTAGCTTTCCTTGGACATTGTTTAGCAAGTCGTTTATAGCACACTTACGTTGCTTTCATGACACAGTGGATACGAAACTGCGAACGGTGCATGTCCTGATGCTATGTCGTGCAACTCACCTCCAACTAGTTGAACACGCGGCAGGTTCTACCGCCCGAATCGTTAAGGGAGCCGCCAGTTTTTCAATTTGTCTTTCTAGTTTTGTTTGTGTATCAATAATTTAACTAAACATGCACACTTGGGTGTATTTATTTGTTGTTGCAGCGACAATTACTCTTGTATGATACAGTTTGGCCTAACTAATAGTAAGAGTAACTGGAGTAACGGAGGACAAAGTTTGAAAAACGTTCAGTGATACAGGGATCAGGTATTGAACTTCAGAAAGTACATTTTGGGATCCGCCTGTTTAAGAGTAATGTTTTTAAATTGAGAACTTGGACAAAAAATCAGTGACTACAGATGCTGTCCGCTGTAATCTTTTGTCGAGCTGTGCCATGTGTTCCAGTGTACCATGTGTACCATGTGTCGAGCTGTACCATGTGTACCACGTGTACCATGTGTACCATGTGTTCCAGTGTACCATGTGTTCCAGTGTTCCCGTGTACCATGTGTACCATGTGTTCCAGTGTACCATGTGTCGAGCTGTACCACGTGTACCATGTGTACCATGTCTACCATGTGTTCCAGTGTACCATGTGTTCCAGTGTACCATGTGTTCCAGTGTACCATGTGTTCCAGTGTACCATGTGTCCCAGTGTACCATGTGTTCCAGTGTACCATGTGTTCCAGTCTACCATGTGTTCCAGTGTACCATGTGTTCCAGTGTACCATGTGTTCCAGTCTACCATGTGTTCCAGTGTACCATGTGTTCCAGTGTACCATGTGTTCCAGTCTACCATGTGTTCCAGTCTACCATGTGTTCCAGTGTACCATGTGTTCCAGTGTACCATGTGTTCCAGTGTACCATGTGTTCCAGTGTACCATGTGTTCCAGTCTACCATGTGTTCCAGTGTACCATGTGTTCCAGTGTACCATGTGTTCCAGTGTACCATGTGTTCCAGTGTACCATGTGTTCCAGTGTACCATGTGTTCCAGTCTACCATGTGTTCCAGTGTACCATGTGTTCCAGTCTACCATGTGTTCCAGTGTACCATGTGTTCCAGTGTACCATGTGTTCCAGTGTACCATGTGTTCCAGTGACAATGTGTTCCAGTGTACCATGTGTTCCAGTGTACCATGTGTTCCAGTATTGTTAAGGTGAACAATTGAATAGAATATATGCTATAAAAAGATAAATGTGCCCTGACAAATTCAGGTCAGGGCACATGTCACGTGATTTAGACTTTGTTATCAGTAATTGAATACTGTTTCCCAGTCGATGAGCGTCATAACTTGGTCTGTGCAAGAGTCACCATGTTCCTGTTGGTTCTTGCTCTGACTGTTCCTGCCTTCGGGGTTCGTCCAGGATTCCAATCCACTGGCACTCTGGAGTGGAGGGACTGTGGTATGTACACAGATTCACATACTCTCGGGACATATCAAAACTGTTTTTTTAATGCTCAGTTGACAAATCAAATGACTTGAATTGAATTGTTTGATAGGCGTTACTCAGCAGTTGACGGATGACAAAGTGGAGATATTTTATGGATAACAGCTTCTATATTTACAGTAAAGGCAACGTTTCGGTATAGATCCTTCTACCGTCGTTGCTAGATAAGGATGTATACCGGAACGCACCTTGACGTAAATAAAGAAGTTGTTATCCACAAATAATCTCCACTTTGTAATCAAATTACATTTTTTAAATTACTTCTCACGTCGTGGGTGCAGCTGACGATAGATAGATATAATATGTCAAGGTCGGGGCTTTGAGTATACTAGTTGGTCTTATCAGTCTAATCTGTAACTGTGCGCCCTACTGACCACGTGGAACAAGGCATAGTGTCTCCTCTACGACCAATATCTAATTATGTTTTAAAACCCACGTCAGCACTGATGACAAGACGGATATCCATCACCTATATGAAATACAACCCAGCGCTGACAGGCAATGTATCAATATGTGTAATGTTGTGAAACCGAAGTCAGCACTGACAGTAAACGGCACAACCCTTTCCCATGTTCTGAAATACAACACAGACTGACAGTGAACGGCACAACCCTGTCCCATGTTCTGAAATACAACACAGACTGACAGTGAACGGCACAACCCTGTCCCATGTTCTGAAATACAACACAGACTGACAGTGAACGGCACAACCCTGTCCCATGTTCTGAAATACAACACAGCACTGAAAGTAAACGGTACAACCCTGTCCCATGTTCTGAAATACAACACAGCACTGAAAGTAAACGGTCAACCCTGTCCCATGTTCTGAAATACAACACAGACTGACAGTGAAAGGCACAACCCTGTCCCATGTTCTGAAATACAACACAGCACTGAAAGTAAACGGTCAACCCTGTCCCATGTTCTGAAATACAACACAGACTGACAGTGAACGGCACAACCCTGTCCCATGTTCTGAAATACAACACAGCACTAACAGTAAACGGTACAACCCTGTCCCATGTTCTGAAATACAACACAGCACTGAAAGTAAACGGTCAAACCTGTCCCATGTTCTGAAATACAACACAGACTGACAGTGAACGGCACAACCCTGTCCCATGTTCTGAAATACAACACAGCACTGAAAGTAAACAGTACAACCCTGTCCTATGTTCTGAAATACAACACAACACTAACAGTAAACGGTACAACCCTGTCCTATGTACTGAAATACAACACAGCACTGACAGTGACCTTAACCGAGAGTAGTATTCATGCAAACTGTGTTGATGACGGGTGCTACCGGTAGGGCAGGACATGCTTATCCTTTTTCGCGAACACATGATGTCATCGCTGATTTTCAGCGGTCAATTTATGTAGGTTCTACCAAATGGAATCTGTTTCGGCGGATAATCAATACAGGTTATTCTCTTGCATTGACGTGTTATGTTTACTATGTATTTTTTTCAAAAAATACCCGTACATAATGTCTCACTAGAAGAGTAACAATGTGATCTTCCAGGTGTGCAAGGTATTGCTGTCTCTAGTTCAGTTCAAGATCACATTGCGTCCACGCCGGCGTCCGAACACATTAGGTCTTCAGCAACACTGGCCCTACGAAGCTAAAGGATGCTTGTTTCCAACTATTATAACATACATAACAAAGTGATTCGAATCCCGTAGAAACTATATCCATTCCTGTGTCAGTGGGTTCCACCAAACGTCTCTATGTGCCTCACGCCGCTACATGTCTGAGGTACTGTTCACACCCTTTTAATACAAATGTATTCACACACTATGTGATGTTCTTGAAATGGTTTGCTCGGTTTATAAACATCCATAACAAATAGATCCTGCTTAAACTGACTGGTTTGTTTGCTACGGATACAGTATTTGCATTGCATCTCCAGCCATCAGATGCTGTAAGTACATACAATGCATGAAGCCAAAAAAAAATCCAAAGCACTTTTAGGAATTTTTTACCAAGTTTCATTTCAGGCGTTGGTGACTCATGGGTGTCCATACAACAACTGAATGCCAGCCCGAGTCCAATCAAACTTCCCGGTGACTTCATGGTCTCCTTGGATGGAACCATCACACACAATCTTGCAGATGAACTCACTTTGGATGTACTCCTAGAGAAGGCGATGCTTGGCCGCTATACAAAGTGGCCTTGCGCTCACGATGTTGGCACATGGTGAGTGTATCCTTGTACACCAATTTGTAAAACGTCCACTCATTACCATCAATTTTAACATTTCCTTACAATGTGTTTAGCTGAACTCCCTCCAATAACCGACAGGGACACATGTGTCTCGTCAAGATCAAAGTACATTTTATCAAGCAGATACCAGGTGTTCGCCAAAAGGTGATCATGCCCAACCGGTGACACCCGTCAAAAACACATTCAAAGGCCAGTCAATTGTTCACTTGAAAGCTTTACTGAGGTCATGAATGTTGTAACTTTGTTGTGTTGTGAACAACTTCTAAGCAAGAGTCGTATGACATTGTGAAATCTTTAAAGAAAGAGCATGCTCGAATGTATCTCAGAAGTTGTGAAATGTAAACGCCAAAGGCTGGAGCCGCTGGAATATTGCCCAAGATGAAGGGAACGTTGACTACAGGAAAGTTGAAGTCATCGCTCTTGTCATACAGTCTTGTAGAGAGTATTTCAGCTGAATCTTTATACATAGATATAAATATGAAACAGATAAGGCGGTCTCTATGGTCTCCTTTGTTTCTTGTTCAGGTGGGTAAATCAGTGGAAGGGAATTGGCTATTTCACTGTTATTGAACGTTATCAGATCAACGATACACCTGAAGCTTAAATTAAACTTTTTGGCCAAGTTACTTTGTTTTGACTTTGCCAATCCGAGCAGAAATTCCGATTCATATACATACAGAAACAGATCCGCAAGCAATTTGATTCGGCCGAAAAAGTGAAACAGTTATCTGGTAATTTTGTCCTGGATCCAATGATGGTGGCACCTGCGTCACCATCCTTGGTTCCATCTGTAAAAATAGACCTGTAAGTATCATATTTGTTTCGTAATTGATGATATTCTTGTTGATAAGTACGTTGATTTGTTTCAGATTTTTACAATTTAGTTAAGGTTAGATCCACAGCTGGTTTACTAACTGCCAAGGTGGGGAAGACAAAAGTTGTTTTTTTTTATTGTGGAGGTCTACGTCATACATCCTTTTACAAATACAGATTATACACAAACTTTTGTTTTACTCATCAAACATGGGCCACAGACACCCCAATACAGCAGTATTATAATGGTTCTGCCAACCGACCATTTCCAAAAAAACAACATATTTACATACCCATGAAGCAAGAATCAATAAATTTACAGATTGTTAATTTAGCTGCCGTGAGAGAAAGCGAGAGAGGCGACAACATAACACCCTACCCTTATATAGGCCCCACATATCAGCGCCATCTACTGCCATAATTACCTCCCTTGATTATAGAACTTACCACTCGTAGAAAGTAGTTTCCCTCTAATTCACTACTTCAAACGAGGGAAACATCATATCCCGTCCAGGTTTAGGTATTGGTACAACTATAGCATCACGCCATGAAGAAGGAAGTTTATCTGATATCCAGATATCATCAAAAATCAACAAAAGGGTTTCTAAACACGGCTCTGGTAAGTGCTTCAGGAGTTGATAGTGTATATTATCAGCTCCTGTAGCAGCATCATGAGATTGTCCAGGACATGAGTATGAAACTCATGGATTGAAAATATTGCGTGTAATCTTCCCCATTATCTGATGCAAAATTGATATACTCTTTAAAAAATGAAACGCAATACGGATATCTATGGCCATCAACACGCCGGCCATCAGCCATCAGCCAAGATCGGGACGAGCAATAGTAACCACTCCCGCCCAAGATCGCCACACCCAACTGCGCCACCTACGTGAAAGGACGACCACAGACACCTCAACCGCATCCCAAATACCCGGACTGCGCAGAATCTCCGACCAGACTGTACGAAAAGAGCAAGACGTCCTGTTCGACGCGTCATATTGAGTCGACAAGATCGGCAACAATGAATGCAGGGTATGGCGTCAACTGCGATGGAGAGATGTCTGGTTCAGCGACGAAACAAGTTTTCTCCTCCGTCGAGGGGATAGAAGGGCACGGGTCTGCAGACGTCGGGGAGAACGTTACGGCGGAAATTGTGTACAGGAAGTGGACAGGTTTGGTTGGGGTAGCGTTATGATGTGGGTGGATATCTCTTATCATGGCAGGACAGGTTTGGTCCATATCCAGGGTAATCTTACGGCTCAACGATACATCAAGGAAATTCTCCTACCACACGTCCTCCTAATTGCAGCCAACGGCAACGGCGTATTCCAGCAGGACAACGCTCGACCGCATAGTGCACGGATCACAAGAGCATGTCTACACAACAACAGCAGTTGTTTTTTGCGTTGCAGGCCGAGTGGGCTACCATTCCCTAGGATGTCATGGGTAGATGTCAGACTGCTATCGATTCCAACATGGGACATACGCACTATTTATGGTAGCTGACCTTCACCTTGGACTTTTCCTATGCACCGATAGCTGAGATGACTACAATCACCAAGAGTTCTCTCCACAACATTTTAGCTCAATACCCTGTACAGTTCCTCGTATAAATGTAATTTCCTACCTCAAACAAATCTGCCTTTGTGTTTATTTTTGTGAAGAGAATAGTTTTCTTCTTTTGCTGATTTTGTTATTTTGGGAATTGAGGGACATAGTTTGAGGAAGAAGAATATTTTTGCAACCGTTTCTCCCAGTGTATATGCTTTATCTCATTAATTAGTTAATAGTTCATCTCCATTCTTAATATTGTGGGTGCTAGATTTTGTACCCTTACCTTTTATTTTCTCCATCATGTTCCATACCTTGGACATGGGTGTTCGTGAATTTAAGTTTGAAACATAGCTTTGTTCAGATTGGCGTTTGTTATGTTTTAGCATTTAAAATTTTGAAATTGTTCAAATTATGGACGACAGGATAGCGACGGAAACTGTTCAGCCTTTTCCTTGCCTTCTTAGCTTGTTTGCAGTCATTGTTAAACTATGGTTTACCGATGTGTGGATTTGTAGAGGACTTTGAAATACATTCATCAGCTATTTTATTTAATTCGTCAGACAATATTTGTACAGGGTCGGGAACGACAATAAAGAGATCAGACATTAAATTATTGGATGTAAGTATTTCAAACATAGGTCAGTCAGATTTATTAAAGTTTCATCCTGTTGAAGGAGAAACATCGGACGTTTAAAATGGTAGGAATATGGTCACTTCCACAAAGGTCATCTTGGATAAATCAGTAGCAAAGTAGGATCCTGCACCGGGGTGTAGATATGCTTCTAAACAATCATTATGAATACACAAGTCGTTGTTGGAAATAAAAGTTTCTAAAAGCTTCCCCTTGCTTCTTGCCTGAACACTACCTAAAGTAGATTGTGCCCTTTTAAATCGCCCATTATAATACAGGGCTTGGGGAGTTGATCATAGAGAGCTTAAAGTTCAGACTGTCGGAGAGAAGGAGATGGTGGAATATAGAGCGAGCACAATTTAAAAACAACGTGCAAAGTTACACAGATTGCAACAGCTTTAGGAGAGAAGTAAGATGAACGGGGCTATGGATGACGTCATGTTTTTTCTTCACATTAAAGAACCTTCAGAGGCTTTATGCATTCCGAGGTAAATGGGGATGCTTCATGGTTTCTCGGACGTTTTAATGGCTCAACATGAGTACGTTTCCACTGTACTGACAGTCCGCCCCATTGGGGTCCAGGTTAGAACGGGTCCACAGCAACCTAGGCCTGTCGGAAGAGGTGACTTAAAAGATCGGGGGATGAGGCTTGGGCACTATAAGGCTATACAAAATTACAGATTGCATCGTTTACCCTTTCTTTGTGTGAATGGAAATACTTATTCTGTCACTGGTCACGGCGAAGGCATAGAAAGTCCACGAAAATGCAATACTTCAGTAACTGATAATGGGCCAGTGCCTACATGTCTTCTGAGTCTAAACGACTGAGGCATGCTACAACTAGTACCATATCGTTTATGCATAGTCCATCAGATTACAGTACGGAGAGGTAATTTTGTCTTCTACGGTTTCATATTTTTATGTACATGTAGTTCTTAATATGGATCGTTGTATATCTAGGATCCACATGTGCACATTGGCAATAAAACAGGTAACTTGTCAACCTGCCAAAGATATTTGTTTGAGACTTGATATGTAACATGGCGTCATGGGTGATAGAGGCCAAAGTGACGAAGGCATTAAGCTGGAATAACCCTGCCGCCATA
Organism: Haliotis rufescens; assembly: GCF_023055435.1. NCBI lineage: Eukaryota > Metazoa > Mollusca > Gastropoda > Lepetellida > Haliotidae > Haliotis > Haliotis rufescens. The sequence goes on along the minus strand of NW_025963957.1, from coordinate 7,497,263 downwards.
CCTAGCCAGGGCATTTGTTGAACATCCGTTCACGCTGTTACGTTTCTCCTCAGCCACTACACTGATCCCTGCCACTTCCTGAACCGCTACCTGAACCGGGCATCTTGTCCTCCACAACTGACCGCCAACGGTATCCCATGTACCTGTCCCTTCAACCCTGACAGACTCCACATGCCGCCCACTAGGTTCACCGTCTCCAGTATCAGTGACACCTGGAAGTTTATGGCCTCTGTGAGTAAACCATGGACCCAAACTATCCAATAAATGTGTTAACTGAAGGCAAGAGATATTAATAATTGCATATTGACCGACTTGGTAATGGTTGTAACGTTACGATAAATCAAACATCGGAGTCCACCAGTCTGTCTTATTGAAGGTCGTCCTGTTTCAGGGTGAGTACCACGTGAAGATTACCCTGAACGACAAACACACCAGACAGCTACGTGGATGTGTCGAGGCCTATCTGAGTATCGACGTATAGAGAAACCACGCAGAGCAGGACTGACTCATGACATGATTTATAAGATATTTATCTCAGCATATATGAAATGCAGATTCCCAATACCCTACCCCAGAAAGATACCTGAATTAGTAGGCCTACGTCACCCACACTCAAAATGTTAACCACAAGGGACACATCGACAAATGATCTGACTTAGGATGGGCGCATTTGCTCATTATCCTTCTTAATCAGCCATTCCAGTTTCCACTCAAACACAGATTGACTGCCTACAGATGCCCTGACTAACACAGATTGACTGCCTACAGATGTCCTGACTAACACAGATTGACTGCCTACAGATGTCCTGACTAACACAGATTGACTGCCTACAGATGTCCTGACTAACACAGATTGACTGCCTACAGATGTCCTGACTAACACAGATTGACTGCCTACAGATGTCCTGACTAACACAGATTGACTGCCTACAGATGTCCTGACTAACACAGATTGACTGCCTACAGATGTCCTGACTAATTTAGAATTACCATGTATCCTCGTTCAAGCCTATCTGTTGGATGCCTAGATGCAACACTGGTAAATATATCATATGTATGATTAAGGGTGATCAATAAAATATAGCAATCATTTACTTGTCCGTATCATTTAATTCACCTGGGAATATTTGATTCACAATAAACAAAAGTGGCAAAACCATTCCCATAACCCTACGACACCTCTGCTGGCAGCAGAGTCCAGTGTGTGTCCACATCATGAGGATGTTATTTGTGTGAATCACTTTCACTTAGTGACGATATTAGGTCTCTGCGGGCACAAATTGATCAAGTCAAAATATTGATAGTAAAGGATGATCTCGCCAAGATGAAAACTACCAAGCTAACTGTTGCGTGATTACGTTGTCAATCGAGCGGAGAGATACAGAACTACTTTATGGGAATTCCTCAGTGTCTACAAATAACGTCAAATAGGGGCGGTATCATCGTGCGATCCAGGCTATGAATGATGCAGTATTTAAATCCTGACAGATCATGATATGTCAGGTCACCGAAATAAAGCGTCCATTTGAAGTTAAAATAGAGAATGCTCTACTTGCCAAAGGAAATCACTAAGCTCCATACTGTCGATTGCCAATATGCATCGCGAATTCAAACCTCGCCGCCAAAAGCGATAAAACCTTTGCGCATCATGGAAATTGCTCACGTCAGGCACTGTTTTCATCAGCTGATGGACGTCACCAAATACAACTTCAATCCTAAATATGGAATTGCATCATTTGGGTCACAAATCAAATGTGGAAAAAACTTTATGAAAGTCTACAAAGGCACTGCAGTCGTGTGGTGCTCTTTGAAATCTTCGTACAAAGAGCATACTGGTTTGTACCTCAAAGTACATTGACATACTTGTTGAGGCATTGTGTTTCCTGGTGGTTTCTCTGTACTTGTAAGCGGCCGCAGAATCTCTGTACTGATACGCAGCAACAGAAAATTAACATATCATATAGTTCCAACAAAATCAGTGAATGCGCTATCGTAAAACTAAAATGTCTGGTCAATCAGTGGATTGTGTTGTCAAGACTCGATTGTTTACATGGCCATATTACTGCTGCGCGGCGTAAGGGAACAAACATACACTGTTTTGTGCAAGTTGTGTGGGTACCGGATGCTACTGAAAGAGCAGGACATTTTCCCAAACTCCTTTTTCGGCGATCCGTTTATATGATACACACCACTATTTTATCTTTTAGGTCCAATGGAATCTGTTTCGACAGATAATACAATAGTAATACATTTAATTCGTAAGATTGGGGTATGTTTTCATACGTAACATAGCATGTTGTGTACTATTTTTCCACTAGTAACATTCTAGTCCAAACAATCGACAGCAAACTCTGAAAGCACGGGCACGATTACGTCAACTGACCTATGTATAGTTGTCATATGGTCCTCGCAACCAGACAAGGTCTCCTTTGATATTACCGTATGCTTTAGTTGTTGTTGTTCTGATTTGGATGTATGACGTCAGTGATGTGATCAGGTTTATATGTGATATGGTTCTGTGTCCTTTTGGAGACTGGAGGGTGTATATCAGACTCGTTTGTGTGAAATATAGTCTTTTAAACCCGGCAAGTTTAGCACATCGGCATACACGTATGTGATAACAAAACAAAATCTTTTTGTTTCACAAGATACTCCTCTTACCAACACGTCTTTACCCGAACGGCCATTACAAATAAATAGATCAAAGTTTTAAAATGACTTCAATAAAGGTGCGTTTATAGTTGTTAGCTCTGTGTGTATCTAATCTTATACAACCATGTCCTACCCAGTTGTTGATCACCTGCTTCGTAAGGCTCCCAGCATCTGTACCGACAGCCAAGCCTTTCTTTATTATGTGTGGCTGTGCGTATGTGTGGATATGTGAGTAAGTAAGTACGGGAGTAAGGTTTTACGCCGCTTTTTGCAATATTTCAGCAATATCACGGTGGGGGACACCAGAAATGGACTTCACACATTGTACCCATGTGGGGAATCGAACCCGGGCCTTCGGCGTGACGAGCGAACGCTTTAACCACTAAGCTATCCCACCACCCCGCCTGTAAATGTGTATGTGTGTATGTACACGTGCGTGTGTTTGTGAGTGTGTATGTGTAAATGTCTGTGTCTGTATTTATGTGTATATGTGTGTATGTGCGTATGCGTGTGTGTCCGTTTATATTTGTATGTGTATGCGCGTGTGTGTTTGTGTCTGTCTGTGCATGTTTGTGTCTGTGTTTATATGCGTACATGTGTGTGTATGTGTGTGTCTGTGTTAATGTGTGTATATGTGTGCGTGCGTGAATGTTTGTGTTTATATGTGCACATGTGTATACGTGTGTATATTTGTGAGTGTGTGTCTGTGTTTATGTGTGTATATGTGTATGTGTCTGCGAGTGTGCATGTGTGTTTGTGTCTGTGTATATCTATGTGTGCGTAGTGTTTGTGTGCGTTTCTGCATTTATGTCTGTATATGTGTGTGTTTGTGTGTGTTTTCGTGTTTGTGTGTATGTGTGTTTGTGTATGTGTGTTTTTGTATATGTAGGTGGGTATATTTGTGTGTGTTTATGGTGTAAGCTTCACACAATATCACGCTAAATTACAAAACAGAAAGCATTTCATTATGATTCCACATTTGTTGGCAGCTGCAACTATTGGCATGCCATCGGTTGAGCAGGATGCGCTCACCTTTTCCTGAACACCGTATATCATTACTAGTCGATAGTGATTCATAAGTACATGCCGAAACTGTAGAATAAACTTGAACATTCAAAGTTGCTAAAACATCTAAAAAAAACAGATGCATTCGTTGTTTTCACCCTTCAACTAGATAGGAAGCGTTTTATCACGAGACAAGGATTATTCTAAATAGACAGACAAAACCTCATTTTTTGCAATTTATTTGTCTTACTTTCAACCATCAAATAGACACGTAACTTCACTCAGGTCAGGACCTGGTATTTACACAACGGTATCAAGGTAGGCTTCCACACAGCCACGAAGTTGGTTAGTGCGCTTGTCGTTCATGGTGATCTTTACGTGTAACTCGCCCTGGAAATAAACGGGGTGATGTCAAATGTAAGTATAGGAATATACCAAATACATGGTGAACAACTGTGGCGTTACTAAAAGTCATCAAACGGTTATTCGCTTTGTTTAACTTTTGTCAGTCTTTGGGTCTGAGTTAGAATAACACACTGACGCGTAGAAATTATCAATTATTATGTCAAAATCGTCTTACCATTCTTTCATAAGTGTCGGTTTCTTCTCCTACACAATCGGTTATTAGTGCAGCGTTCTTTGAAAATCAATCATATTATTTGGTTTACAGGCGTCACTTACATCATCTAAAATAAGCTTCCAGAAATCCCCGATGCTAGTGACGGTGAACTTGGATGGGGGCAGGTGGAGCTTCATGGGGCTGAAGGGGCAGGTGCAGGGGAGGCCGTTGGCAGTCAGCTGGGGCGGACAGGTGCCCCGATTTTTGAAGGTGTCCAGGAAGTGACAGGGATCGGTGTAGTGGCTGTGGGTACATCAATCAATCTGAGATCGTTGTAACGCAGTATACGCTGTCATTGTAACACATAACCTACTATACACTGGCAATGTAACACATAACCTAGTATACACTGTCATTGTAACACATAACCTACAATACACTGTCATTGTAACACATAACCTAGTATATACTATCATTGTAACACATAACCGAGTATACACTGTCAATGTAAAACATAACCTAGTATACTCTGTCATTGTAACACATAACCTAGTATACACTGTCATTATTACACATAACCTATTATACACTGTCATTGTAACACATAACCTAGTATATACTATCATTGTAACACATAACCGAGTATACACTGTCAATGTAAAACATAACCTAGTATACTCTGTCATTGTAACACATAACCTAGTATACACTGTCATTGCAACACACAACCTAGTATACACTGTCATTGTAACACATTACCTAGTATACACTGTCGTTGTAACGTATGTCCTTGTATACAATGTCATTGTAACACATAACCAGTATATATTGTTATTGTAACATATTTTCTGGTATACACTGTCATTGTAACGTATATCCTAGTATGCACTGTCATTGTAACACATAACCTAGTATATACTGTCATTGTAACATATTTTCTAGTATACACTTTCATTGTAACGTATCTCCTTGTATATATTGTCATATTAAAACCTAACCTAGTATACACTGTCATTGTAACATATTTTCTGGTATACACTATCATTGTAACGTATATCCTAGTATGCACTGTCATTGCAACGTATATCCTAGTATAAATTGTCATTGTAACATATTTTCTTGTATACACTGTCATTGTAACGTATATCCTAGTATAAATTGTCATTGTAACATATTTTCTTGTATACACTGTCATTGTAACGTATATCCTAGTATGCACTGTCATTGTAACGTTTGTCCTAGTATACACTGTCATTGTAACACACAACCTAGTATACACTGTCATTGTAACACACAACCTAGTATGCACTGTCATTGTAACACATTACCTAGTATACACTGTCATTGTAACGTATGTCCTAGTATACACTGTCATTGTAACACATAACCTAGTAACTCTCATTGTAACGTATCTCCTTGTATATACTGTCATAGTGGTTTGATCGTCGAAGGAAACGGTCGCACGTAACATCGCTCTGAGAAAAGTTCTACTGATCTCATGATCTGTACAGCTGTACTACTTGAGGAAGTACCTACTTACAGCTGAGCATTACAGGAAAACAATGCCGTGAAAACGAAGTTTCTAGGAAACTGAGTTTAATGTTGTTTTTGGTTAAAATCTGTAGAACTATTTGCAATAACAAAACTATCTCGCCACGCATGTGTTAACAACCCAAGCCTGCCCAACAATGGAGTCTCCACCAGAGACGCACAGTGAGCGCTCGGGTACTGATTGGCCAACAATAGAAGAATCCGACGAGGTCTACAGTACACAGCCCAGCGATGAACAGGACAAAGCCATGTATCTGGAGATTAAGATAAAACTCGGACACAAAGAAAAGCGATCATTCATGGAAAGCTTACTTTGTATCTACGACAAAAGCATGAAGGAAATCAATCACGTCAGAGAGAGCTTATACGATCATGCGAAGGATAATTGTGACAACTTTCCACCAGGATCGCTTGTCAAACGACGAAATACAAATGGCGGTGTTCACAATGCCCTCGATGTAAAAAATGCGCACAAACAGACTGCCCAGGCACATGCACACCCTGGTGCATCCACTGCAAATCCACCCAACACACTTCACTCTCAAACCAATGCCCATACAGACACACACTCACCCAGCAGGCCAACAAACACATAAACATAGACACGGCTAAAATCCAAACACGAAAATTTGCTACACCTGCATCTAAACCACTCCTCCCTACACCACACCCAAACACCATCCCACAAACAAACACCACACCCATAACCGACAGCTCTGACTGGGGCCCCTACCGAGAAACCGCACCCACCTCACACATACAAGCAGCCACTCAACCAACCACGAACCCTCCCACATCTCACATAGCCAAAACATCAACCCCCGCATGCAAAACAAACCTCAAAATGACCACCACAACACGACCCTCATCCAAGCACCCTACAGCCCATATGGTAAGCAAGTCCCACAAGCAAGCACAACAACAAAACACAAACACTATGAAATCATCAGCTACACCCATCCCACAAACACCTTCACAATCCTCCACATCACATGCCTCCCCCATGGAAACTCAATCAGCTAAACCTAATCTAACCTATGACGAAGATTTCTCCACTACTGAGGAAACAATAGACACTACTCCAACTAAAACAAACCAAACTCCCCAACCAGCCAACACCCAAAACCTAAACAACCTCACCTTACTCCTAGCATACATGCATAGTCAAAACTCACCAAAAGCTAGCATGAAATCCTTCTACAAAGTAGCTTTCAATCTAAAATTAACCGATCTTCCCTTCTTCCTCTTTAACCTCCATCTAAAAGAACTCACCGAATAAAATAAAAAATAAAAAATAAATCACCAATCACCCGAACCCAATATTCGAAGGACTAAATATTTTTCAGTGGAACGCCAACGGACTCACCTCCCACGGCCATGAACTAAAAACTAAATTTAAACTAAATAAAGGCCCTCACATTGCTTGTATACAGGAAACCAAATTCTCAAAAAAATCCAAATTCACACTACCTAACTACAACTCAGTTAGAACTGACAGAGCTAAACCGAAAACAAGAAGAGCCGCAGGAGGACTAATCATATTTATCAGGGAAGATATAAATTACGAAGAAATAAAAATAGACACGCCAAACCTAGAAGCCAACGGCATTAAAATCACATTAAATAACCGAAACATAAACATCATAAATATTTACCACTGGGCGGAACAAAAAGTCCAACCTGAGGATCTAAACAAACTACTCCAAATAAGCGATAAATCTACTATATTCCTAGGAGACTTTAACGCTCACCATCCTACATGGAGCATAGATGATAAAATAGATAATCATGGCAAATTAATCTCCGAATGGATAGAAACAAACGACCTAGTACTCCTTAATAGCAACCAACCCACGAGGTACGATAAGATAAACCAAAAAATGTCGGCTATCGACCTAACCATATGCACCGCAGATCTAGCCCAAAGTACTCAATGGGAAGTGCACGACGTCCCGCTAGGTAGTGACCACTTCCCCATAAACATAACCATAGGAAATACAAACGTACCAATCCAAACAGAAAACCAAGAACCAAAATTCCATTACAATAAAGCTAACTGGGACCAATTCCAAGATATCTGCAACGAAGCTAACCTAAACGAAATAGAAAATAATGATCCAGAAACCTATTGTAAAAACCTAACAGACTATATAATAAACGCAGCCAAAACCTCCATCCCCTTCAAAACATCTAAGACAGGCAAACCGACGGTACCATGGTGGAATGAGGAAATAGAACAGACTAGACGAAAACGTAAATCAGCCTTCAATAAAGCAAAACGCGACTACAAATATTTAAACATAGCCCACGAACTAAACCACCAGGTTCAAAAACTAGTCCAAATAGCCAAAAGTAGAGACTGGAAAAAATTCTGCGAAGGTATAAATAACCGTACAGATGCCAGAACGGTCTGGCGCAAAATCCACGCCATCAGAGGCTTAAAACGACATAAAAAAAACCCTAACATTGACAACTCAACCAACCCCGCCCAAAAAGCAAATAATCTCGCCAACCACTTTTCGGCCGTTAGCAGTAACACCAACTTCAGTAAAAAATTCCAAGATAAACTTAAAACAGAAAACAAACCCACAAAAGAACCAAACAATAACAATCTAGAAATAAATCAACCCTACACAATGGAGGAGCTCCTCTACGTAATCCAAAACAGGAAAAAGGGCACAGCCCCAGGATTAGACCTAACTTCTTACCAAATAATTAAAAAACTCCCCCTAAAACTACTCCAGGCACTACTAAAACTTTACAATCTCATCTACCTAAACGGACAGGTTCCTACTCCCTGGAAACAGGCCCTAGTCATACCAATCCCTAAACCTAATAAACCAGCTAATCAAGCTAACTCATATAGGCCAATATCCCTAACTTCAAACTTATGTAAAGTAATGGAATCAATGGCTAAAAATAGATTACAACATTACTTAACCCAAAATAACATCATAAACCCAGATCAAAGCGGTTTCACTCCTGGCGGCTCAACCCTAGATAACCTCACCCGACTAGAACAAGATATTAAGACAGGACAGCTAAATAAACAATATACCACAGGCATCTTCTTAGACTTCTCTAAAGCTTTCGACATGGTATGGCACGATGGGCTAATACAAAAACTTAGAAAAATAGGACTCAAAGGTCAGATAATAAACTACATCCAGGACTTCCTAAACAATCGTAAAATAACCGTGGGTATAGACCAAACTCTATCGGACCAATGTCCCCTAGAAAATGGTACTCCACAGGGCAGTATCCTCAGCCCCACCCTCTTCAATATAATGATAAACGATCTATTCGAGGGCCTATCCCCTAAAGTAAACACATCAAAATTCGCGGATGATGGAGCCATCTGGATCCGCACTAAAAGCATGAACATGGTCCAAAATTTACTCCAAAAATCTCTTAATAAAATACAACAGTGGGCTGACAAATGGGGCTTCTCCCTTAACTCAGAAAAAACAACAGGAATAGTATTCAAACATAAAAACATGAAACCCGCCTCCCCAATCCTCCAGCTAAACAATCAAACAATCAAATTTCAAAAACAAACCAAATTCTTAGGACTTATTTTCGATGAACATCTCACCTGGGATGCTCACATCCAAAACCTAACAACTAAATGCAGTAAAGACCTAAACACCCTAAGATGCCTAACTGGTTCTAAGTGGGGAGCATCCAAAGATACCCTCCTCTCTCTCTACATATCACTAATTAGATCAAAACTAGACTACGGCTGCGCCATATACAACACCCTAAACAACTCTCTATCTAAAAAACTTGACTCAATACAATATCAGGCTCTCAAACTAATTACACGCACCCAACATGGCACCTCCTACACCTCACTTCAGGCCTTAACAGGAGAAATGCCACTAAGTCTACGCAGGGAACAGCTAAGCTTAAATTTCTGGGCCGCGTCCCAATCAAACCCTCTCATCCAAAACTTAATAAACCAAAACATCAGCCCCAAAAACCAAGCTCTAGCTCGTAAACACCCCTTACTTACCCCAATATCCCAAAGAATAACAAACTACCTAAATGAACACCAAATTAAAAATCTTAAACAAAACTGCAAACAATCAAATATCTTCACCCCTAAACTTAAAATACCCAAAATAGACACAACACTAGCTAGCCAAATAAATAAACAAACCGACCCAAACATAGCTAAAACTACCACACTAGCATACATACACGAAAATTGGCCAAATTGGTGTCACATTTACACGGACGGATCCTCAGATCCGACCTCCAAACACACAGGTTTCGGAGTCCATACCACACAACCAACTAAAACCACACAATCCTTCCGACTCCCAAACAACCAATCAATATTCACGGCAGAACTAATGGGCATGGCCTCAGCCCTCCATAATCAAGAATCCAAAAACCACAAAAAAATCCTTATACTTACCGACTCCCTAAGTGGACTGCAAGCCCTCCAAAACAAAAATACCAAAAACCGACCTAAATTAATAAATCAAATACTTAAAAGCTCCAACGACCTAACTAAGGCAGGCAAACGAATAACCTTCTTGTGGATACCCGCCCACGTAGGAATATACGGTAATGAAAACGCCGATAAAGCAGCTAAACTATCCCTCAAAATCCCAGAAATAAGCTTAAACTTACCCATCTCAAAATCAGAAATTAAAAGTGTAAACAAGCAAAAAATCACAAAAAATGGCATAACCTATATCTAAACTCAAATAGCCAAATCAAAAAAGTGCTCAGCAAACCACTAACCAAACCAAAAATTCTCCATCCATCCAAAAAAATCGACAGAGTAATCACTAAACTCCAAACAGGACACACCAACCTAAATAACCACCTAAAAAAATTTAAAAAACACACTACAGGTAACTGCCCACACTGCAAACAACCAGAAACCCCAGAACACGCACTCATCCACTGCACACACTACCTAACACATCGAACCGCATTACAAACCACCCTCAATCTAAACAAGGCTCTAACTCTAGAAGCAATACTAAACCCACAAAATAAACTAGAAAACTTCAAGGCCTTAGGCGTATTCTTAATCAAAACGGAACTAATAAAACGCATCTAAAAACACAATAACTCACCAAATCAAAATCACATAAACAAACAAACATCCACCATACCCAGCTCCCTTAGTTCTCCTCCCCAATCCCATCGGCATCTATTCCAAATCTCAAAATTCCCAAATTCTATATAAGCAACCCCTAAAACCCCCCTCTTGGGTTGCACAGACCACCTTCGCCCCTTTCGGAAACACATTAAATGGCCTGGCCGGGCCCGTGTGCGAAATACGCATCAGTCGGAAAGCGCACGTTAAATCTCCAAAGTAAGTAAGTAAGTAAGTAAGTATGCCCTCGATAAATGTGCACAAGATGTATACTATCTTTTCCACTTCATTGAAGGAGGTGTACCAGATCATGTACTCCAGTCTAAAGTACTCAGTAGGGCGAGTGTCAGGAATATGTCCTTGTCAGTTATACCTTCACCCGACAACGATGAAAATGACGCTTACATTGATACAGATTGAAAACTAACAGGCGATACTGATGCCTTGGGCTCATACTGAGTCATATCGTGCGACTTAAACAGTGTGTCTCACAGGCTACAAAATCCACTGACAAGAAGTTCTCGGATATTGAGTTGAAACTTAATGAAGACCTGTCACAAAAAGATCTTGAAATCGGCCACAAGAGCAAGACAATTGACGACCTTGCTAAAAGGCTGGAAGATTCAGAACTAAGACGATCGGAATTAAGAGCACAACTCAAACTCGACTCACAAGAAATGAAAACTCTCAAGGAAAGAGTTCAGGAGCTTGAGCATGAACTTCTTCGTCTTAATTATCAAATAGACACCAAACTAAAGACTATTGATAATAAGATAGGCAACGTCACTTCCAAGATGAAGCTCTCATATGCCAGCGCAGTAAAATCGCCCCCAAAATCAACTGATGTACCCACTGAACAGACTCAAACTGCATCAACAACGATCACCCCTGACACTACCCAGTGCCAGCCCACACCCACACCCACACAACCTTCAACGAACGCAAACAGTCATGACAACGAAAAGACTGAGAAACAGAGCACATCATACATGGAGAGAATCTCACAAAATACAACATCAGAAACAACGACTTCAAAACCAAAGGAGAAACCACGTATGGTAGATTTGACGAACACTGATCTTCTGTGGAACATCTACAATGATAACGTCCATGGTCTAGTGTTTTCCGGCATGGAAGATGGTGACAACTCTCACCCTGTCCATCCTCACACAGGAAGTCACTCTGATAAGCCTTCAAGCACCTACAAGATCAAGTCACTGGCTAAATCCTACAACACACTTGAAGGGGTTTCAAGAGTCCGGATTAAAAGAGTTCTCCTCTCTAATATCAGGACAGACAAATCTTTTGATGATGTCAAACAGTTAATCTTTGACTACGCACATGAACGCCACGTACGTGTTACTCATGCACGCCTGCTGAAGAAACGTGTCCACTACGACAATACAGAGACATACACAGTTCAAGTCAATATGTCGTGACGATTATGATTATGTCATTAATGACAAAAAATTCTGGCCTGAAGATATACAATGTCGTGACTACGTTCCGCGCTTCAGGAACTATGAAAAGCACGGTCAGTACAGTGATAACAACCAAAGACGTCAGTAGAAAACATGCATTAGTGCTGAAACCAGTGTCCCACTCAATCATGTCTCTTGTGTCTTCAATTATGACCCTTAGTCTTCTTACATGGAATGTGCGTGGTCTGTTATATGGTACACGTGGTATAAATAGTGTAATTCCAAACTCAGTGGACATACTAGCTATTCAGGAACACTGGCTTTCGCCGGATTGTGAGTATAGATTTAATGACTTGTCTGGTTTTTCAGTTAGTACCTATTCATGCAATTCACAATTACTTTCTGCTAGAGGCTCTGGTGGCACGGCTATTCTATGTAATGATACATCCATGTGGAGTGCCAAGTCGCTACATACTAACTCTCATTTCTTTGTAGCTGCTACTATTTATGCTAAGGGTTATAATGATGTCTTCGTCATATGTTGCCGTCTTCCCTCAACTAACGTCTTACATTCAGTGTATGTTAACGCATTAGATGAAGTCATTGACATGTATGATACTTTAAGTGCCAAAGGTGACACTGTCATATTAGGTGATTTAAATTCTGATATCCACAGAATAAATAGAGGTTATCACGCGAGTGTGTTTGGGGATGGTAAATATCCTGCATTAGGAATAAACGTTGTATTTAGCGAGCCTTGGCGAGCTAAATACATAGTGTTTATTCCTAATACAGGATATTTACCATCCCCAAACACACAAGCGTGATAACCTCTTTATCATATAATGTCATTCTTTAATTCTGCGCTTCAAAATCGCTTTCCCTCACAAACATTACCAAAACATTGCGAGTTTTCCTGGAATGCGCGCATTAATATTTATTACGTCACAGGGTAAGTGATGTGTCAGTCGGACAGTGACAGTAGCCAATATAGTTCCAACTGAAATCTGTTTCTTATACAGTGGCGAAGCAACATATACGCAAAACAACAATTGTTTTTAATTGCCTTTCGCGGCAATCCATCGGTCTGTCCGCTAGAGTAACTGCCCTTTGTCAAAGGGAAGCTACTCTAACCCTAGTCTATGAGACGTCACGGCCATGGTCAGACGTTGTTGACAGTCGGTCTGTCCTGTCATAACATTAAGAAGTGTAGTCAGATGTACACAGAGCGACAAAACGAAACAAGGTAACAATTCAAACATATTTCGGCCAAATCCAACTATTTCAATTTGTGGAGAAGGTTTCAAGCTGCAGAGGTCTACCAGTCATGGCTACTGATCCCGCTTGGCTAGGCCTCGTGCCCTCGCAAAATTGTTTCGAAATTTATATCTCCAAAGTTGCCAAAACTTATAAAATGCCTTAGCTACGTCACAGTTAGACACTGATTTTCAGTATATTGGACTGTTCTTTTGATAATGATAGCAATTATCTCTGTAGTTTATCCAGATTCCCGATGGTTAATTCTAACCCGATTGCCGAATGACGAGGGCGACGCCATGTTTGTTTATAAACAGTGAAAGTAGTCCCTACTTGACCTTTGATATTTGCATCTCTATCCGCATATGACCCCAACGGATATCGTTTTTATCCGTTGGTTTTATCCTGCCGAGAAACCTACCCATTATATGATAAAAATGTCTCCTCGCGATAAGCTACTACAAAAGGTAATAGATCATAGGCACCTAGTTAGTGTAACGCATAACCTATGCAACACAAGTCCCGGTATACGTACAGAAGTAAAGACAATGTTAATACATCACTTATTGACTATGCCCTCATACCATCCAACATGCGTAACTGCATCATCCAGTGCAGCATACTTGATCAATGTCAGTACGATACGTCGGACCACTTGCCTTGCCTTGTCTGCATACAATGTACACGTCAAACCCCATCCAATGTGGAAACAACACGGGTTATAGCGAAAACGGCACCTCAGCAAAACGTCACCGGGCGAAAACGGCACCGATTGGCGAAAACGGCACCTCGACTCAAGAGAAAACGGCTACTATTGCCTGGCGAAAACGGCACCTTATTTTTGTTTTACCTTGGTCAAAAAAGTGCTATTAAACTTATATGGTAACTTGCAAACACCAATATAATTGTGAGATGCTAAAGCAAGTTTACATTAGAAATTAGCCTTTACTCCAACTATAATCCAACTTAGCTTATACACAAAACAATATATGTGAAAAAATGACATGCTTTGAAGAAAAATAATAGAAATTTAACTCACGACCTAATTAAGCGCATCTTAAAACTAATTAATCTACCAATCCAAAATCCAATAAACATACAAACACCCACCTCACCCGGCTCCCTTAGTTCCCTCCTCCACCCACCTCGGCATTTATTCCAAATTTAAAAATTTCAAAAAATCAATATAAGCAACCCCTAAAAACCCCCTCTTGGATTGCACTCACCACTTTCACCCTTTTAGCCTGCACCCAACAACACATGTTCCAAAGTGGCCCAAGGCAGACGAAATACACATAAATTTGTATACAAAAGAAGTTGACACACTTCTCTCCTCTGTATGTATAGCATCTGACCACGTTCAACCTGATGTCATAGAGCATTTTAACGAAGAGCTAAGTAAATGTCTTATGAAGGCCAGCTCTAACAACATCCCCCAAAGTGTATATAGATCACATTTGAAGCCCTATTGGAAAAATGATGGGTTAAATCAGTCCCACTATGAAATGAGGTCGGCCAGACGAGAATGGATAGCGGATAATAGACCACGGGGAGGAAACTCTAGATAATTCAAATCCTATAAAAATGCAAAAAGGGAATTTAGACGTTTACACCGAAAATCAAAACGTAAACAGCGCAAAGAAATAAGTACAGAACTAGAAAAGACATGTGAAGCCGATATAAATACATTCTATAAACATGTTCGTAAGTTGAGACCGGTTATTGATAAATTAGTTTACAATGGACGTAGTGCTGTTTCTTCAGCTGATATATGTAAACTGTGGGGTGACTATTATTCAGACTTGGCAAAACCTCACCAGTCTGATGATTTTGACGAAAACTTTAAACTCACCATTGTATTAAAACTTCATTATGTCATGGAACAAAATCGTCATAATCATGATCCACTAGATGATATCCTGTATACAGAAATCCAAGTCCCAGAAATCAGATCACATATACACAACCTTAAAAGAAACAAATCTCCAGGACCTGATGGTATCACAAATGAACACCTGGTATTTGGAGGAGAGATGCTTGTAGTAACCCTCAAACACCTATTCAATCAAATACTTGCATCCCAGTATTATCCATGTGCCTTCAGAAAAGGAATGATAATACCTATCTATAAAGGCAAAAACGACAAACACGATCCACCTAACTACAGGGGCATAACTCTTACATCGTGTCTATCTAAACTCCTAGAGAAAATCATTTAAGTAGAATAGAAAAATATACACCCAGTAATCTCCAATCATTCCCCGATGCTTTACAATTTGGTTTCAGAAAGGAACATGGAGCAATCATGTCTGTATTCACCGTTTTAGAATGTGTTAATTTTTACCTAGAAAGAGAATCACAAGTGTTTGCTGCATTTTTAGATAATGAAAAAGCTTTCGATCGTATTTGGCACGCCGGTCTTTTTGTTAAATTACATGACCTTGGTGTGAAAGGTAAATTATGGAACTTACTTTTCCATAGCTATACAGACAGCTGTGCTTTTATATCCTACAACGGAGAAAGATCTGATGAGTTTCCCATTAAACAAAGTGTTGGGCAAGGTCGAGTTATGTCAGCATGGTTCTTTCTCGTTTTCATAAATGACCTTACATGTGAACTAAGGAAAGCAAACGATGGCCTCTCTGTTTATGGCATCTATATACCCTGTGTGTTATTGGCCGATGACACAACGCTCTTGTCTACAACCCCACGGGGCTTACAGTCTTCCCTTGATTCAGTTCGTTTATATGCCAACAAATGGAGACTCACCTATAATGCCTCCAAGAGTAAATCACTTGTATTCCGCAAAACACGCCAGCGTCATAATAAAGTAACCTACACGTTTGGCGATGCAATAATTGACACTTCCGACTCCGTCAAATATGGCGGAATAATCATAAACAGTAATTTATCCTGTAAAGAAAGAATCATGACATGTTGCTCAAAAGCAAGAAAAAGTGTTAATTCACTACGATCACTCGGCCTCAACGACTCAGACCTCCACCCAGTTGCATGTGTCAATATATGGAAAAGAATGATTTTATCTACAAGCTTTTATGGATGTGAATTGTTACCAGCCTTTTACGGTAAAGAACTTGAAATGATTGAATGTACACAACGTTACTTTGCTCGTCATATACAATGATTTGGTAAAAGACATCCAACCGATTCGTCTATTTCTAACTTGGGAATGTGGTCAATGAATGGCTACATTGATAAATGTAGACTACAATTATTAGGAAGGCTCTGCAATAACGATTGTAACTCAATAACAAAAGACCTATTTTGTGCTCACATTGCTACCAACGCTTTTGTCAATATTAGCCGTCCAGTAAGCATATGCAACATCCTTCTATATACTGCTAAAAAATACCATTTGGATAACTATATAAAGGGATATACTGATAGCGGTTCGTTCCCAACAAAATCGGCTTGGCGAGCTCTTGTAATCAGACGTCTATCAGAGAATGAACAGTACATCTGGAGAGAGAGACTAGCACAGAGACCGGATCTTTCACGATACCATAAAATTCATAAACGGTTACAAATGCATGTTCTTTATAATGTAATGTATATCTATCCACATCTAAGATAACCCCTGCAACTTTGTATTAAAATCGGATCAAGAGCAAAAGTGTCGAAAGAATGTAACCATTGCAAAAGACATTGCTATGACTATGATTGCCATATTATTTTGCACTGTGAAATGTTTATGCCTGACAGAAATAATTTCTTCTCATGTCTAATTGATAAACTTGATGTAGATGTATACGTGAAAATAGATATGCTTGACGATGATGATATGCTTTCATTCTTTCTCGGTGCAGATGTCCATGACTTGACAAACGAACTTGATTACGATACTTGGCAAAGCATCATACTGTCTTTCTGCCACTTCATATGGAATTTAAAGAAATACCTTATGTATATCTGCTAGATACCTTACTGATCTCAAAATGTACATTGTAAATTGTCTTTTCATAGCAGTGTATAACATGATTTCTTTGTATACAGTCAAGTAATTTCATTGATGTATTGTAAATAATGTACTTGCCCATGTAAAATCTTCGGATTCAACTCTGGAGGAAATAAAGAAATTCATTCATTCATTCATTCTTTCATTGTAACGCATTCAATAGTATAGACTTCCATTGTAACGCATCCACTAGTATACACTTCCATTGTAACGCATCTCCTAGTATACGCTTCCATTGTAGCTCATCCCCTAGTATACACTTCCATTGTAACGCACCCCCTAGTGCACGCTTTCATTGTAACGCATCTCCTAGTATACACTTTCATTGTAACGCATCCGCCATTATACACTTCCATTGTAACGCATCCACTAGTATAAACTTCCATTGTATCGCATCCACTAGTATACGCTTTCATTGTAACGCATCTCCTAGTATACACTTCCATTGTAACGCATCCACTAGTATACACTTCCATTGTAACGCATCCACTAGTATACGCTTTCATTGTAACGCATCTCCTAGTATACACTTCCATCGTAACGCATCCATTAGTATATGCTTACATTATAACGCATCCACTAGTATACACTTCCTTTTTAACGCATTCACTAGTATACACTTTCATTGCAACGCATCCACTTGTATACGCTTCAATTGTAACGCATCTCCTAGTATACACTTTCATTGTAACGCATTCACTAGTATACACTTTGATTGTAACGCATCCACTAGTATATGCTTACATTATAACGCATCCACTAGTATACACTTTCATTGTAACGCATCTCCTTGTATACGCTTCCATTGTAACGCACCCCCTAGTGCACGCTTTCGTTGTAACGCATCTCCTAGTATACACTTTCATCGTAACGCATCCACCAGTATATGCTTACATTATAACGCATCCACTAGTATACACTTCCTTTTTAACGCATTCACTAGTATACACTTTCATTGCAACGCATCTCCTTGTATACGCTTCAATTGTAACGCATCCACTAGTATACACTTTCATTGTAACGCATCCCCAAGTATCCATTTCCATTTTAACAGTAAAAACTCCATTCACCCCTTTTTAATCTGACATGAATACCAAACTCACAATAGATATCTACCCTAGTCACACACAGGTGTGCCAAAGAGGGACATGTCAGCCGAAACTGATTAGGCAGAAGGCGACCTCTTAAACCCTTAATGCAACAACAACACCACATGTTAGTCTCAGCTGGAAACTCCGCTCGCATAATGTATGTGAGAGTTTCAAAGTACGAGAACTTGTTTCCGCCCATTGTGTATTTGTTGGCGTGTGTGTAAGATGCTTGATATGCGTTCTGGCACGGCTATAATATGTCGTCTATCATTTTCTCAAAAGACCTAATTCCTGCAGAGGTATGCTGTCACTTTCTTAAACTGTGTCTTCAACATTGACATCCTCTTGGTCCTCATCTCCAGCAGGGCGACATACCCTCCTCTGTATACTGGGATGCCACTACGGTGACAACAGGGCTCTACATAACTTGCACTAAACTACTCATCTGACACTGTTGCTCTCTAGTCCCCATTACAATTCTAAACACTCGGTCCACACAGTCGTCTAAGGCGCCGAAATTCGCTGTGCACGCCATGTTGTTACTGAAACACCGCTCAAAACAGCGTCAAATACATTCACTCACTCATTCATAACCATGTGCCAACATCTGACTTACTCAACACATACCATGTTCCAACATCTGACTTGCTCAACACTTACCATGTGCCGACATAAGACTTACTCAACACTTACCATGTGCCGACATCTGACTTGCTCAACACTTACCATGTTCCAACATCTGACTTGCTCAACACTTACCATGTGCCAACATCAGACTTGCTCAACACTTACCGTGTGCCGACATCTGACTTGCTCAACACCTACCATGTGCCGACATTAGACTTGCTCAACACTTACCATGTGCCGACATCTGACTTGCTCAACACTTACCATGTGCCGACATTAGACTTGCTCAACACTTACCATGTGCCGACATTAGACTTGCTCAACACTTACCATGTGCCGACATCTGACTTGCTCAACACTTACAATGTGCTGACATCTGACTTGCTCAACACTTACCATGTGCCAACATCTGACTTGCTCAACACTTACCATGTGCCGACATCTGACTTGCTCAACACTTACCATGTGCCGACATCAGACTTGCTCAACACTTACCATGTGCCGACATTAGACTTGCTCAACACTTACCATGTGCCTACATCTGACTTGCTCAACACTTACCATGTGCCGACATCAGACTTACTCAGCACTTACCATGTGCCGACATCTGACTTACTCAACACTTACCATGTGCCGACATCTGACTTACTCAACACTTACCATGTGCCGACATCTGACTTACTCAACACTTACCATGTGCCGACATCAGACTTACTCAGCACTTACCATGTGCCAACATCAGACTTACTCAACATATACCATGTGCCGACATCTGACTTGCTCAACACTTACCATGTGCCGACATCTGACTTACTCAACACTTACCATGTGCCGACATCTGACTTGCTCAACACTTACCATGTGCCGACATCTGACTAGCTCAACATTTACCATGTGCCAACATCTGACTTGCTCATCACTTACCATGAGCCGACATCTGACTTGCTCAACACTTACCATGAGCCGACATCAGACTTACTCAACACTTACCATGTGCCGACATTAGACTTGCTCAACACTTACCATGTGCCTACATCTGACTTGCTCAACACTTACCATGTGCTGACATCTGACTTGCTCAACACTTACCATGTGCCAACATCTGATTTGCTCAACACTTACCATGTGCCTACATCTGACTTACTCAACACTTACCATGTGCCGACATCTGACTTGCTCAACACTTACCATGTGCCAACATCTGACTTGCTCAACACTTACCATGAGCCGACATCTGACTTGCTCAACACTTACCATGTGCCGACATCTGACTTGCTCAACACTTACCATGTGCCTACATCTGACTTGCTCAACACTTACCATGTGCCGACATCAGACTTACTCAGCACTTACCATGTGCCGACATCTGACTTACTCAACACTTACCATGTGCCGACATCTGACTTACTCAACACTTACCATGTGCCGACATCTGACTTACTCAACACTTACCATGTGCCGACATCAGACTTACTCAGCACTTACCATGTGCCAACATCAGACTTACTCAACATATACCATGTGCCGACATCTGACTTGCTCAACACTTACCATGTGCCGACATCTGACTTACTCAACACTTACCATGTGCCGACATCTGACTTGCTCAACACTTACCATGTGCCGACATCTGACTAGCTCAACATTTACCATGTGCCAACATCTGACTTGCTCATCACTTACCATGAGCCGACATCTGACTTGCTCAACACTTACCATGAGCCGACATCAGACTTACTCAACACTTACCATGTGCCGACATTAGACTTGCTCAACACTTACCATGTGCCTACATCTGACTTGCTCAACACTTACCATGTGCTGACATCTGACTTGCTCAACACTTACCATGTGCCAACATCTGATTTGCTCAACACTTACCATGTGCCTACATCTGACTTACTCAACACTTACCATGTGCCGACATCTGACTTGCTCAACACTTACCATGTGCCAACATCTGACTTGCTCAACACTTACCATGAGCCGACATCTGACTTGCTCAACACTTACCATGTGCCGACATCTGACTTATTCAACACTTACCATGTGCCGACATCTGACTTACTCAGCACTTACCATATGCCGACATCTGACTTACTCAACACTTACCATGTGCCAACATCTGACTTGCTCAACACTTACCATGTGCCAACATCTGACTTACTCAACACTTACCATGTTCCAACATCTGACTTACTCAACACTTACCATGTTCCAACATCTGACTTGCTCAACACTTACCATGTGCCGACATCTGACTTGCTCAACACTTACCATGTGCCGACATCTGACTTACTCAACACTTACCATGTTCCAACATCTGACTTGCTCAACACTTACCATGTGCCAACATCTGACTTGCTCAACACTTACCATGTGCCGACATCTGACTAGCTCAACACTTACCATGTGCCAACATCTGACTTGCTCATCACTTACCATGAGCCGACATCAGACTTACTCAACACTTACCATGAGCCGACATCTGACTTGCTCAACACTTACCATGTGCCGACATCTGACTTACTCAACACTTACCATGTTCCAACATCTGACTTGCTCAACACTTACCATGTGCCGACATCTGACTTGCTCAACACTTACCATGTGCCAACATCTGACTTGCTCATCACTTACCATGAGCCGACATCAGACTTGCTCAACCCTTACCATGTGCCTACATCTGACTAGCACAAAACTTACCATGTGCCAACATCTGACTTGCTCAGCAGTTACCATGTGCCGACATCAGACTTACTCAACACTTACCATGTGCCAACATCTGACTTGCTCAACACTTACCATGTGCCAACATCTGACTTGCTCAACACTTACCATGTGCCGACATCTGACTTGCTCAACACTTACCATGTGCCAACATCTGACTTGCTCAGCACTTACCATGTGCCGACATCAGACTTACTCAACACTTACCATGTGCCAACATCAGACTAGCACAACACTTACCATGAGCCGACATCAGACTTACTCAACACTTACATGAGCCGACATCAGACTTGCTCAACCCTTACCATGTGCCTACATCTGACTTGCTCAACATATACCATGTGCCGACATCTGACTTGCTCAACACTTACCATGTGCCAACATCAGACTTACTCAACACTTACCATGTGCCGACATCAGACTTACTCAACACTTACCATGTGCCGACATCTGACTTGCTCAACATATACCATGTGCCAACATCTGACTTATTCAACACTTACCATGTGCCAACATCTGACTTATTCAACACTTACCATGTGCCAACATATGACTTACTCAACACTTACCATGTGCCAACATCTGACTTATTCAACACTTACCATGTGCCGACATCAGACTTACTCAACACCTACCATGTGCCAACATCTGACTTACTCAACACTTACCACGTGCCGACATCAGACTTACTCAACACATACCATGTGCCGACATCAGACTTGCTCAACACTTACCATGTGCTGACATCTGACTTGCTCAACACTTACCATGTGCCGACATCAGACTTACTCAACACTTACCATGTGCCGACATCTGACTTGCTCAACAGTTACCATGTGCCGACATCAGACTTGCTCAACATATACCATGTGCCGACATCTGACTTGCTCAACACTTACCATGTGCCGACATCTGACTTGCTCAACACTTACCATGTGCCGACATCTGACTTGCTCAACACTTACCATGTGCCGACATCAGACTTACTCAACACTTACCATGTGCCGACATCTGACTTGCTCAACAATTACCATGTGCCGACATCAGACTTGCTCAACACTTACCATGTGCCGACATCTGACTTGCTCAACACTTACCATGTGCCGACATTAGACTTGCTCAACAGTTACCATGTGCCGACATCAGACTTGCTCAACATATACCATGTGCCGACATCTGACTTGCTCAACACTTACCATGTGCCGACATCTGACTTGCTCAACACTTACCATGTGCCGACATCTGACTTGCTCAACATATACCATGTGCCGACATCTGACTTGCTCAACACCTACCACGTGCCGACATCAGACTAGCACAACACTTACCATGTGCCAACATCTGACTTATTCAACACTTACCATGTGCCGACATCAGACTTACTCAACACCTACCATGTGCCAACATCTGACTTACTCAACACTTACCACGTGCCGACATCAGACTTACTCAACACTTACCATGTGCTGACATCTGACTTGCTCAGCAGTTACCATGTGCCAACATCAGACTTACTCAACACATACCATGTGCCAACATCTGACTTGCTCAACACTTACCATGTGCCGACATCTGACTAGCACAACACTTACCATGTGCCAACATCTGACTTGCTCAGCAGTTACCATGTGCCGACATCAGACTTGCTCAACACTTACCATGTGCCAACATCAGACTTGCTCAACACTTACCATGTGCCGACATCAGACTTGCTCAACACTTACCATGTGCCGACATCAGACTTACTCAACACTTACCATGTGCCGACATCTTTAATGCAGCCCACCCTGGTGAAAAGCCCGAGCAGGTTCTTCTCAATGAGAACGTCCAGTGTGACCTGGTCACTGAGATCGTGGTTGATTGTTCCATCAAGGGTCACGGTCATATCTCCGGGAAGCTTGATGGGGGTGGGGGTGATGTCGAACTGCTTCACGGAAACCCAGGAGTCGCCAACACCTGACATGGAGACACAAACAACATAATTATATCTTTTTCAGAATCAAGGAAAACAAGGATGGTTTAAACATTTGTCGTTGTAAGTAACTTGTATAGATTGCATGCAGCTACTCCAGATAGACATGACCACATAACATATCGAGGCATACATTGAAGCATATAGACTCAGATGGACTCAGGTATGTACACATAACATATCGAGGCATGCCTTGAAGCATAAAGACTCAGATGGACTCAGGTATGTACACATAACATATCGAGGCATGCCTTGAAGCATATAGATTCAGTTGGACTCAGGCATGTACACATAACATATCGAGGCATGCCTTGAAGCATATAGACTCAGATGGACTCAGGCATGTACACATAACATATCGAGGCATGCCTTGAAGCATATAGACTCAGATGGACTCAGGCATGTACACATAACATATCGAGGCATGCCTTGAAGCATATAGACTCAGATGGACTCAGGCATGTACACATAACATATCGAGGCATGCCTTGAAGCATATAGACACAGATGGACTCAGGCATGTACACATAACATATGGAGACATGCTTTACGGCATGTAGGCTCAAACAGACGTAGACATGTTCACATAATCGAAGCGGTTAAACCAAAGATTTCATCTGTGTGATTTCAATAGATTCTGACTATTTGATACAGATCTGATCAATTTTATTTTAAATGATTTCTAACAGTAAAACACAATCAATTATGGGGTTGTATATATATGTTCGTTGATGAGTTTCTTTATCATCTCGATGATAATATGTAGTTTTTTCAAAACATATGGGGGCACGGGTGGCCCAGTCGTCTAAGGCGCCGCGATTCGCTGTGCAGAGTTGCGTCCCTTGGTCACTCCAGAAACCTATGATTGTGGGTTCGAATCCCGGTTCGCCACGATTATGTTTCTAGGTTTGTCAGCACCATACCCGTGCTCGTGGGTTTCACCGAAGTGGTAAACGCCAGAGACCTGCATCACTTCGGGCTTTCCTCCCACACTAGGCTGACATGCCGTGATATAACTGGAATACTGTTAAAAGCGGTGTTAAACCCAACTTACTCACTCAAAACATATGGTCAGCGTCCACAATATATCTGAGTGAAGAAAGTTTAACGCCCCTTTGAATACTATTTCAGTTATATGACGGTATGTCAGCTTGACGTGGGAGGGAAGCCTCAAATGTCTGTAGGTTTTAGACGTGGGAGAGAAGCCTCGAAGGTCTGTAGGTTTTAGACGTGGGAGGGAAGCCTCGAAGCCTCAAAGGTCTGTAGTTTTTTAGGTGGAAGGGGAGCCTCGAAGGTCTGCAGGTTTTAGGCGTGTAAGGTCTGCAGGTTTAAGACGTCATCACTCAGGACATGGATATGCAGCTGACACAACAAGAATCGTACTCAAGGCGAATATTGGAAACGAACCGACGATCATTGATATATTATATATTGCTGACGTTGCGACGAGAAAATATGAAGTCGCTCACGCACTTTACATACCACAGTCCCTCCACTCTATAGTGCCGGTGTCTGTGAATCCTGGGCGGGCCCCCAGGGCAGGAACGATGAGAGCTACGACCAACAGCAACATGATAAACCTTAGCTGACCGAGTAGAGCCAGACACTGACTGGCAACCTGTATATACACTCCGATAGCGAGGGAGAGTCCACCCCCGTGACCGTAGGGGCGATACCAGGGGGTCGTCGGACCAGGTTGCCCGAGTTGACACGTTCTGAATACATCACTGACGTCTTAATCACATCTAGTTCACAGATGCACTGGTTATTATATTATATTATATTATATATTAAATAGTATATGCTTTGGGAAGCATTCAGTTGTAATACCTTAGTTGTAAACCTGAGACGTCAATCCGTCACTCTGGGACTCAACATATGGTAGATTACATAGTATGTTGCCTGATATACTTTTTAAAAATTCCTGTACATGACTGACTATCATGGGAAATAATAAAGCAACACAAACAAAGAACGACATTGAAACAAAACAATATATTGATGTCAGTGAAACATTAAAACAGAGGCCTGTCGTACGTAGCTGGACCAACTTCCCTGGTTGGCTTGGAACTAACCGGCGCTGCATTTTATCCCACACTGATGTAAAGTGATGTGACGTCCATGGATCTGAAGGAACGGGGGGGGGGGGGGGGGGGGGGGGGGGTGTGCTTGAGGGTTAACGGATAAGTTAATCACGGTACGGTGTACCTGTTCACATTTCTATCGAACACCACCTGAGAGGTCATGTGATGTGCAGTGATGGTTCCCCGGGGTGCAGAACGTTGAACGTCTGGTTAACGCTCCATCCTACGTCGATGAACACGCACGCTGACAGCCATTATTGCTTCGATGCTGTCAAGAAACCTGCACTCATCTGCGAAGTGGACTAACAGCCGATCCTTGTAATCTCAACTTTTGATTGACCATGCCAGGCGTGAAGTTCAGTGACGTTGCAGCAAAGTGACGTACACATAGAAGTCGTTGTCGGATGTTATGCTCCCGTTATCGATTCCTTACAGTCAAGCCTTACAGCGCTAAGCAGACATAAACCAGGGATGCTGCTGACAGCCAAAGTTGCAATCTGAAACCGATTTCAAAGTAGGCACAATTTATGGATAACAACTTCTTTTTTAACTTAAAGGCGACGTTTTGTTATAGATCCTTATGCCGTTGTCAAGCAAGACTGAATTAATTACCAAGGTCCAGAATATATGTAGTAGGTGGAGGATTGACAGTAAGAACAATTGCAAACATGAGAGAGATTAACATGAACAGGTTAAGTAAGTAATGACAACAGAAGGATAATACTGTAACGTGATGAACAGGGAACACACGATGCGTCTTCCAGGAAGCTAAACGACGAGGTCTAAAGGCAAGTCTTACAGTTGACAGACTTTATATAAATGATCGCAGATGCTACTCTGGTGATGACCCGTTCGAGCAAACCGAATCAGACCATCACACAGCGACCTTCATATGCCACAATCATCGATAGACAGCCTGAGAAAATTCGTAGGATCCACGTGGACGAGAATGCCGGTACTTTGTAGGCAAACAGACTTTACTTGTACACCAGTCAGATATATTTTACGCCTGTTTCCTAAGGTTCAAGGATCGTATGTTGAAAACATAAAATTGTTCTTGTAAATGTTGTTTCGGATTTGTTAATAAGTTTGTTTGTAATTAGATACAACTCCGAAACGTCTTAGGCGCAGAAAATGTTGGGTGTTTACATTGAATTGATGCACGTTCAGTCTCTGGAACCTGATGATGAACCTACGCCTCATTACCCGTTACCAAACATATATAAACTTTGTTTCGTCTGAGTTATTACATGGTGGATACCTTGCAGACTGAGGTTCCTGGGTTCCCATCTTGGATGACACCTTAGATATGCAAGATGTTGATGGATGATGTTTTCAATGCTCTTCAGACTTTTGCAGTACTGTGACACTGAATACTGTTTGGGGGTTATGTTCTTTGTATATACCACTCACCACTTACGCACTTTATGACCGGATTTCATTCGGATCTATCATTTTGTAATATAAACATAGTTTCGTGGCTTCTTTTATTTTCCTGAGAGGCTGTAGACCAGTTTCTTTGCATAATTTACAATGGCTTGCACCACGTGTTTCACGACATATTGTTCTCGAGGCATCAAGATGAAGCGCCTCTCAAAGTAGTTCAAGAGATATAACATTATCCCATATATTGAAGTGGTAAGTGAGTACAAGCAAAATAATAGATAAATACATTGTTTCCAGCGTTTTCCCGAACTCAAGCGGTACTCTTCATCAAGTAATTAATCATAGGACTAGCTTTCTTATCATTTTTACTGATATGTTCTTGCCGCATTCAGTTCATGATTTACAGTATCTACATAAACTCTTCTAAATGTTGACTGCAATCTGTTTAGTTTACACATAGATAGGCATTATGTCACTGAAACACACTTGATAATTTTCAACACATAAATACTGCATTTATATCTGACCCCTCTGATGTACACCTCTCAAGTACCAGCTTGCCTCTTTCAGCTATCATAGATGGTGTTGATGACGAATTAAGTGCACACATACGCACTGGTAAAAAAATCAATCTTGAGTTGTGAGTATTCTCGGCTGCTCCAAGTGAGAGCGTGTTACTACATCTTGTCCATCTTGAGTAAACGCCGAAGTCCTAAAGAAATGAATCAGATAACAGACTGGACATCAACTTTTATGAATTATGTTGGTATTTACATTCAAAGAATCCTTCAGCTGTCCATGGGCTATTCAAATACACTAAACTACGGTTATAACGAGCTCTAAGGGACCAGTAATTCTAGTTCTTTATAACTGTAATTCGTTATAAGCATATATACAGCATATATAAGCAAATGGCTGGAACTAAAAAAAAACAGTTCGTTATATCCATCCGTCTGTACGCTATGAACGTGTCCGTTATAAACGTAGTTTACAGTATATGAATACCATTTATCAAGCTCCTGTCCGTCAGAGTGTAAGATGAACATTTCAGATTATGTCACCACACAATCCAGCAAACCTATGAGGGCAAAACTGAGTTTGTGAGTGAGTGAGTTGGCTTTAATGCCGCTTTTAATAGTATTCCAGCTTACTGTGGCGTGTCATCTTGATGTGGGGGGAAAGCCCGAAGTGATGCAGGTCTCAGACGTTTACCACTTCGGTGCAACGCACGACCACGGGTATGATACTGACAAGCCTAGAAACATAATCAGTGCAAACCGGGATTCGAACCCACAATCATAGGTTTCTGGCATGCCCAAAGGACGCAACTCTGCACAGCGAATCGCGGCGCCTTAGACGACTTGGCCACGCGTGCAGGGCAAGAGGAATCTTGTAGATGTCGTATGTGCACACTCCATATATCTAGGAAAGTCCAAGTTCATGTATGTGCAAACACGGTGATCAATCAAAGTATGGAAGCTCATTTCACGGTCAGTTCCCACGTCTTGTCCTCACATGCAATCAGTTCAACCAAAGCCAGTGATATCGACAAAGGTGCTCATTTTGCGACATCTGCTCCAACTGTGAAAACAAACATCCAGCACAGTGATGCTCTCCACTCGGTTCAGCCTCCAACCAGTTCCATCTGCGACAGACACTGATGAAAGTTCAAGTATTTAGCTGCAAGGCCTAATGGTTCTGATTTTTTCTTTTGACGTATAAACAGGATATCCGTATTCTGCAATGGTATCACAATCTAACAAGTTTTTTAGGAATTATATCATGATTCAGCTACAAGGAATACCTTCTCCAAGTATCCTAATAATGCACCTTGGTTCTTAACTGATCGCATTAAATCAACTCAGGATAATGCATCCGAAATAACGTTGTCTTTGCCTTTGATATGCTTGTTGTCTAAATCACATTCTTGCAAAGACAGGCTCCAGCGCATAAGGCGTTGATGAGTGAGTGAGTATGGTTTTACACCGCTTTTAGCAATATTCCAGCAATATCATGGCGGGGGACACCTGAAATGAGCTCCACACATTGTACCCAGTCGGGAATCGAACCCGGGTCTTCGGCGTGACGAGCGAACGCTTTAACCACTAGGCTACCCGACCGCCCCTTCATTTTATGAAGGAAAGCCAGTGGATTGTGATCAGTGTTCAGTTGAATAACTTTCAAGCTTGATTCATCCGGTAGGGATGTTGTTTCACAGGCACAGCGCCATCTACATCTACATCATGACACACTAAATCTGTATGGTCAGGCACATCCGTGAACAAGTGAGCAAACAATTAACTCTGACACTTCAGCCTTTTGCTCAGAATTTGACTTAAGTATCCAGAGTTAGCCGAAACTCCAGAATTGTTTAGCTTAGGGCTAGTATAGTCAGCAATGTCATCAAACTTGGCAAAGTCACAATTCACATCAGTATCAAAATCTGATGCAATATGCAAAGGAGAAACAGTGGCAACACACTGAGTAGGTGCAGGAGTTTTCCCTCCGTAACAAAACTAACTGCTCAGAACTAGGTACTGATTCCTCAACAGCCAAACTGTCAGAATTTTGAGTACTCTCCCTCGAAAATTTACACAGGTCATCAAAATTATCCATAAAAGTGCCAACCAAATCACAACTGGAATCATTATCGGAGGAACATTGAGAAAATCTTTTAAAATGTTATATGGTAGACATGTGGAGGACATTTCCCTATTTGACCTATGTCCGATGCAGTTCCCTATATTGACTTGTGCCACTTGTTCCCGTGTTGTCTCAGGTGAACAATTCTCTTGACTTTGCATATATTTGTGACGGATGCTACCGGTGGGGCAGGATACTCTCACCGTTTCGCGAACACTGTTTGATAGTGATTCATAAATTCATTTTCATGATATAGTCGGAATTGTAGAATCGACTCTGCTTTATGCAGAGCTATCTATTGAATATGGAAAGGGTTTTGTCACTTTATTTACCTAGCCATAGCACGAGTAACACCACACAAAGGAAAAATACCCGGAATTTATTTTTCAGTACTTTCCGAAACGTTAGGCTCAAGACAAACAATCAGCCAAATATCTTCTCCCTGCCAAATCATTCCCAATAAGCAAGTCTACACCTTTTAACAGGTAGGGTTTCTACAACCCCCACCTTGAACGACACAGTTACAATCACTGTTAAACAATAAAATACACTGCCATGTAACACTTGGTAAACCAGCGGATTGGTTAGCTGAATCACAGAGTCAACAGCATTCTTTATTTGCGATCAGTTTTATCATAGGTAAAGTAAACATTTGGTCAGAGGTTCTACCCAGGCTGTACTGTCATGGTGTTCTCAGTCCCAAAGCAATGAAAGTCACGTTGGAGACTTAGTAGAGCAGGTGTGAAAGGAGGTATCCATGCCATCAGGTTACCATGTGAGCAACTGGTATGTACAGACAAAAGCAAAAGCATTTCGTCATGGATCTTGACGCACAAACTAGGGTTTTCAAAGCTTAGAAAACTTGGCAACTGGTAATATTTGTTAACATGAGACTTGAGAGTGATGTGTAGGACAACATAGAGCAGGTTGACATTGTTAGGTAAGGTTAAAATAAGTTTTGGTTACAGTTCACAAAGCTGGGTTGTATTTTTCACAGTATCAATTTATATATGTTCGTCAGTTGAAAAGTATAACTGGCACAGGTACTGGAGGGTGGGGTTTGTGGTGGGATACTTGTGGCTTGGGATGGTGAGTATCGGTTTGGGGTCGTTTGCGGCTTTCCACACTTGGCCTCGTTTACTGTTAATGATGGTTGGATTAAACATTATGTGACAACATTTCTTTGTATGCCACACGTTTTGTTCAATGCTACAGAGAGCATGTGCGCGATTACATCACCTGACCTATTTATTTTTTAATTTGGTCATCGTGACAAGGCAAGGTTACCGAGAAAGTTACAGTAGAACACGGATATAACGAACTACTAGGGACCAGAGAAATCAGTTCGTTATATCCGTTGTTCGTTATACACGTTTTCGCTCGGAAACGTCCGCCATCTTGGATAAGACAAAACACAATACACACTTAACTGCAGCATTGATTTGTATTAGCAGTGATCATTCAACTGATATCAATTTACAACATTCATTTAATAACATTAAATTCATAACATTTTCTGAAGATTGTTATCAAATACATGTACACAATTTAAACATATTTATCATTTTTCGATTAACATACGAATTGTGTAGTCTGTGATTTTACTTTGGCCTCGTTTCGCTGACTGCATTCTTGAAACGGCATCGTTCAGATCCGCCAAACTGTCAAAAACTGTTTGTTTTACAGACAAGATTACATGTACAGGTAAGATTAACACAAAGCAAATTTAACAAGGTCAATCCATCACAACTGATTGTATTGATTCGCCGCCATTGTTTTGATTTGCCGCTGATTGCATACAGCCAATTGTCAGTGACACTTGACACTGAGTGAGATTTCTCAGTTCGCTATACACGTCGCTAATAAGTGATAAATGGGCTTGTCGGTGATCAGGTATCAGTTCGCTGTATCCGTTAGTTCTATATAGAGACTTTCGTTATATACGTAAATTTTATATGATATTATATAGGAGATAAATCGGGGATTTTTTAACAGTTCGTTGTATCCGTTTGTTCGCTATATCCGTGTTCGTTATATCCGTGTTCTACTGTAGTTTGACTATTGTCAATATTGTTATATAAATATATAACGTCAATACAAGAGAATCTTAATTATCCACCTGTGCAGGTTCCATTTGATGATAAGGGAAAATAACATGAGTTTACTTTAGTTGTTTTTTTCTGACTAAGCTGATTTGCATGTATTACATTACAAATTAAACATTTTAATAATTTAATAACTGTTTGTCCAAATGTGTTAGCCACGTGTACATGTAATCTTATACAACCATGTCCTACCCAGTTTTGATCACCTGTTTGATACCAGCATCCGTTACAACAGTCAAACCTTTCTCTATTGTATGTGTGTGTATGTGTGTGTTGCTTGTCGTAAGAGGCGATTAACGGGATCGGGTGGTCAGGCTCGCTGATTTGATTCATGCATGTCATCAATCCCAATTGCGTGGATTGATGCTCATGATGTCAGTCACTAGATTTTCTGGTCAAGCCTCGAGTATTTACAGACCGCCGTCACATAGCTGGAATATGGGAAGCTGGAGTGCAGCGTTAAGCAACAAACAAACAAACAAATTATATGTGTGTGTTTGTGTAATTTTCACAGACTATATCGTTGGTACAAACGCAATTATATAAAGTAAATATCAAGGAATAATTGTCATTAGTCAAGGACTTTTCTACATGGACAGAAACACATTTTGTTATTTATTGTCTTTACTTTCCATGATCAAATACACACGTATATGTATCTAACTGTACTCAGGTCAGGACCTGATATTTACACATCAATAGTCAGATAGGTCTCCACACAGCCACGAAGTTGTTTAGTTTGCTTGTCGTTCATGGTGATTTTTACGTGGAACTCGCCCTGGAATAAACGTTAGGATAGAAAAATGTTACTATTTGAATATTTGAATACATGAAACCTTTGTTAAATCATGGAACTGTGACGTCAAATGGAAGAAAAGACATACCACCAAAAGGTTATTCATTTTCTTTAACTCTCTTCAGTGTTTGGTCCTTGAAGAACACCCTTACAGACCGGATTTGTCAATAATTATGTCAAAACGATCATGCCAAGATCGTTTTTCACCTGTACAACTGATTCCTAGTACCGCTTTTTGTGAAATATTAGTGAAATCAATCACATCATTTGGTTAATAGATTTCACTTACAGCCTCCAAAGCAAACTTCCAGGCATCACAGATGCCAGTGACGGTGAACTTGGAAGGGGGCATGTCGAGCTTGTCGGGGCTGAAGGGGCAGGTGCAGGGGAGGCCGTTGGCAGTCAGCAGGGGTGGACAGCTGCCCTGATTTTTGAAGGTGTTCAGGAAGTGGCAGGGGTCGGTGTAGTGGCTGTGGGCAACCAAGAAATCTGAGGTCGTTGCTTTTATCACAGTGTAAAACTTACACCCTTTTATCACTTTATTTAATTGTAGTGGAGGTGCGCGGTATAACCGGTATACTGGTTAACCGCGATGTGGCTTCGTGTCCAATACGTATTGCGATGCAGTTTCAATATCGCAATAAATTGCGGCCATTTAAAAAAAGTATTACCTATTTGAATTTCGTGTTTGTATTCGTTGTTTCAAAGGCGATCGATAAAGCTGATGTCACGTTCGATTAGAGTTACGTCCCTTCCTATATAATAACGCGATATGCTACGAGATCTCGCCGTATCCATGGTAACAAAATGGCGGATCACGACTGGGAAGTCGTGAGAAATACTCGCGGTAAATCCGATGTGCGGCAGCATTTCGAGTTGAAAAAGCGTACAATCGATCAAACAATCGAAGAAAATGTTGCTGTTTGCAGAAAATGTACATCATTTGTGAAATACGCCGGCGGAACAACAAACTTGACAACGCATCCTCGAAGACACCATCCGACTTTGGCGGGAAAGATAGGCCCATCAACAACGATGTTTTCTCAAACTCGTATTGATTCTATTGAAGAAACGAGATCGAATGCAAAACAATCCCCATCTCAACCTACCATCATCAATTTATTTGCAAGTACTAAGAAGTACATACGTCCATACAGTAGTGTTGATTCAACAGAGTTCAGAGATCTAGTCACCTGTCTTGATCCTCGGATAGTACCACATTAGCACACACGTATGTAATTGTTTGTTTGTTTCTTTGTTTGTTTGTTGTTTAACGCTGCACTCAACAATATTCCAGCTATATGACGGCGATCTGTAAGTAATTAAGTCTGGACGAGACAATCCAGTGATTGACAACATGAGCATCGATTCACGCAATTATGATCGATAACATGCATCAACCAATTGCGAGTCTGACCACCCGATCCCGTTAGTCCCCTTACGACAACCAGGAGTTGCTGAAGACCAATTCTAACCCGGAATCTTCACGGCAATATGTATCTCTTTGTACTCATTTATAGGGAGCCTTTGATTTAAGTACAAAATAGCTTTTGGAGACAAAAGCCAAAAGTTAGTAGTTCTTATTTTTATTGGTTTCTTCATTTCTTGATGCGGCTTTTGTTACAAAACGTGGTAAACACAGATGCAGACACGTATTCAGAGGTTCAGGTGAAAAATGAAAGCAAATGCCATCTGAAATTTACGGAGAAAACACTATGTGAAATGCTGAGGTACATTGTTAACATCTACGTACAATTTGGGGTAAGACATTTAGGCAAGAAGTCGGCATCTCCACGGGCACCAATTGTGCGCCCCTTCTTTTGGATCAGAAACAAGGTAATTTGGCCAAGAAGTTTAACTTAAGCATCCGGTATATCGATTTTGTTCAATAACAATCAAATAGCCAATTCCCTTTAAATGGCTTACCCACATGAACTAGAAATAAAGGAGACCAGTGACACCGCCTCATCTGTTTCACATTTAGATCAATTCAAAAAGATTCACAGTGACAAAAAACGCTCCACAAGACTGTATGACAAGAGGGATGACTTCAACTTTCCAATAGTCAACTTTCACTTCATACCGAGCAATTCCAGCAGCTTCAGCCTTTGGTGTTTACGTTTCACTTTTAAGATACTATCGCACATGTCATTTCTACCAAGATTTTAAAGAGCGTCACACGACTCTTGCTCAGAAGTTGTTTGATTAGGTTTGCAACCTTCAGGCCTCAGTAAAGCTTCCATAAAGTGTTATGGTAGACATGTGTTTCTTCAGGTGAACAATTGATTTCCTGTGCATGTGTTTGTGACGGGTGTCACCTGAGGGGCAGGAAACGCCCACCTTTTCGCAAACACCTGGTATAATCACTTTTTGAAAGTGATTCATTAACACGTGCTCATGATATTGTCGGAATCGTACAATCGACTCTGCTTTTTGCAAATATTTCTATTGGATATGGAAAGAGTTTCATCGCTTTTTTATTTTGTGTTTATTATGTGTGTATATATGTGTATGCGTGTGTCTGTATTTTTATGTGTGTGTCTGTGTTTATTTGTCTTGTTATGTGTCGATTCCCAGATTGAAAGAATTAGTAAACTAAGTAATCTCAATGTAAAATAATTTTGTGCGAAACCAACAAATAAACAACAAATGACATATAATCAACAATGCATTACAACATAAACTAGGTTTACAAATCAACACAATTAACTGCACAACAATAACAATGGCAGAATACAATTGAGCAATTGTCCAATATTCAATAGCAATATATAATATGATGGCAGTGGCCAGTATCAAATACAAAAATACAGTGGTGATAGCAAACGTCAGTGATGATAATATATCCACCCAGCGGCGACAGTGGTCAAGCTTCCGAGATGGTCCTAGGCAGGGGCTGTGGGGTGATACGTGATCTTCACACGAAAGCTGGTCTTGATGTAATGAAATGTGTGAGAGACGAAATGTGTGAGAGGCAAGAGTCAGGTGCTGTAATGACCGGACTATTAGAATAAGCGAGATTTAGAGTTACCTTCCTTGGGTGTTGACACGCATAACAGATTTGATCTATCAAGAGTTTTTGTGATATGACAGTTTGTAGACGGCTTGCGGTACTTATTATATCAGATCGACGCGAACGTAATTCAAGGCATATTTCGATCTGACTTGCAGCTTTTCCACTTGCCAAATACGGATTGAAAATCTATCTGAAAACACAGAATTTCTGCCAACTTCCAACACTGCCACTGCCACTTCTGTCACTTATTTGACCAATCGTCCTCCTTGTTATGTTACCATAAACCGAAAACTGACTGTTTTAATATAATTTATTTATTCTTCATTGGTACTTTGTTTTGGAGTTAACATTTATAATTCAACTTCGAAATGGCTTCGTAACATTATTGATGTAACTATATCTATGGTAACCATCGATTTAGTGACAAATGTACAATGGATCAAGTCTTGTCCACCTAGGCCTATTCGTGTTATAACATGTGTCATAACATGTACAATGTCCATGGTAGGGTGTTGTCTGAGTTAAGATAACTGTGGTACAGGCATTTGGTCTTTCAATGGCAGTCATATTGATGTGTGCTTGAAGGACTGTACTTGGTAAAAACAAGTCTGATAGTCCCTTTGGGATCCTGACTATAAAACTAGACCATTCCGCGTCATTATCTATCCCCAAAAGTAATACAGTCAGGGCCCATCCTGGTTAAACATCAACTGATATGCAGTAAACAGGGATGTTAGGTGCATTTATAACTCTCAAATCTCAAATTTGTGGTTGACAAGTTTATATCATGTGCAAAATACCAACAAATGCCCAAACTTGTCACACAGCATTGGAAGCGTTCTACAACATGGTTTCACTGTACTGTGCAGCGCAGGTAGACTTTACCTGTGAACCCAGCCCATCTGTAGAGTCGGCCAATTGGTACAGATAAAACCGGCAATGATTCAGATAGCTTGGAGATGCTAGGGGATGTGCCCACTCACCCCTTCAAAATACCTTATACATTGGTCTGTTGTACAAATTCAAGGTTGGCGTGTCCCAGTGAACCTCAAGCTGTTGACACTTGCATTGTTCCTTGGTAACGTTTTTTTCCCTAAACCATTAAAGAGTTGTCTTGTTTCATTGTTTAACTGTTAATTAATACTGGGAGAGAAACAGTGATCAATATTATCTAGTTGTTTAACATTCCATCTGTGCATTTATGTCATCATCAGCATTACGCCGAAGTCCGTTATTAAGGATAACACACAATGCGACTGGCGGTTATCAGTACAGGGTATGCTCTCCAATGTCACGATTCAGACGAACGTTAATGTGTTCAGAAAATTTACTTCCGACGAAGACACCTTAAACCTTTTGTTAATCATCTTGTTTTAAAGCCCTAACATCCGATCAGCCTTATTGGGCCGCATGCGCAGTAAATGTGTCACATATAAAGGAAAATGGGCCGATCCTACTATTATAAGTAACCAACGTGTCTCGATCTAAAACACATGTGGTGCATCGTTATGCATACTACTGTACTTGAAACAATTTACCGTTTTATATAACTTCATTGTCAAAAGGTACCTATATTCAATCGAGGAACACGGCGATATCGTGTTACAGCTGCAGTAATTTACAGATAGAGTCGTAGTAGTTATTACTGATCACACAGACCATACCTGCAACTGAATAGATTATTAAGATTGCTTGTTTGTCAATATGGAGAAAATATGTCTTTCATATAATGAGCTCTTGCAAATTCTAACGATTTCTAATGGGTATCTAAACTAAGTACATTTTGTCAGGTCGCTTTTACGTTCGTTCACTGCTCATATTTTTCAACACTTTCAATATCTTATCCAAGTTAACTATTGCAATGAATGTTGATCCAATGGATCAAGACTCCATTCGAATTCCCGAAGTTTGTTCCATTACCACGGATGGGACTACCATGGCGCTGTGCAGGATGTTTCAAAATGTGATGAGAGTTCAGACGCTGGAAACTGATGCAACGATTGCTGAACCCATTGAAGAAAAATTGAATGATGGAGGCATATATATCACCCGTAAAGAAACCTCGTCCCAGGAATCTCCTAATCTCCTAATTGAATTGGTGCTGAAGATTAGTGTTAAGTGTTAAGACTTCTCCAGAAGTGTAATTCCTCTATTCACAACTTGCATATACCCATAAAGAAACACTGCCAATATATCTTAAGTTGATAACTTTGTTTGTAGATTCTAGAATGAATTTATGTTCGTGTCACTATGTAATAATGTGAACAACATATAAGCAAATTGTTATTGGCCTCCAGTTGCCAAATCCAGATTTATTTTATTTGGAATTCTCTTGTCAAAAGTTGTCTGCATCGCTTCTATCATATTGTGGAATTTTAAGGGAAGCCAAAAGATGATTGGCGCTGATAGGTGATTATTTATCTTCCCCGTGCTTGGGATTTATTGCGTTGATCATTGTCGGTACTTATTATCTAGCTGGCTTCCATTTGTCCATTGTGATTTCCATTCTATTTCCCATCAGTGCTAATTACTTCCGGACTCACGTTTGCCCATTGTCCATTGCCTGTTACCGATCAGTGATAAGTAAAGTATTGGCTTCCATTTGTCCATCACCTATCAGCACCGAGTATCTGTTGGCTTCCCTTGTTGAGTTTCCACCTTTGTAATCTTATTACTTTATATATAATGTTTTCTACCTCATCGCATTTATTCACCTGATAAAGGAGTAAGTACCCTTGTGTTCCTCATGATAAAGAAGTTGACATCCATAAATTCTCTTCCTTATGAAATTTGAAGGGTTGTTAGCAATAGACAATGACATGTCTTCAGAGACAGACATAAACTCATCTTATTACAAACATGTATATTATTTATTGTGTTTATTTTCTATCATCAAATAAACATGTATATGTATTTGACTTGGTATCACACTGCGATTTCGATGTACATCTCTACACAACCACGAAGTTGTTGATTTGTCTTGTCATTCAGGGTGAGTTTTACGTAGTACTCGCCCTGGAAAAAATATTGAACACAGGAATATATCAAATACATGCCCAAGCGGTCATAATGATCACTAAACGTCATCAAATGGTAATTCACTTTGTTTAACTGTTGTCAGTCTTTGGCTCTGAACGAGAAGAAAACCCTGACACGCACACATTGTCAAATATTATTT
The DNA here is from genome assembly GCF_023055435.1 of Haliotis rufescens. Taxonomy (NCBI): domain Eukaryota; kingdom Metazoa; phylum Mollusca; class Gastropoda; order Lepetellida; family Haliotidae; genus Haliotis; species Haliotis rufescens. The sequence continues at coordinate 7,458,095 of NW_025963957.1, read as the reverse complement.
CAAAATGGTCTTTCCAAGATTCGGCAATCCCTCATCACAGACAGACAGACACGAAAAGGTGTGTCTTTTCTCACCTGTGCAACTGATCCTTTGTATTGGTTAAAATCAATCATCATTTGGTTGATAGTCTTTACTTACACTGGCCAGAAATTGCCAGGCATCAGTGATGTTGTTGACGGTGAACTTGGAAGGGGGCATGTCGAGCTTGTCGGGGCTGAAGGGGCAGGTGCAGGGGAGGCTGTTGGCAATCAGCTGGGGCGGACAGATGCCCTGTTGTTTGAAGATGTTCAGGAAGTGGCAGGGGTCGGTGTAGTGGCTGTGGGCAAACCAATATATACTCATCGACAAAAGAAACGCGAATTACTTACATTTTGGTAAATATATAAGGAATGTTTATATTCGTGAGATATTAGATTGTTCGATGCACAAACGGACATATTGGTATGCTGTGTGAACCGAAGGTCATGAACGCATCACTTGTGACGTCACAGATCCACGAGTCGACATGCACCATTTGTCTCTTGCATGATAAGCGTGTATTTCTTCACTTTTTGTATTCATTACAGAAAAAACATGACCTGTGATACTATACCTTGTTGCCAGTATATAGTATGATCGATTACAATATATTTTCATGTTACAGCATGGTGGGGTGTTGTTTTATACCAGATGTGTACTCAAACATTGATATCTCTTCATCAGTTCTTGCCACTTAGTGTTGAAAGTAGGAATGTTATTATTCTTTATTGCTGTGTACACTCATAGCGTGTAAAGTTTGGAGAACATGTGCAACATATCATATTAAGAATATAGACACTCTGTGGTAACACTTCACTGATTGTTGGTCAGTGCTGGAAACCCCGTTCACCTCATGTTAGTCAGTGCTGTAAACTCCGTTCACATCATGTCAGTCAGTGCTTGAAACTCCGTTCACCTCATATTTGTCAATGTTGGAAACTCCGTTCACCCCATCCCAGTCAGTGCTGGAAACTCCGTTCACCTCATGTTTGTCAGTGCTTGAAACTCTGTTCACCTCGTGTTTGTAAGTGCTGGAATCTCCGTTCACCTCATGTTAGTCAGTGCTTAAAACGACGTTCACCTCAGAGTAGTCAGTTCTGGAAACTCTGTGCACCTTATGTTAGTCAGTCCTGGAAACTCTGTTCACCTTTTGTTAATCAGTGCTGAAAACAACGTACACCTCAGACTGGTCAGTGAAGGAAACTCCGCTCACCTCATACTAGTCAGTGCTGTGTAAGAATCACTCATTTCTAAAAGGTCTTAATAAGAACTGATCAAGAAGTTCCATGTTACATTTAGAGTCACTATCGTTATAGTATGGCATATCAAATTTATATATTTGTCAACAGAGACCAATTGTTTTGCTTCGTTAATGCATATAAAATTATCAATATCTGATGTTATAAACCTGTAAAACTTACTAATTGCATGTTGGATATATATACACACCCCACCTGAGAGTCGACCATGCTCAGATAATGTAATGGCGGGGCTGTAGAAGTCATCATAACCAATTAATGTCTGGCATATCATATACAAATGTTTTTACAAGACACACTATTTGGAATTTGCTTGGGTAAGGGATGAAGTCGCTGTCATCTTTTTCGGGGCTCAATCCATTTACGTTCCAACACAAGAAAGTTACTTTCTTATCTTCACACACAGTAGCGCTCATGAAATCGATCGTATCACCGTTGTCTGATCTATTACATCCATGTGATATATTATCCGGGCCTCGGCCATCGTCCTATGGAAGCCTATTCGACGATGTATCAGTTACAGCTTCACTGATCCTGCCGCGCCTGTGTTGGGGTGTTTCTTGTTGCGTACGGGGGTTACTATCCGAACTTTCTCGAGGTCTTGTCACAAGCTTACCGTTCTCAAGAGTAACCAAAATAGCCGGTGTCTTTAAGAGCATTGACTTGTTGACGTTGACGTGTGGTCAAGTCACTTGAAATTCCCAGCCCGTTTTCCTTCAGCACGGGATCTGTCTTTCAGGGTTCGAACTTTGTCGTCTGATATCAGAAGCATGGCAGTTAGAAGGCCTGCTTTCTCCGCATTTCGACGTCTCATTTTAAGGCGATGGCCACGGATAATGTCAGATGATGGCCACATTTCTCCTTGCAAGCCATCGATGTCTCGCTTTCTGCTTCTGGTACACCGTGGAGAATGATGCTAAATAATTCCAGTTTGTCCATATCGTCATTAATCTTAGGTAGACGTTCTACGACAGTTTCAATTTTATTAGGAACAGCATCAATGTCAGTATACATAATGTCATGATAATGTTTCATGTCGTAAATATATCAGATTTGTTTAGTGTTACTGTCACCACAAGTTGACCATATTTAGAGCAAACTGCGTTCACTGCAGTTTTTACAGCTGTAATTTGTAACTTAATTCCGACTTGACGTCGGGAAGCTCCGACTAGATAACATCTCTTACTTCTTTTTGAGAGATGGGTCCCGGGTTTGTTAAAACGTCGTTTGAACAAAACATGATCTGTGTGATAATCCCCCCGGTCCACCCCGGGACACCCCGGGACACCTTTCACGTGCAAGCCAAGCGTGGTGATTTGTCAAAACTGGGTCTTAGTCCATCGCAGTGACCTCACATGATACACAGAAAGAGCTATTTTCTTTTGGAAAAACCGATCAAAGTTCATTTTCTCGAAATGATTGAGCAGGGCGAAGAATGCAGAGAGGTGTGCAGCAAATGCAATGGTGCAAATGGGCAGTCTGAAATGAACATCAGTCCCAGACACGAATGGCGAGTACTCACTGTCTCTGTGCAGCGTCAGTTGTCGAGTTCCCCTCGGGTGGATAAACGAGCCGATTCTGGCTCTTTTCACATCAGTCGATACCATGTTGATGTCAGGAGAGTTGATCATATACCAAGTCATCTCCTAGCGTTGGCAGTGTGGTATATGCATCCTAACTTGGCATATATTTTGAAAACAGTTCAGCTCGACATTACATGGTGTCACATCTAGACGACGACTGTGGGCCTCTTTACGTAACATGTAATTAATTACCTATGTTACACTGTTGCTATCTATTCGCCCTGCCAATTCCAAACACAAACGTTCCACAGTCTCCTTAGGCTCCGGAATGTGCTGTGCGCACCATGTTTTTGTCTGAAACACTTTTCAAAACATGTTGAATCTCTTGATTCAATCCCTCAACGTACTAACATCAACCTTATTCAACACTTACCATGTGCCAACATCTTTGACGCAGGGCACCTTGGTGAAACGCCCGATAAGGTTCTTCTCCATGAGAACATCTAGTGTGACCTGGTCTGCGAGTTGGTGGCTGATGGTTCCATCAAGGGTCACGGTCATATCTCCGGGAAGCTTGATGGGGCTGGGCGTGATGTCGAACTGATTCATGGAAACCCAGGAGTCGCCAACACCTGACAAGAAGATACAAATTACATACACGTGGCTTGGTTCACAAAGTGGTCAATGAAAGTAGGTGTACAGGCAACTACATGTAAAATTGAACAAATAACATAGACTCAGACATGTCCACATAACATATCGAGGCATGCATTGCAGCATACAGACTCAGATAGACTCAGACATGTCCATTTGTGTGGAAGTATGATTATACAAGCGTTATCTTTCATCTGGATATTTTTAAATGATTCGGACTTTAATATCATACAGTTGTTGTCACTTGGTCGTGAATTGTATCGTTATCAGCTGATATGTGTGCCAACACAATCATGTTAGGGGGTTTATACATATGTTCCGTTATGGGATCTTTATCACTGGTTGGGAACCATCCCAGTGGTGACGTGTGCTGTAATCCTTGAATTATTATTTGCAAATACTCATTTGTGACTGGTTTGTATCCTTGTACACCAATTTGTAACACGTCCTCCCATTACCATCAATTTTTAACATTTCCTTACAATGTGTTTAGCTGAACTCCCTCCAAAATAACCGACAGGAACACATGTGTCTCATCAAGATCAAAGTACATTTTATCAATCAGATACCAGGTGTTCGCGAAAAGGTGAGCTAATTGAATGTTGTAACTTTGTTGTGTTGTGAACAACTTCTGAGCAAGAGTCGTATGACGATTTTTGAAATCTTAAGAGAAAGAGCTCGATTGGAGCCAAAGGCTGGAGGGGCTGGAATATTGCCCAACATGAAGGTAATGTTGACTACTGGAAAGTTGAATTAGTCATCGCTCTTGTCATACAGAGTCTTGGAGAGAGTTTGGCAGCTGAATCCTTATCCTTAAATATAAATATGAAACAGATAAGGCGGTCTCTATGGTCTCCTTTGTTTCTTCGTCACGATATGGCTGAAATATTGTCGATGTGACGTTAAATATTAACTCACTCACTCACTCCTTTGTTTCTTGTTCAGGTGGGTAAATCAATGGAAGGGAATTGGCTATTTGATTGTTATTGGGCTTTATCAGATCATCGAAACACCTGAGGCTTAAGTTAAACTTATAGGCCAAATTACTTTGTTTTGAATTTGCCAATCCGAGCAGAAATTCCGATTCATATGCATAAAGAAACAGATCCGCAAGTAAGTGAGTTAAGGTTAGATCCACATCTGGTTTACTAACTGCCAAGGTGGGGAAGTCAAAAGTTATTTTGTTATTGTGGAGATCTACGTAAAGAAGATTAAAAACACTGTTATTAGGCGGATTGGATTTCGAAGAACATAATTTAGAAATATATTACAAAGATAATTTGATGCGACGTTGTTTAAGGGATGGCTCATCTGTCTCCATATATAGACTTTGGAAATTCGCAAGGTTCCAAGGCAAAGCCTCGGTCATTGATGGTGAATAGAATCTAGTATTTTTAAATTACAAGCCCCACCATAAGTGATGGCGTTTTGAATTTTCATATCCCCTCCCCATTTTGGGTTTGAGACAACTGTCAGTAAATCGAGGGTCCTCAGACGTTTATTTTTCAAATATTTAATATGAGCCAAAAAAGGTCAAATGGTAGTCGAAAATTATACCCAGGAACTAGGCCTCTTTCACAACCTTAATAGGTGTGTCATCTAAAATGAGTTCCGGGTCTTTGTGCAGTTAATATTTTCTCGAAAAATAAATAAAGCTTGTCTTTGATTTTAGGAATTTAAAATCCATTTTTTAAAGACCATTTCCGGAACATTCAAAAGTAATATTTGTTTTCGCCATGACAGGAAATATTAAAAAATCAACAAAAAAGCGATCCATCAATTAATTTATTAAACGCTTTTGATAAACAGTTGATTTTACGCTAGACAATGTGACAGGCAAAATACTGCCTTGTGGGACACCTGGTTATAATGTTCAGACAGGGTAGAACCGACGCGGACCTGCAATTACCTGTCACTTGGATATAACAGTACTTCGATTCGTTCGAAAGCCACACTGAATATTTGTAATTAAATTAGAAGGTTCGAAGTACCATTTTTTAATCATGCGATTCATGGTTTTGAAAACGCAACTGGTGAATGAAATGGGTCTATAATTTCAGGTTATCAGTATGTTCTCCTAGACTACACCAAACTACACCAATAATCATCTAAAAACAAAACACAACACAAATATGCACTTGAACGGCTGTGCGGTTTATTTACGAAGCACAACATGCAACACACCACAGTGACATTATCACTTCACTCCATGTACCTAATTACATATGATATAAAATATATAATATAACATATCGAAACATACATAAATATACAGATGGTAACGGTGGCTGAAGCCCGACTCGTAAAACCAGAGATGCGCCAACTACGTGAAAGGACGACCACAGACACCTCAACCGCATCCCAAATACCCAGACTGCGCAGAATCTCCGACCAGACTGTACGAAAAGAGCAAGACGTCCTGTTCGACACGTCATATTGAGTCGACAACATCGGCAACAACGAATGTAGTGTATGGCGTCAACTGCGATGGAGAGATGTCAGGTTAAGCGACGAAACAAGGTTTCTCCTCCGTCGAGGGGATAGACGAGCACGGGTCTGCAGACGTCGGGGAGAACGTTACGGCGGAAATTGCGTACAGGAAGTAGACAGGTTTGGTGGAGGTAGCGTTATGATGTGGGTGGCTATCTCTCATCATGGCAGGACAGGTTTGGTCCATATCCAGGGCAATCTTACGGCGCAACGACACATCAAGGAAATTGTCCTACCACAAGTCGTCCTAATTGCAGCCAACGGCAACGGCGTATTCCAAGAGGTCAACGCTCGACCGCATAGTACACGGATCACAAGAGCATGTCTACACAACAACAGCCGTTGGCTTTTGCGTTGCAGGCCGAATGGGATACCATTCCCCGGGACGTGATTCGCATACTCTTCCATGGGTAGATGTCAGGCTGCTATCGATTCCAACATGGGACATACGCATTATGACCTTCAGCTGACCTTCACCTTGGCCTTTTCCTATGTACCGATAACTGAGATGACTACAATCACCAAGAGTTCTCTCCACAACATTTTAGCTCAATACCCTGTACAGTTCCTCGTATAAATGTATTTTCCTACCTCAAACAAATCTGCCTTTGTGTTTATTTTTGTGAAGAGAATAGTTTTCTTTTCTTGCTGTTGTTGTTATTTTTGGAATTGAGGGACATAGTTTGAGGAAGAAGAATATTTTGCCAACGTTTCACCCAGTGTATATGCTATATAACATGTATCAGTAAATAGTTCATCTCAATTCTTAATATTGTGGGTGCTAGATTTTGTACCCTTACCTTTTATTTTCTGCATCATCTTCCATGCCTTGGACATGGGTGTTCGTGAATTTAAGTTAGAAACATAGCTTTGCTCAGATTGGCGTTTGTTATGTTTTAGCTTTTAAACTTTGAAATAGTTCAAATTATGGACGACAGGATAGCGACGGAGACTGTTCAGCCTTTCCCTTGCCTTCTTAGCTTGTTTGCAGTCATTGTTAAACTATGGTTTACTGATGTGTGGATTTGTAGAGGACTTTGAAATACATTCATCAGCTATTTTATTTAATTCGTCAGACAATATTTGTACAGGGTCGGGAACGACAATAAAGAGATCACACTTTAAATTATTCGATGTAAGTATTTCAAACATTGGTCAGTCAGATTTATTAAAGTTTCATCCTATTGAAGGAGAAACATCGGACGTTTTAAAATGGTAGGAATATGGTCACTTCCACTAAGGTCATCTTGGATAAATCAGTAGCAAAGTAGGTTCCTGCACCGGGGTGTAGATATGCTTCTAAACAATCATTATGTAAACACAAGTCGTTGTTGGAAATAACAGTTTCTAACAGCTTACCCTTGCTACTTGTCTGAGCACTACTCTAAAGTGGATTGTGCCCTTTTAAATCGCCTATTATGATACAGGGCTTGGGGAGTTGATCATAGAGAGCTTAAAGTTCAGACTGTCGGAGAGAAGGAGATGGTGGAATATAGAGCGAGCACAATTTAAAAACAACGTGCAAAGTTACACAGATTGCAACAGCTTTAGGAGAGAAGTAAGATGAACGGGGCTATGGATGACGTTATGTTTTTTCTTCACATTAAAGAACCTTCAGAGGCTTTATGCATTCCGAGGTAAATGGGGATGCTTCATGGTTTCTCGGACGTTTTAATGGCTGAACATGAGTACGTTTCCACTGCACTGACAGTCCGCCCCAGGGTCCAGGTTAGAACGGGTCCACAGCAACCTAGGCCTGTCGGAAGAGGTGACTTAAAAGATCGGGGGATGAGGCTTGGGCACTATAAGGCGATACACAATTTCAGATTGCATCTTTTAACCTTTCTTTGTGTGAATGGAAATACTTGTTCTGTCACTGGTCACGGCGAAGGCATAGAATGTCCACGAAAATGCAATACTCCAGTAACTGATAATGGGCCAGTGCACACATGTCTTCTGAGTCACCACGACTGAGGCATGCTACAACTAGTACCATATCGTTTATGCATAGTCCATCAGATTACAGTACGGAGAGGTAATTTTGTCTTCTACGGTTTCGTATTTTTATGTACATGTAGTTCTTAATATGGATCGTTGTATATCTAGGATCCACATGTGCACATTGGCAATAAAACAGGTAACTTGTCAACCTGCCAAAGATATTTGTTTGATACTTGATATGTAACATGGCGTCATGGGTGATAGAGGCCAAAGTGACGAAGGCATTAAGCTGGAATAACCCTGCCGCCATACTTAGTCAGGGCATTTGTTGAACATCCGTTCACGCTGTTACGTTTCTCCTCAGCCACTACACTGATCCCTGCCACTTCCTGAACCGCTACCTGAACCGGGCATCTTGTCCTCCACAACTGACCGCCAACGGTATTCCATGTACCTGTCCCTTCAACCCTGACAGACTCCACATGCCGCCCAGTAGGTTCACCGTCTCCAGTATCAGTGACACCTGGAAGTTTCTAGCCTCTGTGAGTAAACCATGGACCCAAACTATCCAATAAATGTGTTAACTGAAGGCAAGAGATATTAATAATTTTATATTGACCGGCTTGGTAATGGTTGCAACGTTACGATAAATCAAACATCGGAGTCCACCAGTCTGTCTTATTTAAGGTCGTCCTGTTTCAGGGTGACTACCACGTGAAGATTACCTTGAACGACAAGCACACCAGTCAGCTCCGCGGATGTGTCGAAGCCTATCTGAGTATCGAAGTATAGAGATACCATGCAGAGCAGGACTGACTCATGACATGATTTATAAGATATTTATCTCAGCATATATGAAATGAAGGATTCCCAATACCCTACCCTAGAAGGATATCTGAATTAGTAGACCTACGTCACCCTGGACTCAAAATGTAAACCACCACGGACACATAGTAATATAGTCTGACTCAAGAGGGATGCATTTCCTCAGTATCCTTCTAAGTCAGCCATTCCAGTTTCCACCCAAACACAGATTGGTTGGTTGGTTTGTTGTTTAACGCCGCACTCCAGCTATATGACGGCAGTCTGTAAATAATCGACAATCTAGTGATTAATATCTTTAGCATCGATCCACGCAATTGGGATACGATGTCATGCATTAACCAAGTCAGCGCGCCTGACCACCCGATCCCATTAGTCGCCCTTTACGACAAGCATAGTCCCCTTTTACGGCAAGCACGGGTTGCTGAAGGCCTATTCTACCCCGGAATCTTCACGGGCCCAAACACAGATTGACTGCCTACAGATGTCCTGACTAACACAGATTGACTGCCTACAGATGTCCTGACTAACACAGATTGACTGCCTACAGATGTCCTGACTTACACAGATTGACTGCCTACAGATGTCCTGACTAACACAGATTGACTGCCTACAGATGTCCTGACTAACACAGATTGACTGCCTACAGATGTCCTGACTAACACAGATTGACTGCCTACAGATGTCCTGACTAACACAGATTGACTGCCTACAGATGTCCTGACTCACACAGATTGACTGCCTACAGATGTCCTGACTAACACAGATTGACTGCCTACAGATGTCCTGACTAACACAGATTGACTGCCTTCAGATGTCCTGACTAATTAAGAATTACCATGTATCCTCTTTCATGCCTATCTGTCGGATGCCTGGACGCAACACTGGTCAATATATAAACAGCTGATTTAGGAAGAACAATAAAATACTGCGAACATTTACTTGTCCGCATCATTTTTTTTAACTGGGGATATTTTATTCACAATAAACAAAAGTGACAGAACCATTTCCATAACCCTACGACACCTCTGCAGGCAGCATAGTCCAGTGTGTGTCCACATCATGAGGATGTTATTTGTGTGAATCACTGTCACTTACTGACAATACCAGGTCTCTGCCAAAAAGAGAGAGCGTGTTCTGCCCGCGCAGTGGCACCCGTCACAAACTTGCACAGGCAAGGTAAAATGCTCACCTGATCAAACACGGGCACATATTGTTCAAGTCAAAATATACTCGTCAAAAAAAGAAACTTGACACTGACTTTCAAAATTTAATATAATGCGATTGTTTCAAAATAGGACACAGAAACCATAATTGAAACACGTACACGATACAGTTTATGTCACAGGGGTAGAGAAAATGTCAGTATCGGTTGTGCCAACCACGTGCATCAATCACCGCTTGACACCGATGACCCATAGATGTAATCAAGTTGTCAATAACACGCTGTTGGGTGTGCTGCCATTCATGCTGAAGTGCATCAAGAACCGCCGGAAGTGTTTGGGGTGGTGGATTCCTTCTGCGAACGCGTCGATCCAACTCGTCCCACAGATGCTCAATCGGGGACAAATCTGGTGACCGGGGTGGCCAAGGTAATGTCTGGATGTTGTTGTGCTGTAAGAAGTCCTGACAAACACGTGCAATATGCGGTCGAGCGTTGTCCTGCTGGAACTGTCCGCCATGAACGTTGACGTGAGGAAGAACGTAAGGCTGTAGGATCAAGTCTCTGTAACGCACACTTGTCAATGCACCTGCCACATGCACGAGAGGCGTCCTACCACCGTGATGAATTCCGGCCCATACCATGACACTCCCGCCGCCAAATGGGACAACCTGCTGCACACATTTGGGGGCGTAACGTTCACCCCAACGTCTGTAGACACGTGTGCGCCCATCAGCACGTGTGAGTAGGAAACGGTCTCGTCAGGAAACAGTACATTTCTCCACCTTGCACGTGCCCATCTAACCCTCTGTTGGCACCAAAGCAGACGGTCCGCCAGATGACGTGGGGTCAATACATGACGTCGAACAGGTCTTCGTGCAAAAAGTCCAGCCTCCCTCAGTCTGTTGCGTACCGTTTGATCTGATATTCTGCGTTTGGATGAAGCTGTAAATTTGATCCCCAAACGCTACGTTTATGTGCTTTTCGCGAATTATAGACACATCATCTTTCTGTTTGATTTATTTGGTTCTCATTTAATGTAAATATTTTAGATATTTGGCAAAAGGTGGTTTTACATCTATGTCAAGTTTCTGTTTTTGAAGAGTATATTAACTGTAGCGGATAATCTCGCAGAGATGAACACTACCAAGCTAACTGTCGTTCATTCACTGACGAACGTCAGCATGTCACGTGATTACGTTGTCAATCGAGCGGAGAGATACAGAACTACTTTATGGGAATTCCTCAATGTAAAAAAATAACGTCATATATGGACGGTATCGTCGTGCAAATCAGGCTATTAATTATGCAGTATTTGAATCCAGACAGATCATGATGTGTTGGGGTCACCGAAATTAAGCGTCCATTCGAAATTACAACAGAGAATGCTCTACTTACCATAAGAAATCGCTAAGCTCCATATTGTCGATGGCCACCATGCATCACAAATTCAAAACTCGCCGCCTCAAGCGGTAATCCCTTCGCGCAACATGGAATTTGTTCAACTCAGGCACTGTACGTCTTCCTTAGCTCATGAACGTCAACAAATACAACTTCAATCCTTAAATATAGAATTGCATCAATTTGGTCACAGGCCAAATGAGGAAAAACTTTATGAACGCCCACTAAAGCACTGCAGTAGTGTGACGCTTCTTGACCTCTTCGCAGAAAGACCATTCTGATTTGTACTGCAAAGTACATTGATTGGCTTGTTGGGGCATTCTGTATGCTGAGGATTACACTGCAAGTAGCAGAATCTCTGTACTGATATCGTTTTAAGTTCCAAAACAATCAGTGAATACGCTGTCGTATAACTGAAATGTCTGGTCCATCACTGGATTATGTGGTTAAAACTCGATTGTTGACAGGCTTTCGTTGTATGGCTGGAATACTGCTGCGCGGTGTTAGGCAACAAACAAGCAAACACTGTTTTATTCAAATTGTGTGGCTGGATTACTGCTGCACGGCGTTAGGCAACAAACAAACACTGTTTTATTCAAATTGTGTGGGTGCCGGATGCTACCGGAAGAGCAGGACATGCTTACCATTTTCGCGAACACCTGATGTTATCACTCTTTTTCACCGATCCGTTCATATAATATTCATCACTATGTTGCCTTTTAGGTCCGATGGATTCTATTTCGGCAGATAATCGAGACTAATTATTCTCTGGCATTAACGTTTTATATCTATTGACGTTAGTTAGGTTATAGTAATACATTTAATTCGTAAGATTGGGGTATGGTTTAATACGTATCATAGTCTGTGTGTACTGTTTTTCAACTACTAACATTCTTGTTCAAACAATCGACAGCAACCTCTGAAAGCACGTGCACGATTACGTCAACTGACCTATGTATAGTTGTTATATGGTACTCGCAACCAGACAACGTCTCCTTTGATATTACCGTATGCTTTAGTTGTTGTTGTTCTGATTTGGATGTATGACGTCAGTGATGTGATCAGGTTTATATGTGATATGGTTTTGTGTCCATTTGGAGACTGGTGGGTGTATATCAGACTTTTTATTTTATAGGATACCCGAACGGCCATTTAAAAGTTCTACAAGACTTTTATAAAGGTATTTTTATAGTTGTTAGCTCTGTGTGTAACCGATCTCACACAACCATGCCCTACCCAGTTGTTGATCACCTGCTTCTTAAGGCTTTCAGCATCTGTACCGACAGTCAAACCTTTCTTTATCGAGTGTGTGTTTGTGCGTATATGTGAGTGATTAAGGTTTTACGCCGCTTTTAGCAATATTTCAGCAATATCACGGTGGGGGACACCAGAAATGGGCTTCACGCATTGTACCCATATGGGAAATCGAAACCGGGCCTTCGGCGTGCCGAGCGAGTGCTTTAACCACTAGGCTACCCCACCACCCCGCCTGTAAATGTGTATGTGTGTATGTACACGTGCGTGTGTTTGTGAGTGTGTATGTGTAAGTGTCTGTGTCTGTATTTATGTGTATATGTGTGTATGTGCGAATGCGTGTGTGTCCGTTTATATTTGTATGTGTATGCGCGTGTGCGCGTGTGTGTTTGTGTCTGTCTGTGCATGTTTGTGTCTGTGTTTATATGCGTACATGTGCGTGTATGTGTGTGTCTGTGTTAATGTGTGTATATGTGTGCGTGCGTGAGTGTATGTGTTTATATGTGCATGTGTGTATGCGTGTGTATATTTGTGAGTGTGTGTCTGTGTTTATGTGTATGTGTATGTGTCTGCGAGTGTGCATGTGTGTTTGTGTCTGTGTGTACCTATGTGTGCGTAGTGTGTGTGTGCGTTTCTGCATTTATGTGTGTAAATGTGTGTGTTTGTGGGTGTTTTCGGGTTTGTGTGTATGTGTGTTTGTGTATGTGTGTGTTCGTTTATGTAGGTGGGTATATTTGTGTGTGTCTATGGTGTAAGCTTCACACAATATCACGCTAAATTACAAAACAGAAAGCATTTCATTAATAGTATGATTCCAAATATGTTGGCATGCCATCAGTTGAGCAGGATCCGCTCACCTTTTCCTGAACACCGTATATCATTACCAGTCGATAGTGATTTATAAGTACATGCCGGAATTGTAGAATAAACTTGAACATTCAAAGTTGCTAAAACATCTAAAAAAAACATATGCATTCGTTGTTTTCTCCCTTCAACTAGATTAGGAGCGTCTTTTAACATTAGACAAGGATTATTCTAAATAGACAGACAAAACCTCATTTTTTATAATTTATTTGTCTTACTTTCAACCGTCAAATAGACACGTAACTTCACTCAGGTCAGGACCTGATATTTACTCATCAATAACCAGATAGATCTCCACACAGCCACGAAGTTGGTTAGTGCGCTTGTCGTTCATGGTGATCTTTACGTGGAACTCGCCCTGGAAATAAACGGGATGATGTCAAATGTAAGACTTAGTATAGGAATATATCAAATACATGGTGAACAACTATGACGTCACTAAAGGTCTTGAAACGGTTATTCGCTTTGTTTAACTTTTGTCAGTCTTTGGGTCTGAGATAGAATAACACCCTAACGTGTAGAAATTATCAATTATTATGTCAGAATCGGCTTGCCATTCTTTCATAAGAGTCGTTTCTTTCTCCTGCACAATCGGTTATTAGTACAGCGAAATATCGATGAAAATCAATCATATCATTTGGTTTACAGGCTTCACTTACATCATTTAAAACAGTCTTCCAGAAAACATTATTGATGCAAGTGACGGTGAACGTGGACGGGGGCAGGTGGAGCTTCATGGGGCGAAAGAGGCAGGTGCAGGGGAGGCTTTTGGCAGTCAGCTGGGGCGGACAGGTGCCCAGTTGTTTGAAGGTGTTCAGGAAGTGGCAGGGGTCGGTGTAGTGGCTGTGGGTACATCAATACATCTGAGGTCGTTGTAACGCATCCCATAGTATGCGCTGTCCTTGTGACACATAAACTAGTACACACTGTCATTGTAACGCACCCCCAGGTATGCACTGTCATTGTTACGAACCCCCAGGTATACACTGTCATTGTAACACATAACCTAGTATACAGTGTCTTTGTAACACATAACCTAGTATACACTGTCATTGTAACGTATAACCTAGTATACACTGTCATTGTAACACATAACCTAGTATACACTGTAATTGCAACACATAACCTAGTATACACTGTCATTGTGACACATTACCTAGTATTCACTGTCATTGTAACACACAACCTAGTATACACTGTCATTGTAACACATTACCTAGTATTCACTGTCATTGTAACATATAAACTAATATACACTGTCATTGTAACACATAACCTAGTATACACAGTCATTGTAACACATAACCTAGTATACACTGTCATTGTAACGTATAACCTAGTAAACAGTGTCTTTATAAACATAACCTAGTATACATTGTCATTGTAATGTATAACCTAGTATACACTGTCATTGTAACACATAACCTAGTATACACTGTCATTGCAACACATAACCTAGTATACACTGTCATTGTAACGCATAACCTAGTATACACTGTCATTGTAACACATTACCTAGTATTCACTGTCATTGTAACGCATAACCTAGTATACACTGTCATTGTAATGGATACTCTAGTTTACACTGTCATTGTAACGCATAACCTAGTATACACTGTCATTGAAATGGATCATCTAGTATACATTGTCATTATAATGGATACTCTAGTTTACACTGTCATTGTAACGCATAACCCAGTATACACTGTCATTGTAACACATAAACTGGTATACACTGTCATTGTAACACATAACCTGGTATACACTGTCATTGTAACGTATAACCTAGTATGAATGAATGAATGAATGAACGCATAACCTAGTATACACTGTCATTGAAATGGATCATCTAGTATACATTGTCATTATAATGGATACTCTAGTTTACACTGTCATTGTAACGCATAACCCAGTATACACTGTCATTGTAACATATAAACTAATATACACTGTCATTGTAACACATAACCTAGTATACACAGTCATTGTAACACATAACCTGGTATACACTGTCATTGTAACGTATAACCTAGTATACAGTGTCTTTGTAACACATAACCTAGTATACACTGTCTTTGTAACACATAACCTAGTATACACTGTCATTGTGACACATTACTTAGTATTCACTGTCATTGTAACATATAAACTAATATACACTGTCAGGGTAACACATAATCTAGTATATACAGTCTTTGTAACACATAAGCTGCTATTCACTGTTATTGTAACGCAGCCCCAAGTATACGATGTCACTGTAACACTTCCCGTGGTATACATTGTCACTGTATCGCATCCCCTACTATACACTGTCATTGAAACGCTTCCCCTAGTATACATTGTCATCGTAACGCATCCCCTGGTATACATTGTCAATGTTACGCTTCCCCTAGTATACACTATCATTGTAACGCATCCCCTGATATACATTGTCAATGTAGCGCGTCCCCTGGTATAAAGTATCATTGTCACGCATCCCTGCTATACATTGTCATTCAAACGCATCGACTGGTACACCTTGTCATTGTAACGTATCCCCTGGTATAAATTGTCAATGTAACGCTTCCCCTAGTGTACACTATCATTGTAACGCATCCCCTGGTATACATTGTCAATGTAGCGCGTCCCCCGGTATAAAGTATCATTGTCACGCATCCCTGCTATACATTGTCATTGTAACGCATCCCCTGGTATACATTGTCACTGTAACGCATCCCCTGGTATACATAGTCATTGTAACGCATCCCCTGATATGCATTGTCAATGTAACGTTTCCCCTATTATACACTATCATTGTAACGCATCCCCTAGTATACATTGTCATTGCAACGCATCCCCTAGTATACATTGTCATTGTAACGGATCCCCTAGTATACACTGTCAATGTAACGCTTCCCCTAGTATACACTATCTTTGTAACGCGTCCCCTAGTATACACTTTCATTGTAACGCGTCCCCTAGTAAACGCTTTCATTGTAACGCATCCACTAGTATACGCTTTCATTGTAACGCATCTCCTAGTATACACTTTCATTGGAACGCATCCCCTAGTATACACTTCCATTGTAACGCTTCCCCTAGTATACACTTCCATTGGAACGCATCCCCTAGTATACGCTTGCATTGTAACGCTCCCACTAGTATAGACTTCCATTGTAACGCATCTCCTAGTATACACATCCATTGTAACGTATCTCCTAGTATACGCTTTCATTGTAACACATCCACTAGTATACACTGTCATTGTAACGTAACCACAAGTATACACTTCCATTGTAGCTCATCCCCTAGTATACACTTCCATTGTAACGCACCCCCTAGTATACGCTTTCATTGTAACGCATCTCCTAGTATACACTTTCATTGTTACGCATCCACTAGTATACGCTTCAATTGGAACGCATTCACTAGTATACACTTTCATTGCAACGCATCCACTGGTATACGCTTTCATTGTTACGCATCCACTAGTATACACTTCCATTGTAACGCATCCGCTAGTATACACTTCCATTGTAACGCATCCACTAGTATACACTTCCATTGTAACGCATCCACTAGTATACACTTTCATTTTAACGCATCAACTAGTATACGCTTTCATTGTAACGCATCCACTAGTATACACATCCATTGCATCTCATCCCCTATTCTACACTTTCATTGTAGCTCATCTCCTAGTATACACTTCTACTGTAACGCATCCCCTAGTATACACTTCCATTGTAACGCATCCACTAGTATACGCTTCCATTGTAACGCATCCGCTAGTATACACTTCCATTGTAACGCATCCACTAGTATACACTTCCATTGTAACGCATCCACTAGTATACACTTCCATTGTAACGCATCCACTAGTATACACTTTCATTTTAACGCATCAACTAGTATACGCTTTCATTGTAACGCATCCACTAGTATACACATCCATTGCATCTCATCCCCTATTCTACACTTTCATTGTAGCTCATCTCCTAGTATACACTTCTACTGTAACGCATCCCCTAGTATACACTTCCATTGTAACGCATCCACTAGTATACGCTTCCATTGTAACGCATTCACTAGTATACACTTCCATAGTAACGCATTCACTAGTATACACTTCCATTGTAACGCATTCACTGGTATACATTTCCATTGTAACGCATCTCCTAGTATACACTTCCATTGTAACGCATTCACTAGTATACACTTTCATTGTAACGCATTCACTAGTATACACTTCCATAGTAACGCATTCACTAGTAAACACTTTCATTGTAACGCATTCACTGGTATACATTTCCATTGTAACGCATCTCCTAGTATACACTTCCATTGTAACGCATCCACTAGTATACGCTTCCATTGTAACGCATTCACTAGTATACACTTCCATTGTAACGCATTCACTAGTATACATTTCCATTGTAACGCATCCCCTAGTATACACTTCCATTGTAACGCATCCACTAGTATACGCTTCCATTGTAACGCATTCACTAGTATACACTTCCATTGTAACGCATTCACTAGTATACACTTTCATTGTAACGCATCCATTAGTATACACTTCCATAGTAACGCATTCACTAGTAAACACTTTCATTGTAACGCATTCACTAGTATACACTTCCATTGTAAGGCATTCACTAGTATACACTTCCATTGTAACGCATCCACTGGTATACACTTCCATTGTAACGCATCTCCTAGTATACACTTCCATTGTAACGCATCTCCTAGTATACACTTCCATTGTAACGCATTCACTAGTATACACTTCCATTGTAACGCATTCACTAGTATACACTTTCATTGTAACGCATCCCCTAGTATACGCTTCCATTGTAACGCATCCACTAGTATACGCTTTCATTGTAACGCATCTCCTAGTATACACTTTCATTGTTACGCATCCACTAGTATACGCTTCAATTGGAACGCATTCACTAGTATACACTTTCATTGCAACGCATCCACTGGTATACGCTTTCATTGTTACGCATCCACTAGTATACACTTCCATTGTAACGCATCCGCTAGTATACACTTCCATTGTAACGCATCCACTAGTATACACTTCCATTGTAACGCATCCACTAGTATACACTTTCATTGTAACGCATCAACTAGTATACGCTTTCATTGTAACGCATCCACTAGTATACACATCCATTGCATCTCATCCCCTATTCTACACTTTCATTGTAGCTCATCTCCTAGTATACACTTCTACTGTAACGCATCCCCTAGTATACACTTCCATTGTAACGCATCCACTAGTATACGCTTCCATTGTAACGCATTCACTAGTATACACTTCCATTGTAACGCATTCACTAGTATACACTTCCATTGTAACGCATTCACTGGTATACATTTCCATTGTAACGCATCTCCTAGTATACACTTCCATTGTAACGCATTCACTAGTATACACTTCCATTGTAACGCATTCACTAGTATACACTTTCATTGTAACGCATCCCCTAGTATACGCTTCCATTGTAACGCATCCACTAGTATACGCTTTCATTGTAACGCATCTCCTAGTATACACTTTCATTGTTACGCATCCACTAGTATACGCTTCAATTGGAACGCATTCACTAGTATACACTTTCATTGCAACGCATCCACTGGTATACGCTTTCATTGTTACGCATCCACTAGTATACACTTCCATTGTAACGCATCCGCTAGTATACACTTCCATTGTAACGCATCCACTAGTATACACTTCCATTGTAACGCATCCACTAGTATACACTTTCATTGTAACGCATCAACTAGTATACGCTTTCATTGTAACGCATCCACTAGTATACACATCCATTGCATCTCATCCCCTATTCTACACTTTCATTGTAGCTCATCTCCTAGTATACACTTCTACTGTAACGCATCCCCTAGTATACACTTCCATTGTAACGCATTCACTAGTATACACTTCCATTGTAACGCATCTCCTAGTATACACTTTCATTGGAACGCATCCCCTAGTATACACTTCCATTGTAACGCTTCCCCTAGTATACACTTCCATTGGAACGCATCCCCTAGTATACGCTTTCATTGTAACGCTCCCACTAGTATAGACTTCCATTGTAACGCATCTCCTAGTATACACATCCATTGTAACGTATCTCCTAGTATACGCTTTCATTGTAACACATCCACTAGTATACACTGTCATTGTAACGTAACCACAAGTATACACTTCCATTGTAGCTCATCCCCTAGTATACACTTCCATTGTAACGCACCCCCTAGTATACGCTTTCATTGTAACGCATCTCCTAGTATACACTTTCATTGTTACGCATCCACTAGTATACGCTTCAATTGGAACGCATTCACTAGTATACACTTTCATTGCAACGGATCCACTGGTATACGCTTTCATTGTTACGCATCCACTAGTATACACTTCCATTGTAACGCATCCGCTAGTATACACTTCCATTGTAACGCATCCACTAGTATACACTTCCATTGTAACGCATCCACTAGTATACACTTTCATTGTAACGCATCAACTAGTATACGCTTTCATTGTAACGCATCCACTAGTATACACATCCATTGCATCTCATCCCCTATTCTACACTTTCATTGTAGCTCATCTCCTAGTATACACTTCTACTGTAACGCATCCCCTAGTATACACTTCCATTGTAACGCATCCACTAGTATACGCTTCCATTGTAACGCATTCACTAGTATACACTTCCATTGTAACGCATTCACTAGTAAACACTTTCATTGTAACGCATTCACTGGTATACATTTCCATTGTAACGCATCTCCTAGTATACACTTCCATTGTAACGCATCCACTAGTATACACTTCCATTGTAACGCATTCACTAGTATACACTTTCATTGTAACGCATCCATTAGTATACACTTCCATAGTAACACATTCACTAGTAAACACTTTCATTGTAACGCATTCACTAGTATACACTTCCATTGTAAGGCATTCACTAGTATACACTTCCATTGTAACGCATCCACTGGTATACACTTCCATTGTAACGCATCTCCTAGTATACACTTCCATTGTAACGCATCTCCTAGTATACACTTCCATTGTAACGCATTCACTAGTATACACTTCCATTGTAACGCATTCACTAGTATACACTTTCATTGTAACGCATTCACTAGTATACACTTCCATTGTAACGCATTCACTAGTATACACTTTCATTGTAACGCATTCACTAGTATATATTTCCATTGTAACGCATCCCCTAGTATACACTTCCATTGTAACGCATCCACTAGTATACGCTTCCATTGTAACGCATTCACTAGTATACACTTCCATTGTAACGCATTCACTAGTATACACTTTCATTGTAACGCATCCATTAGTATACACTTCCATAGTAACGCATTCACTAGTAAACACTTTCATTGTAACGCATTCACTAGTATACACTTTCATTGTAACGCATCTCCTAGTATACACTTTTACTTTTACGCATCCTCGTATACACTTCCATTGTAACGCATCTCCTTGTATACGCTTTCATTGTAAGGCATCCACTAGTATACGCTTATATTGTAATGCATCCACAAGTATACACTTCCATTGTAACGCATCCACTAGTATACACTTCCATTGTAACGCATCCACTAGTATACGCTTTCATTGTAACGCATCCCCTAGTATACGCTTCAAATGTAACGCATCCACTACTATACACTTTCATTGTAACGCATCCACTAGTATACGCTTTCATTGTAATCCATTTCCATTTTAACAGTAAAAACTCCATTCACCCCTTTATAATCTGACATGGTAACTTTTCTCAATTCACTTTAGCCTCATCTGGAGACTCGGCTCAGCTCATTGGTATGTGAATTGCTATCTGTCATAGATCTCATAAAGCCAAGAGATGCAATAGCGAAGGCCAAACTAACTCTATTTCTGAGAGATGGACGTATATAAACAGAGCAGCCAAAGATAAAAATGAAATTATATCAATAGACGGAAAAAGAAATCATATCAATACAAAAACAGAAATGACATGTATACCAAACTCACAATAGATATATACCCTAGTCACACACAGGTGTGCCAAAGAGGGACAGGTCAGCCGAAACTGATTAGGCAGAAGGCGACCTCTTAAACCCTTAATGCAACAACAACACCACATGTTAGTCTCAGCTGGAATCGCCACTCGCATAATGTATGTGCGAGTTTCAAAGTTCGAGAACTTGTTTCCGCCCATTGTGTATTTGTTGGCGTATGTGTAAGATGCTTGATATGCGTTCTGGCACGGCTATAATATGTCGTCTATCATTTTCTCAAAAGACCTAATTCCTGCAGAGGTATGCTGTCACTTTCTTAAACTGTGTCTTCAACATTGACATCCTCTTGGTCCTCATCTCCAGCAGGGCGACATGCCCTCCTCTGTTTACTGGGATGCCACTACGGTGACAACAGGGCTCTACATAACTTGTACTAAACTACTCATCTGACACTGTTGCTCTCTATTCCCCATTTCAATTCTAAACACTCGTTCCACACAGTCGTCTAAGGCGCCGAAATTCGCTGTGCGCGCCATGTTGTTACTGAAACACCGCTCAAAACAGCGTCAAATACATTCACTCACTCATTCATAACCATGTGCCAACATCTGACTTACTCAACACATACCATGTTCCAACATCTGACTTGCTCAACACTTACCATGTGCCGACATCAGACTTACTCAACACTTACCATGTGCCGACATCAGACTTGATGAACACTTACCATGTTCCAACATCTGACTTGCTCAACAATTACCATGTGCCGACATCTGACTTACTCAACACTTACCATGTTCCAACATCTGACTTGCTCAACACTTACATGAGCCGACATCTGACTTGCTCAACACTTACATGAGCCGACATCTGACTTGCTCAACACTTACCATGTTCCAACATCTGACTTGCTCAACAATTACCATGTGCCGACATCTGACTTACTCAACACTTACCATGTTCCAACATCTGACTTGCTCAACACCAACCATGTGCCAACATCAGACTTACTCAACACTTACCATGAGCCGACATCAGACTTACTCAACACTTACATGAGCCGACATCTGACTTGCTCAACACTTACATGAGCCGACATCTGACTTGCTCAACACTTACCATGTTCCAACATCTGACTTGCTCAACAATTACCATGTGCCGACATCTGACTTGCTCAACACTTACCATGTGCCGACATCAGACTTACTCAACACTTACCATGTGCCGACATCTGACTTGCTCAACACTTACCATGTTCCAACATCTGACTTGCTCAACAATTACCATGTGCCGACATCAAACTTACTCAACACTTACCATGTGCCAACATCTGACTTGCTCAACACCAACCATGTGCCAACATCAGACTAGCTCAACACTTACCATGTGCCAACATCTGACTTGCTCATCACTTACCATAAGCCGACATCAGACTTACTCAACACTTACCATGAGCCGACATCTGACTAGCTCAACACTTACATGAGCCGACATCTGACTTGCTCAACACTAACCATATGCCGACATCAGACTTACTCAGCACTTACCATATGCCGACATCTGACTTACTCAGCACTTACCATATGCCGACATCTGACTTGCTCAACACTTACCATGTGCCGACATCTGACTTGCTCAACAGTTACCATGTGCCGACATCAGACTTACTCAACACTTACCATGTGCCGACATCAGACTTACTCAACACTTACCATGAGCCGGCATCTGACTTGCTCAACACTTACCATGTGCCGACATCTGACTTGCTCAACACTTACCATGTGCCGACATCAGACTTACTCAACACTTACCATGTGCCGACATCTGACTTGCTCAACACTTACCATGTTCCAACATCTGACTTGCTCAACAATTACCATGTGCCGACATCAAACTTACTCAACACTTACCATGTGCCAACATCTGACTTGCTCAACACCAACCATGTGCCAACATCAGACTAGCTCAACACTTACCATGTGCCAACATCTGACTTGCTCATCACTTACCATAAGCCGACATCAGACTTACTCAACACTTACCATGAGCCGACATCTGACTTGCTCAACACTTACATGAGCCGACATCTGACTTGCTCAACACTAACCATGTGCCGACATCAGACTTACTCAGCACTTACCATATGCCGACATCTGACTTACTCAGCACTTACCATATGCCGACATCTGACTTGCTCAACACTTACCATGTGCCGACATCTGACTTACTCAACACTTACTATGTGCCGACATCAGACTTGATGAACACTTACCATGTTCCAACATCTGACTTGCTCAACAATAACCATGTGCCGACATCAAACTTACTCAACACTCACCATGTGCCAACATCTGACTTGCTCAACACCAACCATGTGCCAACATCAGACTAGCTCAACACTTACCATGTGCCAACATCTGACTTGCTCATCACTTACCATGAGCCGACATCAGACTTACTCAACACTTACCATGAGCCGACATCTGACTTGCTCAACACTTACATGAGCCGACATCAGACTTACTCAGCACTTACCATATGCCGACATCTGACTTGCTCAACACTTACCATGTGCCGACATCTGACTTATTCAACACTTACCATGTGCCGACATTACCCTGGCAGGGCGCCCTTATGAAAGTCCCGAGCAGCTTCTTCTCCATGAGAACGTCCAGTGTGATTTGGTCAGCGATATCGTGGCTGATAGTTCCATCAAAGGACACAGTTATATCTCCGGGAAGCTTGAGGGGAGTGGGGCTGATGTCGAACTGCTTCACGGAAACCAAGGAGTCGCCAACACCTGACATGGAGACACAAATAACATAATTATATCCTTTTCAGAATCAAGGAAAACAAGAATGGTTTAAACATTTGTCGTTGTAAGTAATTTGTATAGATTGCATGCAGCTACTCAAGATAGACATGACCACATAACATATCGAGGCATACATTGAAGCATATAGACTCAGATGGACTCAGGTATGTACACATAACATATCGAGGCATGCCTTGAAGCATATAGACTCAGATGGACTCAGGCATGTACACATAACATATCGAGGCATGCCTTGAAGCATATAGACTCAGATGGACTCAGGCATGTACACATAACATATCGAGGCATGCCTTGAAGCATATAGACTCAGATGGACTCAGGCATGTACACATAACATATCGAGGCATGCCTTGAAGCATATAGACTCAGATGGACTCAGGCATGTTCACATAATCGAAGCGGTTAAATCAAAGATTTCATCTGTGTGATTTCAATAGATTCTGACTATTTGATACAGATATGATCAATTTTATTATCAATGATTTCTAACAGTAAAACACAATCAATTATGGGGTTGTATATATATGTTCGTTGATGAGTTTCTTTATCATCTCGATGATAATATGTTGTTTTTTCAAAACATATGGGGGCACGGGTGGCCCAGTCGTCTAAGGCGCCGCGATTCGCTGTGCAGAGTTGCGTCCTTTGGGCACGCCAGAAACCTATGATTTTGGGTTCGAATCCCGGTTCGCCCCGATTATGTTTCTAGGTTTGTCAGCACCATACCCCTGCTCGTGGGTTTCACCGAAGTGGTAAATGCCTGAGACCTGCATAACTTCGGGCTTGCCTCCCACACTAAGCTGACATGCCGTGATATAACTGGAATACTGTTAAAAGCGGTGTTAAACCCAACTCACTCACTCAAAACATATGGTCAGCGTCCACAATATTTCTGAGTGAAGAAAGTTTAACGCCCCTTTGAATACTATTTCAGTTATATGACGGTATGTCAGCTTGACGTGGGAGGGAAGCCTCAAATGTCTGTAGGTTTTAGACGTGGGAGGGAAGCCTCGAAGGTCTGTAGGTTTTAGACGTGGGAGGGAAGCCTCGAAGGTCTGTAGGTTTTAGACGTGGGAGGGAAGCCTCGAAGCCTCAAAGGTCTGTAGTTTTTTAGGTGGAAGGGGAGCCTCGAAGGTCTGCAGGCTTTAGACCTGGGAGGGAAGCCTCAAAGGTCTGCAGGTTTTAGGCGTGTAAGGGAAGCCTCGAAGGTCTGCAGGTTTTAGGCGTGTAAGGGAAGCCTCGAAGGTCTGCAGGTTTTAGGCGTGTAAGGTCTGCAGGTTTAAGACGTCATCACTCAGGACATGGATATGCAGCTGACACAACAAGAATCGTACTCAGGGCGAATCTTGGAAACGAACCGACGATCATTGATATATAATATATTGCTGACGTTGCGACGAGAAAATATGAAGTCGCTCACGCACTTTACATACCACAGTCTCTCCACTCTATAGTGCCGGTGTCTGTGAATCCTGGGCGGGCCCCCAGGGCAGGAACGATGAGAGCTACGACCAACAGCAACATGATAAACCTTACACTGACCGAGTAGAGCCAGACACTGACTGGCAACCTGTATATTTACTCCGATAGCGAGAGAGAGTCCACCCCCGTGACCGTAGGGGCGATACCAGGGGGTCGTCGGACCAGGTTGCCCGAGTTGACACGTTCTGAATACATCACTGACGTCTTAATCACATCTAGTTCACAGATGTCCTGGTTATTATATTATATTATATATTAAATAGTATCTGCTTTGGGAAGCATTCAGTTGTAATACCTTAGTTGTAAACCTGAGACGTCAATCCGTCACTCTGGGACTCAACATATGGTAGATTACATAGTATGTTGCCTGATATACTTTTTAAAAATTCCTGTACATGACTGACTATCATGGGAAATAATAAAGCAACACAAACAAAGAACGAAATCGAAACAAAACAATATATTGATGTCAGTGAAACATTAAATCATAATGGTAGTGTCAACATATGTCCTCTGTAAACGTCACAGAGGCCTGTCGTACGTAGCTGGACCAACTTCCCTGGTTGGCTTGGAAGTAACCGGCGCTGCATTTTATCCCACACTGATGTAAAGTGATGTGACGTCCATGGATCTGAAGGAACGGTGGGGGGGGGAGGGGGGGGGGGGGGGTGCTTGAGGGTTAACGGATAAGTTAATCACGGTACGGTGTACATGTTCACATTTCTATCGAACACCACCTGAGAGGTCATGTTATGTGCAGTGATGGTTCCCCGCATTACGGGATGCAGAACGTTGAACGCCTGGTTAACGCTCCATCCTACGTCGATGAACACGCTGACAGCCATTATTGCTTCGATGCTGTCAAGATGAAACCTGCACTCATCTGCGAAGTGGACTAACAGCCGATCCTTGTAATCTGAACTTTTGAGTGACCATGCCAGGCGTGAAGTTCAGTGACGTGGCAGCAAAGTGACGTACACCTAGAAGTCGTTGTCGGATGTTATGCTCCCGCTACCGATTCCTTACAGTCAAGTCTTACAGCGCTAATCAGACATAATCCAGGGATGCTGCTGACAGCCAAAGTTGCAATCTGAAACCGATTTCAAAGTAGGCACAATTTATGGATAACAACCTCTTTATTCACCTAAAGGCGACGGAATTAATTAACAGGGTCCAGAATATATATAGTAGTTGGAGGATTAACAGTAAGAACAATTGCAAACATGAGAGAGATTAACATGAATAGGTTAAGTAATGACAACAGAAGGATAATACTGTAACATGATGAACAGGGAACACACGATGAGATTTAAAGGAAGCTAAACGACGAGGTCTAAAGGCAAGTCTTACAGCTGACAGACTTCATATAAATGATCGCAGATGCTACCCTGTTGATGACCCGTTCGAGCAAACCAAACCAGCCCATCACACACAGCGACCTTCATATGCCACAATCCTCGATAGACAGCCTGAGAAAATTCGTAGGATCCATGTGGACGAGAATGCCAGTACTCTGTAGGCAAACAGACTTTACTTGTACACCAATCAGATATATTTTACGCCTGTTTCCTAAGGATCATGGATCGTATGTTGAAAACATAAAATTGTTGTTGTAAATGTTGTTTCAGATTTGTTTATAAGTTTATTTGTAAGATATAACTCCGAAACGTCTTAGGCGCAGAAAATGTTGGGTGTTTACATTGAATTGATGCACGTTCAGACTCTGGAACCTGATGATGAACCTACGCCTCATTACCCGTTACCAAACATATATAAACTTTGTTTCATCTGAGTTATTTCATGGTGGAGACCTTGCAGGCTGAGGTTCCTGGGTTCCCATCTTGGATGACACCTTAGACATACAAGATGTTGATGGAAGATGTTTTCAGTGCTCTTCAGACTGTTGCAGTACTGTGACACTGAATACAGTTTGGGGGTTATGTTCTTTGTGTATACCACTTACCACTTACGCACTTTATGACCGGATTTCATTCGGATCTATCATTTTGTAATATAAACATAGTTTCTTGGCTTCTGTAGACCAGTTTCTTTGCATAATTTACTATGGCTTGCACCACGTGTTGCACGACATATTGTTCTCAAGGCATCAAGATGAAGCGTCTCTAAAAGTAGTTCAAGAGATATAACATTATCCCATATATTGAAGTGGTAAGTGAGTACGAGCAAAATAATAGATAAATACATTGTTTCCAGCGTTTTCCCGAACTCAAGCGGTACTCTTCATCAAGTAATTAATCATAGGACTAGCTTTCTTATCATTTTTACTGATATGTTCTTGCCGCATTCATTTCATGATTTACAGTATCTACATAAACTCTTCTAAATGTTGACTGCAATCTGTTTAGTTTACACATAGAAAGGCATTATGTCATTGAAACACACTTGATAATTTTCAACACATAAATACTGCATTTATATCTGACCCCTCTGATGTACACCTCTCAAGTACCAGCTTGCCTCCTTCAGCTATCATGGATGGTGTTGATGACGAATTAAGCGCACACATACGCACTGGTAAAAAAATCAATCTTGAGTTGTGAGTATTCTCGGCTGCTCCAAGTGAGAGCGTGTTACTACATGTCCAGCTGTGTTTATGAGCAAGGATGTCCATCTTGAGAAAAAGCCAAAGTCCTAAAGAAATGAAACAGATAACAGACTGGACATCAACTTTTATGATTTATGTTCGTATTTACATTCAAAGACATCCTTCAGCTGTCCATGGGCTATTTAAATACAGTAAACTATGGTTATAACCAACTCGAAGGGACCAGTAATTTTAATTCTTTATAACTGTAATTCGTTATAAGCTTATATACAGCATATATAAAGCAAATGGCCGGAACTAAAAAAAAACAGTTCGTTATATCCGTCTGTTCGCTATGAACGTGTCCGTTATAAACGTAGTTTACAGTATATGAATACCATTTATCAAGCTCCTGTCCGTCAGAGTGTAAGATGAATAATTCAGATTATGTCAGGCACACAATCCAGCAAACCTATGAGGGCAAGACTGAGTGAGTGAGTGAGTTGGCTTTAATGCCGCTTTTAACAGTATTCCAGCTTACTGTGGCGTGTCAGCTTGATGTGGGAGGAAATCCCAAAGTGATGCAGGTCTCAGACGTTTACCACTTCGGTGAAACCCACGAGCACGGGTATGGTGCTGGCAAACCTAGAAACATAATCGGGGCGAACCGGGATTCGAACCCAAAATCATAGGTTTCTGGCGTGCCCAAAGGACGCAACTCTGCGCAGCGAATCGCGGCGCCTTAGACGACTGGGCCACCCGTGCAGGGCAAGAGGAATCTTGTAAATGTCGTATGTGCACACTCCATATATCTAGGAAAGTCCAAGTTCATGTATGTGCGAACACGGTGATCAATCAAAGTATGGAAGCTCATTTCACGGTCAGTTCCTACGTCTTGTCCTCACATGCAATCAGTTCAACCAAAGCCAGTGATATCGACAAAGGTGCACATTTCGCGACATCGGCTCCAACTGTGAAAACAAACATCCAGCACAGTGATGCTCTTCACTCGGTTCAGCATCCAACCAATTCCATCTGGGACAGACACTCATGAAAGTTCAAGTATTTAGCTGCAAGGCCTAATTTTTCTTTTGACGTATGAACAAGATATCCGTATTCTGCAATGGTATCACAATCTAACAAGTGTTTAGGTATGGGCCCTCCCTATAAGTCCCACTCGTATCGGACTGGTGCTGCAACTACAGCTGCGGATATGTGTTCCTGTTGACACAATACAGCAGTGGGAGAGACAGAGGTCGAACGTTTACTCTTCTTACCAGCAATAGGCCCCAAATAACCTGTGCACAGTGTATCATGGCTATGTAACAAGCTACATGACATGTGTAGCGAATTGCAGGCACGAGGTTACACACCTGTCTGTTTCTATGTTCCCTTTGTCAACGTTGAACCGTTTATTTATATGCATGGATGGTAGGTTATATTGGGCACACAGACAAGCACTGCTTAAACTAAGAATCCATCTAGATCTCACGAAATTGGGACTGTGAATCCACTGATTTGGTAAGAGGGGCATGAGATGGATGGACCTTCATGGAATTATATCATGATTCAGCTACAAGGAATACCTTCTCCAAGTATCCTAATAATGCACCTTGGTTCTTAACTGATCACATTAAATCAACTCAGGATAATGCATCCGCAATAACGTTGTCTTTGCCTTTGCTATGCTTGTTGTCTAAATCACATTCTTGCAAAGACAGGCTCCGGCGCAACAGGCGTTGGTTTTTGTTCTCCATTTGATGAGTGAGTGAGTGAGTATAGTTTTACGCCGCTTTTAGCAATATTCCAGCAATATCATGGCGGGGTACACCGGAAATGAGCTTCACACATTGTACCCATGTCGGGAATCGAACCCGGGTCTTCGGCTTGACGAGCGAACGCTTTAACCACTAGGCTACCCGACCGCCCCTTCATTTTATGAAGGAAAGCCAGTGGATTGTGATCAGTATTCAGTTGAATTACTTTCAAGCTTGATTGGATTCATCCGGTAGGGATGTTGTTTCACAGGCACAGCGCCATCTACATCTACATCATGACACACTAAATCTGTATGGTCAGGCACATCCGTGAACAAGTGAGCAAACAATTAACTCTGACACTTCAGCCTTTTGCTCAGAATTTGACTTAAGTACCCAGAGTTAGCCGAAACTCCAGAATTGTTTAGCTTAGGGCCAGCATAGTCAGCAATGTCATCAAACTTGACAAAGTCACAATTCACATCAGTATCACAATCTGATGCAATATGCAAAGGAGAAACAGTGGCATCACACTGAGTAGGTGCAGGAGTTTTCCCGCTATAACTAAACTAACTGCTCCATACCCAGAACTGATTCCTCAACAGCCAAACTGTCAGAATTTTGAGTACTCTCCCTCGAAAATTTAGACAGGTCATCAAAATGATCCATAAAAGTGCCAACCAAATCACAATTGGAATCATTATCAGACGAACATTGAGAAAAGCTTTCAAAAGTTTTATGGTAGACATGTGGAGGACATTTCCCTATTGGACCTATGTCCGATACTATTCCTGATATTGACTTGTACCACTTGGTCCCGTGTTTTCTCAGGTGAACTTCTTGACTTTGCCTGTGTTTGTGACGGATGCTACCGGTGGGGCAGGATACGCTCACCGTTTCGCGAACACTGTTGGATAGTGATTCTCAAATACATTTTCATGATATAGTCGGAATTGTAGAATCGACTCGGCTTTATGTGTAGGATCAAAACCGCGCCCGAGGTTTTGTTTGGGAAGTATGCCCGCGGAGGAGGGAAAGGGGGGAGGGCCGATAGGCCCGACCCCCTTTCCCGAGGCCAAGGGCATACTTCCCAAACAAAACCGAGGGCAAGTTTTTGATCTCACTTATGAACCGATCAAATAATATGAATTAGAAATAATTTTACTAATTGGTATTAACATGACTTCATTGATTTTTACTGTTGAGAGTTTAACTGCAATACGCGGGGAGTACATCCGCGCGCTGCACTTGACGCACGTGCTTCAGGCCCGTTGAAACAATGAGCGCACGTGGTTCAAGCCAGTCGAATGAATTCCACTGAAGAGGATGGACGCAGACAACGATATATTTCTGACGCAGTCAGTTTTTAAAGAATCGGCATCCTGTGCTGAAGAAGACAAGGAAAGTGATGACTTTAAATTCCGTTTAGGAGATCCACTCTCCGAGCGTGAAGTAACCTTACAAGTTACCGTCAAAAGACTGTGCAAGACGTTCGGTATTGAGGGCATGAAGATAAACCATTCCTTGAGAGCCACGGCAGCCACTCGATTGTATCAAGGTGACGTTGATGAACAAATGATTTGCGAAATTACCGGTAGGTTGATAAACATTTTAGTCCTGCAGTCCAACATATCAAAGAAATATTTTTTCCAAACCAGTAAGATGCTCTTTTTTTATTTATGATATATATGGTAATATTGGTGTTTTTGGAATCTGTAATAGTTTTTAAGTGTATTTGTATGCTGTATGTGTAATACTTTCAGTAATCTGAACAATTTGTTTCAGGATATCGGAGCGACGCCGTTCGAAATTACAAGAGAACTTCTGACAACCAAAAGGCAACGGTCTCTGACATACTTAGTTTTTTTAAAAAAATGAACTCGCCATCACGTGAAGAAGCTGATCCAAAAAGAGCAGATGACCAATGACCTGAAGACAAACTAAATCGAACTGTGACGCACAATTTCAATTTCATCTAATATCAATAAATAGTTGAGCCATGTTCTGTTGTTTTTTTTTCATGCAGAAAGGTAATTCAATACAGAGGGTATTTTTCGGGACAAAAACCAGGCTTTCAGTAGAATATCTCCCGGGATTTCTTGCAGAAAGCCCGGGGCTTACCCTAGGAATGCCCGGGGCTTACCCTGGGAATGCCCGGTAAACTACCAGTAGAGGTTTGGTCGGTAAAAGAAGACCCTGGGGAGACAATAGAGTGACGTCACTAGAGGTTTATAAGCAGAGCTGTCTATCGAAAATGGAAAGGGTTTTGTCACTTTGTTTACTTAGCCATAGCACGAGTAACACCACACAAAGGAAAAATACCCGAAATTTATTTTTCAAGATTTTCAGTACTTTCCGAAAAGTTAGGCTCAAAACAAACAATCAGCCAAATATCTTCTCCCTGCCAAATCATTCCCAATAAGCAAGTCTAGATCTACACCTTTTAACAGATAGAGTTTCTACAACCCCCACCTTGACCGACACAGATACAATCACTGTTAAACAATAAAATACACTGCCATGTAACACTTGGTAAACCAGCGGATTGGTTAGCTGAATCACAGAGTCAACAACATTCTTTGTTTGGGATCAGTTTTAGCATTGGTAAAGTAAACATTTGGTCAGAGGTTCTACCCAGGCTGTACTGTCATGGTGTTCTCAGTCCCAAAGCAATGAAAGTCACGTTGGAGACTTAGTATAAAATGTCTTTCTTTTCTTTTTTAAAGTAAATATAAAGGAATAGTTGTCATTAGTCAAGGACTTTTCTACATGGACAGACAGAAACACATATTTTGTAATTTATTGTCTTTACTTTCAATTATCAAATACACACGTATATATATCTAACTGTACTCATTTCTGGACCTGCTATTAACACATCAATAGTCAGATAGGTCTCCACACAGCCACGAATTTGGTTAGTTTGCTTGTCGTTCATGGTGATTTTTACATGGAACTCTCTCTGGAATAAACGTGAGGATAGAAAAATGTTACTATTTGAATCTATGAAACCTTTGTTTAATCATGGAACTGAGATGTCAAATGGAAGAAACGAAATACCACCAAAAGGTTATTCGCTTTCTTTAACTTCTTTCAGTTTTTGGTCCTTGAAGAACACCCTTACAAGTAGAATTTTTAAATAATTATGTCAAAACGATCATGCCAAGATCGTTTTTTACCTGTACAACTCATTCCTAGTACCGCTTTTTGTGAAATATTAGTGAAATCAATCACATCATTTGGTTAAAAGACTTCACTTACATCCTCCAAAGCAAACTTCCAGGCATCACTGATGCCAGTGACGGTGAACTTGGACGAGGGCAGGTGGAGCTTGTCGGGGCTGAAGGGGCAGGTGCAGGGGAGGCCGTTGACAGTCAGCTGGGGCGGACAGGTGCCCCGACTTTTGAAGGTGTCCAGGAAGTGGCAGGGGTCGGTGTAGTGGCTGTGGGCAACCAAGAAATCTGAGGTCGTTGCTTTTATCTCGGTGTAAAACTTACACCTTTTTCTTACTTTATTTATTTGTATAATGTATTGTTATAAGGGTTCGCGCAAACTTTAATCAAACATGTACCTGTATTGCCTTTTTATTCAGTCAATTGTAAAGCATCCACTAGTATGTAATGTCAATGTTATCAGCTATATCCCCCTACCCCCATGTCTGCTAACTTTTTAATCTCAACACCTATATCAATGTAACACACAGGCAAAACAAAGTATGGGATATCGTAAATCATATTCGATTATTCTAAGAAACGATCCATGTTGAAACTTAGGAAATGTGACCCATCCATGGTCACTAGGTAATAACAAAATGCAAAGCCTCCACTGCACGTGCATCATGCAAAGATCTTTTTTGTGCGTGGCGTGATGGATTTCGGATTTTGACACTTTTTCGGGAAGCGAGTCGTCGTCGTGAATATAGCTGACCTAAGTGATTCACACAACTCTTGAAAACACACACTGTTCTCTCTAAGCATCGTTTGATGTCCAATAAATGATATGACGCCTGCAACCTGATGAACGTCTTGTTGCTGAAAGTCACTCATCCGAATTACCCTCAATACTTGTATACTTGAGCTGGAAACTCCACTCAAATCATGTATACACCACGTCAAAAGTATCGCATCACCATATTTTGAGTTCATTTTCAGTGAAGAGATGTTCAAATGGTACACTGTGTGTTGACACATCATCTACCTGCACCTTAACTGCCCAACCCTGTTTGTGAGTTTATGCGAGCCGTATACATACCTCAGGGGTCTCTAAAGAGAAATTCATGTTTGATGACAGAAAGTTCATGCGTCTTTACTGCTATTAATTTTGAATGAAATTTCTACCAATTTGGAAATCTCTCTTGTAACTGAAATGCCTCAGGGTTCTGTCCCAGAAAATCAAAGATGGCAAATTATTGTCATGCGCCAAACTGGCATGTCATGTCGGGCTATTGCCACCCTGTTGAACATTAAGCATACTGTAATCAACTGACTCATCAGAAAACACACATTGACTGGACATGTGAGGGATTGCTGAGGTCAGGACGTCCACGGAAGACCAGTGCCAGAGACGTCAGGGTCCAAATACAACTTGCACTGCCTTTTGTCATCACTGGCATATCCACTGACGAGAGTCGGTTTTTAATGCACCATACTTACGGTAGGATGTCTGGAACATAACAGATAAACTTATCATCAACGTAACATCCAGGATGGCATATGTTGGGGGCTCAATGTGGGGGATGTTGCTCCTCTGATAATTGTAAACCTGATTTGGGCACAGTTAGGGGACATTAAATTGATAAAAGTACCTTGATACCATATTAGGTTAACTTGTGCCTCATTTTGATAAACATGACACACACACCCCGGTAGACCCTCCCATGAATTGACATACACATTGCATCAGAAATGGCAACACATCCATCTCCTGCCTTCACCAGATATTGACTTACACTGTTGATCATGTAGCTATGACATGGGTACAACGTTACTAAGATCGGTCCATCTCATTCCTGACAGTTACCATACTTTTACTGCGTCTATTATCCCTAATTACTGTCCTTGGCTAATAAAGTTGCTTTTTCCTTTGCAAATGCTCATTTTCCTATAATTAAAAAGAATTAACATCATATTTGATATTCAGTAACACTTTTGATTGCTTTTGTTTCCAGCTTCTCCCTGCAAATCTCTTTTCCGATTATAATATTTATAAATGTAGGTTATAGTAATACATTTAATTCGTACCATTGGGATATGTTTTAATACGTATCATATCCTGTGCGTTCTGGGTGTCGTTGTACAAAACAACCTTAGCACTAAGGTAAACTTATATCCTTAAAGGGCAAGTTCACACGGAAATAAACCTATATTTCTTGTACTTTTTCCACATTAAAAGTGTTAAACTAGTATTGTCATAGACAAAAATATAAAAATATCACAATTAATTAACATATTTTTTTCATTAAAACGATTTATATTCTTCACATTTATCAAGTGTTCTATTCCCATAACAAAAACACCATGGCTTATGCCCCTTGCAATATGACGTCATTGGTGCCAATTGATAAACATTATGACGTCATCATGCTTTGTTAGAGCCGCTTCACGTGGTGTAGGTACAGGTGTGTGATTCTAGCGTCTCAGATACCAGCAAGCATAGTGCTATGCTGAGTCACCACTGCGCTGGTGTGTGTCGTAGGCCATGTTGTTTTACCGCAAACTGGTACTTGATATCTTTTGCGTTGAGAATAGACAGGGACCAAGTTGAATTGGCACCAATTACGTCATAATCTAAGGGGGATAACTCATGCCTGTTTAGCTCGAAAAACGAAGGCCTCATAACGGCATATCATTTTCACACTATTGTGAGCTTCCTACTTTCACTGTGAAAAAAATTAGTTTATATTTTCAAACACAGATACTAACTAATTCTAAAATTGCGTTTTGTTTAGAAAAAGAAAGAAAGTGATTTTTGCGTGTACACTTCCCCTTTAAGTTTTAACCTTAGGCCTTTACTAAGGTTGATCCCTCTGTTGCATGAAACTGCCTTACGCTAAGGTAGCCTTAGTTAAGGTGAAAACTTAAGGTTGGTCAGACCCAACCTTAGCGTGGCTAAGGTTGATATTTCATTGAATTTCAACTTTCTTGTTGATGTGTAAGGAAACTGAGAGAAGTTTGAGGTAACAGCGTGTTTGCCGAGATCGCACCATGCAGCTTGAGATACTGACAGACTGGGACATTATATCGCATTATCGACTCAAACTCCCTTATTGTGGATTGATTGGTGATTGTTGCAGAAAATGAGCCAAATAAAACATGGTTGCGACACTTGACTTCTTCGGCCAAGAGTGTCAGTTCACTTGATGTAAAGTTTGATTGCCGACACCGTTTCTGTGCACTGGTAGACGACTGTGTCATGTTGAAGTATCAATATTAGTCGTCTGCAGATGCGAGCAGGGGAGATAACTCTCTGCCGTAACTACAAGCTCCTTCCCAGCGCGTGACACCTTCGTTACACTCTCGGTAACATCGCTGCCACCAGTGTGGGCGCGGCCATTACAAGAATCTTGAAATTTGCCCTCGAACCCCAAATGTAGTAACGTTCATACTTTTGTTTATGTCTTTGGGAATGCCATGATATTTCATTTTGAAAAGGTTTACGACTGACCATGTTTTCCAGATGAATTTACTTTGTTGTTTTAATAATCAGATTGGTTCGAGATTGCAGACTAACGGAAAATCAACCAACTTCTCCCTTACATTCTTACCATATCAATAACACGATAGTTTTAATGAAACAGAAATTCAAATTGACAAACGAAGAAAGTAATTTAGCAGCGATAAGAGTATTCGGCGTCACGACAGTCGTCACTTGTTTGTAAACATAACGGTCATTCGGTTGCGAGTTCCACTCCAAGCATGGTTGTGGCCACCTATTCACAGTGGGATAGTTTTGACTGGTGGCAGCGATAGTATAGAGAGATCCGCGAACGGGCTATCGCTGTGAGGAGCCTGCCGTAGCTACGGACATAACTGAGTCTCCCACACTAAAGAGTTCAACCTTAGTTAAGGTTGCCGCTGAGTATCCTGTTCACGTTAAGGTTGTCCAAAGGTAGTTTTGTGCAACGGGCGTAACGTTTTGTTAAGGTTACCTTAAGATTAACCTTAGTAACTAAGTTCAACCTTAGTAAAGGTTGTTTTGTACAACGGCACCCTGGGCTTTTTTCAACTACTAACATTCTAGTCTGAACCATCGACAGCAACCTCAGGAAGCACGTGCACGATTACGTCAACTGAGCTATTTATCCTTACCATCTGGTATTCGTAACAGTTAAGGTCTCAGTTGATATTAGCGTATGCTTAAGTTGTTTTTCTGACTTGTTTGATTTGGATGTATGACGTTAGTGATGTGATCAGGTTTATCTGTTATAAGGTTCTGTGTCCTTTTGGAGACTGGAGAGTGTTTGTCAGACTCGTTTGTGTGAACAAAAGTAGTTTCAACTCTGCAAATAGTAGCACATCAGCACACACGTATGTAATTGTTTCTTTGTTTGTTTGTTGTTTAACGCTGCACTCAACAATATTCCAGCTATATGACGGCGATCTGTAAGTAATTAAGTCTGGACGAGACAATCTAGTGATTGACAACATGAGCATCGATTCACGCAATTATGATCGATGACATGCATCAACCAATTTCGAGTCTGACCACCCGATCCCGTTAGTCCCCTTACGACAACCAGGAGTTGCTGAAAACCAATTCTAACCCGGAATCTTCACGGCAATATGTATCTCTTTGTACTCATTTATAGGGAGCCTTTGAATTAAGTACAAAATAGCTTTTGGAGTCAAGCCAAAAGTTAATAGTTCTTATTTTTATTGGTTTCTTCATTTCTTGATGAGGCTTTTGTTACAAAACGTGGTGAACACAGATGCAGACACGTATTAAGAGGTTCAGGTGAAAAATGAAAGCAAATGCCATCTGAAATTTACGGAGAAAACACAATGTGAAATGCTGAGGTACATTGTTAACATCTACGTACAATTTGGGGGTAAGACATTTAGGCAAGAAGAAGGCATCTCCATGGGCACCAATTGTGCACCCCTTCTTGTGAATTTAGAAACAAGGTAAGTTGGCCAAGAAGTTTAACTTAAGCATCCGGTATATCGATTTCGTTCAATAACAATCAAAAAGCCAATTCCCATCAAATGAACTAGAAATAAAAGAGACCAGTGACACCGTCTCATCTGTTTCACATTTAGATCTGTGTATGAGGGTGTCAGAGTGACAACACACTCTCCACAAGACTGTATGACAAAAGGGATGACTTCAACTTTCCAATAGTCAACTTTCACTTCATGCCGAGCAATTCCAGCAGCTTCAGCCTTTGGTGTTTACATTTTACTTTTGAGATACTATCGCGCATGCCATTTCTACCCGGATTTTAAAGAGCGTCATACGACTCTTGCTCTGATTAGGTTTGCAACCTTCAAGGCCTCAGTAAAGCTTCCATAAAGTGTTATGGTAGACATGTGTTTCTTCAGGTGAACATTTGACTTCCCTGTGCATGTGTTTGTGACGGGTGTCGCCTGAGGGGCAGGAAACGCCCACCTGTTCGCAAACACCTGGTATAATCACTATTTGAAAGTGATTCATTAACACGTGCTCATGATATTGTCGGAATCGTACAATCGACTCTGCTTTATGCAAATATTTCTATTGGATATGGAAAGGGTTTTGTCGCTTTTTTTATTTTGTGTTTATTATGTGTGTATATATGTGTGTGCGTGTGTCTGTATTTTTATGTGTGTGTGTTTATTTGTCTTGTTATGTGTCGATTACAACATTAACTAGGTTTACAAATCAACACAATTTACTGCACAACAATAACAATGGCAGAATACAATTGAGCAGTTGTCCAATATTCAATAGCAATATATAATATGATGGCAGTGGCCAGTATCAAATACAAAAATACAGTGGTGATAGCAAACGTCAGTGATGATAATATATCCACCCAGCGGCGACAGTGGCCAAGCTTCCGAGATGGTCCTAGGCAGGGAATGCGGGGTGATACGTGATCTTCACACGAAAGCTGGTCTTGATGTAATGAAATGTGTGAGAGACGAAATGTGTGAGAGGCAAGAGTCAAGTGCTGTAATGACCGGACTATTAGAATAAGCGAGATTTAGAATTACCTTCCTTGGGTGTTGACACGCATAACAGATTTGATCTATCAAGAGATTTTGTGATATGACAGTTTGTAGACGGCTTGCTGTACCTATTATATCAGATCGACGCGAACGTAATTCAAGGCATATTTCGATCTGACTTGCAGCTTTTCCACTTGCCAAATGCGGATTGAATATCTATCTGTAAACACAGTATTTCTGCCAACTTCCAACACTGCCACTGCCACTTCTGTCACTTATTTGACCCTTGTTATTTTACCATAAACCGAATATAATTTATTTATTCTTCATTGGTAGTTTGTTTTGGAGTTAACATTTATATTTCAATTTGGAAATGGCTTCGTAACATTACTGATGTAACTATATCGATGGTCACCATCGATTTAGTGACAAATGTACAATGGATCAAGTCTTGTCCACCTAGGCCTATTCGTGTTATACCATGTGTCATAACATTTACAATGTCCGTGGGAGGGTGTTGTCTGAGTTAAGATAACTGTGGTACAGGCATTTGGTCTTTCAATGGCAGTCATATTGATGTGTGCTTGAAGGACTGTACTTGGTAAAAAAAAGTCTGATAGTCCCTTAGGGATCCTGACTTCAAAACTAGACCATTCCGCGTCATTATCTATCCCCAAAAGTATTACAGTCAGGGCCCATCTTGGTAACTGATATGCAGTAAACAGGGATGTTAGGTGCATTTATAACTGTCAAGTCTCAAATTTGTGGTTGACAAGTTTATATCATGTGCAAAATACCAACAAATGCCCAAACTTGTCACACAGCGTTGGAAGCGTTCTACAACATGGTTTCACTGTACTGTGCAGCGCAGGTAGACTTTACCTGTGAACCCAGCCCATCTGTAGAGTCGGCCAATTGGTACAGATAAAACCGGCAATGATTCAGATAGCTTGGAGATGCTAGGGGATGTGCCCACTCCACCCTTCAAAATACCTTATACATTGGTCTGTTGTACAAATTCAAGGTTGGCGTGTCCCAGTGAACCTCAAGCTGTTGACACTTGCATTGTTCCTTGGTACCGTTTTTCCCTAAACCATTAACGAGTTGTCTTGTTTCCTTGTTTAACTGTTGATTAATACTGGGAGAGAAACAGTGATAAATATTATTTAATTCAACGTTCCAGCTGTGCATTTATGTCATCATCAGTATTACGCCGAAGTCCGTTATTAAGGATAACACACAATGCGACTGGCGGTTATCAATACAGGGTATGCCCTCCAAGTCACGATTCAGACGAACGTTAATGTGTTCAGAAAATTTACTTCCGAAGAGACACCTTAATCCTTTTGTTAATCATCTTGTTTTAAAGCCCTATAATCCGATCAGCCTAATTGGGCCGCATGCGCAGTAAATGTGTCACATATAAGGGAAAATGGGCCGATCCTGCTATTAATAGTAACCAACGTGTCTCGATCTAAAACACATGTGGTGCATCGTTATGCATACTACTGTACTTGTAACAATTTACCGTTTTATATAACTTCATTATCAAAAGGTACCTATGTTCAATCGAGGAACACGGCGTTGCAGCTGCAGTAATTTACAGATACAGTTGTAGTAGTTATTATTGATCACACAGACAATACCTGCAACTGAATAGATTATTAAGATTGCTTGTTTGTCAATATGGAAAAATATGTTTTTCATATAATGAGCTCTTGCAAATTTCTAATGGGTATCTAAACTAAGTAAATTTTGTCAGGTCGCTTTCACGTTCGTTCACTGCTCATATTTTTCAACACTTTCAATCTTTTGTCCAAGTTTACTATTCCAGTGAATGTTGATCCAATGCACCAAGAATCCATTCGAAGTTTGTTCCATTACCACGGATGGGACAACCATGGCGCTGTGCAGGATGTTTCAAAATGTGATGAGAGTTCAGACGCAGGAAAGTGATGCAACGATTGCTGAACCCATTGAAGACAAATTGAATGATTGAGGTATATATATCACCCGTCAAGAAACCTCGTCCCAGGAATCTCCTAATCTCCTAATTGAATTGGTGCTGAAGATGAGGGGAATGTTTGGGATTGTGATGTTAAGTGTTAAGTGTTAAGACTTCTCCTGATGTGTAATTCCACTATTCACAACATGCATATACCCTTAAAGAAACACTGCCAATATATCTTAAGTTGATAACTTTGTTTGTAGAATCTAGAATGAATTTATATTCGTGTCACTGTGTAATAATGTGAACAACATATAAGCAAATTGTTATTGGCTTTAAGTTGCCAAATCCAGATTTATTTTATTTGGAATTCTCTTGTCAAAAGTTGTCTACATCGCTTCTATCATATTGGGGAAACTTAAGGGAAGCCATAAGATAATTGGCGCTGATAGGTGGTTATCTACCCCGTGCTTGGGATTTATTGCGTTGATCATTGTCGGTACTTATTATCCAGCTGGCTTCCATTTGTCCATTGTGATTTCCATTCTATTTCCCATCAGTGCTAATTACTCCAAGACTCCCGCTTGCCCATTGTCCATTGCCTGTTACCGATCAGTGATAAGTAAAGTATTGGCTTCCATTTGTCCATTGTCCATTGCCTGTTACCGATCAGTGATAAGTAAAGTATTGGCTTCTATTTGTCCATTGTCCATTGCCTGTTACCGATCAGTGATAAGCAAAGTATTGGCTTCTATTTGTCTATTGTCCATCACCTATCAGCACCGAGTATCTGTTGGCTTCCCTTGTTGAGTTTCCACCTTTGTAATCTTATGACTTCATATATAATGTTTTCTACCTCATCGCATTTATTCACCTGATAAAGGAGTGAGTAGATAGAGAATACGACACTCATTCACGTTAGATACCATATTTACGAAACGAGTGGACTTTCTATGGTATCTGACCGAGCGAAAGCAATGGTATCTAACGAGAATGAGTGTCGTATTGTATTTATTACCCACGTTAAATATGTATGTAAGTGTAAATACATAACAACTTTTGTTCGTTGACAGGCCAAACTGAAACCGGTTGCAAAATCTTGTTGCGCATGAATATTGACATATGCCCAAATATGGGCATTGCTTACATTCCTATGCATACGCATTAACAACATGCGCCTGCAGTTGTGTTTTCAAACATAACAGCACCGACGTTCAAGATCCTGGACGTTCATGGAAGAATTTCTTCAACTTATGAGAATTCAAGCGCCATGTTGTTAGTACGCAGAGCACCTATAAGAACATTTGAAAAGTTACATAAGCGCCGCGCTTTGAATATCGGACCAACAGTTGGTCACTTGTGCATTCAAAATGGTGCGGTTTCCTTGATCTATCAGCTGAATTTATATCATGTCCGTACCATTTTGGAAGAGTGACATCAGAGTATTCGCCAAAGACATTCATGTTCACTGTACCACCCTTTACTGAAGACGTGAAAATCAACACGCTCAAGTCTGCTTGCATGTCAGTGACAGCTTCGAACGAAGGGCAAAGTCACCACCGGAATAAGAAAAGACAACCGTGATCTACTCAGCGTTTTACGCGAGAGATAGGGAATGTTATTGTTCACCTTTCAGATATTTGGGGCGACAAAATCAGAAATCAGGCACACTTCTACGGAGTATTCGAATGAGTTGTATCGGAAATGTTCACTTTTAGTGATCTGGTCGTGCAGTCGTGAACAAACAACTCCCGAAACAGTGCCACAAAATACAACAACCGGATCATTACAAGTAAGTCTAGATATCTGTCAAGATAGTTTAAACTGACTTCATTTCACCACGCTTATCCTTTTACGTTAAATCTTGTTTGGTTTAATAAAGTGTTTGTTAATATCCCTCGCTCACATGAGAATGCTTCTGTTCTGCCTTGTAGTTGCAAAATGAATGACGTCTCGCGATTTTTTATGAATGAAAAAACTAGTACCGGTGTGACAGAGGCCGCGGTTATCCAATCAAAACGAATAAAACAAGTTCAACCTTGTACGACACACGTGCGAAGTACGTATTTAGTATCTTACCACCTGTATCTTCAGCACGTGGGTAATGAATACTCCGAACCCTTGTGTTCCTCATAATAAAGAAGTTGGCATCCATAAATTCTCTTCCTTATGAAATTTGAAGGGTTGTTATCAATAGACAATGACATGTCTACAGAGACAGACAGAAACTCATCTCATTACAAACATGTATATTATTTATTGTGTTTATTTTCTATCATCAAATAAAAATGTATATGTATTTGATTTGGTATCACACTGCGATTACGATGTACGTCTCAACACAACCACGAAGTTGTTGAGTGGTCTTGTCATTCAGGGTGAGTTTTACGTGGTACTCTCCCTGGAAAAGATATTGAACACAGGAATATATCAAATACATGCCCAAGCGGTCATAATGATCACTAAACGTCATCAAACGGTAATTCGCTTTGTTTAACTGTTGTCAGTCTTTGGCTCTGAACGAGAAGAACACCCTGACAAGCACACATTGTCAAATATTATTTGAAAATATTATTTCCAAGTTTCGGCAATCATCACAGACAGACAGACAAGAAAAGGTGTGTCTTTTCTCACCTGTGCAACTGATCCTTTATATTGGTTAAAATCAATCATCATTTGGCTGATAGTATTTACTTACGTCAGCCAAGAATTTCCAGGTATCTCTGATGCTGGTGACGGTGAACTTGGAAGGGGGCAGTTGGAGCTTGTCGGGGTTGAAGGGACAGGTGCAGGGGAGGCCGTTGGCAGTCAGCTGGGGCGGACAGGTACCCCGTGGATTGAAGAAGTTCAGGAAGTGGCAGGGGTCGGTGTAGTGGCTGTGGGCAAACCAATATATACTCATCGACAAAAGAAACGCGAATAACATACGTTTTGGTTAATATATAAGGAATGTTTATATTCGTTAGATATTAGATTGTTCGATGCACAAACGGACATAATGGTATGCTGTGTGCACCATTTGTCTCTTGCAGGATAAGCGTGTATTTCTTCACTTTTTGTATTCATTACAGAAAAAACATGACCTATGATACTATACCTTGTTGCCAGTATATAATATGATCGATTACAATATATTTTCATCTTACAGATTGATGTGGTGTTGTTTTATACCAGATGTATACTCAAACATTAAAATCTCTTCATCAGTTCTTGCCACTTAGTGTTGAAAGTAGGAATGTTATTATTCTTTATTGCTGTGTATACTCATAATGTGTAAAGTTTGGAGATCATGTGCAGCATATCATATTAAGAATATAGACACTCTGTGGTAACACTTCACTGATTGTTGGTCAGTGCTGAAAACTCCGTTCACCTCATGTCAGTCAGTGCTGGAAACTCCGTTCACCTCATGTCAGTCAGTGCTTAAAACTCCGTTCACCTCAGACTGGTCAGTGCTGGTAATTCCATTAACCTCATGTCAGTCAGTGCTGGAAACTCTGTTCACCTCATGTCAGTCAGTGCTTCAAACTCCGTTCACCTCATGTTAGTCAGTGCTGAAAACTCCGTTCACCTCATGTTAGACAGTGCTTGAAACTCCGTTCACCTCAGAGTAGTCAGTTCTGGAAACTCTGTTCACCTCATGTTAGTCAGTGCTTGAAACTCCGTTCACCTCATGTGAGTC
This sequence comes from Haliotis rufescens, assembly GCF_023055435.1. Taxonomy (NCBI): domain Eukaryota; kingdom Metazoa; phylum Mollusca; class Gastropoda; order Lepetellida; family Haliotidae; genus Haliotis; species Haliotis rufescens. Next base: position 7,413,274 of record NW_025963957.1, on the reverse strand, counting down.
AGTGCTTGAAACTCCGTTCACCTCATGTTAGACAGTGCTGGAATCTCTGTTCACCTCATGTCAGTCAGTGCTTGAAACTCTGTTCACCTCATGTCAGTCAATGTTTGAAACTCTATTCACCTCATGTCAGTTAGTGCTGGAATATCTGTTCACCTCATGTCAGTCAGTGCTGGAAGCTCTGTTCACCTCATATCAGTCAGTGCTGGAAACTCTGTTCACCTCATGTTAGTCAGTGCTTGAAACTTCGTTCACCTCATGTCAGTCATTGCTGGAAACTCCGTTCACCTCTTGTCAGTCAGTTCTGGAAACTCCGTTCACCTCATGTCAGTCAGTACTGGAAACTCTGTTCACCTTACGTCAGTCAGTGCTTGAAACTCCGTTCACCTCAGACTGGTCAGTGCTTGAAACTCCGTTCACATCATGTCAGTCAGTGATTGAAACTCCATTCACCTCTTGTCAGTCAGTTCTGGAAACTCCGTTCACCTCAGACTGGTCAGTGCTGGAAACTCTGTTCAACTCAAGTAGGTCAGTGCTTGAACCTCCGTTCACCTCATGTCAGTCAGTGCTGGAAACTCTGTTCACCTCGTGTTTGTCAGTGCTGGAATCTCCCTTCACCTCATGTTACTCAGTGCTGGAAACTCCGTTCGCCTCATATTTGTCAATGTTGGAAACTCCATTCACCTTATGTCAGTCAGTGCTGGAATCTCCGTTCACCTCATGTCAGTCAGTGCTGTAAACTCCATTCACCCCATGTCAGTCAGTGCTGGAAACTCTGTTCACCTCATGTTAGTCAGTGCTTAAAACGACTTTCACCTCAGAGTAGTCAGATCTGGAAACTCTGTGCACCTTATGTTAGTCAGTCCTTGAAACTCCGTTCACCTTTTGTTAATCAGTGCTGAAAACAACGTTCACCTCAGACTGGTCAGTGCTGGAAATTCCGTTCACCTCATGTCAGTCAGTGCTGGAAATTCCGTTCACCTCATGTCAGTCAGTGCTGGAAATTCCGTTCACCTCATGTCAGTCAGTGCTGGAAATTCCGTTCACCTCATGTCAGTCAGTGCTTGAAACTCTGTTCACCTCATGTCAGTCAGTGCTTGAAACTCCGTTCACCTTTTGTTAATCAGTGCTGAAAACAACGTTCACCTCAGACTGGTCAGTGCTGGAAATTCCGTTCAACTCATGTCAGTCAGTGCTTGAAACTCCGTTCACCTTATGTGAGTCAGTGCTTGAAACTTCGTTCACCTCATGTCAGTCAGTGCTGGAAACTCTGTTCACCTCGTGTCAGTCAGTTCTGGAAATTCTGTTCACCTCATGTCAGTCAGTGCTTGAGCCTCCGTTCACCTCATGTGAGTCAGTGCTTGAAACTCCGTTCACCTCATGTCAGTCGGTGCTGGAAACTCCGTTCACCTCATGTCAGTCAGTGCTGGAAACTCCCTTCACCTCATGTCTGTCAGTGCTGGAAACTCCGTTCACCTCATGTCAGTCAGTGCTGGAATCTCCGTTCACCTCATGTCAGTCAGTGCTTGAGACTCCGTTCACCTCATGTCAGTCAGTGCTGGAAACTTCGTTCACCTCATGTTGTCAGTGCTGGAAACTCTGTTCACCTCAAGTCAGTCAGTGCTTGAACCTCCGTTCACCTCATGTCAGTCAGTGCTCGAAATTCCGCCCACCTCAAGTCAGTCAGTGCTTGAAACTCCGTTCACCTCATGTCAGTCAGTGCTTGAAACTCCGTTCACCTTTTGTTAATCAGTGCTGAAAACAACGTTCACCTCAGACTGGTCAGTGCTGGAAATTCCGTTCACCTCATGTCAGTCAGTGCTTCAAACTCCGTTCACCTCATGTTAGTCAGTGCTGAAAACTCCGTTCACCTCATGTTAGACAGTGCTTGAAACTCCGTTCACCTCAGAGTAGTCAGTTCTGGAAACTCTGTTCACCTCATGTTAGTCAGTGCTTGAAACTCCGTTCACCTCATGTGAGTCAGTGCTTGAAACTCCGTTCACCTCATGTTAGACAGTGCTGGAATCTCTGTTCACCTCATGTCAGTCAGTGCTGGAAACTCTGTTCACCTCATGTCAGTCAATGTTTGAAACTCTGTTCACCTGATGTCAGTTAGTGCTGGAATATCTGTTCACCTCATGTCAGTCAGTGCTGGAAGCTCTGTTCACCTCATATCAGTCAGTGCTGGAAACTCTGTTCACCTCATGTTAGTCAGTGCTTGAAACTCCGTTCACCTCATGTCAGTCGGTGCTGGAAACTCCGTTCACCTCTTGTCAGTCAGTGCTGGAAACTCCCTTCACCTCATGTCAGTCAGTGCTGGAAACTCCGTTCACCTCATGTCAGTCAGTGCTGGAATCTCCGTTCACCTCATGTCAGTCAGTGCTTGAGACTCCGTTCACCTCATGTCAGTCAGTGCTGGAAACTTCGTTCACCTCATGTTGTCAGTGCTGGAAACTCTGTTCACCTCATGTCAGTCAGTGCTCGAAATTCCGCCCACCTCAAGTCAGTCAGTGCTTGAAACTCCGTTCACCTCATGTCAGTCAGTGCTTGAAACTCCGTTCACCTTTTGTTAATCAGTGCTGAAAACAACGTTCACCTCAGACTGGTCAGTGCTGGAAATTCCGTTCACCTCATGTCAGTCAGTGCTTCAAACTCCGTTCACCTCATGTTAGTCAGTGCTGAAAACTCCGTTCACCTCATGTTAGACAGTGCTTGAAACTCCGTTCACCTCAGAGTAGTCAGTTCTGGAAATTCCGTTCACCTCATGTCAGTCAGTGCTGGAATCTCCGTTCACCTCATGTCAGTCAGTGCTGGAATCTCCGTTCACCTCATGTCAGTCAGTGCTTGAGACTCCGTTCACCTCATGTCAGTCAGTGCTGGAAACTTCGTTCACCTCATGTTGTCAGTGCTGGAAACTCTGTTCACCTCAAGTCAGTCAGTGCTTGAACCTCCGTTCACCTCATGTCAGTCAGTGCTCGAAATTCCGCCCACCTCAAGTCAGTCAGTGCTTGAAACTCCGTTCACCTCATGTCAGTCAGTGCTTGAAACTCCGTTCACCTTTTGTTAATCAGTGCTGAAAACAACGTTCACCTCAGACTGGTCAGTGCTGGAAATTCCGTTCACCTCATGTCAGTCAGTGCTTCAAACTCCGTTCACCTCATGTTAGTCAGTGCTGAAAACTCCGTTCACCTCATGTTAGACAGTGCTTGAAACTCCGTTCACCTCAGAGTAGTCAGTTCTGGAAACTCTGTTCACCTCATGTTAGTCAGTGCTTGAAACTCCGTTCACCTCATGTGAGTCAGTGCTTGAAACTCCGTTCACCTCATGTTAGACAGTGCTGGAATCTCTGTTCACCTCATGTCAGTCAGTGCTGGAAACTCTGTTCACCTCATGTCAGTCAATGTTTGAAACTCTGTTCACCTCATGTCAGTTAGTGCTGGAATATCTGTTCACCTCATGTCAGTCAGTGCTGGAAGCTCTGTTCACCTCATATCAGTCAGTGCTGGAAACTCTGTTCACCTCATGTTAGTCAGTGCTTGAAACTCCGTTCACCTCATGTCAGTCGGTGCTGGAAACTCCGTTCACCTCTTGTCAGTCAGTGCTGGAAACTCCCTTCACCTCATGTCAGTCAGTGCTGGAAACTCCGTTCACCTCATGTCAGTCAGTGCTGGAATCTCCGTTCACCTCATGTCAGTCAGTGCTTGAGACTCCGTTCACCTCATGTCAGTCAGTGCTGGAAACTTCGTTCACCTCATGTTGTCAGTGCTGGAAACTCTGTTCACCTCATGTCAGTCAGTGCTCGAAATTCCGCCCACCTCAAGTCAGTCAGTGCTTGAAACTCCGTTCACCTCATGTCAGTCAGTGCTTGAAACTCCGTTCACCTTTTGTTAATCAGTGCTGAAAACAACGTTCACCTCAGACTGGTCAGTGCTGGAAATTCCGTTCACCTCATGTCAGTCAGTGCTTCAAACTCCGTTCACCTCATGTTAGTCAGTGCTGAAAACTCCGTTCACCTCATGTTAGACAGTGCTTGAAACTCCGTTCACCTCAGAGTAGTCAGTTCTGGAAACTCTGTTCACCTCATGTTAGTCAGTGCTTGAAACTCCGTTCACCTCATGTGAGTCAGTGCTTGAAACTCCGTTCACCTCATGTTAGACAGTGCTGGAATCTCTGTTCACCTCATGTCAGTCAGTGCTGGAAACTCTGTTCACCTCATGTCAGTCAATGTTTGAAACTCTGTTCACCTGATGTCAGTTAGTGCTGGAATATCTGTTCACCTCATGTCAGTCAGTGCTGGAAGCACTGTTCACCTCATATCAGTCAGTGCTGGAAACTCTGTTCACCTCATGTTAGTCAGTGCTTGAAACTTCGTTCACCTCATGTCAGTCATTGCTGGAAACTCCGTTCACCTCTTGTCAGTCAGTTCTGGAAACTCCGTTCACCTCATGTCAGTCAGTACTGGAAACTCTGTTCACCTTACGTCAGTCAGTGCTTGAAACTCCGTTCACCTCAGACTGGTCAGTGCTTGAAACTCCGTTCACATCATGTCAGTCAGTGATTGAAACTCCATTCACCTCTTGTCAGTCAGTTCTGGAGACTCCGTTCACCTCAGACTGGTCAGTGCTGGAAACTCTGTTCAACTCAAGTAGGTCAGTGCTTGAACCTCCGTTCACCTCATGTCAGTCAGTGCTGGAAACTCTGTTCACCTCGTGTTTGTCAGTGCTGGAATCTCCGTTCACCTCATGTTACTCAGTGCTGGAAACTCCGTTCGCCTCATATTTGTCAATGTTGGAAACTCCATTCACCTTATGTCAGTCAGTGCTGGAATCTCCGTTCACCTCATGTCAGTCAGTGCTGTAAACTCCATTCACCCCATGTCAGTCAGTGCTGGAAACTCTGTTCACCTCATGTTAGTCAGTGCTTAAAACGACTTTCACCTCAGAGTAGTCAGATCTGGAAACTCTGTGCACCTTATGTTAGTCAGTCCTTGAAACTCCGTTCACCTTTTGTTAATCAGTGCTGAAAACAACGTTCACCTCAGACTGGTCAGTGCTGGAAATTCCGTTCACCTCATGTCAGTCAGTGCTGGAAATTCCGTTCACCTCATGTCAGTCAGTGCTGGAAATTCCGTTCACCTCATGTCAGTCAGTGCTGGAAATTCCGTTCACCTCATGTCAGTCAGTGCTGGAAACTCTGTTCACCTCAAGTCAGTCAGTGCTTGAACCTCCGTTCACCTCATGTCAGTCAGTGCTCGAAATTCCGCCCACCTCAAGTCAGTCAGTGCTTGAAACTCCGTTCACCTCATGTCAGTCAGTGCTTGAAACTCCGTTCACCTTTTGTTAATCAGTGCTGAAAACAACGTTCACCTCAGACTGGTCAGTGCTGGAAATTCCGTTCACCTCATGTCAGTCAGTGCTTGAAACTTCGTTCACCTCATGACAGTCAGTGCTTGAAATTCCGTTCACCTCATGTCAGTCAGTGCTGGAAAATCTGTTCACCTTATGTCAGTCAGTGCTGGAAACAACGTTCACCTCATGTCAGTCAGTGCTGGAAACTCTCTTCACCTCATGTCAGTCAGTGCTTGAACCTCCGTTCACCTCATGTCAGTCAGTGCTTGTAACTCCGTTCACCTCTTGTCAGTCAGTGCTGGAAATTCGCCATCCTCAAGTCAGTCAGTGCTTCAAACTCCGTTCACCTCATGTCAGTCAGTGCTTGAAACTCCGTTCATCTTTTGTTAATCAGTGCTGAACACAACGTTCACCTCAGACTGGTCAGTGCTGGAAATTCCGTTCACCTCATGTCAATCAGTGCTGGAAATTCTGTTCACCTCATGTCAGTCAGTGCTTGAAACTCCGTTCCCCTCATGTCAGTCAGTGCTGGAAACTCTGTTCACCTCATGTCAGTCAGTGCTTCAAACTTCGTTCAACTCATGTCAGTCAGTGCTTGAAACTCCGTTCACCTCATGTTAGTCAGTGCTTGAAACTCCGTTCACAGCATGTCAGTCAGTGCTGGAAACTCTGTTCACCTTATGTCAGTCACTGCTTGAAACTCCGTTCACCTCAGACTGGTCAGTGCTTGAAACTCCGTTCACATCATGTCAGTCAGTGCTTGAAATTTCATTCACCTCTTGTCAGTCAGTTCTGGAAACTCCGTTTACATGATGTCAGCCAGTGCTGGAAACTCTGTTCACCTTATGTCAGTCAGTGCTGAAAACAACGTTCACCTCAGACTGGTCAGTGCTGGAAATTCCGTTCACCTCATGTTAGTCAGTGCTGGAAACTCTGTTCACCTCATGTCAGTCAGTGCTTGAAACTCCGTTCCCCTCATGTCAGTCAGTGCTGGAAACTCTGTTCACCTCATGTCAGTCAGTGCTGGAAACTTTGTTCACCTCATGTCAGTCAGTGCTGAAAGCTCCGTTCACCTCATTTTTGTCAAAGCAGGAAACTCCGTTCATCTCATGTCAGTCAGTGCTGGAAACTCTGTTCACCTCATGATAGTCAGTGCTTGAAACTCCGTTCACATCATATCAGTCGGTGCTGGAAACTCCGTTCACCTCATGTCAGTCAGTTCTGGAAACTCCGTTCACCTCATGTCAGTCAGTGCTGGAAACTCTGTTCACCTCATGTTAGTCAGTGCTTAAAACTCCGTTCACATCATGTCAGTCATTGCTGGAAACTCCGTTCACCTCTTGTCAGTCAGTTCTGGAAACTCCGTTCACCTCATTTCAGTCAGTGCTGGAAACTTCGTTCACCTTATGTCAGTCAGTGCTTGAAACTCCGTTCACCTCAGACTGGTCAGTGCTGGAAACTCTGTTCACATCATGTCAGTCAGTGGTTGAAATTTCATTCACCACTTGTCAGTCAGTTCTGGAAACTCCGTTTACATGATGTCAGCCAGTGCTGAAAACAACGTTCACCTCAGACTGGTCAGTGCTGGAAATTCCGTTCACCTCATGTCAGTCAGTGCTTGAAACTCCGTTCACCTTATGTGAGTCAGTGCTTGAAACTTCGTTCACCTCATGTCAGTCAGTGCTGGAAACTCCGTTCACCTCATGTCAGTCAGTGCTTGAAACTCCGTTACCCTCATGTCAGTCACTGCTGGAAACTCTGTTCACCTCATGTCAGTCAGTGCTGGAATCTCCGTTCACCTCATATCAGTCAGTGCTTGTAACTCCGTTCACCTCTTGTCAGTAAGTGCTGGAATCTCCGTTCACCTCATATCAGTCAGTGCTTGTAACTCCGTTCACCTCATGTCAGTCGGTGCTCGAATCTCCGTTCACCTCATATCAGTCAGTGCTGGAAAATCCGCCCACCTCAAGTCAGTCAGTGCTTGAAACTCCGTTCACCTCATGTCAGTCAGTGCTTGAAACTCAGTTCACCTCATGTTAGGAAGGGGTTAAAGCTCCGTTCACCTCATTTTTGTCAAAGTTGGAAACTCCGTTCACCTCATGTCAGTCAGTGCTGGAAACTCTGTTCACCTCATGTTAGTCAGTGCTTGAAACTCCGTTCACATCATGTCAGTCAGTGCTGGAAACTCCGTTCACCTCTTGTCAGTCAGTTCTGGAAACTCCGTTCACCTCATGTCAGTCAGTACTGGAAACTCTGTTCACCTTATGTCAGTAAGTGCTTGAAACTCCGTTCACCTCAGACTGGTCAGTGCTTGAAACTCCATTCACCTCTTGTCAGTCAGTGCTTGAAATTTCATTCACCTCTTGTCAGTCAGTTCTGGAAACTCCGTTTACATGATGTCAGCCAGTGCTGGAAACTCTGTTCACCTTATGTCAGTCAGTGCTGAAAACAACGTTCACCTCAGACTGGTCAGTGCTGGAAATTCCGTTCACCTCATGTCAGTCAGTGCTGGAAACTCTGTTCACCTCATGTCAGTAAGTGCTTGAAACTCCGTTCCCCTCATGTCAGTCAGTGCTGGAAACTCTGTTCACCTCATGTCAGTCAGTGCTGGAAACTTTGTTCACCTCATGTCAGTCAGTGCTGAAAGCTCCGTTCACCTCATTTTTGTCAAAGCAGGAAACTCCGTTCACCTCATGTCAGTCAGTGCTGGAACCTCTGTTCACCTCATGATAGTCAGTGCTTGAAACTCCGTTCACATCATGTCAGTCGGTGCTGGAAACTCCGTTCACCTCATGTCAGTCAGTTCTGGAAACTCCGTTCACCTCATGTCAGTCAGTGCTGGAAACTCTGTTCACCTCATGTTAGACAGTGCTGGAAACTCCGTTCACCTCATGTCAGTCAGTGCTGGAAACTCCGTTCACCTCATGTTAGACAGTGCTGGAAACTCTGTTCACCTTATGTCAGTCCGTGCTGGAAACTCCGTTCACCTCATGTTAGACAGTGCTGGAAACTCCGTTCACCTCATGTCAGTCAGTGCTGGAAACTCCGTTCACCTCATGTTAGACAGTGTTGGAAGCTCTGTTCACCTCATGTCAGTCAGTGCTGGAAACTCCGTTCACCTAATATTTGTCAATGTTGGAAACTCCGTTCACCTCATGTCACTCAATGTTCGAAACTCCTTTCACCTCATGTTAGTCAGTGCTGGAAACTCTGTTCACCTCATGTAAGTCAGTGCTTAAAACGACGTTCACCTCAGAGTAGTCAGTTCTGGAAACTATGTGCACCTTCTGTTAGTCAGTCCTGGAAACTCCGTTCACCTTTTGTTAATCAGTGCTGAAAACAACGTTCACCTCAGACTGGTCAGTGCTGGAAATTCCGTTCACCTCATGCTAGTCAGTGCTGGAAACTCCGTTCACCTCATGTCAGTCAGTGCTTGAAACTTCGTTCACCTCAGGTCAGTCAGTGCTGGAAACTCCGTTCACCTCATGTCAGTCAGTGCTTGAAACTCCGTTCACCTCATGTCTGTCAGTGCTTGAAACTCCGTTCACCTCATGTCAGTCAGTGCTGGAAACTCTGTTCACCTCATGTCGTACACTGTCATTGTAACGCATCCCCTTATATGCATTACCATTGTAACGCCTTCCCTAGTATACACTCTCATTTTAACGCATCCCCTTGTATACACTGTCATGGTAACGCATCCCCTAGTATACACTGTCATTGTACCACATCCCTTGGTATACACTGTCATTGTAATGCATCCCCTTGTATACACTGTCATTGTAACGCATCCCCTAGTAAACACTGTCATTGTAACGCATCCTCTAGTATTTACTGTCATTGTCACGCATCCCCTAGTATACACTGTCTTTGTAATGCATCCCCTAGTATACACTGTCATTCTAACGCATCCCTTAGTATACACTGTCATTGTAACGCATCCCCTTGTATACACTCTCATTGTAACACATCCCCTTGTATACACTGTAATTGTAATGTATCCCCTTGTATACACTGTCATTGTAACGCATTTCCTTGTATACATTATCTTTGAAACACATTACCTTGTATACATTATCATTGTAACGCATCCCCTTGTATACACTCTCATTTTAACACATCCCCTTGTATACACTGTCATTGTAATGCATCCTCTAGTATACATTGTCATTGTAACGCATCCCCTAGTATACACTGTCACTATCACCCATCCCCAAGTATACACTGTCATTGCAACACATCCCCTAGTATGCACAGTCATTGTAACGCATCCCCTAGTATACACTATCTTTGTATCGCATTCCCTAGTATACATTATCATTGTAACGCATCCCCTTGTATACATTATCATTGTAACACATCCCTGTCTATACATTATCATTGTAACGCATCCCCTAGTATACACTGTCATTGTAACACATCCCCTAGTATACTCTGTCATTAAAACGCATCCCTTAGTATACACTGTCATTGTAACGCATCCCCCAGTATACACTGTCATTGTAACGCATCCCCTTGTAGACAATGTCATTGTAACGCATACCCTAGTATACACTGTCTTTGTATCGCATCCCCGTGTATGCATTATCATTGTAACGCATCCCCTCAATACACTGTCATTGTAACGCATCCCCCAGTATACACTGTCTTTGTAATGTATCCCCTAGTATACACTCTCATTGTAGCACATCCCCCAATATACACTGTCATTGTAACGCATCAACTAGTATACACTGTCATTGTAACGCATCCCCTTCTATGCATTACCATTGTAACGCATCCCCTAGTATACTCTCTCACTGTAACGCATCCCCTTGTATACACTATGATTGTACCACATCTCTTGGTATACATTGTCATTGTAATGCATCCCCTAGTTTACACTGTCATTGTAACGCATCACCTTGTATACACTGTCATTCTAACGCATCCCCTATTATACACTGTCATTGTAATGCATCCCCTCGTAACCACATTACTATTGTAACGCGTCCCCTAGATACACTGTCATTGTAACGCACCCCCTAGTATACACTGTCACTATCACGCATCCCCTAGTATACACTGTCATTGCTACACATCCCCTAGTATACAATGTCATTGTAACGCATACCCTTGTATACACTGTCATTGTAATGCATCCCCTAGTAACCACTGTTATTGTAACGAATCCCCTTGTATGCATTACCATTGTAACGCATCCCCTAGTATACACTGTCATTGTAACACATCCCCTTTTATACACTGTCATCGTAAAGCATCCCCTAGTATACACTCTCATTGTAACGCATCCCCTTGTATAAATTATCATTGCAACACATCCACTTGTATACACTGTCATTGTAACGCATCCCCCAGTATACACTGTCTTTATAATGCATCCCCTAGTATACACTCTCATTGTAGCACATCCCCCAGTATACACTGTCATTGTAACGCATCGACTAGTATACACTGTCATTGTAACGCATCCCCTTGTATGCATTACCATTTTAACGCATCCCCTAGTATACTCTCTCATTGTAACGCATCCCCTTGTATACACTATGATTGTACTATATCCCGTGGTATACACAGTCATTGTAATGCATCCCCTAGTATACACTGTCATTGTAACGCATCCCCTTGTATACATTATCATTCTAACGCATCCCCCAGTATACACTGTCTTTGAAATACATCCCCTAGTATACACTCTCATTCTAACGCATCCCCTATTATACACTGTCATTGTAACGCATCCCCTTGTATACACTCTCATTGTAACACATCCCCTTGTATACACTGTCATTGTAGTGCATCCCCTAGTAACCACATTATTATTGTAACGCATCCCCTAGATACACTGTCATTGTAACGCACCCCCTAGTATACACTGTCACTATCACGCATCCCCTAGTATACACTGTCATTGCAACACATCCCTTAGTATACAATGTCATTGTAACGCATCCCCTTGTATACACTGTCATTGTAATGCATCCCCTAGTAACCACTGTTATTGTAACGCATCCCCTTGTATGCATTACCATTGTAACGCATCCCCTAGTATACACTGTCATTGTAACGCATCCCATTGTATGCATTACCATTGTAACGCATCCCCTAGTATACACTCTCATTGTAACGCATCCCCTAGTATACACTATGATTGTACCACATCACGTGGTATACACTGCCATTGTAATGCATCCCCTAGTATACACTGTCATTGTAACGGATCCCCCACTATGCACTGTCTTTGAAATGCATCCCCTGGTATACACTGTCATCCTAACGCATCCCCTATTATACACTGTCATTGTAACGTATTCCCTTGTATACACTCTCATTGTAACACATCCCCTTGTATACACTGTCATTGTAATGCATCCCCTAGTAACCACATTATTATTGTAACGCATCCCCTAGATACACTGTCATTCTAACGCATCCCCTAGTATACACTGTCACTATCACGCATCCCCTAGTATACACTGTCATTGCAACACATCCCCTAGTATACACTGTCATTGTAACACATGCCCTGACATACACTTTCATTGTAACACATCCCCTAGTAACCACATTATTATTGTAACGCATCCCCTAGATACACTGTCATTCTAACGCATCCCCTAGTATACACTGTCACTATCACGCATCCCCTAGTATACACTGTCATTGCAACACATCCCCTTGTATACACTGTCAATGTAACGCATCAGTTTGTATACATTATCATTGTAACGGATCCCCTAGATACACTGTCATTGTAACACATCCCCTTGTATCCATTATCATTGTAACGCATCCTCTAGTATACACTGTCATTCTAACGCATCCCCTAGTATACACTGTCATTGTAACGCATCCCCTAGTATACACTGTCATTGTAACGCATCCCCTAGTATACACTGTCATTGTAACGCATCCCCTAGTATACACTGTCATTGTAGCGCATGCCCCAGTATACATTGTCATTGTGACGCATCCCCTTGTAGACAATGGCATAGTTACGCATCCCCTAGTATACAATGTCTTTGTAACGACTCCCCTTCTATACATTATCATTGTAACGCATCCCCTATTAAGCACTGTGGTTGTAACGAATCCCCTAGGAAACACTGCAATTCTAATGCATCCCCTAGTATACACTGTCATTGTAACGCATCCCCTTGTTAACATTATTATTGTAACGTATCCCCTAGATACACAGTCATTGTAACGTATCCCCTACTATTCACTGTCACTATCACGCATCCCCTAGTATACACTGTCATTGCAACACATCCCCTAGTATACACTCTCATTGTAACGCATCCCCTTGTATACACTGTCATTCTAAAGCATCCCCTAGTAACCACTGTTATTTGTAACGAATCCCCTTGTATGCATTAACATTGTAACTCATCTCCTCGTATACACTGTCATTATAACGCATCCCCTTCTATACACTGTCATTGTAAAGCATCCCCAAATATATACACTCTCATTGTAACGCATCCCCTTGTATAAATTATCATCGTAACGCATCCCCTTGTATACACTGTCATTGTAATGCATCCCCTAGTATACACTGTCAATGTAACGCATCCCCTTGTATACATTATCATTGTAACGGATCCCCTAGATACACTGTCATTGTAACGCATCCCCTAGTATACATTGTCTTTGTAACGCATCCCCTTGTATGCATTTTCATTGTAAGACATCCCCTAAATACACTGTCATTATAACGCCTCCCCTAGTATACACTGTCTTTGTAATCCATCCCCTAGTCTACACTGTCATTGTAACGCATCCCCCAGTATACACTGTCATTCTAACGCATCACCTTGTATACATTATCATTGTAACGCATGCAATAGTATATACTGTCATTGTAACACATCCCCTTGCATACATTATCATTGTAACGCATCCCTTAGTATACACTGTCATTGTAACGCATCCCCTACTATACTGTGTCATTGTAACGCATCCCCTAGTATACACTGTCTTTGTAATCCATCCCCTAGTCTACACTGTCATTGTAACGCATCCCCCAGTATACACTGTCATTCTAACGCATCACCTTGTATACATTATCATTGTAACGCATGCAATAGTATATACTGTCATTGTAACACATCCCCTTGCATACATTATCATTGTAACGCATCCCTTAGTATACACTGTCATTGTAACGCATCCCCTAGTATACTGTGTCATTGTAACGCATGCACTAGTATACACTGTCATTGTAACGCATCCCCTTGTATACATTATCATTGTAACGCATCCCCTAGTATACACTCTCATTTTAACGCATCCCCTTGTTTACACTGTCATTGTAACGCATCCCCTAGTAAACACTGTCATTGTACAACATCCCGTGGTATACACTGTCATTGTAACGCATCCACTTGTATACACTGTCTTTCTAATGCATCCCTTAGTATACACTGTTACTAACGCATCCCCTAGTATACACTGTCATTGTAACGCATCCCCTTGTATACACTCTCATTGTAATGCATCCCCTTGTATACACTGTCATTGTAACGCATCCCCTAGTATACACTGTCTTTGTAGCGCATCCCCTTTTATGCATTATCATTGTAACACGTCCCCTAGATACACTGTGATTCTAACGCATCCCCCAGTATACACTGTCTTTGTAATGCATCCCTTAGTATACACTGTCATTGCAACGCATCCCCCAGTATACACTGTAATTGTAACGCATCCCTTTGTATACATTAACATTCTAACGGATCCCCCAGTATACACTGTCTTTGAAATGCATCCCCTGGTATACACTGTCATCCTTACGCATCCCCTATTATACACTGTCATTGTAACGTATCCCCTTGTATACACTCTCATTGTAACACATCCCCTTGTATACACTGCCATTGTAATGCATCCCCTAGTATACACTGTCATTGTAACGCATCCCCCAGTATACACTGTCATTGTAACGCATCGCCTTTTAGACAATGTCATTGTAACGCATCCCCTAGTATACACTGTCATTGTAACGCATCCCCTAGTATACACTGTAATTGTAACGCATCCCCTTGTATGCATTACCATTGTAACGCATCCCCTAGTATACACTCTCATTGTAACGCATCCCCTAGTATACACTATGATTGTACCACATCCCCTGGTATACACTGTCATTGTAATGCATCCCCTTGTATACACTGTCATTGTAACGCATCCCCTAGTATACACTGTAATTGTAACGCATCCCCTTGTATGCATTACCATTGTAACGCATCCCGTATTATACACTCTCATTGTAACGCATCCCCTAGTATACAATATGATTCTACCATATCCCGTGGTATACACTGTCATTGTAGTGCATCCCCTAGTATACACTGTCATTGTAACGCATCCCCTTGTATACATTGACATTCTAATACATCCCCCAGTATACACTGTCTTTGAAATGCATCCCCTAGTATACACTGTCATTGTAACGTATCCCCTATTATACACTGTCATTGTAACGTATCCCCTTCTATACACTCTCATTGAAACACATCCCCTTGTATACACTGTCATTGTAATGCTTCCCCTAGTAACCACATTATTATTGTAACGCATCCCCTAGTATACACTGTCATTCTGATGCATCCCCTAGTATACACTGTCACTATCACGCATCCCCTAGTATACACTGTCATTGCAACACATCCCCTAGTATACACTGTCATTGTAACGCATCCCCTTGTATACACTGTCATTGTAATGCATCCCCTAGTAACCACTCTTATTGTTACGAATCCACTTGTATGCGTTACCATTGTAACGCATCCCCTAGTATACACTGTCATTGTAACGCATCCCCTTGTATACACTGTCATTGTCAAGCATCCCCTAGTATACACTCTCATTGTAACGCATCCCCTTGTATAAATTATCATTGTCACACATCCCCTTGTATACACTGTCATTGTAATGCATCCCCTAGTATACACTGTCAATGTAACGCATCCCTTTGTATACATTTTCATTGTAACGGATCCCCTAGATACACAGTCATTGTAACGCATCCCCTAGTATACACTGTCTTTATAATCCATCCCTTAGTATACACTGTCATTGTAACGCATCCCCCAGTATACACTGTCATTGTAACGCATCCCCTTGTAGACAATGGCATTGTTACGCATCCCCTAGTATTCAATGTCTTTGTAACGACTCCCCTTCTATACATTATCATTGTAACGCATCCCCTAGTAAGCACTGTCTTTGTAACGCATCCCCTAGTATACACTTTCATTGTAATGCACCCCCTAGTATACACTGTCATTGTAACGCATCCTTTTGTATACATTATTATTGTAACGCATCCCCTAGATACACTGTCATTGTAACGCATCCCCTAGTATACACTGTCACTATCACGCATCCCCTAGTATACTCTTTCATTGCAACACATCCCTTAGTATACACTGTCATTGTAACGCATCCCCTTGTATACACTGTCATTGTAAACCACCCCCTAGTAATCACTGTTATTGTAACGAATCCCCTTGTATGCATTAACATTGTAACGCATCTCCTCGTATACACTGTCATTGTAACGCATCCCCTTCTATACACTGTCATTGTAAAGCATCCCCAAATATATACACTCTCATTGTAACGCATGCCCTTGTATAAATTATCATTGTAACGCATCCCCTTGTATACACTGTCAGTGTAATGCATCCCCTAGTATACACTGTCAATGTAACGCATCCCCTTGTATACATTATCATTATAACGGATCCCCTGGATACACTGTCATTGTAACGCATCCCCTACTATACACTGTCTTTGTAACGCATCCCCTTGTATGCATTATCATTGTAAGGCATCCCCTTGTAAACTGTCATTGTAACGCATCCCCTAGTATACACTGTCTTTGTAACGCATCCCCTTGTATACCTTGTCATAGTAATGCATCCCCTAGTAACCACTGTTATTGTTACGAATCCCCTTGTATGCATTACCATTGTAACGCATCCCCTAGTATACACTGTCATTGTAACGCATCCCCTTGTATACACTGTCATTGTCAAGCATCCCCTAGTATACACTCTCATTGTAACGCATCCCCTTGTATAAATTATCATTGTCACACATCCCCTTGTATACACTGTCATTGTAATGCATCCCCTAGTATACACTGTCAATGTAACGCATCCCTTTGTATACATTTTCATTGTAACGGATCCCCTAGATACACAGTCATTGTAACGCATCCCCTAGTATACACTGTCTTTATAATCCATCCCTTAGTATACACTGTCATTGTAACGCATCCCCCAGTATACACTGTCATTGTAACGCATCCCCTTGTAGACAATGGCATTGTTACGCATCCCCTAGTATTCAATGTCTTTGTAACGACTCCCCTTCTATACATTATCATTGTAACGCATCCCCTAGTAAGCACTGTCTTTGTAACGCATCCCCTAGTATAAACTTTCATTGTAATGCACCCCCTAGTATACACTGTCATTGTAACGTCTCCTCTTGTATACATTATTATTGTAACGCATCCCCTAGATACACTGTCATTGTAACGCATCCCCTAGTATACACTGTCACTATCACGCATCCCGTAGTATACTCTTTCATTGCAACACATCCCTTAGTATGCATTAACATTGTAACGCATCTCCTCGTATACTCTGTCATTGTAACGCATCCCCTTCTATACACTGTCATTGTAAAGCATCCCCAAATTTATACACTCTCATTGTAACGCATACCCTTGTATAAATTATTATTGTAACGCATCCCCTTGTATACACTGTCATTGTAACGCATCCCCTTGTATACATTATCATTATAACGGATCCCCTGGATACACTGTCATTGTAACGCATCCCCTACTATACACTGTCTTTGTAACGCATCCCCTTGTATGCATTATCATTGTAAGGCATCCCCTTGTATACACTGTCATTGTAACGCATCCCCTAGTATACACTGTCTTTGTAATGCATCCCCTAGTCTACACTGTCATTGTAATACATCCCCCTTGTATACATTGTCATTCTAACGCATCCCCTTGTATACATTATCATTGTAACGCATCCCCTAGTATACACTGTCATTGTAACGCATCCCCTTGTATACACTGTCATTGTAACGCATCCCCTTGTATACACTGTCATTGTAACGCATCCCCTAGTATACACTGTCATTGTACAACATCCCGTGGTATACACTGTCATTGTAGCGCATCCCCTTGTAGACACTGTCATTGTAACGCATCCCCTAGATACAGAGTCACTGTAACGCTTCCCCCAGTATACACTGTCTTTGTAATGCATCCCTTAGTATACACTGTCATTGTAACGCATCCCCTAGTATACACTGTCATTGTAACATATCCCCGTGTATACATTATCATTGTAACGCATCCCCTAGTATACACTGTCATTGTAACGCATCCCCTAGTATACACTGTCATTGTAACGCATCCCCTAGTATACACTGTCATTGTACAGCATCCCCTTGTATACACTGTCATTGTAAAGCATCCCCTAGTATACTCTGTCTTTGTAATGCATCCCCTAGTATACACTGTCATTCTAACGCATCCCCTAGTATACACTGTCATTGTAACGCATCCCCTAGTATACACTGTCATTGTACAACATCCCGTGGTATACACTGTCATTGTAACGCATCCCCTTGTATCCATTATCATTGTAACACATCCCCTAGTATACACTGTCACTGTAACGCCTCCCCCAGTATACACTGTCATTGTAACGCATCCCCTTGTATCCATTATCATTGTAATGCATCCCTTAGTATACACTGTCATTGTAACGCATCCCCTAGTATACACTTTCATTGTAACACATCCCCGTGTATACATTATCATTGTAACGCATCCCCTAGTATACACTGTCATTGTAACGCATCCCCTAGTATACACTGTCATTGTAACGAATCCCCTAGTATACACTGTCATTGTAACGAATCCCCTACTATACACTGTTATTGTAATGCATCCCCTAGTATACACTGTCATTGTAACGCATCCCCTAGTATACACTGTCTTTCTGATGCATCCCCTAGTATACGCTCTCATTCTAACGCATCCCCTAGTATACACTGTCATTGTAACGCATCCCGTTGTATACACTGTCATTGTAATGCATCCCCTAGTATACACTGTCAATGTAACGCATCCCCTTGTATACATTATCATTGTAACGCATCCCCTTGTATATATTATTATTGTAACGCATCCCCTAGATACACTTTCATTGTAACGCATCCCATAGTATACACTGTCACTATCACGCATCCCCTAGTATACACTGTCATTGCAACACATCCCTTAGTATACAATGTCATTGTAACGCATCCCCCTGTATATACTGTCATTGTAATGCATCCCCTAGTAACCACTGTTATTGTAACGAATCCCCTTGTATGCATTACCATTGTAACGCATCCCGTCGTATACACTGTCATTGTAACGCATCCCCTTGTATACACTGTCATTGTCAAGCATCCCCTAGTATACACTCTCATTGTAACGCATCCCCTTGTATAAATTATCATTGTAACACATCCCCATGTATACACTGTCATTGTAATGCACCTTCTAGTATACACTGTCAATGTAAGGCATCCCCTTGTATACATTATCATTGTAACGGATCCCCTAGATACACTGTCATTGTAACGCATCCCCTAATATAATCTGTCTTTGTAATGCATCCCCAAGTATACACTCTCATTGTAACGCATTCCCCAGTATACACAGTCATTGCAACGCATCCCCTAGTATACACTGTTTTTGCAACACATCCCCTAGTATACACTGTCTTTGTAACGCATCCCCTAGTATGCATTACCATTGTAACGCATCCCTTAAATACACTGTCTTTGTAACACATCCCCTTGTATACACTGTCATTCTAACGCATCCCCTAGTATACACTGTCATTGTAACAATCCCCTTGTATACACTGTCATTGTAATGCATCCAATTGTATACACTGTCATTGTAACGCATCCCCTAGTATACACTGTCTTTGTAGCGCATCCCCTTGTATGCATTATCATTGTAACACATGCCCTAGATACACTGTCATTGTAACGCATCCCCCAGTATACACTGTCATTGTAACGCATCCCTTAGTATACACTCTCATTGTAACGCATCCCCCAGTATACACTGTCATTTTAACGCATCCCTTTGTATACATTATTATTGTAACGCATCCCCTAGTATACACTGTCATTGTAACAAAACCCCGTGTATACATTATCATTGTAACGCATCCTCTAGTATACACTGTCATTGTAATGCATCCCCTAGTATACACTGTCTTTGTAACGCATCCCCTAGTATACACTGTCATTGTAACACATCCCCTAGTATACAGTGTCATTGTAACGCATCCCCCAGTATACACTGTTATTGTAACGCATCCCCTTGTATGAATTACCATTTTAACTCTTCCCTAGTATACACTCTCATTGTAACGCTTCCCCTAGTTTACACTGTCTTTGTAACACATCCCCTAGTATGCATTATCATTGTAACGCATCCCCTTCTATGCATTATCATTGTAACGCATCCCCTAAATACACTGTCATTGGAACGCATCCCCTTGTATACACTGTCATTGTAACGCATCCCCTAGTATACGCTGTCATTGTAACGCATCCCGTGGTATACACTGTCATTGTAACGCATGCACTAGTATCCACTGTCATTGTAACGCATCCCTTTGTATACATTATCTTTGTAACGCATCCCCTAGTATACACTGTCATTGTAACGCATCCCCAGTATACACTGTCATTGTAACGCATCCCCTTGTATGCATTACCATTTTAACGCTTCCCTAGTATACACTATCATTGTAACGCATCCCTTAGTATACACTATCATTGTACAAAATCCCTTGGTATACACTGTCATTGTAATGCATCCACTTGTATACACTGTCATTGTAAAGCATCCCCTAGTAACCACATTATTATTGTAACGCATCCCCTAGTAAACACTGTCATTCTAATGCATCCCCTAGTATACACTGTCACTATCACGCATCCCCTAGTATACACTGTCATTGCAACACATCCCCTAGTATCCACTGTCATTGTAAAGCATCCCCTTGTATACACTGTCATTGTAATGCATCCCCTAGTAACCACTATTATTGTTACGAATCCCCTTGTATGCATTACCATTGTAATGCATCCCCTAGTATACACTGTCATTGTAACGCATCCCCTTGTATACACTGTCATTGTCAAGCATCCCCTAGTATACACTCTCATTGTAACGCATCCCCTTGTATAAATTATCATTGTCACACATCCCCTTGTATACACTGTCATTGTAATGCATCCCCTAGTATACACTGTCAATGTAACGCATCCCTTTGTATAGATTATCATTCTAACGGATCCCCTAGATACACAGTCATTGTAACGCATCCCCTAGTATACACTGTCTTTATAATGCATCCCCTTTTATCCATTATCATTGTAACGCATCCCCTTGTATGAATTACCATTTTAACTCTTCCCTAGTATACACTCTCATTGTAACGCATCCCCTAGTTTACACTGTCTTTGTAACACATCCCCTAGTATGCATTATCATTGTAACGCATCCCCTTGTATGCATTATCATTGTAACGCATCCCCTAAATACACTGTCATTGTAACGCATCCCCTTGTATACACTGTCATTGTAATGCATCCCCTAGTATACACTGTCAATGTAACGCATCCCCGTGTATACATTATCATTGTAACGCATCCCCTTGTATATATTATTATTGTAACGCATCCCCTAGATACACTTTCATTGTAACGCATCCCATAGTATACACTGTCATTGTAACGCATCCCCTTGTATACACTGTCATTGTCAAGCATCCCCTAGTATACACTCTCATTGTAACGCATCCCCTTGCATAAATTATCATTCTAACACATCCCCATGTATACACTGTCATTGTAATGCATCTTCTAGTATACACTGTCAATGAAACGCATCCCCTTGTATACATTATCATTGTAACGGATCCCCTAGATACACAGTCTTTGTAATGCATCCCCAAGTATACACTCTCATTGTAACGCATCCCCCAGTATACACAGTCATTGCAACGCATCCCCTAGTATACACTGTTATTGCAACACATCCCCTAGTATACACTGTCTTTGTAACGCATCCCCTAGTATGCATTACCATTGTAACGCATCCCCTTGTATGCATTATCATTGTAACGCATCCCCTAAATACACTGTCATTGTAACGCATCCCCTTGTATACACTGTCATTGTAATGCATCCCCTAGTATACACTGTCAATGTAACGCATCCCCTTGTATACATTATCATTGTAACGCATCCCCTTGTATATATTATTATTGTAACGCATCCCCTAGATACACTTTCATTGTAACGCATCCCATAGTATACACTGTCACTATCACGCATCCCCTAGTATACACTGTCATTGCAACACATCCCTTAGTATACAATGTCATTGTAACGCATCCCCTTGTATATACTGTCATTGTAATGCATCCCCTAGTAACCACTGTTATTGTAACGAATCCCCTTGTATCCATTACCATTGTAACGCATCCCCTAGTATACACTGTCATTGTAACGCATCCCCTTGTATACACTGTCATTGTCAAGCATCCCCTAGTATACACTCTCATTGTAACGCATCCCCTTGCATAAATTATCATTCTAACACATCCCCATGTATACACTGTCATTGTAATGCATCTTCTAGTATACACTGTCAATGAAACGCATCCCCTTGTATACATTATCATTGTAACGGATCCCCTAGATACACAGTCTTTGTAATGCATCCCCAAGTATACACTCTCATTGTAACGCATCCCCCATTATACACAGTCATTGCAACGCATACCCTAGTATACACTGTTATTGCAACACATCCCCTAGTATACACTGTCTTTGTAACGCATCCCCTAGTATGCATTACCATTGTAACGCATCCCCTTGTATGCATTATCATTGTAACGCATCCCCTAAATACACTGTCTTTGTAACACATCCCCTTGTATACACTGTCATTCTAACGCATCCCCTAGTATACACTGTCATTGTAACAAATCCCCTTGTATACACTGTCATTCTAATGCATCCCCTTGTATACACTGTCATTGTAACGCATCCCCTAGTATACACTGTCTTTGTAGCGGATCCCCTTGTATGCATAATCATTGTAACAGATGCCCTAGATACACTGTCATTGTAACGCATCCCCCAGTATACACTGTCTTTGTAATGTATCCCTTAGTATACACTGTCATTGTAACGCATCCCCCAGTATACACTGTCATTGTATCGCATCCCTTTGTATACATTATCATTGTAACGCATCCCCTAGTATACACTGTCATTGTAACACATCCCCGTGCATACATTATCATTGTAACGGATCCTCTAGTATACACTGTCATTGTAACGCATCCCCCAGTATACACTGTCATTTAACGCATCCCTTTGTATACATTATTATTGTAACGCATCCCCTAGTATACACTGTCATTGTAACACAACCCCGTGTATACATTATCATTGTAACGCATCCTCTAGTATACACTGTCATTGTAATGCATCCCCTAGTATACACTGTCTTTGTAACGCATCCCCTAGTATACAGTGTCATTGTAACGCATCCCCCAGTATACACTGTTATTGTAACGCATCCCCTTGTATGAATTACCATTTTAACTCTTCCCTAGTATACACTCTCATTGTAACGCATCCCCTACTTTACACTGTCTTTGTAACACATCCCCTAGTATGCATTATCATTGTAACGCATCCCCTTGTATGCATTATCATTGTAACGCATCCCCTCAATACACTGTCATTGTAACGCATCCCCTTGTATACACTGTCATTGTAACGCATGCACTAGTATACACTCTCATTGTAACGCATCCCCTAGTCTACATTATCATTGTAACGCATCCCCTAGTATACACTGTCATTGTAACGCATCCCCTTGTATACACTGTCATTGTAACGCATCCCCTTGTATACACTGTCATTGTAACGCATCCCCTAGTATACACTGTCATTGTACAACATCCCGTGGTATACACTGTCATTGTAACGCATCACCTTGTATACATTATCACTGTAAAGCATCCCCTAGTATACACTGTCATTGTAACGCATCCCCTTGTATACACTGTCATTGTAACGCATCCCCTAGATACAGTGTCACTGTAACGCTTCCCTCAGTATACACTGTCTTTGTAATGCATCCCTTAATATACACTGTCATTGTAACCCATCCCCTAGTATACACTGTCATTGTAACACATCCCCGTGTAGACATTATCATTGTAACGCATCCCCTAGAATACACTGTCATTGTAACGCATCCCCTAGTATACAATGTCATTGTAACGCATCCCCTAGTATACACTGTCATTGTAAGGCATCCCCTTGTATACACTGTCATTGTAAAGCATCCCCTAGTATACACTGTCTTTGTAACGCATCCCCTAGTATACACTGTCATTATACAACATCCCGTCGTATACACTGTCATTGTAACGCATCCCCTAGTATACAGTGTCATTGTAACGCATCCCCTAGTATAACCGTCATTGTAATGCATCCCCTAGTATACACTCTCATTATAACGCATCCCCTTGTATACACTGTCATTGTAACGCATCCCCTAGTATACACTGTCATTGTAACGCATCCCCTAGTATACACTGTCATTGTAACGCATCCCCTTGTATACACTGTCATTGTAACGCATCCCCTAGTATACACTGTCATTGTACAACATCCCATGGTATAAACTGTCATTGTAGTGCATCCCCTTGTATACACTGTCATTGTAACGCATCCCCTAGATACAGTGTCACTGTAACGCTTCCCTCAGTATACACTGTCTTTGTAATGCATCCCTTAATATACACTGTCATTGTAACCCATCCCCTAGTATACACTGTCATTGTAACACATCCCCGTGTAGACATTATCATTGTAACGCATCCCCTAGAATACACTGTCATTGTAACGCATCCCCTAGTATACAATGTCATTGTAACGCATCCCCTAGTATACACTGTCATTGTAAGGCATCCCCTTGTATACACTGTCATTGTAAAGCATCCCCTAGTATACACTGTCTTTGTAACGCATCCCCTAGTATACACTGTCATTATACAACATCCCGTCGTATACACTGTCATTGTAACGCATCCCCTAGTATACAGTGTCATTGTAACGCATCCCCTAGTATAACCGTCATTGTAATGCATCCCCTAGTATACACTGTCATTGTAACGCATCCCCTAGTATACACTGTCATTGTAACGCATCCCCTAGTATACACTGTCATTGTACAACATCCCATGGTATAAACTGTCATTGTAGCGCATCCCCTTGTATACACTGTCATTGTAACGCATCCCCTAGATACATTATCACTGTAACGCTTCCCTCAGTATACACTGTCTTTGTAATGCATCCCTTAGTATACACTGTCATTGTAACGCATCCCCTAGTATACACTGTCATTGTAACACATCCCCGTGTATACATTATCATTGTAACGCATCCCCTAGTATACACTGTCATTGTAACGCATCCCCTAGTATACAGTGTCATTGTAACGCATCCCCTAGTATAACCGTCATTGTAATGCATCCCCTAGTATACACTGTCATTGTAACGCATCCCCTAGTATACACTGTCTTTCTAATGCATCCCCTAGTATACGCTCTCATTCTAACGCATCCCCTAGTATACACTGTCATTGTAACGCATCCCCTTGTATACACTGTCATTGTAATGCATCCCCTAGTATACACTGTCATTGTAACGAATCCCCTACTTTACACTGTCATTGTAATGCATCCCCTAGTATACACTATCATTGTAACGCATCCCCTTGTATAAATTATCATTGTAACACATCCAGGGAAAATTGTAAATTGTCCAGGGAAGATAACAGAAACTATACGGAGTCTATGAATCTAAGCCCATTACTTTGCTTTATTCTAGATTTCCCATCCTTGTCCCTATTATGTATAGGTTTAGTCAACGAGAACGATATATATTTTTCCATATTATTAGCAATGCACGTTAAACCACCGTCGGTCTTTGAGATAGCTTGCATAATGAGATGTGAATCGTATCCCCTAAGGTTATGAAACACAACGGGGACGGGTATTGTTTGAGAATTCATTTTTAGTTTCAAGTTACGCTCGTTATGAGCGGATCCCCGATAATTACCCGTGACGTGGCAATGATCTCTTACGGAATCCCCATCCAGGGGTTTATTACAAACATGACAACTCGTTGACTTCTTATAGGCCCTCCAATCATCCCTCGTCATACACATGGGTTTCTTACACGATAATTTTTCCCTGATTATTCTCTCCTTATTTTGTAAATATTCTAGGAACTTTCCCGCTGCATCGGGACCTCTGTAAATCACGGGCGGGTTTGTTTTTCATCATACCTTACAACTATATATCCAAACCCACAAGGAATATGTTCTTGAGTTTTGTACGTAAAACTACTATCAGTATTGCGTTCAGTATTTTCTATGGGTTTGATAAGCGCTTCGCAGTCGGCGTAAATTACGTACGGTACTGGCATTTGATTACAATAATGTTCAAATTTTAATATATTTTTTCCATCTTTAGGCATATCGATCCTGATAGCGGTCTGTCCAACACCTCTACAGTCTTCTTTATGCGCTTCTAATAGATCTTGTCTGCTGTACCCATGTAGGCATCTTTCACAGATCTATTTCTTTTCTTTATGTTTTGTTTGATCGTATAATAGCCTGTTTAAACTCTTTATCCACGTATAATGATATTTACCATATTTTTCGATAAGAAATGAATTGATTTTGGGGATATGTTCCGGAACGGAGCTTATCCTGTGTACAACAATTCCTTTAGAATGTCCGAAAACATTTATAGCTAAATTATTTTGCTTTTCCACCTTATCAATTTGTGATATTGGCGTAGGTTCGTCTATACCATCGAAGTTGAGTCCATCGTTTTGGGGATAGCTAGAAGGTCTATTTGCAATTTTAGAATCTACGGGGTACAATGCAGATCTTATCATCATTCTTAAACAGTCATCGGATTTATTTTTTACGTTAATTATGGCTTTTTTCTTTTTATAATACGGGGGTAAATCTATATAAGAACCACCTTTGAAGGGCATATAATTTGCTATATCTAAATATAAACTATCGATTTTATCCACACCCCAACCCGAACCTCTATTAGTCCAGCGTTCTAAAGTTTCCTGTATTCTCTGAATTGATGTATCTAATGATGCGTTTATAGTATCGGATTCGGTTATAACTTCTTGATTGCTACGGAAATATGTTTCGGTATATTCGGTGCTATCGTCTGTGTTACTTTTACTCAATAACATGTTAATCGTCAGCTGGTATTTTATACTATGTAAATCATCTAACTCCTCGTTAATTTTACTCAATATGATGGGCCTAATATCGTTAACATCCATGTTGGAATTAATATCCATCTTCCAACCTTTTAGATATTTACCAACGCCGGCGGATGTGGGTACAAATATTAATTCTTGTTGTTTATTCTCAACATTCTTATCATTATGTTCAACATTATTATTATCTAGTAAAGCGATCAATTCAGTTCTTCTCATTCGAGAATA
This sequence comes from Haliotis rufescens, assembly GCF_023055435.1. Lineage (NCBI taxonomy): Eukaryota > Metazoa > Mollusca > Gastropoda > Lepetellida > Haliotidae > Haliotis > Haliotis rufescens. Next base: position 7,386,227 of record NW_025963957.1, on the reverse strand, counting down.
ACCTCTCAGCCCACTGTTTCTCGCTTGAGCTTTGAGTTCTCTAACAGTCTGGGGTTTGTTGTATTCCAAACCGAGTAAGGTAATCAATTCAGCTTTTCTCATTCGAGAATATCCACGTAGACCACTTTGCTTTGCAGACAGACAGACAGACAGACAGACAGATTTATTTGTATAAGGCCATTTGACCCATTGTACAAAATACATTTACATTTTATTTATCTAAGAGTTACCTAATTGATACTCTTTTTTTTGTGTGTGTGTGTGTGTGTGTGTGTTGAGAACACGTACATTAGAAATTTTGCAAAATTTATCATTGCATCGTTGTTGGATATTTGACAGAGTCTTTCTAAACAAAAATAGTTGTGATTAACTGTCTTTGGGATATACATTTCCCGCCGACTTGCATAAAGAGGACAGTTGTATATAACATGAAGTTCATCCTCAATTACATGACAGTGCTTACATAAGACGGCATCTTCCTCAATATTAGCAACACCCCTACGTATAAGTTGAATACCAAGAGTATTCTGTCCACATCTAAATTTGGTTATTAGCCTTCTATATTCACAATGCTTAATATTTGATAAATATTTTTCACAAACGATATTAGATTTATGCAGTTTATAGAATGAGAGGGTCTTGCTGCCTAGAGATGCATGCCAATCTTGAAAAGAACAATCTTTAACTCTTTCGCTGAACATATGTACAAATAATTCTGCATTGCCAACGCCTTGTGCAGCCCATACATCCCCAAAACCAAAATGACTTAGCAGAAGTCTGATATGCGATGCCCAGTTAGGACGTTTTCTATCAGCAATGGATAATAACATTTTATAACACTGGTATGGGTATCTGTTAGGACTCATTTGCAAAATCTTAAACCAATATTTAATGCATTTTACATAATAAATAGTATGAAGTGGATACCTACCACATTCACCATAGGCTACTGCATTTGCAGTCCTGTAGCCCGTGTGAAGTAAAAATTTACAAAATTTGCGGTGAACAATTTCAATCGTATTCCATTTTTGGTATCCCCAAATCTCAGCACCATACATTAATATCGGGACAATTTTTTTATCAAATATAAAGAATGCTTCCGTAACCGAAATGTCATAACGTCTTATTAACGATTTAACTGACCAAAGTGCTTTGCTTGCTTGCTCACATAGAGTTTTACAGGCCTTAGTCCAAATTAATTTGGGAGTGAAAACTAGTCCCAAATATTTATAGGCGTTAACCGTATTCATACGTTCACCGTTATAATACCATTTCTCATTTTTTGACAAGGGTCCTCCCATTTTAAACACAATAATTTTACTCTTTTCAGTATTAATATCCATACCCCATTTATCAGAGTATAAATATAATTCATCAAGACGCTTTTGTAATTTTAATACACTGTCTGCAACAAGTATTAAATCGTCGGCAAACAACAGGGCAATTATATTTAACATTTCCTCTGAGATAAAAACACCATCCTGGAATTTACTTTCCAAACATATAACTAATTCGTTGATAAACAAAGAAAACAGTACTGGACTAAGAGTACAACCTTGTCTTACCCCACATGAACTATCAAAATACTCAGTAATTTTCTTGCCATAATCGTATGTTACAGTTGCTTTAACATGATTATACATACTCTGGATAATACATAAAAACTTGCCATGAATACCATTTTGCAATAAAATATACATTAACTTACTCCTATTAACCATATCAAATGCTTTTCGAAAATCGATAAAAGCGCAATATACTTTTCCTTTTTTGCGAGTGGTATACTTTTGTATAATAGCTTGCAAAATGAAAATGTTATCAATAGTTGAATGATCTTTCTTAAACCCCCCTTGATATTCACCAATTATGCCTTGGTAGTCTAAGAAACATTGTAGTCTTTTATTCAGAACATAAGAAAACATTTTACCCATTATATTGAGAAGTGATATACCACGAAAGTTATTAGGATTACTTTTACTACCTTTTTTATGCAGTGGCATTATTATTCCCGTTGACCATAATTTTGGGTAATGTCCACTGGTCAACACTGCATTAAACAAAATGACAAGATATGGAGTTAATACATTTTCAACTGATTTGTAAAATTCTGATGGGAGTCCATCATCACCAGGTGATTTTCCACACTTTAAATGGTGAAGAGCGTTTACGACATCTTGTTCGATAAAATCACACGATAAAATATCATCTTGATTTTGACAGTCTGGGCATAAGCTATCATTATGATGTTGAAGAACCTCACTGACTTTAGTTGAGAAATTCTCATCCCCTATTGACACTGGATTAAGTAATTCCTTAAAATAATCTACCCAAGTTGCGGGTGCGATGCTAGAGTCCTGCGAGCGTGCGGTTATATAACGTTTAACAAGTCTCCAAAATGTTGTACAGTTGCTATCATTCGCAGCATTGACTAATGCCTTTGTAATGCTCTGCTTAAAATGAGTCTGTTTTTGTTTACATAAAGATTTAAATTTGTTTCTAATGTTCTTGTATAAGTTATAGTTTTCAGAAGAAGACACCTTTCTGAATGTATTCAGGAGTTTATACTTTTCCCTCTTCAAGTGTTCACACTCTTCATCAAACCATTCTGGTTGTTTCTTAAAGCCTATATATTTGGACCTCTTTACTTTCATATTCCTTCCACAATATTGTATTATGTGCTGTAACTTCTCTGCGGCTTTATCAACATCAATTTCCACACAGGTTATAAATTCATTTAACATTTCTTGCACTAATGCACTTTCAAAATTATTCATATAGTCTTCACTCTTATTCACGTTCCATATATATCTACACCTGTCCTCACCTAGGCTGTAATCCTGATCTAGAGTGTCTACTACATTAAACAATGATGAAAAAGAAGCAAATATGGGAAGATGGTCTGATTCAGTGCGACTTATAACTTTAAAGTCCTCTACATACTTGTAAAAGGATGCTGACACACAAATATAATCTGGTGAGCTAACACCTGTTGCTCCAACATAGGTATAATCCCCTTCATCAGAAAACCTGCCATTTAGTAAATATAAACCAAACGTCTTACAAACGTCTAAGAAATCTTTCCCATAATTGTTAACGACTTGGTCCTTGTTCTTTCGCTCTGCAGGGCTGTCATACTGATCGTACACAATATCATCCATTGGTAGATGATCAACTGCATCAAAATCAATATAATCTAATTCGGTTCCAGTTCTACTATTAAAATCACCACACAAGATGTAGTCACTTTCCGGGATTTCGTCCATGAGCACTGCAAGGAAATTTTCTAAAACTTCAATACCCTCATTATAGCCCAATGTTTCAGGTTTCAAGTACACACATCCCATTATTAGCCTTCTCCCAGTAATAAGTACATCATTAGATACAACAAAAACACAGTCAACCCATTCGTCATGTATCCTTGAAAAATACGATGAAAGTTTATCACTAATATATACCGCGACACCTCCACTGTATCGACCTGCCTTCTTCTCTTTAGGTCGAACTGACTGAAATGAAATGAAATTAGGAAAAACAAACTTGAAGTCATCTAAACATTTTGCCCACGTTTCGGTTAAACAGATGATATTCTGCTCACACACAAAGTCAAGGAAGTCATTATTGTTTATCTTGGAGTATAAACAGTTCACATTCCAACACAACACAGAAGTGGGTTGCTCTGCTTGAGAAGTGCACGTGCATTTCGTGTTGACGTCATCTGGTGAAGTTATTTCTGGGTCAGGGCCTTCTCGTTATAAGTCTTCGTAACGTGTGTCAGATGAAAGATCACTGGGCGGTGACTTCCCATAATCTCTTTCCTTCGTTACTTTCATAAGGTCTTCTGTCTGATCATCGAAATAGAACTTTTCACCATTGATAAATAAATAGTCATTCTTCAAAAATGCACTTTGACCTTTTTCTCTAGCGTTTATCATGAACCCGACAAGTTTCTTTCTTCTTTCCCTGGTTTTGAACGAAAAGTCCTCTGACACACGGTAGGTGGTAGTTCCCTTTAACTGTTCTTTGGCTTTGAAATATACAGATGCTTTATCATCCCTTGACACAAACCTTACAATTATAGGCGGGTTCGATCCTTGTTCACGTTTAGCACCCAGTCTATGAACCGTATCAAAATGAATGTTGTCATAATTGCTCATGTCAAGCTGTTCCTTCAGAAAATTTCTCACTTTTTCCTTGGTTTCATACGGTTCTTCCTTCACGTCCATTTCAATGCCGAAGAAAATAAGATTATTTTTTCTTGAGTAATTCTCGCTTCTATCTAATTTGTCTTCTAAGGCCGCAATCTTAATAGATTGTTTGGACACAACAGACTTAAGTTCACAGTTTTCTTTCTGAATATCGTCTAACTGTGTACTCACTCGTGCGTTATTTTCTTCAACTGTGAGTTTCAGGGCTGTCAGTGTTTCACTCATTGTCCTCATAGTCGATGTCAATGTTACCATTTGGTTGGATAGTCCTTCAATGGCGTCCTTTAATGAGGGTGTGGCCAGATCCTGATATTCTTTCTCGCGACTCTGTTCTGTATTTCTTGCCGACCTTGGTCCTGGGTTTAACTCAATATCACCAGACATAAGAAGTCTCCAAACTGGGTCAAATGATTGGGTCAACATTCCACCACTCGTCGCACGGAATCCGCATGCACGGGTACCTGCATTGCCAGCTTCACAAAGCAAATTGTTTGTTGGTGGACACTTGTAAAACTCATATAAATATTGTTCATAAAATGTGTAGTTGTTTATAACACAAGTGCTAGTCCACACAATCAATGTTAATATTGTAAACACTGCATACAACCTGTAGCTGAGGTCCATGCCTGGTGTCCATGTTGTCTCGCCTGAGTAGTCATTCAAGCACCCAATCTGTCGCCATCCTCTAGGCATGGTAAAACAACCAATTCTGCATCTCCATGCTGCTAGATCGATTCCCATGTTCTCAACAATCAGTCCGACCTTTTGATACGACACTACACCGACTATAACAGGTACGATATGCAATTTGTTTCTTCCGTGAACAGTCGCTGTCTACCTCATTCAGGACCGGTAACTCTTATCTCACTTTGCTTTGCCATAGCCTTCAATTCTCTGACAAAAACCATTGTGACCATGGTATATGCAAAATGAGACAAATGTCTAATTGGTTGTTTTTCATATATCTAAATACGTATTCTCCCCAACCTATTCCTCTCATTGATGTAATCTCTCTTCCTAGCGTAAATAATCTGGTTCCTGACCCTATCAGCACCGTGTTCCTTACATAAACAATAACGACCTTTGACCCCTATCCCGCATACAGAACACGTATAGTTTATGTTTCCGAGCCTGATGTAATAATTGTGTATGCCGCAGTATATCATTTGTCTAAATGCAAATCACATCTACACGTGCACTATTGATTAGGCAGTCAGCCGACGCTATTTATAGATTAGCTAACTAGGTCATGGTATAGCTGAAAATCAATACAGCAGATAACCCTCGCGGTCTTTCTGAGCCTCAGTATAAAACTGACTCATTGTTGGTCTTGGTATTGGGTCAAGTTTTTTCCCATAAACGAGGAAGTATTCGTGCATGGCAGATTCGACATCATTAAACGTTTGAATTGAATGTCCTTCCTTACGCATTTCTTCATGAATAAAATCTAATCTCTTCATTCTCTGCCGCGTATATTGTGACTTGGCTGCTTCGAGTTGTTCTAAAGCATTGTTATGTCATTTACGCTCCTCTTCAACTTCTTTAGCGTTTGATTCCCTCAAAGTAGAAAATAAATAATTACTCCCCGAAAAAGCTAGAGCATTAACAATAGCTCCACCGACCATCATCGCAATTGTTGCCATATAAAATATTCAAATGTTTGATAATATAAAATATTCAAATGTTTGATAATATAAAATATTCAAATGTTTAATTAATTACTTAATTATGTCTTCCGGGATAAGCCCTTGTTTGATGAGCATATCCTTCGTTGCCATAGACAATCCAATATCCAGAACCATCATACCTATATCAAATCCATTAAAATCTAGCTTGGGAGGTGTGGCTTTAGTAATCATTTTAGCTATACGGGCATAGCCAATGGCCAAGCCGGTGACCACCGCTGAATGATACGTTGCGTTTACCAACATTTTACCGTCTGTAACTGGAGTAATCGTGCTTCTTATATCATTATATGGGGGCTAACCTCTAATTGAACTTGTTGTTGCATTGGGGGTGATGTTTTCTCTTCTCCAGTCTTATAAAAGAACCATACAGCCGCTATACCAGCAACTCCTACTAGTGCCCATGTTTTAATATTTGAATTATTTATTAATTTCGCTTTCTTGCCAGTCCTCCCTTCCTCCCAGCTGCTATTTTCAAAGGATTCTTTGTCACTCTGGCTTTTAGTATTTTCTCATTCACATGTGGTGGTTCCTCATTCACTCGTTGTTACGCAATCTGTTGTTCCTCGTTCACTTGTTGTTGCGTGTTCACAATCTGTTGTGGTGTCACCTGTTGAGTCTCCATTATTTATTATTCGTTCTTTATATTATTAAGTTGGCACGTATGTTTAAATTGACAATACCTAGCCGTTATTAAAGCTGTGGTGAACGGAGCTAAGAACATTCCGTATCTATAATAAAACTCACAGCTCACTGAGCTTATAGCGTGTTCGATGAATGGGTCTTTCTCGAGAGATTCGCATAAATACATGTGATGTTCTGCCGGGATAGAGAGAAACGTACTAGCTACGACTGTGTATAGTAGTAACATAGCCGACCCTATCGTTTTAGTCATGGTAGCTCCCAGTCTAGACTCGTAACGCGGGTACAGTTTTTTAATTTCTTTGTCGGTCATGTTATCAATTTTTTCGATGGTATAATTTTCTCCCAAATATTGGGAACATTTTCCACCGGCTACCAAAGCCGCGAGTCTTTCTCTATGTTTATCTAAAGATTTATCTGTAACTTGTTGATCTGCATCAGATTCTTTGAGCATTTGTTCGATGAGTTCGTCGCATTCCATAATGTAATACCTAAGGAGATATTTAAGTCTAACATAATATAATATGGCACATCCAATACATCCCATAATAATGAACTGTTGCGAAAGAATGATGATTTCGAACCACATTTTATGTCATATTAACCGCTAATGTTCAATTTATCGTATTTTTGCTACATTTTGCTATATACAGTCAAGTCTCGTTAATCCGACACTCGTTAATCCGACACTCGGCTTTATCCGACACAAATGATGGGAACCGATTGATTCAGTGCTATTTAGTCCCGTTAATCCGACATTCTCGCGCTCCGACTCCAACACACCTAATTTGCAAAGAATTACCGAAATCACTCATTAATCAGTCTCGTTAATCCGACACAGTGGTCAGCGTACACAACCCCGTGTTTTGCCACACACTGGCTGCAGAGATTAACTTAACAATTAACAGGAAAAGCTATTCAAACCTGTATGTACAACACTATACAAATGTAGTTTACAAATTGAAGCCAGATTAATGTGCATGAAGCCAGTTTAAAATACTAACAGGTATATAAAACTGGCTACTGATCTTGGATCTTGAATCAATTAATTTCGTTAATCCGACATACTCGTTAATCCGACACAATCATGTGCAACCAACGATGTCGGATTAACGAGACTTGACTGTATGCTATAATTTTGCTATATTTGCTATAATTTTGCCATATTTTTGCAATATTTGCTATAATTTTGCTACATTTTTGCTACATTTTGCTATAATTTTGCTAAGCAATTGCATAAGCAGCTGGTTGATCGATTTTTAATACGAGTTTACAGTGCTTCGTTGCCGCTAACAGTTTTCTGACTTTATCTCGTTTGAGCTTGGTATAAATAACATCATTTTCGCATAGACATTCCTCGAATGAATCTCGATCTTTGCAATGAAAGAGTGCTACCCATTTGGTCTGCTCTCTGAGATCCTCCAGGACAGAGTTGTATTTTTGAGTAAGTACCCAAACGCTATGCTGAGTATGCTGTCCGGAGAATGCTAAATACGAAAGCATATCTTTCTTTTTTGTGAGTTCTTTACTCGCGCTGCAGTCGTCTATTACGAAAAGGGTTAATTCTCCTTTGTATTTTTCGTGACATACTCGTAAACAGTCTTGTAAACGATCGCCCGGATCGACTCTGTGTACCCCGTCATCATTCATTACCCAATCTCTAGATAAGTATGTTTTATTAACGCTTATAGTCGGGCACAGAATAATAATATTATCGAAAACGTCCCGATAATGACTTTGTAAAGTATCTAGAATAAAAGCTGTTTTTCCGCAGCCCGTTTGCCTGCATATGATAGCGCAGTGCGGATCTCTAGGTAAAACATTATTAATAGATTGCTTGCACGAATCTTCCATTCTGTATATTAAGTTGCGCATCCATAATCACGTACAAATATATGTTTAATTTACCAGCTGCTAGCATTCCATGGCTATATAGTTGATTAGGAACGCCCTCGATAGTCAATTCTACTTTTGTAATCTTGGGATTGTAGAACTTCTCAGTATTTCTTTTAATCGCATCGGAGGGGTCCTCGAACAACATTAAAATACCATTCAATGACCTCGTGGGGACGTTTAGATTGATATTCCACATCGTATCTTTTTTGTCCCTCGTGATCTTTCGGTGTCGCAGCACGCGATCGTACAAAATGGCTAAACTTCCTGTATAATGGTTACGAATTTGTCTAGCTAATTCAGGATCTGTTATCATATCGTACTCCAGCGAGATATTTTCAATGGAATAGCTAGCATCTTCACCACCGGTTCTGATTACTCTACCTTAGTCATTAAAAGTGAGTTCGTATTCTAACCTATCGCCTAGGGGTGCTTGATAAAAGGGCATGTGGACATCTAGTAATTCAAAGTCTAGGGGAATATAGAATCGGTTACCTAATGCGTCGGCAACGGCCTTATCTTTTACGACGGTACCATCACCACTAGAAGCATCTACACGCAGTCTCCATGTGTTCCGATTACCAATACCTTGGTATTGTAAGTTTTCCTGCTCTTTATCCGTTCTCCAGAGATCCATGTAACAATAGTATACATCGCTATCGTCGATACTCAAAACCTCATTACCGCTAATTTTAAAGGCGATTTTCTTAACGAAAGCACGACCTATGTTCTGAACGGGCTCCCTGTTAACGTCGGTCGAAGTCAAAATAATCGTAAATGCTAGTCGGACAGTTCCCGGAGCTAACACATCGTGTGCGCTGAGATTAGGAAAGCGAACCAGAAGCGTTTGATTCAGATCGATGGTACTAGGGTTATTAGTTATAGTTACAGACTGACGAATTGTTTTGACCCCTAATGGATCTCGATGTCTACGTTGTGGGTTTAACTTGCGTCCGTATTGCGAAGACATTGTTATATTGAAATTATATAACCATATGTTTAATATAAAAATGACTGATTTTGATCTAGATTATTTAGATAACCCGAATCCAATCGAAGAGGGTACTGATGAAACCAGCTTTACGAATCTTTACGATGAAATTTTACAATCAACCGTAAATGATGAACTTTTGAAACCAGCCGTTGATGATTATTACGATACCTTTAAAGATGTTAGTCCTATTGTTCGTGAATATTCAAAGTTTACGATAGATAGTAAAGGAATATTGCGACTCTGTGTCGCTCCGGATATTGACCTCATGCATTATCGTACTTGTAAGCCCCTAGCCTTGTCTACGATAGCCGCTAAACACGGCATCGGCACTGTTCGTGATGAATTAGGTTTTGTGGACTACTACCGACGAGAAAAACTTCCCGCGAAGACAACTAAGGCTCTTCGGACTGTGTGTGAAAAACTCGTTAACAACACAGATAATTTGGAAGCTTCCTCGATGGTGGCCTCGGACGGACTCGGAGAAATCTTAGATACCTATTACGATAATTCCACGTTACAGGTACCATCCTCGGAGTTTAGTATTAGGGAATTACGAGGTCTTGACAAGGCAATGCGAACAATGTGGGGAGAACTCATGAATAATACAGCCAAGATATCCGAAATCGACAAGCATAAAGCTTACGAGAAAACAAAACTTGAACAGACGGGCGATGAGTTCAGTAGACGCCGCGTAGCAGAAAGATTGCGTAACTTAGAAGACGAAAGATTGGCCCGCCTCGAAGCAGCTTCCAGTAATAGAAAGGCACTTCGTTCGCAAATCAGACGAATTCGAGAAACTATCGATCAAGTCCTCAACGATGACACTACACTGGCCGATAAAATTAAAACATTGTTCAGAGAACAGGGAATAACCATTGCCAGTATTTTAACCACGTTGGGATTTATTATATCGACTTTGACTCTCACGTTAACCGGTGGCGGTACAGGTGGTAGCGGCGGATCACCGCCTGCGTCGGATGGTATAAAAGAGTGGATAAAAAAGCATTTAAAAGCATTAGGTTCAGCACTGGGAAAGCTCGCTGAGAAAGCCGCGGCCGCACTTCATGGTATAATAGGGAGTGTTGTTTCCTGGCTATTGAATTTATTAGCTAAGACCACCACTTGGCTTAGTCAAAACTTGTGGGCACTGATCTTAGCAATCGCAGTGCTGTTGTACGTATCCGCTAAGAACTATTTAACCAAATCAGTTCGCTAAGAACTATTTAACCAAATCATGAGTAAACCAGCCACGACTCCACCTAATACAAGCGCTGTTTTTTCATCGATATGTTGTTGATTTTTAGCCGCAATATGTGGTGGCACTTGTGGTTGTGCGTCAGTAGATGTTTGTGCATTAGTAGATGGTTGAGCGATAGTTGGTGTTTGTGGCTTGACTATTCCCTTTTCACCAGTGATTGTTTGCGTTATTAATTCGATGTTAATATCTGAATTAATACCTGGTTTTTGTTGATCGGTAGCAATAACAATTTTATTATTATAACCTATCACTTGACCGATCCTAAGTTCCATATTACTCAGAGACATGTATAATCCCGGCGCATAAACGTAGTCCACTTTGGATTGAGCGTACTGTAATACATCTTGAAAACGCTTTATAGACGATGGTATGTCAACTGGTGAATTGATGGCGTCCTCTACGTTTTGGAGAAGCTGTTTTTGCGCATCGAGCGCCGTCCCAGAACCGATAATGGACGTTCGTGTTTGCGATTGTGCACCGAGAATTGTCCATACATAAGTTCTTATCGATTCATTAAATCTTACAAATCCTGGGTTAGTAAAATTATTTTCCGTTTTATCATTAAGAAATTCGTTCCAAGCGTCTCCAGGTGGTTGCTCAACCTTTTGGACGGTGAAAGCAACACCACCCTTAAAGTTCATACGATCATCTCTCCACTCGTTACTCGAGAGAGCAAAGCTCGGAAGAAGCCGACCCCTTTTCAGTAAATCATCGCTGACTTCTTTACCAGTTCTTTGTCCGCTGTACAGAACACCTAGACCATGGTTTGCTCCTTTAATGCGCCAATCTTTACTCGTAGAAACATAAAATTCATTACAAATACGCTCATACGCGGACCTATTGTACGGATTATTTGTGGAATTCCACGCTGGATCCAGCGGTAATGCAACACTAATTTCTTTAAGTATACGTCTAATCTGATAGTACACGTGAAATAATAAAACAGACTTATATAGTTTAAATCCTGGGGCATTAACAGATACGCCACATCCCGTTGTAGCACACCATACGGCAAAGTTTAACTGATTCTGCCAAAATTGCATCGGATGGTGATACCAGTTGTGTATGATTATATAGCTAGTTGCCGTGACTCTGTACTTTTCAAAGATATCAGGGAATTTAACGAAAAAATTCAGCACCAGAGGCAGTTACTATAATCGATTGATTAGTAATGTAAGTTGATTTCATATTTAAGTTATGATATAGTATCATTGTATATTTAATATGTATGTTACACTCCCGGGAATAACAAATGGTCAGTCTATTCAACTGCTTCATACTATCGATAACTCGGATGGACAACTCGAAGTAGCTCTATGCGATGTAACGTATTACCCGCTGTGGACCAATATAAATACTGCGAAAAGAAATAATAGGATGTATATACCAGGTGAAAACAATGGTATTGACAAATCCATTACTATACCTGATGGGTATTACAGTGTATGCTCACTCAATGATGAAATTTTTAAGCTTAATGGACTTAGTCTAACACAAAATGAGTCGAATGGGTTACTGAAATTAGACACTGGAGAAAAGACGGCAATAATTTTATTGAACTTATCAATTACACTTGGATTTGCACGCTTAATTGGCACAATATACAAGACATCAGGTCAGGGGGTTAATTTGCCTGATTTAGTTCCCTATAAAGAGTTGTGCATCCATCTTGATGAAATAAGTACGACGGATAATATTCAACTAGAAAGTCCTTCAACTCTGCTCAGATCTATTACAGTCAAAGATGAAAAATATAATAGCGGTAGAACGGAATCTTTCTCAACATTACAATATAAAAAATTAAAGCAGGGTATTATTTCAGACCTTAAAATTTCTGTATTAGATGTAAAACACCAACCTGTACATATAGGATACTTAAGTGTAACACTCCATATTATAAATAATGGTTGATTCCATATTTAAGTTATGATATAGAATCATTGTATATTTAATATGTATGTTACACTCCCAGGAATAACCAATGGTCAGTCTATTCAACTGCTTCGTACTATCGATAAATTGGCTGGTCAGCTTGAAGTCGCTCTATGCGATGTAACTTATTACCCTCGGTGGACCAATATAAATGCTGCGAGAGGTAATAATAAGATATTGATATTAGATGAAAAAAAATATTATTGAAAAATTCATTATTATACCTGATGGGTATTACAGCGTATGCTCACTCAATGATGAAATTTTTAAGCCTAATGGAATTAGTCTAACACAAGATGAGTCGAATGGGACAGTGAAAATCAACACTGGAGAAAAAGGTGTACGGATTGTAGGGAACTTATCATCTACACTTGGATTTACACGCGGAATTATATCAGTATTCAGGTAAACATTTGATGGAAATACATTGTCTGATTAAGTTCCCCATAAAGAGTTGTGTATCCATCTTGATCAAATAAGTATGACGGATAATATTCAACTAGAAAGTCCTTCTACTCTGCTCAGATCTATTCCAGTGAAAAATGAAAAATATAATAGCGGTAGAACGGAATCTTTCTCGTCATTACAATATAAAAAATTAAAGCGTGGTATTATTTCAGACCTTATAATTTCTGTATTAGATGTAAAACACCAACCTGTACATATAGGATACTTAAGTGTAACACTCCATATTATAAATAATGGTTGATGCATCAGACCCTGGAACGCTCAGACAATGTAATACAATTGCGCTTACCGATCTCAGAGACACAGAAGGATTCGGTAAACCCGGTACTGATGGTAAGTTATACGCTTTACACTTACACGATAATGTATACAAGTGGAAAGAAGTTACATTCACGGGTAATCTAGAAGATTTAAGTGATGTCGACGTTGTTAGTAGACTCCTTAAGAAAAACACTTCGTACAATCTTACTCGCAATGATGATAAAAAATGGACTATCGTCGAAACAAACATCGAGTGGCTACTGAATATCGTCATTACCCCACCATATGCGATGATGGGTAAGGCACATAATTTAACTAAGATAATAAATAGTGGCATCGTACTCGCGGCTTATATCCCATCAAAACGAAAAAGTGTGTTAGTCTCTCCCCTGCCAGAAAACCCAGGTCATATGTTATATAGTCGTCCAGCAATCCAAAACATTAGTTTAAATTTGGTTACTGAATTCAATGAAATTAAAGTTAACTTGAGTGCAATACCTAATCTTTCTACTCTTATTATTGAAGTCTTGTTCGGAGATGTGTCGGTAGATGCCTTCGAAATATTACCAGGTCTATCGATTAAATGGCTAAAGAAACACGAGCGTCAACGTTGCAGTATTATTCATATCGGAGCATCGCCCGTTGCAACCCTCGAGGGGGTCCAAATTATTAAAAGTGGAAGTATTTCTCTTACTAAGATATTCTTGCCGTATGATATACATTTGATAAGGTTGATGTATACTCTCAAAACATTTAAGCAAGACCAATTAAAGACTATTATATGATCGTAATATACACTATGAGTTTATATCCAGCGCTCGATGAAGCATTTGAAAAGATGGATACTGTTGATGGATTTCGATTACATCAAATAAGCGATATAAGACATCGAATAGAGAAGGATAGGGAGTTGAGACTTGGATTGTATAAAAAGTATTGCAGAGCCGTGAATGCTCTGGACAGAGTTGACACCGCGCTTGTAGCAGCTGGCATGGGACTCGGTGTAGCAGGTGTCGGTTTACTATGAACTATAATCGCCGCGCCTATCGTGCTCGGCATGGAAACAGCCGCTGGAGTCTCGGGACTGGCAGGAATAGTGATAAAATTCATTTCTCGTAGGTTGAAAATGAAAGCATTAAAACACGATAGTATTCGGATACTCGCCGAAGCAAAGTTGAACAGCATTGAGGATCATATTTCGACAGCAATGGTCGATTGTAAGATATCCGAGGATGAGTTTCGTTTAGTGCTGTCAGAACTCACCAAATACAACTTAATGAAGCAGGAGATTCGATCAAAATCTCACAAGACCAGTGGTATTAGCGAAGACGAGAAAAAAAAGTTCATAGAACAGGGGAAGCAACAAGCGCGTCAATTATTCCGTGCCAAAACCAAAGAACTGGTTGGAGATTAAAAATAGATTGCTTACTAATAGATCACATTTAGACAAATGCTTAAATAAATATATATAATAATGGAGAATTACAACACAACAATCGAAAAAGCTATTAAATGGTGAGAATTACCACAAGGTTTTTATTATATCAGTGATGTCAAACCAACCAAATACGGTTATCAATTGTTTCTTATTAATTTACAAGAAGAGTGTAGTTATATAGTCTGGTCTCCTAGTAAAATGAACGAAGAACTTAATAAAAATGTTGAATATCGCTTTATTGATAAAAATAATAAAGAATATTTTTATTACCATTTAGGCTCATCTAAAGCAATGATTGGCCCCAGGTATTGGGGAGCTGGGTCCAATTTAACTTAATCTTATGACTATCATTGAATCGCATCATTATTTACACATACAAAATTCCCCCCTGTAGTAGCAGTATAGGTATATAAATCCGTCTCCAGTGGAGTTGCGGCAGAACCCCCATTACCTATACTACTCCATCTATTCCAACACTCGCCGTATCGCATTTACACAATCGCGACCGTTTCGCCGATTACGCTTTGAATACCACTGTCATTGTAACACATCCCCTAGTATACACTGCCATTGTAACGCATCCCCTAGTATACACTGTCATTGTAAGGCATCCCCTAGTATACACTGTCATTGTAACACTTCACCTAGTATACTCTGTCATTGTAACGCATCCCCTAGTATACTTTATCATTGTAACGAAAACCCTAGTATACACTGTCATTGTAACGCATCCTCTTGTATACACTGTCATTGTAATGCATCCCCTAGTATACATTACCATTGTAACGCATCCCCTAGTGTACACTGTCATTGTAACGCATCCCCTAGTATACACTGTCATTGTAACGCATCTCCTTCTAAACACTGTCATTGTAACACATCCCCTAGTATACACTGTCATTGTAAAGCATGACCTAGTTTACACTGTCATTGTAACGCATCCCCTAGTATACACTGTCATTGTAACACATCCCCTAGTACACACTGTCATTGAAGCACATCCCCAAGTATACACTGTCATTGTAACGCATACCCCAGTATACACTGTCATTGTAACATATCCCCTAGTATACACTGTCATTGTAACACATCCTCTAGTATACACTGTCATTGTAACGCATTCCCTAGTATACACTGTCATTGTAACACATCCCCCAGTATACACTGTCAATGTAACACATCCCCTAGTACACACTGTCATTGTAGCACATCCCCAAGTATACACTGTCATTGTAACGCATGCCCTAGTATACACTGTCATTGTAACGCATCCCCTAGTATACACTGTCTTTGTAACACATGCCCTAGTATACACTGTCATTGTAACACATCCCCCAGTATACACTGTCAATGTAACACATCCCCTAGTACACACTGTCATTGTAGCACATGTCCTAGTATACACTGTCATTGTAACACATCTCCTAGTATACACTGTCTTTGTAACACATGCCCTAGTATACACTGTCATTGTAACTCATCCATTAGTATACACTGTCATTGTAACGCACTTTTCTCAATTTACTTAAACCTCGCCTGGAAACTCAGCTCATGGGTACGTGAATTGGTAAAGTCGCTCACCACATATTAATCTGAATGGTAACTCCGCTAACCTAGCTATTGTTGGTCCGAGACAGATACTCAGCTTAACCCATGTGTGACTGAGTTTGAAATTGTGCTTACCTTTTGTTAATTTTCCCTGGAAACTCCGTTCACCACATGCTAATCTGATCTAGAAACTCGGCTCACACCATATTAATCGTATCTGGGAACTCAACTCACCACACGTTAATCTGATCTTTAATCACCACTCGCCATATCTTAATCTAATCTAGAATACAGAATTTGAAAGAACGTTCACCCTCATGTCCCTCAAATTCGCCCACCACCTCACATCAATCTGATATTGAAAATACTCTCATTCCGTGTTAATCTGAAATGGAAACTCTGCGCACCCCATGTTAGTTCTACATGAATTCTCCCCTTGCCTCATGTAAATATAAGATGGTAACTGCGCTCCCTACATCTTGTATATGCGAGTTTCAAAGTACTAAAACATGTTTCCACCCATTGTGTAATTGTTGGTGTTTGGTTAAGACGTTTAATGTGTTCTGGCACGGCTATAATATGTCGTCTTTCATTTTATCACAAAACCTAATTCCTGCATAGGCATGCTGTCACTTTCTTAAACTTTGTCTTTAACATTTACATCCTCTTGTTAATCATCTCCAGCAAGGCAACACCCCCAACCGCCACCCCCCACCGCTTACCAGATGCTGACATCACACTTACTCAATACTTACCACGTGCTGACATCTCACTTACTCAACGCTTACCCTGTGCCAGCATCAAACTTACTCAACACTTACCATGTGCCGACATCACACTTACTCAACACATGCCATGTGCCGACATCACATTTTCTCAAAACTTACCATGTGCTGACATCAAACGAACTCAACATTTACCATGTGCAGACATCACACTTACTCAACACTTACCATGTCCTGACATCACTCTTACTCAGCACTTACCAGATGCTGACATCACACTTACTCAGCACTTACCATGAGCTGATATTTCACTTACTCAGCACTTACCATGTGCTGACATCTCACTTACTCAGCACTTACCAGATGCTGACATCACACTTACAAAATACTAACCACGTGCTGGCATCTCACTTACTCAACACTTACCAGATGCCGACATCACACTTACTCCACGCTTACCATGTGCCGACATCAAACTTACTCAACACTTACCACGTACAAACATCAAACTTACTCAACACTTACCCTGTGCCAGCATCAATCTTACTCAGCACTTACCATGTTCAGACATCACACTTACTCAACACTTACTCAGCACTTACCAGATGCTGATATTACACTTACACAATGCTTACCGCGTGCTGACATCTCACTTACTCAGCACTTACCAGATGCTGACACCAAACTTACTTAGCACTTACCAGATGCCGACATCACACTTACTCCACGCTTACCATGTGCCGACATCAAACTTACTCAACACTTACCACGTGCTGACATCACACTTACTCAACACTTACCACGTACAGACATCAAACTTACTCAACACTTACCCTGTGCCATCATCAATCTTACTCAGCACTTACCTTGTGCCGACATCACTCTTAATCAACACTTACCCTGTGCCGTCATCACTCTTACTCAACACTTACCATGTGCAGACATCACACTTACTTAACACTTACCACGTGCCGACATCACACTTACTCAACGCCTACCAGTGCTGACATCACACTTACTCAACATTTACCACGTGCTGACATCTCACTTACTCCACGCTTCTCCTGTGCCAGCATCAAACTTACTCAACACTTACCCCGTGCTTACATCAAACGTACTCAACACTTACAATGTGCAGACATCTCACTTACTCAACACTTACTATGTGCCGACATCAAACTCACTCAACACCTACCACGTGCCAACATCAAACTTACTCAACACTTACCACGTGCCGACATCACACTTACTCAACACTTAATATGTGCTGACATCAAACGAACTCTGAATTTACCCTGTGCTGACATTACACTTACTCAACACTTACCCTGTGCCGACATCACATTTACTCAACACTTACCCTGTGCCGACATCAAACGAACTCAGCACTTACCATGTGCAGACATCATATTTACTCAACACTTATCATGTGCTGACATCAAACTTACTCAGCACTTACAATGTACCAACATCAAACTAACTCAGCACTTACCATGAGCCGACGTTAATGAATCTCAGCAAAAGTGATGTGCTGCCGAGACTACCATACACATGGCAGGGCATAATCACGAAACGTCCGAGCAGGTTCTTCTCAATGAGAGCGTCCAGTGTGACCTGGTCAGCGAGATTGTGTTTGATTTCTCCCTCAAAGGACACGGTCATATCTCCGGGAAGCTTAATGGGGCTTGGCTGGATGTCGAACTGCTTCACGGAAACCCACGAGTCACCGACACCTGACATGGGAAAACAAATTATATAATTATCTCAAGGAAAAACCAGCTTAGTCAAACATCAGTAGTTGTGTGTATTTTTTACAGAGAACAAGCAGCTGGTCCAGAAAGACGCGAGACGTGCCTTACGGGAAAAAGACTCTGATGCACTCTCACATGTCCACTTTAACATACCGAGGCATGCATTACAGCATATAGACTTCAATACACTCTCACATGTCGACTTAACATACCGAGGCATGCATTACAGCATATAGACTTCGATACACTCTCACATGTCCACTTAACATATTGACGCATGCATTACATCATAAACACTCCGATACACTCTCACATGTCCACTTAACATATCGAGGCATGCATTACAGCATATAGACTCGGA
This sequence comes from Haliotis rufescens, assembly GCF_023055435.1. Classification (NCBI taxonomy): domain Eukaryota; kingdom Metazoa; phylum Mollusca; class Gastropoda; order Lepetellida; family Haliotidae; genus Haliotis; species Haliotis rufescens. The sequence continues at coordinate 7,367,066 of NW_025963957.1, read as the reverse complement.
TACACTCTCACATGTCCACTTAACATACCGAGGCATGCATTACAGCACATAGACTTCGATACACTCTCTCATGTCCACTTAACATATTGACGCATGCATTACATCATAAACACTCCGATACACTCTCACATGTCCACTTAACATACCGAGGCATGCATTACAGCATATAGACTTCAATACACTCTCACATGTCCACTTTACATACCGAGGCATGCATTACAGCATATAGACTCGGATACACTCTCACATGTCCACTTAACATACCGAGGCATGCATTACATCATATAGACTCGGATACACTCTCACATGTCCACTTAACATATCGAGGCATGCATTACAGCATATAGACTCGGATACACTCTCACATGTCCACTTAACATATCGAGCATGCATTACAGCATATAGACTCGGATACACTCTCACATGTCCACTTAACATACCGAGGCATGCATTACATCATATTGACTCGGATACACTCTCACATGTCCACTTAACATACCGAGGCATGCATTACAGCATATAGACTCGGATACACTCTCACATGTCCACTTAACATACCGAGGCATGCATTACAGCATATAGACTCGGATACACTGTCACATATCCACTTAACATACCGAGGCATGCATTACAGCATATAGACTCGGATACACTCTCACATGTCCACTTAACATATCGAGGCATGCATTACAGCATATAGACTCGGATACACTCTCACATGTCCACTTAACATATCGAGGCATGCATTACAGCATATAGACTCGGATACACTCTCACATGTCCACTTAACATATCGAGGCATGCATTACAGCATATAGACTCGGATACACTCTCACATGTCCACTTAACATACCGAGGCATGCATTACAGCATATAGACTCAGATTGTGAATTGCATCTTCAAAGTGATATCCACAAGTGCAGTCTGGTATGTCTGATACATGTCGTCTAAACTTAACAGCGTTTAAGTCACTGCAACCGAGCCTAAGTCGACAGTGGACAATTTGGCATAATCTATGACCGAGTCAAAATTATTAATAATTGTATCAGAAAGATTAATTAAGGAATTGATTTCTTTTAATGAGTGAGTGAGTATGGTTTAACGCCGCTTTTAACAGTATTCCAGTTATATCGCGGCGTGTCAGCTTAATGTGGGAGGAAAGCCCGAAGTGATGCAGGTCTCAGACGTTTACCACTTCGGTGAAACCCACGAGCACGGGTATATCGCTGACAACAAATCTAGAAACATAATCGAGGCAAACCGGGATTCGAACTCACAATCATAGGTGTCTGGTGTGCCCAAGGGATGTAATTCTGCACAGAGAATCGCGGCGCCTCAGACGACTGGGCCACCCGTGCCCCCGATTTCTTTTAATGAACGAGCATTAGTTACTTCATCGGGTAGAGTGTTCAACAGGTTAATCGTATTCGGGAGAAAATTATTTAGCAAAGGTCTGGGTTCTACATTTGATTGTTTGTATGTTATATCTAGTTCTAAGTTTATTATTGCTATTATCAGAGACATGACTTGGAATGAGATCTTTGAGATTTACAGGTGAATTACCGTTTTTCATTTTGTAAAATGTAATCAATTAGAAGCGGTATCGTCGTTCTTCTAAAGATTGAAAATTTGTTTCGTTATAAATTTTAACATGACTGGTACCACGAACCGCCCCACAAATAGTTCCCAATTCGTCCAAATGTAAATTATCGAGTAACAATGATTGTTCGTTTGTACAGTTGTCCCTAATATGACAACAGTAGTCGAAGTTAGTTAGAATAAAAGATGTGTACATAATTTCAAGCTTATTTTTGTTAGTCTGTATTTAAAACTCCTTAGGCAGTTGATCATTGGACTAACTTTTCTAATGATTTCGTTTATATGTATTTTCCATGAACAATCAGACTAAGTGTAATTCCTAAATGTTTATGACTTTGTGTTTCATAAATAAGAGTACTCTCCAATGTTTAAATTTGGTCTAAAACCAGAATCGACTTTGCGAATGAATGTTATAGTTTTGGTCTTATCGGGATTGAATCCTACGTGCAATTTTCGGGCCCAGTTTGAATTGTTTGCCAAATCATTATTGATACAATTTGCTGCACAACTATATGATACAGATATGATGAATTGTTCATGATTTGAAACAGTAAAACACAATCATTTAAGGGGTTTTATACATATGTTCGTTGATGAGGTTCTTGGTCATTGTTGGGAACCATCCAAATGATAATATGTTGGATTTTGTTTTCAAAATATGTGATCAGCGTCCACAATATTTCTGAGTGTGAGAGTGAAATGGGTTTAACGCCCCTTTGAACACTATTTCAGTTATATGACGGCGTGTCATCTTGACGTGGAGGAAAGCCCGAAGGACTACATGTTTTAAAGTTTGGACTTTAGAGAACACATCACCTGGATATGGTGCAGACAAACCTAGAATCGTATTCGTGGCGAATCTGGGAATCGAACCTCCGACTATGTAGGATGTGTTCTCGTCGCTGTAGTGCTGACATATTAATTCACTCAATCAATTTACATACCACAGTCCCTCCACTCGAGAGTGCCGGTGTCTGTGAATCCTGGGCGGGCCCCCAGGGCAGGAACGATGAGAGCTACGACCAACAGCAACATGATGAACCTTACACTGACCGAGTAGAGCCAGACACTGACTGGCAACCTGTATATACACTCCGATAGCGAGGTCGAGTCCACGTGACCATAGGGAAGGTACCGGGGTTCGCCGAATCGGGTGGCCCGAGTTGACACGTTCTGAATACATTATTGACATCTAAATCATATCTGGTTTACAGATACCCCGGTTGTCAAGAAGCAGATAGTTTACTCTTTGAGAAGCATTCATCACAAAAGTTGTAATACCTTCGTTGCAAACCTGAGACGTCAATCGGCCACTCTGGGACTCAGCATATGGACGATTACATATTGTCGCCTGCACTCTGTTGCCTGTTATACTTTTAAATACTAATAATACCTGTGCATGGCTGACTATCATGGGAAATAATAGATAAACGCAAACAAAGAACGATTTCGCAACAGAACAATATATTGATGTCCATGAAACACGAATTAATCATGACTGCGTCAATACATGTCCAATGTAAACGAGGTCTGTCGTACGTAGCTGGACCAACGTCACTGGGCATTGCCTAAAAGTCGGGCCGGGCCGGGCCAAGACGGGCCAAAGTGTTATTGGCAAATTACTTTATTATCGGCGACCATACCTACATATTATTGATGAGACATACACACATGACCACAATTAAGTAATTCGGAGTAATTCGCTTGAAAACCAGAAAGTGGAGCCGTGTGTAAGCGTCGCTGATCTAAGTAACATGTAAAAAAGCAATCTTTTAACGAAATAAGATTTGAAACGTATCAAATACTTCTAGCTATCGTGATATAAATTTCTATCTGTCGGCATAGCGTTTATATTTATAGGATAGTACTATATCTAAGTAAATACCACTTTATAATGTCACTGTTCATCGCATTTAAAGCAGACACGTTGGTTAAAGTGGACCTCTTCTCCCTATACTCTCAACAGTCTCACAAGTGTTCGGTCCGACTTGGCCCGGGCTGTCAAAATCAACTTAAACCTCACAGATGTAACATGAAATGGATTCACATCTATAGATTAAAGTTATATCTACCTATAAACCTACAAAGTGCCTCTGATCCCGGTATTTAAAGAAAACAAGGTGCTCAAAGTGAAGCCCTTTTCCCTCTACATTTTCAACATAGTCTCTATCAAAAGTGTTTGGCTTGTGTTGGGTCCGACTTGGCCCGGGCTGTCAAAATCAACATTAAACACACAGACGTATCTTCAAATGTGTTTACATCTATAGACTAGCATTATATTAACCTATATGTCACTTCATAATGTCACAGTAAATCGCATTTAAAGACAACTTTTACTGTATTTTCGTAAGAAAATCTCTGTCATAAAGTTGTATATAGGAGGATATAATGCTAGTCTATAACTGGGCCTCAACCCAACAAAACCAACAAATCCAACAGATCCTTAAAACTAACATAAGCCCCAGACTCCAAGCTCTAGCTCGCAAAAACCCACAATTAATACCAATCTCTCAACGCATAATAAATTACCTAAATACACACAACCTAAATAATTTACAATTAAACACAGCAGCAAATAACACCTTAACACCCAAACTCCAAACACCCAAAATCGACATATCTCTCTCCACCAGACTAAAAAAAGAAACTGATCCAAATACCGCTAAATCCACCACACTAGCATACATTCACGAAAAATGGCCAAATTTACACAGACGGGTCCTTTGACCCGGGCTCAGAACGCACAGGATTCGGCATCCTTATCAACAAACCCAAAAAAGAAACACAATCCTATAGGCTCCCAAATAATCAATCCATTTTCACAGCCGAATTAATGGGGATAGTAACAGCACTGCACAGCGATCAAATAAATAGACACCAAAAAACACTCATATTTTCAGAGTCATTAAATGGGCTCCAGGCCATAAAAGCAAAAACACAAAAAGCGCCTAAAACTAATACAAGAGATTATTAAAAGTGCCAACAATCTACGTAAACCAGGTAAAGACATAGAAATAGTTTGGATCCCTGCCCACGTTGGAGTGTCTAGCAACGAACGACAAAGCACCCAAATCAGCACTAACATTAGAAGAAGTAAGCATCAACCTACCAATATCAAAAAACGAAATTAAAAGTATCAGAAGGGAGAAAATCTTCCAAAAGTGGCAAAATAACTATAAGAAATCTGATTGCAAACTAAAACACCTGCTACAAAAGCCATTAAAAAAAACAAAAATCAATCATAAAACCAAAAAGGTTGACAGAGTAATAAGTAAACCACAAACAGGCCACACTAAGTTAAACACCCACCTACAACAAATTAAAAAACACTTAACCGGTACATGCCCCCACTGCAACTAAAAAGAAACGCCTGAACACGTAATACTATATTGCACACATTACTAGCAACACAGAACAACACTCCAATCCACACTAAATTGCAACAATCAAATGACACCAGCAACGATACTAAACCCCCTAAATGACTTACAAACCTTTTAATCACAAGGCATATAAGTAATCAAAACAGGCACCTTTTGCATGGCATATTTCAAAATTCCGAATTTGTTCACATTTGCGCATCTTTTCGGACATAACCTTTTTGACCAAACACTAAATAGCCTGGCGGGCCCGTGCCCTAAATACGCATATGTCGGAAAGCGCACGTTAAATTTCCAATTTAAGTAAGTAAGTGAGACTGACTTTTCTACTGGGACTCACGGTATGTAGTCATAATTATCAGTTTATTACATTGTTGAAGATGCATTTTGATTCAAACTCAATTAAATGACCAAAACTATACGTGGACATTTGAGACCTGCCTTGATATGCACGTTTCGTTTTATTATTCTGCAATCCATTTTTAGCATAACCCGCTGGCCCGGCCCGGCCCGGCCCGACTTTTCTTGGCCCGACTTTAGGCAATCCAACGTCACTGGTTGGCTTGGAAGTAAACGGCGCTGCATTTTATTCCACACTGATGTAAAGTGATGTGACGTCCATGGATCTGAAGGAACGGGGATGGGGAGCGGGTGCGGGGGATAAGTTAGTGCACCTGTCACATTTCCATCGAACACCACCTGAGAGGTCCTGTGATGTGCAGTGATGGTTCCTCGCATTACGGGATGCAGAACGTTGAACGTCTAGTTAACGCTCCATCCTACATCGATAAACACGCTGACAGCCATCATTGCTGTCTAGATGAAATCTGAACTCATCTGTGAAGCGGACCAACAAACCGATTTCAAAGTACAAACTTTATTAACAACTTCTATGTTTACTATAAATATGACGTTTCGGTATAGATCCTTGGACCGTTGTCAGGCAAGGTTGAATAATGAACATAGTACAGAATGTATATAGTATGGTGTCCGTGTATAGTATCGCTTTCTCGCTTTCTCGCGGTAAAGCCATATCCCCCCTTGACCACTATAGGGACCGCTTGTGTTATCTGTTTCAATATGGGGGGTTGAACTTTTCTCACTATTTACTTAAAACATAATTTAACTGTACAGACGTAGGTGATTTTAAAACAATCCACATATTTCTGCGTAAAATGTCATTCATTGATTTATGGCCCTATTTAGTTTTATGTGACCTTCACGCCGAAAGCGATGACAATGCGCTCCAAATAAATCAGGTTAAAATCTAAATATATACTTTTCAAAGGAGACTATAGTTAATTAGTCATGGCGGATTGAATTGCAAAATACAATCTTATTATTGTGGGTGTTCTATAACTTGTTTTCAGGAGTATATGATGTTACAGTGTATCATACTGTTGTACGTAAATATTCTTTTTGAAATTTTGTTTAGGATCAACTTGTATTGTGTCTCTTGTCTTGTGCAAATCTACAAGTATATGTACTTGTAATAGTTCATTGATAAACACCGCTGTGAGTGAGTTTACTTAGCTTTTAACAATAATCCAGCAATATCACAGCGGGGGAACACCAGAAATGGGCTTCGCACATTGTGCCCATGCGGGGAATCGAACTGGGTCTTCGGCGTGATGAGGGTATACTTTAACCAAAAGGCTACCCCACTGCCCATAAGGAGAGACATCCTAATTAGTGTGGCCACATAGTTAATGTTGATGACAATATAAAGTGCATTAATATGATTATCTATAACATATGTTAAAATCAACTATTAGCATTAAATTTAATTCCCGATGACAGTTTGATCGAAAGGAATTATAAGAAACGAGTTGTTTTTAAATAATATTTACATCGCATTCCATTTTTTCACGGGTCACGAGTTAATGACGCTCTCAAAAATCGTATATGTGACTGAAGGTAGAGATACATATCTTATCGATATGTATTTTAAAAGGGAAACAACTTTGTACGCGTATAACTTTTGTCTGCATAATGTACATGCATCTTTATTAATATAATTGTCATCTCGAAATCGGACGAGCACATATTCGGCTTCAACTCTGTTGACTGACAAAATAATTCTTTGGAGAATGCAAACAGTGGCTGATAATTCTGACAATTATTTGTCAAAATATGATCTACTTGTAAATCATTATTTGTTTCCGTTTACTTTATCCTTTAAAGTTTCATTCTTAAGATTGATGGAAGAAATGGGTGGTATTATGAACAAAATGAAAATATGAATAGCGACTATTCTGTTGAAGTCTGTGAATCTTGCTTATTTACTACACCACAAAAAAATAAACACATGCGTGTATACAAACTAAATTAGATAGCATTATGTATGTATATGTAACATATTTATCCACTACAAGATGTTGGAAAACTAATTACAAGAGGCAAAATAGCGGTGAGAATTGCTGGAATGGATCACTGAATATCAGCAAAACGGTTTTAATGTACGGCATTATGGGAAATATCGCTTCCTGCTCTATCGCTTAATTGCTTTCTCGCCATCGCTTTATCGCTCTCTTGCTTTCTCTCATGACTAACAATAGTCATATGAAAGAATCAGGTCTTCTGTAACTTCTTTTGAATAGTATGTACTATAAATATTGAAATTAATGTTAGAGTTAATTATAAATGCAAAAAAAGAGAGTGGACTTTATTAATTAATCTTTGCATTTATGTCTCAGAAATGACTGTTGATAAGATCTGGTCATGGCGATTGTTGTTGTTTCACTGCTCCGGCAACAATTGTGTGAAAAGAAGAAAAAGTTTTCCAAACAAACGGAGGTGCATATGCTGTCTTAGTATATGGTGATCGCAAATAGCAGGTATGGGGATAGATAGCAGTATCTTGGGAGTTAGAATAGGACGTTTTGGTCCACGAGGTCGACGAGTCGGCGCTAGATACCCCGTTATGAAGCTACCAGGGGGTACCCGGCTGGGACTTAGACTGTTGCTTCTTTCTATTACCCCTGTACTTGTCGCCGGAGATGTCGAGTCGAACACACACACACACACACACACACACACACACACACACACACACACACACAGATGTTATGGAGGCCCAATCACATCGAAATAATCTGATTTTTCACGGCATACCCGACAAGAGAGGTAGAGAGTGAGAAGGCAGTGAGAGATTTTATGGCCTCAACACTCCATCTTGACTCGATGTGGCAAGGAAAGAGTTAAAAAGGAGTAATGACTTTAGAGTAGCTGATGATTTTATGCAGAGAGTTCGAAATGTGCGAAATTGTTTCCCTTCATGAAGCAGACCAAAGACGATGGTAAAACTGCCTATCTGAGTAATGATAAGCTGGTGGTCGAGGGATCTGTGTTTGTGTTGGATGAGGAACAGAGGGCCTCTCTAAAGTGGGACAAAGACGTCACTGGGTGTCACACAGACAGCCTATCGCAGAAACAACTTCAGCTGGGAGTGCTTATACCTAGGCTGGCAGTGCTTATACCCAGGCTGAGAGAGACTAGGGGTGCGGCCATGGCTACAGTCATAATCAGAGTAGCACTTGTAAACATCACCATGATGAGAAAAACGCTTGCTTTACATTCCTAGGTCATAGTTTTGTTGGTACTTCAGACAAGTGTACAAACATTACGACAAATGTTATCGGTACATCAGGTACTGTTAATAATGTGATAGTTACAGTAGCAACAGATAGAGTACTTGACAGTACTGCCAAGTCTCAGAACGCAGAGTATCAATCTGAACCCAGTGTTTCAGCCAGGAATGGTCAAGCCGTCGATGTGGACATCACAACTGGAATCTGTACTTGGAATATTCACGACTTGAGATCAAAAGCTGAATGTTCTGATTTTATTTTGTAAAACTTTTGATATAATTTGTCTCTTGGAAACTATGACTGATGATCTATGACTATGACTATATCTATGTTAAACAACAATTTCAGTAATTACAACATTTTCAAATGTAAGGAGAAGCGATCTGTAAACCGTGGTCGGTTCTCAGGTGGCATTTCCGTTTGTATTAAACATCATTTCCCAAAATGTCTGGTGTTTGTTTACATCTAACCTGAGGTCTCTCCAGTATATGCTAATGAGGAGGACAGTGGTGTAGACAAGTTAGAACACCAGTTAATACATATTATCCATGATCGTGGTGACTTGTGTCAATTCATCCTATGTGGAGATTTTAATGCAAGGACTGGTGAGGGATTATCTACCTATTGATAACGAATACACTTCAGATGAATTTTACCAACAACGATGTGTCAGAGATTTCCATATAAAAAACTATGGTAGAGCCTTACTTGACCTGTGTAAGTTACTTTGGGGTTCACATCGTTAATGGTAGGACCAACGCAGATAGTCCAGGTAATCTTACTTGCATTTCTCACACAGGAAGTAGTACTGTGGATTATTATATGGTTTCATCGAGATTTTTTTCATCTATTACAGATATGTCAGTGGTTGAACGAACAGACTCATTTGTCTTTTGTCTGTCACTTCAAAGATCCTATTCCTTTTTTATTTTCAACAAAATAATAATGTCAACGCTGCATATGCCTCATTAACCCCTGTCCCAAAATATAGACTTCCTCCTGAGCAAGTTGTTTCCTACCACCCCCATCTTGGTAAGTGGAGAAATGTTTAATAAGTTTGCAGTTATTTTGAATAATAACCTTAACTCAGCAGTTAATAAGCTCACTGACATTGTGATATGTTGTGATACAAGTGCTGGCACTGTTTATTCTTGGTCCAGTAAATGTCGTGTGTCTCAGTTAGCCTGGTTTGACAGCGAATGTCAAAATATGAAATCTAGAAACTATTTATATCTCAACAACTTCAGAAATCATAAGTGTGATTTAAACTTGCACAGATATTTTAGTGCAAAAGCAGAATTAAAAAGGATTTTTTAACTTAGGATGAAAATGTATAGCACATAATTGAGTGAAGAAATTAAGTTAGCAGCGCTTTATGGATATTGTAAAACGTTTTGGAAACTACGTAAAAAATCTTTACGTAAAAAATCACCAGACAGTTCTATAACTCCTAATGTATGGCTTTCCCATTTTCAGAATTTATTGATTCCGATGTGCATGACGGCCAAAACAAAATTTGATATATTAATATCTGATTTTTAGAAGTGAGGGAAGCATTACAAAGTCTTAAAAATGGTAAAGCGCCAGGCGTTGATGGAGTCCCACCAGAATTTTCCAAAATATCAGCAGATTTTATTCAATAAAATCCTTGTTTCAGGTATTTTCCCCGATGCATGGAATATTGGAATGATAATGTCTTTATACAAATCAGGAAATGTCAGTCAACCAAACAATTACAGAGGTTGATCTGTTTTAAATGTCATGGGAAAATATTTGCATTTATTGTTCAAAAACGACTTAGAATTTGGCTTGAAATAAATTATATGATATCTGAAGCTCAAGCAGGGTTTCGCTCTGGGTATTCTACAGCTGACAATATCTTTGTCCTACAGTCACTTTGCTCAAAATATTTATGTAAACCTAGGGTCGTTTTTTATTGCGCCTTTGTTGATTTCCGCAAAGCCTTTGATTACGTTGATAGAAAAACTGCTGTACCTATTGATCACTAAAGGATGTAGTGGAAAACTGTCAATAGTTCTTAAGAATGTGTATTCCTCAGTCAAAGCATGTATTAAAACTGACTCGGGTACAACTCCTTGTTTACTACTTCCAGTGGTGTTCGTCAAAGTTGCATCTTGAGCCCAGTCGTATTCATCTTTTTTTTTATAAACGAACTTGTTTCTGAAATTTACAAAGATTGTCATCAAGGTGTGTTTGTGACACAAGATATTATAGATATTATGTTATTGCTGTCCGTGGGTGATGTTGCTCTGGTGTCCTACTATGTGGTAGGCTTGCAGAAACAGCTTAATGTATTGCAGTCCTTTTGTCCTTTTGTACTTAGTGGGGTTTAGAAGAAAACCTTGAGAAAACCAATGTTATTGTTTTCAGAAATAGTGAAATTGCATCGAAGCATGAAAATTGGATATATGGTGATAAACATTTAAAAGTTGCAAGTTATTATAAGTATTTAGGACTATTAATGTCCTCGAGATTAAATTGGACCAAGGCTTGTAAGACCTTAGTTCTACAGGCATCTAAGGTAATGTTTCCTGTTTATAAATTATTCAAGGAAAACAAATTTATCTCATTTTCAACAGCAAATTCGATATTTGATGGTAAAATTCTACCCATTTTGTTGTACGGCTCGGAAATAAAGGGCATCCAATGAGAAAGTTCACACTTTTTATTTTAATCAGTTTTTTTTGCATTGGTAAATGCTTCAAATAAGGCAGTACTTGGTGGAACTGGTCGCTGTAGTATATATGTACATAGCCAACTGCGTGTTGTTAAATATTGGATAAAATTATTAAAAATAGAAGCTCACAGGTACCCATTTCAATGTTACAAAATGCTAAAGCAATTAGATCGTGAAGGGAAAACGAATGGGGTGTCAGGTGTAAGAAGCATATTATTTATTAATGGATTTTCCTTTGTATGGATCTCACAAGACACTGGTAAGGAAAAACTATTTTTGCTTAAATTTAAACAAAGATCATTAGACATATTTCAGCAAAACTGGCACCAGCAAGTTTCCTCTTCACACTTTCTCAAGCATTATGCTGGTATTAAATCATTGTTACATCCAAGAAAAATATTTAAGCATATTACAAGATAAAACTCAATTGAGAGCTCTTTGTAAATTTAGAATATCTCTCCATAACTTCCTTGTCAATAAATATCGTAGAACCAAGGATAGTGATTTTGAAAATTATATATGGTCTTACTGTACCAACCAGGATATTGAAGACGAGTTTCATGTTCTTTTTATATGTGAAAAAAAAAAAACGTTGAGATTAAAGTTTCTACCTATTTTAGATATTACACTCAAAGACAATTCAATTGATGATCAATTTGTTGACTTCGACCAATGGAGAAGTTATCAAATCTTTAGCAATGTATTTGAAACATGTATTTAGAATACATTATACTTTGTTCAAGATCACGTTGATTTTTATGTATCTGTTAAAACTGAACTGTACTGGGGGCCATATGGCCTTGCATACTGAATAAACTGTCTGTCTGTCTGCCTCACTGCACACTTTGAATAGCGGAAATACCAACTTGAATATAAACCAAACAACTATATATTTCCTCATTACGGTTATTGAGAACAATAGAAATTACAAAATGGACATGCGGTAGTGTTACCATTGCTGGGGTGTGGACTTCCAGTACGATGACATCTACTTCGCAAACAGAATAAACATTGATATAATCTAAGTGTTCTTTTTAGGAAAACACTGTTGTTTTTGAGGAAGTACTCTACTCAGCGCTAATGAACTGTGTTATTTGCTGTTTGTTTTGATAACTTGGCTTGGGGGCGGGGGATCCCATAAAACTCCTAAATGGGGCCATAAATCAATCAATTACTTTTTAAGCAGAAATCCGTGGATTGTTATAAAATCACCAACGTCGGTACAGTTAAATTATGTTTAAGTAGATAGTGAGAAAATATCAACATTTCCTCAATATTTATAATTTGAAATGTGATTGGAAAAATCCTAGCTCTCTTTTGTGATTAAAACCCACCTCAGCTCCCCCTTGGTTGTTGGAGATGATTTTGACGTTGTCCCATTTGATGTTGCGATTAAGGTTGCTGCTGATATGGTCTGAGATGGCTGATTTACTGTCTAATGTGATGGTTTAAGTTTTGTTCTCTTTGATTCTGGTGTTGGCGGGGCGGGATGTTTCCGATTTCGCAGATGAACGTGGCGGATGTGATAATCTGCCCGATATGCCGTTACTCCCACTGTTCCCAGTCTGTGTTCCCCAGACATACACCAAAACACCCAATAACCTATTGTGCAATTCCGGTGTCAAACATTGCAATTGAACGCAACCGCTCATTTTCAATCACAAGTACAAAACTCAAATTTTATAAGCTTGCCGGCCAAAAAAGTATACACCCATGTTCAATAGTGGCAACAAATGAAACGGCTTTCTTATACGCATATTTGATATGGATATCATAGGCGATATTACATGCATGACATCAATGTGTATCTCCCAACGGTGACGTGCACATGACGTCTCCATGGACGCGGAGGTCACAATTTCACAGTAGACAGTAACACACAGAGTAAAGCGGGTATTGTCATGGCTAGTTTAAGTTGGTTTACAGATACAAGACATTCTCAACAGCGAATATGGCCACCACAAGCTCCATGCACGCCAAGACTCGTCGTACTCTGAGAGACTCTTGGTTTGTACTGTAAGAGACTCTTGGATTGTACTGTAAGAGACTCTTGGGTTGTTGTACTGTAAGAGACTCTTGGGTTGTCATACTGTAAGAGACTCTTGGGTTGTTGTACTGTAAGAGACTCTTGGGTTGTACTGTAAGAGACTCTTGGGTTGTACTGTGAAAGACTCTTGGGTTCTCGTACTGTGAGAGACTTTTGGGTTGTACTGTAAGAGACTCTTGGGTTGTACTGTAAGAGACTCTTGGGTTGTACTGTAAGAGACTCTTGGGTTGTACTGTAAGAGACTCTTGGGTTGTACTGTAAGAGACTGGGTTGTTGTACTGTAAGAGACTTTTGGGTTGTACTGTAAGAGACTCTTGGGTCGTACTGTAAGAGACTCTTGGGTTGTACTGTGAGAGACTTTTGGGTTGTACTGTAAGAGACTCTTGGGTTGTACTGTAAGAGACTGGGTTGTTGTACTGTAAGAGACTCTTGGGTTGTTGTACTGTAAGAGACTTTTGGGTTGTACTGTAAGAGACTCTTGGGTCGTACTGTGAGAGACTCTTGGGTTGTTGTACTGTAAGAGACTCTTGGGTTGTCGTACTGTAAGAGACTCATGGGTCATACTGTAAGAGACTCTTGGGTTGTCGTACTGTAAGGGACTCTGGTGTTGTACTGTAAGAGACTCTTGGGTTGTCGTACTGTAAGAGACTCTTGGGTTGTCGTACTGTAAGAGAATCTTGGGTTGTCGTACTGTAAGGGACTCTGGTGTTGTACTGTATAAGAGACTCTTGGGTTGTTGTACTGTAAGAGACTCTTGGGTTGTTGTACTGAAAGAGAATCTTGGGTCGTACTGTAAGAGACTCTTGGGTTGTACTGTAAGAGACTCTTGGGTTGTACTGTAAGATACTCTTGGGTTGTTGTACTGTAAGAGACTCTTGGGTTGTTGTACTGTAAGAGACTCTTGGGTTGTTGTACTGTAAGAGACTCTTGGGTTGTCGTACTGTAAGAGACTCATGGGTCATACTGTAAGAGACTCTTGGGTTGTCGTACTGTAAGGGACTCTGGTGTTGTACTGTAAGAGACTCTTGGGTTGTACTGTAAGAGAATCTTTGGTTGCACTGTAAGAGACTCTCGGGTTGTACTGTGAGAGACTCTTGGGTTGTACTGTGAGAGACTCTTGGGTTGTACTGTGAGATACTCTTGGGTTGTACTGTAAGAGACTCTTGGGTTGTTGTACTGTAAGAGACTCTTAGGTTGTACTGTAAGAGACTGGGTTGTTGTACTGTAAGCGACTCTTGGGTTGTACTGTAAGAGAATCTTTGGTTGTCGTTCTGTAAGAGACTCTTGGGTTGTACTGTAAGAGAATCTTTGGTTGTCGTTCTGTAAGAGACTCTTGGGTTGTACTGTAAGAGACCCTTGGGTTTTTGTACTGTAAGAGACTGGGTTGTTGTACTGTAAGAGACTCTTGGGTTGTACTGTAAGAGAATCTTGGGTTGTCGTACTGTAAGAGACGCTTGGGTTGTACTGTAAGAGACTCTTGGGTTGTCATACTGTAAGAGACTCTGGGGTTGTCGTACTGTGAGAGACTCTGGATTGGGGTAAATGACCACAACTGGGACTTGAGCGATGTGTAAATGATCAAGGATGAGTTTTTAAGGATATATTGTATCTGAGGAACGGACAGTATGTCACAGATTATCGCCCACACTCACTTTAACTTCAAACAAATAGAAACTATGGCTTATGTTCCATATAAGTTACATTCATACAATCAGAAAGTTCCTAGACAAGGATATGCTGAACAAATATTTCAAAACACGATAAAGGGATTTCGCAGAACCCATCACACAGACCTATCATCCAGACCAATCACACATTCCCATCAGACATTTCTAATATATAGAAACTCACAGTTATCCAATCCCCTGAAATCCGTAAAACATCTTGACGGAATGCAGATAAACAAAGGGTTTTCTCACCGGAAAGCATGGTACTCGCCAAATATCCCAAGGGAGCTAAACAATACTTGCCACGAACGAGGAGACACAATAAAGCGCTCTTATTTACACACTGATACCGACTACCGTTACACTCCCCCGAAATCAGTATCAACCTAATCTACATTAAACAATGAGAAATGCCGATGTGGTATAAATATAAACACAATGGTTTGGCTAACAATAAAGTATTGCTAAGTTGAAATATTAAGCTAAGAAAATATAGCCAAGTGTCATTCCCTGACAATGAACAAAGGTCAATGCTTTCTGGCAAAACATATAATCATACAAACTATAAAAAATGAAAATACACATAATTGTTTATAGTTTATAGCTCGGATCGGATTCGGAATCATCACTCACAAAGTTCAATGTACCTGAAATAAATTTAGCAAAGTTCGGAACACAATACTGCAAATGAATTCACACACATTTGAAAACAGTAAGTTTTCTTTTTCTAAGAGAAGCACAAATTTGTGAACTGGTCTCACAAAGTTTGATTCATCACATTCTACTTTCACAGTTCTGACTACACCATCTTCACTAAGGTACACTTCTGAGATGCGTCCAAGTTTCCAATGATTCCTTGGACTATTGTCGTCCTTGATTATCACGATGTCGTTTACAGAAAGATTTCTGCATGGGGCAGTCTACTTCTGCCGCAACTGAAGACTTTGCAGATACTCTTTCCTCCAACTACTCCACAATTCATTAGCGATGTATTGAACTCTGCGCCATCGCTTCCTGGAATACATGTCCTCCTTAATAAATGTTCCAGGTGGTTGAAGGATTACCTTAGACTTAAATGTAAGAAGGTTCTTTGGTGTCAGAGGTTCTGGAGAGGACGGATCGCACAGAGTGTCAACAGTTAAGGGTCCGTTGTTTACAATGGCAGAAGATTCACACATCACAGTACGAGGGGATTCATCATCCAACTGTGATCCAAAGTCATGAAGTAAAGCAGTTATCACATTTCTTGCAGTTCTAATCTGCCTCTCCCAGACACCACCCATATGGCTTGTATATGGTGGGTTAAACTTGAACTCAGAGAAATCACAGTCTCTCTGCAATAGGAATTGTCTCACATTTCTTTGATCAAGAACTAATAGAACACCATACAGTTTGTTCTTTGCCCCTACAAAGTTAGTACCTTGATCGCATCATAGTTGACGGATCGGAAAACGCACTGACATAAAGCATCTTAGGGCGTTGATAAATGAGTCTGTACTCATTGGCACAACACTCTCTATGTGTATTGCTCGGCAACACAGGCATGTGAACAGAACACCGAACTGCTTTAACTCCTTTCTCCCTTCCTTTATATATAAGGGTCCGAAACAGTCTACTGCATAGAATGAAAATGGTGAAACTTCTTTTGTCCTATCAATGGGAAGATTTGAGCCTTGCTCCTGAGTTTCCTACACGAAACACATTTCAAAATGTAGTAGGACACTCCTGAGCTACAGCCTATGATCCAGTATCCACTTGATCTGATCTGATTGAGTGTTAGACCTCTTCCCTGATGATGAACTTGTTCATGGCAATGGCGGATAACAAGTGTTGTTATGTGGTGTTTCTTTGGCAAGATAACAGGGTGCTTAAGGTCTTCACTAATCTGAGCATGTTCTAACCGTCCACCGGCACGTACGATCCCATTGCTGTCCAGGAATGGATCTAGAAGATACAAGGCACTGTTGACTGTTGACTGTTTTCAAAAATGTGTTGCGTTCAGTTGCCTTCTCGTTCTTGAATGGTCCTGTTTGATTCAAGGACTGAAGCACTTTCAGTTCTTCGCCAAATGCTTCTTCAAGATTACGATCTCTGCCTGTTCAATTTCTTTGACTTGCACTGAACAAGCGACTGATTCACAATCACTTTGTTTACTTTTCAGAAGCTTGCGTTTCAGATTCAGACAGTGAACAACAGCACGCTTGGCATGGAACCAGTCGGAGATATATTCCAAGCGATGAAGTATTGAGTACGGAGGGCTGTTCTCACAGTACCACAGATTTCTTTCCTTACATTTCAGGGTCATCAGCTGCCACGAAGTATTCAGAAGCAGAGACTGTTGATAGAATCTCCTTTTCTGAAAGGAAGTCTGGGCCACTTAACCACTTGGATGTCAACAGTTTGTTGACGGTTAACCCTTTGGATGCACAATCAGCAGGATTGTCAGATGAACTTACATGATGCCACTGTTCAGGTGACGTTTTGTCTCTGATCTTTAGGACAGGATTGGCTACGTACACATGAAATCTGCGAGAGTCATTTGAGATGTAGCCCAACACTATTACGTAGAAGTAGAAGTTTTGCACTTCGCCGAGATCCAATTCATGAGTTAGGAATTGTCCAAATTTGACTGATGTAAGTGCAGCGGTCAGTTCAAATCTCGGAATGGTGACGGATTTGATTGCCGCAACCCGTGCCTTACCCATTATCAGAGAACAATGTACCTGTTCATGTTCATTCATTAATCTGAGGTGGGAGCACTGTCCATAACCAGTCATGCTTGCGTCAGAGAAGTGCAACAGCATTCCCAAAGTCATGTGTTTTCACACATCTTGGAATTCTCAAATCATGAACTGATTTCAAGTCTGTTTTCCAAGAATTCCATGCCTTCAGGATACCATCAGATAGCAGAGTGTCCCAATCATACTTATCCTTACACAACTCCTGAAGAATTGCTTTACCTCGGAGAATAACTGGGGCTAGTAGTCCAATTGGATCAAAGATGGAACTAACCATTGACAATATTGTGCGTCTTGTGACAACTTTGTCCTGGTGACTGCCAACTTGAATCTGAAACATGAAACAGTCCGATTCTGCACACCACTGTACGCCTAAAGCTTTTTCTGTTGGCAAAGTGTCACAATCAATCTCAATGTCCTGAACACCACTTACATGATCCTCAGGCGGTATAGCTGACATGACCTCCTTAGAGTTGGAGAAGAACTTATGCAAATAAAGGACTTTCATTGAACATACACTTCTGCTTTCATTGATGAGTGTCACTGCATCACAGGTTGTAGGAACAGAACACAGCGCCGAAAAGATGCACTTTCATTCGGAATTCGACAACTTCATCCTCAACGTTCCCATTTCTCCACCAAAGGAACCTTAGATATTCCCTGTGTCACTTCAAGCCTAAATCTGCAGAGCACGCCTAACAGATTATTGGTTAAGTCGGGTCCTTTCAGGAGACAGTCATTTAAGCACTTGCCATTATATCTCGCACTACAGTCGAAAACGACGATTTGTATCTGGCTTCTTAGGGTGATAGACCCCATAGGCGGGATATACCATCTGTCACATGCATGTAGTTCACCTACATGAACTTCTTCTGCATATTCACCTTCAATCATGGCATTTATGAAGGCGGAGTAGTCACTATGGAACTTTGGATTTCCACGGAAACGTGATTTTAGTCCATCAAGTCTTTGAAATGCCATCCTCTTGTTATCTGGAAGATCTGGAGTTCCAGTCTTGAACGGAAGCAGCATTTCATAATGTCCTTCTGCTACATGAATGCCTTCTTCCATCTGTTTCATGAATATCCTATCATCATGAGAGATGTTTGAAGCATTGTAGTCATTCTCATTAAAGTCTACAGACAACATGCGGATCATATCATTTGGAACAAACTGCTCCTGCACAGATGTTCTGTGAGATAGATGAACTTCGGATGGCGACGTAGCTTGAGCGGATTTTCACATGATATCCTTTCTGACTGATGCCAATTGAATCAGAGTTCTCAATTTGTGTTTGATCAGTGATACCGACCACACCCCATCCTAGGTCGGTACGTTTTCCATATGGTTGACCTTCCAGAACTTGTGCGATAACCCACGAGGTATGAGGGCTTGTGGGCAATTATAGCCTATCAATAGACCGATGTCAACATCATATGTTGGCTTCAATACATCACACAGTTGTCGTAAGTGTGACCATGCTTTCACTTTGTCAGGGGTCGGAATATGGTCCTTATTGGCTGGTATCACATCCCTTGAATATGTTCCAGGGAGAGCAGGCATTTGTTCTGGAAGTGAGATAAAGGGCCAGTGGGTGGTAGGATAGAGCCATTGTGGTGTACACAGACAGTGTTGTGGCAAAGTCTGTGATTAACAAAGGGAGGAGTAAAAACAAGCTGGTTGTTTTGGTTTTGTGCGCATTGGAACTTCACAATAAAAGCGATTCACATACCCGGCAGATTGAACATCATTCCAGATACTATTTCTCGACTCCATGAGCCTCACATGCTTAAAAAATTATGCACATTACTCAGTAACTGGTTTCAGTCCTGTAAGCCAGTACTCAGGGTGCTTTTAGACTTTGTAAATTCAATGTCCCTCCAGTCCAGGATGTTTTTGTATTGCAGATGGGCAGAGCAAGCTGGCAGAAGAGCTCATCCAGGACGTTTCTGAGTACCGTGTATCGACATTCTCAGAGAACACTGTGAGAACGTACAAGTGGCATTTGAGTGTATATCTGAAGTTAATAGGGAGTTAATAGGGAAGGCTCTCGTCCCAGTCACAGTGTGGCATGTTGTGCTCCATGCCGCCTTCCTAGCAAGAAGATTGAAGCCTACTTCAATCAAACAGTATTTGAATATTGTGCGAATTTTGCATCTTGAGTGCGGGTATGAGCACCCATTTCAAGATAGTTGGCTTCTGAAGTCTACTCTCTGAGGAATTTCAAGAATTAAAGGATGTGTTGTACATAGAAAGACACCTATGACTCCGATCATGTTGCTACAACTCAAGGGAGTGCTCGAATTCAGCAACCTTTCACATGTAAACTTGTTGGCTGCTATGCTGTGGATGTTTTTTGGGATTATTTCGCAAGTCCAACCTTTTCACTGAAGTTATTCAAGCACGAAGCAGTTTTCAAGAGGAAGTTTCGTTTTGTACTCGGACTGTTCTCTTGGAGTGAGAGTGAATTGGTCCAAAACTATTCAGTTTAAGGACAGAATGTATGAAGTGAGACTACCATGTATTCACCCACATCCCCTTTGTCCAGTTAGAGCTTTCCTTACTTGTTCAATGTGAACAATTGCGGTTCTCTGGAATCACCAGTTTTCCTCAATTACCAGAAGGATAAACCAGTTGTTATGACCAGCTCAAAATTCACTACAGATCTCAAAGCTCTCGCTACCAAGGCCAGGGTAGAGGGTGATGTATCAAGTCATACCTTCAGGCGAGGTGGCGCCACCTGGGCGCTTGGCTGTGGTGTGCCGGGGGAAATTGTGAAGCTCATGGGCGATTGTAAAAAAGAACTGCCTACTTGGCATATGTTGATCAAATTCCTCAAACTGTTCTCAATCATTACAGGACTGTTGTTACAAATATGCTTCCCGATTGTTTCTAGGCGTGTGTTGGGGTAAAAGAGTGTCTTTCTCTTTTTGAGGGGTTAAGAGTTTCTGCTGGCTTTTTCCCTTTTGCTTAATGAAAAGTTTCCCATGTCATTAAACGAGACCCTCTCTTTCACCCAACACATGTGGTTTTTTTCTCATTCCTTAATGTTCTGCATTTGCTGTTCCAATATGTTTGCATTGTGCCTACTCTGTTAGAAGTTTAAAGCGACAAAATCTCTACCAAAAGCAGAGTCGATTGTACGACCGCGACCACACTACGAGCATGTGTTTATGAATCACCATAAAACAGCGACGATACCATTTTATAGTATGCTTGTACAAATGGAAAGGTAGTAAAGGTTGGTCATCTAGGAATAATCATACACTACTGGTCTATGGATTTGGATTTGTTTGGCAAGAACAGATGGTTAGAACTGAAACGTTACTTTTAAATGAATTGTTTAGACTTAATGTTTCTTATCAATCAGACTGGTATTCTGCATTTAGTAAAGGGCACAAAAACATGTGGATACCCGTTGTTTCATCCTATTTTCAGTGTTGAACCATATATCAAACTATTTGAAAGATAAATGTTCTCTTTCTCAGTTTAGATCGGGTTCTCATAAACTATGAATAGAATCTTGCAGGTATATTCGAGAAGCTAGAAATGAGAGATCGTGTAATATCAGTAAACTGACATATATAGCAGATGAATATCATTTCTTACACATTTGCAATAAATATCAAGCAATGCGATGTATGTACATTCTTTTAAAATTGTATGTATGTCCAATAATCTGTCAAATTATGCAACCATATATATACATATCCAGCTGTGTTAGTTTGTCTTCAATATAACATACTTTCTCACTCTGTACTTCTCGATGTGTAATACGGGCCTAAGCTATGGCCTATATTACTTCTGAAAAAGACTACTACTACTACGATGACGACAACGAAGAAAAGTACTACTACTACTATTATTTTTGTTTTGTCAGTATTATACAACATTGCTCGCTTTTGATTGTTTGAATGCCATTAACCAAGCAGACCAACAAAAGCCACCAAACCGACGTGTAATAGACTACCAACTAATGCTTAGGTCACGCCAAATAAGAAACAATTGACCAAATGAACGCGCTACCATTCTTTTGACTGTTGTAGAGGATACTTACAATAAATAATAAGAAATATGAATTGTTTGATAGGCATTACTTAGAGGTTGACGGATGACAAAGTAGACACAATTTATGGATAACAACTTCTTTAATACTGTAAAGGCGACAAAGGAGTAAGTAGATACTCCGAAACGTTGTGTTCCTCATATTAAAGAAGTTAACATCCATAAATTCCTTTACTTATGAAATTTGAAGGGTTGTTATCAATAGACAATGACATGTCTACAGAGACAGACAGAAACTCATCTTATTATATTACTTATTGTCTTTATTTTCTATCATCAAAAAAACATGTACAGGTATTTGACTTGGTATCACACCGCGATTACCAGGTACGTCTCCGCACAACCACGAAGTTGTTTAGTCACCTTGTCATTCATGGAGATTTTTATGTGGTACTCGCCCTGGAAATTAAAAACACTTGAAAACAGGAATATATCAACCACGCGATGAATCACTGTGACATCTTATAGATCTCTAAACGTCACCAAACGGTGATTCGCTTTGTTTCACTATTGTCAGTCTTTGGCTCTGAACGAGAAGAACACCCTGACAAGCACACATTGTCAATTATTATATCAAAATGGTCTTGCCAAGATTCGGCAATTCATCATATCACAGACAGATAGACAAGAAAAGGTGTGTCTTTTCTCACGTGTGGTGAAAATCAATAATCATTTGGTTTATAGTCTTTACTTACATCAATCAACAATCTCCAGGCATCACTGATGCTGACGGTGAACGTGGTTGGAGGCATGTGGTGCGTTTTAGGGCTGAAGGGGCAGATGCAGGAGAGGCCGTAGGCAGACAGCTGGGGCGAACATGATCCCTGTTGTTGCAATGTGTACAGGAAGTTGCAGGGGTCGGTGTGGTGGCTGTGAGCGAAACAATATATTCTCACCGACAAAAGAAACGCGAATAACACCAATGTTGGTTAATATATGAAGAAATGCTCATATTCAAGAAATATTAAATTGGTTCGATGCACAAACGAACATACCGGTATGCTGTGTGAACTGACGCTCAAGAACACATCACATGTGATGGCACAGGTCCATGTCTCGAGATGCACCATTTGTCTCGTGCAGGATCAGCAATTTTTTAATTTTTTTTCACTTTTTTTATTCATTCCAGAAATATATACAGAGAAAGCATGACATATGATACTATACATTGTTGACAGGATATAATATGATCGATTACAATATATTTTCATGTTACAACATGATGGGGTGTTGTTTTATCCCAGATATATACTCAAACATTATAACTTATCGTTGAAATTGGGAATGTTATTATTCTTTATTGCTATGTATATTTACAGACAGACAGGCAGATTCATTTGTATTAGACCATTTGACCCATTGTACAAAATACATTTACATTATATTTATCTAAGAATTACCTAATTGATACTTTTTTGTGTGTGTTGGAACACTTACATTAGAAATTTTGTAAAAATTATCATTGTATCGTTGTTGGATAGTTGACAGAGTCTTTCTAAACAAAAATGATTATGATTAACTGTCTTTGGGATATACATTTCCCGCCGACTTGCATAAAGAGGACAGTTGTATATAACATGAAGTTCATCCTCAATTACATGACAGTGTTTACATGAGACGGCATCCTCCTCAATATAAGCAACACCCCTACAAATAAGTTGAATACCAAGAGTATTCTGTCCGCATCTAAATTTGGCTATTAGCCTTCTATATTCACAATGCTTAATATTTGATAAATATTTTTCACAAACGATATAAGATTTATGCAGTTTATAGAATGAGAGGGTCTTGCTGCCTAGAGATGCATGCCAATATTGTACGAACAATCTTTAACTCTTTCCCTGAACATATGTCCAAATAATTCTGCATTGCCAACGCTTTGTGCAGCCCATACATCCCCAAAATCATAATGACTTAGCAAAAGTCTGATATGCGACGATCAGTTAGGACGTTTTCTATCAGCAATGGATAATAACATTTTATAGCACTGGTATGGGTATCTGTTTGGACTCATTTGCAAAATCTTAAGCCAATATTTAATGCATTTTACATTATGAAGTGGATACCTGCCACATTCACCATAGGCTACTGCATTTGCAGTTCTGTAGCCCAAAATTTGCGCTGAACAATATCAACCATATTCCATTTTTGGTATCCCCAAATCTCAGCACCACACATTAATTATCGGATCAATATTTTTATCAAATATAAAGAATGTTTTCGTAACCGAAATGTCATAATGTCTTATTAACGATTTAACTGACCAAAGTGCTTTGCTTGCTTGCTTACATCAAGTTTTACAGGCCTTAGTCCAAATTAATTTGGGAGAGAAAACAAGTCCTACATATTTATAGGCGTTAACCGTATTCATACGTTCACTGTTAAAGTACCATTTCTCATTAATTGACAAGGGTCCTCCCATTTTAAACACAATAATTTTACTCTTCTCAGTATTAATATCCATACCCCATTTATAAGAGTATTAATATAATTCATCAAGATGTTTTTGTAATTTTAAGGCACTGTCTGCAACAAGTATTAAATCGTCGGCAAACAACAGGGCAATTATATTTAACATTTCCTCTGCGATAAAAACAGCATCCTGGAATTTACTTTCCTAACATATAACTAATTCGTTGATAAACAAAGAAAACAGTACTGGACTAAGAGTACAACCTTGTCTTACCCCACATGAACTATCAAAATACTCAGTAATTTTCTTGCCATAATCGTATGTTATAGTTGCTTTAACATGATTTATACATACTCTGGATAATACATAAAAACTTGCCATAAATACCATTTTGCAATAAAATATACATTAACTTACTCCTATTAGCCATATCATATGCTTTTCGAAAATCAATAAAAGCGCAACATACTTTTCCTTTTTCGCGAGTTATATACTTTTGTATAATAGCTTGCAAATTGAAAATGTTATCAATAGTTGAATGATCTTTCTTAAACCCCCCTTGATATTCACCAATTATGCCTTGGTAGTCTAAGAAACATTGTAGTCTTTTATTCAAAACATAAGAAAACATTTCACCCATTATAAGTGATATACACCCAAGTTATTAGGATCACTTTTACTACCTTTTTTTTTGCAGTGGCATTATTATTCCCGTTGACCATAATATTGGGTAATGTCCACTGGACAACACTGCATTAAACAAAATGACAAGATATGGAGTTAATACATATTCAACAGATTTGTAAAATTTTGGTGGGAGTCCATAATCACCAGGTGATTTTCCCCACTTTAAATGGTGAAGAGCGTTTACAACACCTTGTTCGATAAAATCACACGATAAAATATCATCTTGATTTTGACATTCTGGGCATAAGCTATCATTATGATGTTGAAGAAACTCACTAACTTCAGTTCAGAAATTCTTATCCCCTATTGACACTGGATTAAGTAATTCCTTAAAATAATCTACCCAAGTAACGGGCACGATGCTAGAGTCCTGCGAGCGTGAGGTGATATAACATTTAACAAGTCTCCAAAAAGATCATTCGCAGCATTAACTAATGCCTTTGTAATGCTCTTCTTAAAATGAGTCTGTTTCTGTTTACATAAAGATTTAAATTTGTTTCTAATGTTCTTGTATAAGTTATAGTTTTCCGAAGAAGACACCTTTCTAAATGTATTCAAGAGTTCATACTTTTATCTCTTCATGATCTAGTGTTCAAACTCTTCATCAAACCATGCTGGTTGTTACTTAAAGCATATATATTTGGACCTCTCCACTTTCATATTCCTTCCACAGTATTGTATTATGTGCTGTAACTTCTCTGTGGCTTTATCAACATCCATTTCCACACAGGTTATACATTCATTTAACATTTCTTGCACTAATTCACTTTCAAAATTATTCTTATAGTCTTCACTCTTATTCGCGTTCCATATATATCTGTCCTCACCTAGGCTGTAATCCTGATCTAGAGTGTCTACGACATTAAACAATGATGAGAAAGAAGCAAATATGGGAAGATGGTCTGACTCAGTGCGACTTATAACTTTAAAGTCCTCTACATACTTGTAAATGGATGCTGACACACAAGTATAATCTGGTGAGCTAACACCTGTTGCTCCAACATAGGTATAATCCCCTTCTTTTGAAAACCTGCAATTTAGTGAATATAAACCAAACGTCTTACAAACGTCTAAGAAATCTTTCCCATAATTGTTAACGACTTGGTCCTTGTTCTTTCGCTCTGCAAGGCTGTCATACTGATCGTACACAATATCATCCATTGGTAGATGATCAACTGCATCAAAATCAATATAATCTAATTCGGTTCCAGTTCTGCTATTAAAATCACCACATAAGATGTAGTCACTTTCCGGGATTTCGTCCATGAGCACTGCAAGAATATTTTCGAAAACGTCAATGCCCTCATTATTGCCCAATGTTTCAGGTTTCAAGTACACACATCCAACTATTAGCCTTCTACCAGTGATGAGTACACCATTAGATACAACACAGTCAACCCATTCGTCATGTATCCTTGAAAAATACGATGAAAGTTTATCACTAACATATACCGAGACACCTCCACTGTATCGACCTGCCTGCTACTCTTTAGGTCGAACTGACTGAAATTAAATGAAATCAGGAAAAACAAACTTAAGGTCAGCTAAACATTTTGCCCACGTTTCGGTTAAACAGATAATATTCTCCTTACACACAAAGTCAAGGAAGTCATTATTTTTTATCTTAGAGTATAAACAGTTCATATTCCAATACAACACATAAGTGGGTTGCTCTGCTTGAGAAGTGCACTTGCATTTCGTGTTGACGCCATCTGGTGAAGTTATTTCTGGGTCAGGACCTCATCGTTATAAGGCTTCGTAACGTGTGTCAGATGAGAGTTCACTTGGCGGTGACTTCCCATAATCTCTTTCCTTCGTTACTTTCACAAGGTCTTCTGTCTGATCATCAAAAAAGTACATTTCACCATTGATAAATAAATAGTCATTCTTCAAAAATACACATTGACCTTTTTCTCTAGCATTTATCATGAACCCGACAAGTTTCTTTCTTCTTTCCCTGGTTTTGAACGAAAAGTCCTCTGACACACGGTACGTGGTAGTTCCCTTTAACTGTTCTTTGGCTTTGAAGTATACAGATGCTTTATCGTCCCTTGACACAAACCGTACAATTATAGGCGGGTTTGATCCTTGTTCACGTTTAGCACCCAGTATATGAACCGTATCAAAATGAATGTCGTCATAATTACTCATGTCAAGCTTTTTCTTCAAGAAATTTCTTACTTTTTCTTTGGTTTCATACGGTTCTTCCTTCCCGTCCATTTCAATGCCGAAGAAAAGTAGATTATTTTTTCTTGAGTAATTCTCGCTTCTATCTAATTTGTCATCTAAGGCCGCAATCTTAATAGATTGTTTGGACACAGTTGACTTAAGTTCACAGTTTTCTTTCTGAATATCGTCTAACTGTGTACTCACTCGTGCGTTATTTTCTTCAACTGTGAGTGTCAGGGCTGTCAGTGTTGAACTCATTGTCCTCATAGTCGTTGTCAATGTTACCATTTGGTTGGATAGTCCTTCAATGGCGTCCTTTTATGAGGCTGTGGCGAGATCCTGATCTTCTTTCTCACGACTCTGTTCCGTATTTCTTGCCGACCTTGGTGCTGGGTTTAACTCAATATCACCAGACGTAAGGAGTCTCCAAACTGGGTCAAATGATTATGTCAACATTATGTATATTTATAACGTGCATAGTCCTGAGATCACGTGCAGCTTATCGTGATAGTTAAGAATAATGACACTCTGTGGTAACATTTCACCGATTTTTGGTTTTGTCATTAGTGGTACACATTGTAAAAATTTCTTTTTAACGTACATACTTCTCTATATGTTTCAATGGTTTGCGTTTGAGTTGTTGTTGGGTATGTATCAGGTCGTTTCTTTTATCAGAATCTTAAATACGTATTTTTTAGTTGTATTGGATTATCTCCATTTGTATTATTATATGGGTTCGCGTAAAATTTAATCAAATATGTAACTGTGTTTCCTTATCACTCAGTCAATTGTACCAACCGAGCATCGTTTATACACACACTGTACCAACCGAGCATCGTTTGTACACACTCTTACCATCCGAGCATCGTTTATACACACTCTTACCATCCGAGCATCGTTTATACACAAACTTACCATCCGAGCATCGTTTATACACTCTTGCCATCCGAGCATCGTTTATACACACATTGTACCTTCCGAGCATCGTTTATACACACACTTACCATCCGAGCTTCGTTTATACACACACTGTACCATCCGAGCATCCTTTATACACACATTGTACCTTCCGTGCATCGTTTATACACACATTGTACCTCCCGAGCATCGTTTATACACACACTGTACCACCCGAGCATCGTTTATACACAAACTTACCATCCGAGCATCGTTTATACACTCTTGCCATCCGAGCATCGTTTATACACACATTGTACCATCCGAGCATCGTTTATACACACATTGTACCTTCCGAGCATCGTTTATACACACACTTACCATCCGAGCATCGTTTATACACACACTGTACCATCCGAGCATCCTTTATACACACATTGTACCTTCCGTGCATCGTTTATACACACATTGTACCTCCCGAGCATCGTTTATACACACACTGTACCACCCGAGAATCGTTTATACACACATTGTACAATCCGAGCATCGTTTATACACACACTGTACCTTCCGAGCATCGTTTATACACACACTTACCATCCGAGCATCGTTTATACACACACTGTACCATCCGAGCATCGTTTATACACACATTGTACCTTCCGAGCATCGTTTATACACACACTGTACCATTCGAGCATCGGTTACACACACACTTTCCACTCGAGCTTCGTATATACACACACATACCATCCGAGCATCGTTTATAAACACTCTGTACAATCCGAGCATCGTTTATACACAGACTGTACAATCCGAGCATCGTTTAAACGAACTCTTGCCATCCGAGCATCGTTTATACACACACTGTACAATCCGAGCATCGTTTAACACACTCTTACCATCCGGGCTTCGTTTATACACACTCTTGCCATCCGAGCATCGCTTATGCACACACTGTACCAACCGAGCATCGTTAATACACACACTGTACCATCCGAGCATCGCTTATACACACACTGTACCATCCGAGCATCCTTTATACACACATTGTACCTTCCGTGCATCGTTTACACACACACTGTACCACGCGAGCTTCGTTTATACACACACTTTACAATCCGAGCATCGTTTATACACACACTGTACCACCCGAGCATCGTTTATACACAAACTGTACCACCCGAGCTTCGTTGATACACACATTGTACCTCCCGAGCATCGTTTATACACACACTGTACCACCCGAGCATCGTTTATACACAAACTGTACCACCCGAGCTTCGTTTATACACACACTGTACAATCCGAGCATCGTTTATACACACATTGTACCTTCCGAGCATCGTTTATACACACACTGTACCACCCGAAAATCGTTTATACACACATTGTACAATCCGAGCATCGTTTATACACACACTGTACCTTCCGAGCATCGTTTATACACACACTTACCATCCGAGAATCGTTTATACACACACTGTACCATCCGAGCATCGTTTATACACACATTGTACCTTCCGAGCATCGTTTATACACACACTGTACCATTCGAGCATCGGTTACACACATACTTTCCACTCGAGCTTCGTATATACACACACATACCATCCGAGCATCGTTTATACACACTCTGTACAATCCGAGCATCGTTTATACACACACTTTACAATCCGAGCATCGTTTAACACACTCTTACCATCCGGGCATCGTTTATACACACTCTTCCCATCCGAGCATCGCTTATGCACACACTGTACCAACCGAGCATCGTTAATACACACACTGTACCATCCGAGCATCGCTTATACACACACTGTACCAACCGAGCTTCGTTTGTACACACTCTTACCATCCGAGCATCGTTTATACACACACTGTGCCATCCGGGCTTCGTTTATACACACACTGTACCATCCGAGCATCGTTTATACACATTCTTACCACCCGAGCATCGTTTATACACACACTTACCACACCAGCATCGTTTATACACACACTGTACCAACCGAGCATCCTTTATACACACACTGTACCATCCGAGCATCGTTTGTACACTCACTGTACCATCCGAGCATCGTTTGTACACACACTGTACCACCCGAGCATCGTTTATACACACACTTACCACCCGACCATCGTTTATGCACTCTGGCCATCCGAGCATCGTTTATACACACTCTTGCCATCCGAGTATCGTCTATACACACTGTACCATCCGAGCATCGTTTATACACACACTGTACCATCCGAGCATCGTTTATACACACACTGTACCATCCGAGCATCGTTTATACACACTCTTGCCATCCGAGCATAGTTTATACACACACGTACCACACGAGCATCGTTTATACACACACTTACCACACGAGCATCGTTGATACACACACTGTACCAACCGAGCATCGTTTTCACACACACTGTACCAACCGAGCATCGTTTACACACACACTGTACCAACCGAGCATCGTTTACACACACACTGTACCAACCGAGCATCGTTTATACACACACTTACCACACGAGCATCGTTTATACACACACTGTACCAACCGAGCATCGTTTATACACACACTGTACCATCCGAGCATCGTTTATACACACTCTTACCATCCGAGCATCGTTTATACACACACTTTCCACTCGAGCATCGTTTATACACACATACCATCCGAGCATCGTTTATACACACTCTTACCATCCGAGCATCGTTTATACACACTCTTACCATCCGAGCATCGTTTATACACACACTTTTCACTTGAGCATCGTCTATACACACACATACCATCCGAGCACCGTTTATAAACACACTGTACAATCCGAGCATCGTTTATACACACACTGTACAATACGAGCATCGTTTATACACACTCTGTACCAACGACCATCGTTTATATACACACTGTACGATTCGAGCATCGTTTATACAAATTCTTCCCATCCGAGCATCGTTTATACACACACTTACAATCCGAACATCGCTTATACACACTGTACCATACTAGCATCTTTTATACACACTCTTACCATCCGAGCATCGTTTATAGACACACTTACCACACGAGCATCGTTTATACACACACTTAAAACACGAGCATTCTTTATACACACACTGTACCAACCGAGCATCGTTTATACACACACTGTACCATCCGAGCATCGTTTGTACACTACCTGTACCATCCGAGCATCGTTTGTACACACACTGTACCACCTGAGCATCGTTAATACACACACTGTTCCATCCGAGCATCGTTTATACACACACTGTACCATCCGAGCATCGTTTATGCACTCTTGCCATCCGAGCATCGTTTATAAACACTCTTCCCATCCGAGTACCGTCTATACACACACTGTACCAACCGAGCATCGTTTATACACACACTGTACGAACGGTGCATCGTTAATACACACACTGTTCCATCCGAGCATCGTTTCTACACACACTGTACCATCCGAGCATCGTTTATTCACACACTGTACCATCCGAGCATCGTTTATACACACTCTTACCATCCGAGCATCGTTTATACACACACTTACCACACGAGCATCGTGTATACACACACTGTACCAGCCGAGCATCGTTTATACACACAGTGTACCATCCGAGCATCGTTTATACACACTCTTGCCATCCGAGCATCGTTTATACGCACACTTACCACACGAGCATCGTTTTTACACACACTGTACCATCCGAGCATCGTTTATAAACACACTGTACCATCCGAGCATCGTTTATACACACACTTACCACACGAGCATCGTTTATACATACACTTACCACACGAGCATCGTTTATACACACACTGTACCAACCGAGCATCGTTTACACACACACTGTACCAGCCGAGCATCGTTTACACACACACTGTACCATCCGAGCATCGTTTATAAACACTCTGTACAATCCGAGCATCGTTTATACACACACTGAACCAAACGAGCATCGTTTATACACACACTGTACCATCCGAGCATCGTTTATACACACTCTTACCATCCGAACATCGTTTATACACACTGTTCCAACGGAGCATCGTTTATACAAACACTGTACCATCCGAACATCCTTTATACACTCTCTTACCACACGAGCATCGTTTATACACACACTGTACCAACCGAGCATCGTTTATACACACACTGTACCATCCGAGCATCGTTTACACACGCACTGTACCAGCCGAATATCGTTTATACACACTCTTACCATCCGAGCATCGTGTATACACACACTTACCATCCGAGCATCGTTTATATACACTCTTACCACCCGAGCATCCTTTATACACACTCTTACCATCCGAGCATCGTTTATATACACTCTTACCACCCGAGCATCCTTTATACACACACTTACCATCCGAGCATCGTTTATATACACTCTTACCACCCGAGCATCCTTTATACACACTCTTACCACCCGAGCATCCTTTATACACACTCTTACCATCCGAGCATCGTGTATACACACACTTACCATCCGAGCATCGTTTATATACACTCTTACCACCCGAGCATCCTTTATACACACTCTTACCATCCGAGCATCCTTTATACACACTCTTACCATCCGAGCATCCTTTATACACACTCTTACCATCCGAGCATCGTGTATACACACACTAACCATCCGAGCATCGTTTATACACACTCTTACCATCCGAGCATCGTTTATACACACACTGTACCAATCGAGCATCGTGTATACACACATTCACCCGAGCATCGTTTATACACACTCTTACCACCCGAGCATCCTTTATACACACTCTTACCATCCGAGCATCCTTTATACACACTCTTACCATCCGAGCATCGTGTATACACACTCTAACCATCCGAGCATCGTTTATACACACACTTACCATCCGAGCATCGTTTATACACACACTGTACCAATCGAGCATCGTTTATACAGATACTGTACCACCCTATCATCGTTTATACACACACTGTACCAATCGAGCATCGTTTATACACACTCTTACCACCCGAGCATCCTTTATACACACTCTTACCATTCGAGCATCCTTTATACACACTCTTACCATCCGAGCATCGTGTATACACACACTTGCCATCCGAGCATCGTTTATACACACACTTACCATCCGAGCATCGTTTATACACACACTGTACCAATCGAGCATCGTTTATACACACACTGTACCAATCGAGCATCGTTTATACACACACTGTACCACCCGAGCATCGTTTATACACACACTGTACCAATCGAGCATTGTTTATACACACACTGTACTAATCGGGCATCGTGTATACACACACTTACCATCCGGGCATCGTTTATACACACTCTTACCATCCGAGCATCGTTTACACACACATTGTACCTTCCGAGCATCGTTTATACACACTCTACCATTCAAACATCGTTTACACACACACTGTACCAACCGAGCATCGTTTATACACACACTGTACCAACGAGCATCGTTTATACACACACTGTACCATCCGAGCATCGTTTATACACACATTGTACCTTCCGAGCATCGTTTATACACACTCTACCATTCAAACATCGTTTACACACACACTGTACCAACCGAGCATCGTTTATACACACACTGTACCAACCGAGCATCGTGTATACACACACTTACCACCCGAACATCGTTTAAAAACACACTGTACCAACCGAGCATCATGTACACACACTCTTACCATCCGAGCATCGTTTAATGGTGAATAGATAAACTACAACCTGACGAACGTTTTGTGGATACAAGCATTCAGAGTGAGTCACCCAAACTCCGCTCGTCTGAAGTACAAATTACCATTACACATTAGCATATCATAATGTCGGGTACCTATTCATTTCTGGGTGAACAGATGCATATTTGCCTAAGGTAACACCACATGTCCTACACTCGAATCGGTGTGGGGGCAGGAACGAAACCCCAGAAACTCTCAGGAGTCAAGCTGCCAAACGCGGTCACCCATCCAACTATTCTCCGTGACCGACGTTGCTTAACTTCGCCTGAGTGAGACCTGTGTGTTGTGCACAGGACCAC
Source organism: Haliotis rufescens (assembly GCF_023055435.1). Classification (NCBI taxonomy): domain Eukaryota; kingdom Metazoa; phylum Mollusca; class Gastropoda; order Lepetellida; family Haliotidae; genus Haliotis; species Haliotis rufescens. Next base: position 7,333,057 of record NW_025963957.1, on the reverse strand, counting down.
GTACCGCTCACCACTCCGTTCACCTCATGTATATCTGAGCTTGAAACTCCTCTCAAGTCATGTATATCTGATCTCAAGATCAAGTCGTTTTATTGTACTGAAGGCCTCCGGCCCACATACAAAACAAGAGTACGAAGAGATAATATCAGTGAGTACCACACAGCTATAGAGATGTGCTGCATACAAAAAATCTTTGAGGATAATGTTACAAAGTCATTGTACACAATTATTTTATGAAGGGACGTCATGATACGATTAAATTCTTACGCAGACAAAGTGCATGGTGAACAAATAGTGCTGACCTAACAAATGTTTATCCATCCGCAGACGTACAGAGACTTACATGAATAAATCCGTACAAACAGTAGAAACATAACTTATATGAAATTTATCCTCAAAACAAGTTTGACAGCTTGATACTCCGCTCACCCAACAAACATCGAATTTGGAGGCTCCACTCACATCGTGCTAGAAAGTGCTGGAAAATTCGTTCACCTCATGATTGAAAGTACTGGAAACTCCGCTCACCTCATGTCAAAAAGTGCTGGAAACTCCGCTCACCTCATATTAGTCAATGCTGAAAACTCCTTTCACCTCATGTTAGTCAGTGCTAGAAACTCCGTTTACCTCATGTTAGACTTTGCTGTAAACTCCGTACACCTCATATCAGACAATGCTGAAACCTCACCACATTTTGTATCTTAAGCCCCATGGATCAACGAATGAAGTTATTCCTTAAGTTTGTCTTGTGGGATAGTGGTGTACCGTTCACCTCATGTCAGTCAATGATGGATTCCAAGACGGTGACCGTGGGAGTCTTTATGAAAGTTGTAATTAATTACCTTTTTACACTGCTGCTATCAATTCGCCCTGACAATTCCAAGCACACACGTTCCACAGTCTTCTTAGGCAAATGTGTGTGCCAAGTTATTTCCGAAACACTGTTCAAACCAGGTGTTCTGAAGACATGTTCGTTCATTAAAATTGTGCTCCAAAACGCACCCGGAGCCTATAGATCGCGCTTCACGTGCACTCGTGTTAGTGTTAAATAAAGAATCTGTTCTCCAAAACGCACCCGATGCATAACGATCGCATCGCCTGAACGCACCAACGTATGGCTGTGACTGCACGTGAAATGTGTGGGTTGTGAGCAAATATAAGGCGGTAGCGCGCATCAGTTAGTTACTTGGTCAGAATTCGTTAATTAGATGGTTAGTTAGATGGTTAGAAAGTTGGTCATAGTTCGCTATAGAGCTGGTTAGAGAGTTCGCTAGATGGATAGTTAGATGGTTAGAGAGAGAGAGAGAGAGAGTTGTTAGAAGGTTCGTTAGAGAGCTGATGAGTTAGATGGTGTTAGAGTGTTAGAGTGTTTGACAGTGTTAAGACTCCATTAGGAGTAACTGTTACAATTAGCATTTAGTTTCTTTCATTTGAGGTTGATTCATCTTTCCTTCACATAATAACAGGTAATCACGTTCAGTTCCTTATAGATCTTCATAGTTTTATAATAGGTTATCACGTTTAGTTCCTGGATTCATTCAAAAAAGGTAAGTCATACAAAGTTTAGATTAGTTTTCATTTTAAGTTAAACCACGCTCAAATATTCAGTTCCACTGCGCAACACCAGGGTTTAATCTAGCCACCCAATCACTCAGTGTACCAGCATCAACCTTACTCAACACTTACCATGTGCCCAAATCATGGAAACAGGGCACCTTGATGAAAATCCCGAGCAGCTTCTTCTCTATGAGAACATCTAGTGTGACCTGGTCAGCCAGATTGTGTTTGATTTCTACCTCAAGGGACACAGTCATATCTCCGGGAAGCTTGATGGGGCTGGGCGTGATGTCAAACTGCTTCACGGAAACCCAGGAGTCGCCAAAACCTGACATGGATATACAAATTGAATAGTTATCTCTTATCCAGAATCAAGACAGAAACACAAACCTTCATTGACACACTAACCAAATCGCCCCAAAATGAAATGTTTCTATATATTCATCAAAAGTGAATAATTGACCACTCTCTGTTATAAAGTGGATAATGGAAGTTAATTCTAATATTAGCAAAGGCAATCTCCTGACTGGAACTCTGAGGACGTCTTCGTCCCACAACGAATAAATGTCAACTTCCACATGTTACCCCGTTCAACGTAGTGGTCCGTCACATCAGCATGACACGCACGAGATTTACCAAAAAAAAGAACATGCGCAACGGGTGTGTTTGGGCGAGCACTTCCATATTAATCGAGTGTAATTGGACGAGCTATACCAACCCAACCAAGAACAACTGTTTCCGTCTGTTCATTAGTCGTTGAAAGTAATTTGTACTGGGAACATGCAGCTGGTCCAGATAGACTCAGACATGTCCACATAACATATCGAGGCATGTCTTTCGGCATATAGAGTCAGATAAACTCAGATAGACTCAGACATGTCCACACACATCGAGGCATGCCTTACGGCATATGGACTCAAATAGACTCAGATATGTTCACATAAACATATCGAGGCATGCCTTTCGGCATATAGAGTCAGATAAACTCATATGGACTCAGATATGTCCACATAACATCAGTTGTTCATGATTTGTAACAGTAAAACACAATCATTTAAGGGGCTTTATACATATGTCCGTTGATGAGTTTCTTTATCATTGTTGGGAACCATCCCAATGACAATATGTTGTGTTTTTCAAAACATATGATCAGCGTCAACAATATTTCCGAGTGTGAGAGTGAAGACAGTTTAACGTTTTGAATACTATTTTAGTTATATTATGGTGTGTCAGCTTGATGTGGAAGTGAAGCCTCTGCGGTCTTTAGGTTTTAGACGTGGGAGGGAGGTCTGAAGGTGTGCAGGTTTTAGACGAGGGAGGGAGGGCCGAAGGTCTTCAGGTTTTAGATGTTGGAGGGAGGTCAGAAGGTCTGCAGGTTTTAGATGTGGGAGGGAGGCCCAAAGGTCTGCAGGTTTTAGATGTGGGAGGGAGGCCCGAAAATCTGCAGGTTTTAGACGTGCGCGGGAGGCCCGAAGGTCTGCAGTTTTTGGACGTCACCATTCTGGTGAACTTAAGGCATGGATATGAAGCTGACAACCCTAGAATCGTATTTATAAGTTACGCACGCAGTTTACATGCCACAGTTGCGATAACTTTAGCGCTACGATAATTTTGTGGAACGGACGCCTGAATTCTAAAGGTGGACCGTTGTATAGTATTAAATTCAACCGTTTCAACTTTTGACGTGTTTGAAGTATGATTCAATTGGATAATGCCATGGATCATATAGGTGTCAGCCTATTCACACTCAACAGTATAATTCTAAAAACGTTATAAATGGCAAGTAATAAATAAAATACTAAACTCGTTCCCGTGTACAACGAATGTTATGATACTCGTGAATAGTTGGGATATCTGATTCGCTTTCGCTCGTCAGATACCAGAACTATTCACTCGTTTTCATAAAAATGGTATTACACGGGAGCTCGTTTAGTATTTTATATTTATCACTGGTTGGGAACCATCCTAATGATGATACATCATGTATTTGTGAGTGAGTGCCAACAAAGTCACGTCAAACGTTTTATACATCTGTTGGTTGATGCGATCTTTATCAATGGTTGGGAACTATCCCAATGATGTCTTTTCAAAACGTATGATCAGAGTCTACAATATGCGAGTGAGTGAGTGAAGTGAGTTTAGTGCCCCTTTGAACACTATTTCATTTATATGACGGCGTGTCATCTTGATGTGGAGGAAAGCCCGAAGGACTACATGTTTTAAAGTTTGGACTTTAGAGAACACATCGCATGGGTGTGGTGCAGACAAACCTAGAATCGTATTCGTGGCGAATCTTGGACTCAAACCTCCGACTATGTAGGATGTGTTCTCATCGCTGTAGTGCTGATATTGCTGACGTTAAAATATTAATTCACTCAATCAATTTACATACCACAGTCCCTCCACTCTAGACTGCCTGTGTCTGTGAATCCTGGGCGGGCCCCCAGGGCAGGAACGATGAGAGCTACGACCAACAGCAACATGATAAACCTTAGCTGACCGAGTAGAGCCAGACACTGTCTGGCAACCTGTATATACACTCCGATAGCGAGGTCGAGTCCACGTGACCATAGGGGCGATATCATGGGGTCGTCGGACCAGGTTGCCCGAGTTGACACGTTCTGAATACATCACTGACGTCTAAATCACATCCAGTTCACAGATGCCCAGGTTATCAAATATTAAATAGTATCTGCTTTGGGAAGCATTTAATTGCAATACCTTTGTTGTAAACCTGAGACGTCAATCCGTCACTCTGGGACTCAACATATGGTAGATTCCATACCCTGTTGCCTGATATACTTTTTTAAAAATTCCTGTACATGACTGACTATCATTGGAAAAAATAAAGCAACACAAACAAAGATGTACATTGAAACAAAACAATATATTGATGTCAATGAAACACGAATTCATTATGGTAGTGTCAACATATGTCCTCTGTAAACGTCACAGAGGCCTGTCGAACGTAGCTTGACCAACTTCACTGGTTGGCTTGGAAGTAAACGGCGTTGCATTTTATCCCACACTGATGTAAAGTGATGTGACATCCATGGATCTGAAGGAACGGGTGGATGGGGGTGGGAGGTGTGGGGGGGGATCTTGAGGGTTAACGGTTAAGTTAATCACGGTACTGTGCACCTGTCACATTTCTATCAAACACCACCTGAGAGGTCCTGTGATGTACAGTGATGGTTCCCCGCATTACGGGATGCAGAACGTTGAACGTCTGGTTAACGCTCCATCCTACGTCGATGAACAGGCTGACAGCCATCATTGCTTCGATGCTGTCAAGATGAAACCTGCACTCATCTGCGAAGTGGACTAAAAGCCGATCCTTGTAATCTGAACGTCAAATTGACCTTGCCAGGCGTGAAGTTCAGTGACGTGGCAGCAACGTGACGTACAACTTGAAGTCGTTGTCGGATGTTATGCTCCCGTTACCGATTCCTTACAGTCAAGCCTTACAGCGCCAATCAGACATAATCCAGGGATGCTGCTGACAGCCAAAGTTGCAATCTGAAACCGATTTCAAAGTAGGCACAATTTATGGATAACAACCTCTTTATTCACCTAAAGGCGACGGAATTAACACGGTCCAGAATATATACAGTAGTTGGAGGATTAACAGTAAGAACAATTGCAAACATGAGAGAGATTAACATGAATAGGTTAAGTAATGACAACAGAAGGATAATACTGTAACATGATGAACAGGGAACACACGATGAGCCTTCAAGGAAGCTAAACGATGAGGTCTAAAGGCAAGTCTTACAGTTGACAGACTTCATATAAATGATCGCAGATGCTACCCTGGTGATGACCCGTTCGAGCAAACCAAACCAGACCATCACACACAGCGACCTTCGTATGCCACAATCCTCGATAGACAGCCTGAGAAAATTCGTAGGATGCACGTGGACGAAAATGCCAGTACTCTGTAGGCAAACAGACTTTACTTGTACACCAGTCAGATATATTTTACGCCTATTTCCTAAGGTTCATGGGTCGTATGTTGAAAACATAAAATTGTTTTTGTAAATGTTTTTTCGGATTTGTTTATAAGTTTATTTGTAAGATACAACTCCGAAACGTCTTAGGCGCAGAAAATGTTTGGTATTTACATTGAATTGATGCACGTTCAGTCTCTGGAACCTGATGATGAACCTACGCCTCATTACCCGTTACCAAACATATATAAACTTTGTTTCGTCTGAGTTATTACATGGTGGAGACCTTGCAGACTCTTCAGACTGTTGCAGTACTGTCACATTGAATACTGTTTGGGGGTTATATTCTTTGTATATACCACTCACCACTTACGCACTTTTTGACCGGATTTAATTCGGATCTATCATTTTGTAATATAAACATTGTTTCTTGGCTTCTCTTATTTTCCTGAGAGGCTGTAGACCAGTTTCTTTGCATAATTTACTATGGCTTGCACCACGTGTTGCCCCACATATTGTTCTCAAGGCATCAAGATGAAGCGCCTCTAAAAGTAGTTCAAGAGATATGCAATTATCCAATTTATTGAAGTGGTAAGTGAGTACAAGCAAAATAATAGATAAATACATTGTTTCCAGCGTTTTCCCGAACTCAAGCGGTACTCTTCTTCAAGTAATTAATCATAGGACTAGCTTTCTTATCATTTTTACTGATATGTTCTTGCCGCATTCAGTTCATGATTTTTCAGTATCTACACAAACTCTTCCAAATGTTGACTGCAATCTGTTTAGTTTACACATAGATAGGCATTATGTCACTGAAACACACTTGATAATTTTCAACACATAAATACTGCATTTATATCTGACCCCTCTGATGTACACCTCTCAAGTACCAGCTTGCCTCTTTCAGCTATCATGGATGGTGTTGATGACGAATTAAGTGCACACATACGCACTGGTAAGAAAATAAATCTTGAGTTGTGAGTATTCTCGGCTGCTCCAAGTGAGAGCGTGTTACTACATCTTGTCCATCTTAAGTAAAAGCCAAATCCTAAAGAAATAAAAACGGATAACAGACTGGACATCAACTTGTATGATTTATGTTGGTATTTACATTCAAAGACATCCTTCAGCTGTCCATGGGCTATTCAAATACACTAAACTACGGTTATATCGAGCTCGAAGGGACCAGTAATTTGATTTCTCTATAACTGTTTTTCGTTATAAGCATATATACAGCATATATAAGCAAATGGCTGGAACTAAAAAAAAACAGTTCGTTATTTCCGTCTGTTCGCTATGAACGTGTCCGTTATAAACGTAGTTTACTGTATATGAATACCATTTATCAAGTTCCTGTCCGTCAGAGTGTAAGATGAACAATTCAGATTATGTCACCACACAATCCAGCAAACCTATGAGGGCAAAACTAAGTTTGTGAGTGAGTTGGCTTTAATGCCGCTTTTAACAGTATTCCAGCTTACTGTGGCGTGTCAGCTTGATGTGGGTGGAAAGCCCGAAGTGATGCAGGTTTCAGACGTTTACCACTTCGGTGAAACCCACGAGCACGGGTATGGTGCTGACAAACCTAGAAACATAATCAGTGCAAACCGGGATTCGAACCCACAATCATAGGTTTCTGGCGTGCCCAAAGGACGCAACTCTGCACAGCGAATCGCGGCGCCTTAGCAACTGGGCCACGCGTGCAGGGCAAGAGGAATGTTGTAGATGTCGTATGTCGTATCACGGTCAGTTCCCACGTCTTGTCCTCACATGCAATCAGTTCAACCAAAGCCAGTGATATCGACAAAGGTGCACATTTTGCGACATCTGCTCCAACTGTGAAAACAAACATCAAGCACAGCGATGCTCTCCACTCGGTTCAGCATCCAACCAGTTCCATCTGGGACAGACACTGATGAAAGTTCAAGTATTTAGCTGCAAGGCCTAATGGTTCTGACTTTTTCTTTTGACGTATAAACAAGATATCCGTATTCTGCAATGGTATCACAATCTAACAAGTTTTTAAGGTATGAGCCCTATAAGTCGCACTTGTATCGGACTGGTGCTGCAACTACAGCTGCGGATATGTGTTCCTGTTGACACAATACAGCAGGGGGAGAGACAGTGGTCGAACGTTTACTCTTCTTACCAGCAATAGGCCCCAAATAACCTGTGCACAGTGTATCATGGCTATGTCACAAGCTACATGACATGTATAGCGAATTGCAGGCACGAGGTTACACACCTGTCTGTTTCTATGTTCCCTTTGTTGAACAGTTTATTTATATGAATAGATAGTAGGTTATATTGGGCACACAGACAAGCACTGCTTAAACTAAGAATCCATCTAGATCTAACAAAATTGGGACTGTGAATCCACTGATTTGGTAAGGGGGGCATGAGATGGATGAACCTTTATGGAATTATATCATGATTCAGCTACAAGGAATACCTTCTCCAAGTATCCTAATATATGCACCTTGGTTCTTAACTGATCACATTAAATCAACTCAGGATAATGCATCCGAAATAACGTTGTCTTTGCCTTTGATATGCTTGTTGTCTAAATCACATTCTTGCAAAGACAGGCTCCAGCGCATAAGGCGTTAGTTTTTGTTCTCCATTTGATGAGTGAGTGAGTGAGTATGGTTTTGCGCCGCTTTTAGCAATATTCCAGCAATATCATGGCGGGGGACACCTGAAATGAGCTCCACACATTGTACCCATGTCGGGAATCGAACCCGGGTCTTCGGCGTGACGAGCGAACGCTTAAACCACTAGGCTACCCGACCGCCCCTTCATTTTATGAAGGAAAGCCAGTGGATTGTGATCAGTGTTCAGTTGAATAACTTTCAAGCTTGATTGGATTCATCCGGTAGGGATGTTGTTTCACAGGCACAGCGCCATCTACATCTACATCATGACACACTAAATCTGTATGGTCAGGCACATCCGTGAACAAGTGAGCAAACAATTAATTCTGACACTTCAGCCTTTTGCTCAGAATTTGACTTAAGTATCCAGAGTTAGCCGAAACTCCAGAATTGTTTAGCCTAGGGCTAGCATAGTCAGCAATGTCATCAAACTTGGCAAAGTCACAATTCACATCAGTATCACAATCTGATGCAATATGCAAAGGAGAAACAGTGGCAACACACTGAGTAGGTGCAGGAGTTTTCCCTCCGTAACAAAACTAACTGCTCAGAACTAGGTACTGATTCCTCAACAGCAAAACTGTCAGAATTTTGAGTACTCTCCCTCGAAAATTTACACAGGTCATCAAAATTATCCATAAAAGTGCCAACCAAATCACAACTGGAATCATTATCGGAGGAACATTGAGAAAAGCTTTCAAAAAGTTTTATGGTAGACATGTGGAGGACATTTCCCTATTGGACCTATGTCCGATGCTATTCCCGATATTGACTTGTATCACGTGTTCCCGTGTTGTCTCAGGTGAACAATTCTCTTGACTTTGCATATATTTGTGACGGATGCTACCGGTGGGGCAGGATACTCTCACCGTTTCGCGAACACTGTTTGATAGTGATTCATAAATACATTTTCATGATATAGTCGGAATTGTAGAATCGACTCTGCTTTATGCAGAGCTATCTATTGAATATGGAAAGGGTTTTGTCACTTTATTTACTTAGCCATAGCACGAGTAACACCACACAAAGGAAAAATACCCTGAATTTATTTTTCAGTACTTTCCGAAACGTTAGGCTCAAGACAAACAATCAGCCAAATATCTCCTCCCTGCCAAATCATTCCCAATAAGCAAGTCTACACCTTTTAACAGGTAGAGTTTCTACAACCCCCACCTTGACCGACACAGATACAATCACTGTTAAACAATAAAATACACTGCCATGTAACACTTGGTAAACCAGCGGAATGGTTAGCTGAATCACAGAGTCAACAGCATTCTTTATTTGGGATCAGTTTTATCATAGGTAAAGTAAACATTTGGTCAGAGGTTCTACCCAGGCTGTACTGTCATGGTGTTATCAGTCCCAAAGCAATGAAAGTCACTTTGGAGACTTAGAATAAAACGCCTTTCTTTCTTTTTTAAAGTAAATATAAAGGAATAATTGTAATTAGTCAAGGACTTTTCTACATGGACAGACAGAAACACATATTTTGTTATTGACTTTACTTTCCATGATCAAATACACACGTATAGATATCTAACTGTACTCATTTCTGGATCTGATATTTACACATCAATAGTCAGATAGGTCTCCACCCAGCCACGAAGTTGTTTAGTTTGCTTGTCGTTCATGGTGATTTTTACATGGAACTCGCTCTGGAATAAACGTGAGGATAGAAAAATGTTACTATTTGATTATATGAAACCTTTGTTAAATCATGGAACTGAGATGTCAAATGGAAGAAAAGAAATACCACCAAAAGGTTATTCGCTTTCTTTAACTTTTTTCACTGTTTGGTCCTTGAAGAACACCCTTACAGACAGATTTTGTCAATAACTATGCCAAAAAGATCATGCCAAGATCGTTTTTCACCTGTACAACTGATTCCTAAGTAGATAACTTTGGATAACTATCCCCCCTCACCCCCTCATTTGATGACGTCACAAGTGCACCTAGTAACCCCACGTGACTGATGACGTCACATAACCTTGACCTTGGGGGTGGGGGGGAGGGGTGTTGTCAACGTCATTGCCTCATTAATATGCAGAATAACTCATTAATATGCAAATGTATGCATGACGTCACAGGTCAATTAGGTTAATAAGGGGTCAACTGACCAGATGCAATCATGCAATTAATGACTTGACCATTCGTTAACCGTAGAACACGGGATAGTTATGAATGTCCCTATATGAACATGTTACTATGACCAGGGGTTGGGTTGGGTCTTGACTCATGCGGAATGGAATGTCATTGTGAGACCATTTTGGCGCGAGAACATGTGGTGAACATTTGAACCTTTTGCTTTGAAGACATTTCTCTGTGCACATTCGGTGGCGGGCTATGTGTGGTAGGATTAAAAAAAAATGTCCAGGAACAGGTTCATGTAGAAAGATCTCCCGATATTGATATTCAATTACGTTAATAAAGAGTCAACTGACCGGATGCAATCATGCAATTAATTACTTGACCATTCGTTAAACGTAGAACAACACGTGTCTAAAAACAAGATGGCGGACGTTGCCATGAACGCTCACGGGCGTCACGTGTCCTCGGTTTGAATCTCGCGCCTGACCTACAAGTCAGTTCTATGAGGCCCCATTCCACACCTCAGACTAAGTTGATCCATAAGTGCAATAACTAATTCATTGTCAAATATAATCATGACGTCACGGGTCAGAAAGAGTAATGAGAGGTATGTTGTTCCAATGCAAGAAGGAAATGTGTTAATGAGTCCTTCATTAAGTGAGAACAAAGTGTAGTAATAAGTGTCCCTATATGGAAGTGGCTACTATGAGGTTCAAATGTGATTCACGGGGAAAGGAATGTCATTGTTAGACGTATTCCATTGACGCGTGTATTTCGCGTAGTAATGACTGTCACATGTGGCAAAGAGGGGTGTGAGTTGAATTTCCATAGAAACCACATGTCCAGTTAACTCTTCTAGTGTTACCTATTATACGTTCCTTGTAACATTCAGTTGCCATGACAACTAAATAAAAAAATAAGGGTTAACAGTCTTGACTCAAAGAGGTCAGCTCAGATAAATATAGAGTCGGTATCGCGAAACCCGTGTGTTGAAGACTGTAATGTATGCCAATCTGGTATAAGACGTTTTAATACTGTACACTTCTATTCTTTTTTTTCTAAAAGATGTTTGAGTTCAAAATGTCGGTTCAGTTTCCTTTTTCAATGGAAAAAATACTCGTTTAATCCATACCAAGAATCATTTTTCATGAAAACAAAATAGAGTGCAATAACGTAGCTTAGTAGATAACTTTGAAGAGATAAGATAACTCATTAATATGTAAATGTGTAAGTGATGTATCAGGTTAATTAGATGAATACAGGGTCAACTGACCAAATGCAATCAGGCAACTAATTACTTGAGCATTCATTAACAAAGAACAATGGATAGTAATGAATAACCTTATATGGACACTTGACATCGTGCGCGAAATGGAATGTTATTGCGACTGCATTTTGCCGCCTTTTCGCACATTTTCTCCATCCGCATTCAGGGGCTGCGTATGCTGAGATCATCAGCCCAGGAATAAGTGTATGATCTATGTCAATATGTGTTATAAAACTCAACGGTAGTGTTGAGTGACTGACATTTTCACTCTAACCTTGCTGACAGACAAGACGTCCGTTTTCAACATGAAGAGAGTTTCAGAGGATATATTTGGACCTACAGTCATTTTCACAAAGCATAGCAAGACCAAGTCGAGAAAAACATGTCGGAGAAAATCAATGGCATCAAAGGGGTCGCCGAAGAGACTGGTTGCATCTAAGAAGAAAAAGATGACAACCAAGAAGGGGAAAATGACTATACTGAAAATACAACCTGTGTCGAAAGTAAAGGCTGTTGTGCAACGAATCCGACCTGCCTTGAAGCGAAATAAAAGAATGCTTCAGACCCTCTCATCGCGCACTTATTGTATTTGATCACTATGGAGGTTACCACCTGTCCAGACTGTGGCAAGAGTTTTTAGGCGAAAAGATAATCAACAGAGACATCAGAAGCAGATGCACGGGTCAACTCAAGACTCGCCTCCTCTTCTTACTCCTCTGGATAAACATCTTACTCCTCCTACTCCTCCTCTTCCCGATAAACACCCTCCTCCTCCTCCTCTTGATATACACTCTCCTCCTCCTCCTCTGGATAAACACCCTCCTCCTCCTCCTCCTCCTCCTCCTCATCCGGGTAAACAACCTCCTCCTCCTCTGGATAAACACCCTCCTCCTCCTCCTCCTCTGGATAAACACCCTCCTCCTCCTCCTCCTCTGGATAAACACCCTCCTCCTTCTCCTCCTTCTCCTCCTCCTCTGGATAAACACCCTCCTCCTCCTCCTCTGGATAAACACCCCCCTCCTCCTCCTCCTCCTCCTCCTCTGGATAAACACCCTCCTCCTCCTCCTCTGGATAAACACCCTCCTCCTCCTCCTCCTCCTCCTGTGGATAAACACCCTCCTCCTCCTCCTCCTCCTCCTCCTGTGGATAAACACCCTCCTCCTCCTTCTCCTCCTCCTCTGGATGAACATCCTCCTCCTCCTCCTCCTCTGGATAAACACCCTCCTCCTCCTTATCCCCCTCCTCTGGATAAACACCCTCCTCCTCCTCCTCTGGATAAACACCCTCCTCCTCCTCCTCCTCTGGATAAACACCTTCCTCCTCCTCCTCCTCCTCCTGTGGATAAACACCCTCCTCCTCCTCCCCTCTGGATAAACACCCTCCTCCTCCTCCTCCTCCTGTGGATAAACACCCTGCTTCTCCTCCCCTCTGGATAAACACCCTCCTCCTCCTCCTCCTCCTCCTCCTCCTCTGGATAAACACCCTCCTCCTCCTCCTTCTCTGGATAAACACCCTCCTCCTCCTCCTCTGGATAAACACCCTCCTCTTCCTCCTCCTCCTGCTCTGGATAAACACCCTCCCCCTCCTCCTCTGCATAAACTCCCTACTCCTCCTCCTCTGGATAAACACCCTCCTCCTCTGGATAAACACCCTCCACCACAACCAACACCTCCTCCTCCTCCTACTCCTCAGGAAACCTGTGTCGAAAATAAAAGCTGCTGTGAAATGAACCCAAGCTGTCTTGAAGCATTGCATGGGTGAAGGGTATTAAAGAATGGTTCAGACCCTCTTATCGCGCACTTGTATTTGATCACTATGGAGGTTACCAACTGTCCAGACTGCGGCAAGAGTTTTACGCGAAAAGATAATCTACAGAGACATCAGAAGCAGGTGCATAGATCAACTCAAGACTCGCCTTCTCTTCTTCCTCCTCTGGATAAACACCTTACTCCTCCTACTCTTCCTCCTCCCGATAAACACCCTCCTCCTCCTCATCAGGAAATATCTCCACGTTTGCTTTCATCTCGGGAACACCAGCGACACGGACGATTCAAGTTCCTTATACCCTCCAATAGCACCGTTGTTGGACCCAGTGGATGCGGAAAGTCGGTGTTTGTCTTCAACCTATTACGTCGTGGATTCGTTCAACCCATGCCCGACTGTATTGTCTGGTGTTATACTGTGTGGCAACCGCTTTACGATAGCATTCTTCAAACTTTACCTCAAGTACGGTTTGTGAAAGGAATACCTTACAATCTCGAAGATGAAAACTTCTTCGATGCCCGTAATCAGAACATGATGGTGTTGGATGACTTTTTGTCTGAAGCAAAGAATGACAATCGGATTTCCCGTCTATTTACCCAAACCTCCCACCACAAAAATGTCATTATCTTTTTGCTGTTGCATCTTCCCGAGAGGTAAGGAATCTAGGGACATTGCTCTAAATTCTCATTATGTCACACTTTTCAATTCGCCAGTGGACAGACAGCAGGTGAAGTTATTCGCCAGAAGAATATTTCCTGAAGACATTGGTAAATTTATGACTCTTTATGAAAGGGCTGTTGAAACCCCTTATGGACACCTTACAGTGGATCTCAAACCCGGTACAAGTGAGAAGAATAGATTACATGTCAACGTCTTGACAACCAACGACAATCAACCTGATCACAGTGCTTCACAACAACAACAACAACAACGGGTAAAAGATGCCTCTCTAGCATTAGACATGCAGACAGCTCCTGACATTCGTGCTGATCACACTTCAATTTCCAAAGAAAGGTCTCTAAGCTCTGACGACGACGACGTTGAAACAGCATCCATCTCAACTGTCGACACAGGACCTTTTACCATGGCCACTGCGTGTACTGACTGCGACGTATTGATAGACAATATGCACGATCTACAGCGACATATTAGATCATGGTGTCCAGCAAACAACAACTTGAAATGCAAAAGAAAATGTCTCAGATACGAGAGTGACGACAACGGCGACGACGATGAGGAACGACTTCCTGAACAGAAAGGTGGAGGTCTCGCTGTCAAACGTCGTCGCTGGAAGTCGCCAAACGCCGACGTGGATGCGGATGAGTGGCAAAATGTTGGTTTACAACGCATCTGGATTCGTGTGTACAACATCAAGCATGACGCAATGAAACTCAAGAGGAAAAAGTACAGACAACAGGGTCGAACAGAAGAATGGATTGACAGAAAAATGAAACAGATGTGGGAAAGCGAATTGACCGACAGTCTCAAAAGTGTCATAGAGTTCTCCCAATATTTTAGACAGGCGCCTCTATTTCAACCCATCCTAGACAACCTGAGCGATATGGATCCTGGCACTGATCAATCTATTATCAAAAACAAGATCGCTCGTTTCACGAAAACTGTGATGAAAGACATTCTGACTCGTGTAGACATACCTGAAGCAGATAGTGACACTGAATCTATCTCAGCCGCTGATGATGGCGATGACGAGCAGAGCGAGCAAGAATAAAAACCTTGCTCTCGTGTTACAACCCTTCAGTTGAGATTTTGTGTTACCCAAAGCAATGACACGGAAGAATCGGTCACCGAGTCGAGGTAAAGGAAGAAGATTTGGACTTATCCATGTACTGAAAACAGGACCTGTCATTAAGTCAAAACAGATTTCCCTAAATGACAGCTCCCTGACGTCAAAGAAACGCCTGGTCGTATACATCAGGAGACCGGTCAAGTTGGGACCTCCGGGACGCAAACATCTATAAATGTCACAAAGATGGTCGTCTCCATCAGATGCATCTGAGTGGTGTATTTCATGTCGAGATTAAACACTTAAAACTTTTCTAAAATCATTGAACCGTCAAGGTTTTTAAGCATTTTGTAAATCGTTGAAATCACTCGAATTCTACACTTGTAAAGACAACACCCTGTGTTGTTAATAAAAGCCTCTTTACAGTTTATATTTTGTTGTTGTTTTAATTCATGTCATACATATGGTCAATATGCCTCTGGAAAGCAATTATCTCTACAAGCCGATCACACGACAGTTTGCTTGTGGTTTTTTTGGTTATTTTTTTTTTAGTATCATACAGTTACTAACACGAACTTGTCTATAGTAAAACCACACTGTTAACACTTCAATTCAACGAGAACTGTGAACCTACAGTGAGTGAGTGAGTATGGTTTTAAGCCGCTTTTAGCAATATTCCATCAATATCATGGCAGGGGGACACCAGAAATGGGCTTCACACATTGTACCCATGTCGGGAATCGAACCCGGGTCTTCGGCGTGACGAGCGACGCTTTAACCAATCAGCTATCCGACCGCCCCTCCGTACAGATTCACATCATAGATCTATCCAACTTCATTCGAGGTGCTCTGACGTCAGCACTTACAAAAAAGGAGCTCTTTTCAACAAATTGTCACAGGATAGGTTTTCAATAGCCTATTTAGGCTGAAATTCGATTGTTAAAACGAACCAATGCTCGGCACTCAAGGGGTTAAACTTTTGGAACTATATTTAAATGAGAATCTTGCGTGCCCGGAGACTTTAGAAAATTGGAATCTTTGTATAACGATTTAGTGTTAAATATTATTGTTTAATCACGTTTGTATACACGCAACGAATAAATATTATTGATGTAAGTGTATTGTCATTTTGTTTGTTTTTTAACATATACCCAACCTGATACAAAACAGTCAATTAACCTTGTGATATTCGCTGCAAGAGGTTTTGAGTTAAAGGTAATGAACGCTGTGATGTGACATGGTGAAATAATAGAAAAAAATATACAATAATTGGTATCAATAAACTTAAGAAATTTTGATTTGGTAAAAACAATGTATAACACTTAGCATGGATTTTTTAAATTTTCCGACTCGCAGACGAACTCGCATTAGTCTTTTTGTTCAAAATCGAAATGGATATATTTATTAAATCCAAAAAAGTATAAACGGATGTACAAGTGCTATTCGATAACTAAACTTCGGAAAGATGCATATGAAAATCATGCACATGTTGCTGAGATGATCTCCTGACTTCTACATACTCTTTGGAAGATATGAGACATAAACACAATTAACGAAAATTATTCTTATAACTGCAAATTAACACGAATATACACTCATACTGTAAGTAGGTCAAGGGTCAGATGCATTCCGCCAGTGTTTGAAGTAAAATGCTCGAATTTCAACTCGTGAAATAGTCGTTCGTTGGTTTCTCCTGTAATTACAAATACTCTGAATCAGGCATAATAGACACATACTTTGGAAGACATCCTCTCTCCGACTTTAATTTCTCGTGCAAAACACTGTATTCTCCCACCGAATATCATGTTTCCCACTTGATTTTGTTATAACACACAGAGGTGAAGTTTCCAGCTAACACCCCATGCTCTCAATTAATTTCCAATAATTATCAAATTGACTTCCAAGTTATCAGCCATCATCCCACAGTCCACAATTTAAATCAATTTAAAATATCAAATGCAAAAGCTCGTCGTACTTTTAAGCAAAACAAACGGCAGTCTTGGCAGAATTATGTTTCAAAAATTAATTCACGAACCCCTATGTCTAAGGTTTGGAATATGGTGAATAAAATTAAAGGAAAAGGCTCCAAAGCAACTGTTAAACATCTTAAGGAGGGTACTAACTTACTTACAAATAAATCTGATATAGCAAACAAATTAGGTGAAACTTTAGCTGAACATTCCTCCTCATTAAATTATACTCCAACATTTCAGAAAATTAAAGAACGTCAGGAAAAAACTAACATCAATTTTAATTCTAATAACGGGGAGGATTACAATGAAATCTTTTCCCTTCATGAAATGCATACTGCTTTGGACCAGGCTCATGATACGGCTACAGGGCCTGATAATGTTCATTATCAACTTCTCAAACATTTGCCTGATTCGTGTTTAGAAACACTATTAAATATATTTGACTATATCTGGACAACGGGTAACTTCCCTTCATCTTGGCGGAATGCTGTCGTCATTCCAATACCTAAACCTGGCCGGGATCATACGGATCCTTCTAACTATAGGCCAATATCTCTTACGAGCTGTGTTTGTAAGACCATGGAAAGAATGGTCAATAACAGATTAATATGGTACTTAGAAACAAATAATCTTATTACAAATATTCAATGTGGTTTTAGAAAAAATAGGAGTACCATTGACCATTTGGTTCGATTGGAGACATTTGTAAAAAATGCTATCATCAATAAACAACACACTGTATCAATATTTTTCGATTTAGAAAAAGCCTATGATACAACCTGGAAACACGGCATTTTAAAAGACCTTCATGACATGGGATTGAGAGGCCGTTTGCCTAATTTCATATCACAGTTTTTAACAGATAGAAGTTTCCAGGTACGTGTAGGATCCACCTTGTCTGATGTTTATGATCAAGATCAGGGTGTCCCACAGGGTAGCATTTTATCCGTAACTTTATTTAGTATAAAGATAAATAGTTTATCTAAGGTTTTAACTGACTCTGTTGATGGGTCATTGTTTGTTGATGATTTTAATGTATCCTGTCGAGGAAAAAACATGCACACGATAGAGAGACAGTTGCAGCTTTGTCTTAATAAAATCAATGCTTGGTCTGAACGTAATGGCTTTAAATTTTCTAAATTAAAAACAAATTGCATTCATTTCTGTCGGAAATATAAACCCCATACTGATCCAGTCTTACATCTAGCAGGCACTCCAATTAAAGTTGTAAAGGAAGCAAAATTCTTAGGTATAATTTTTGATCACCATCTTACTTTTCTACCACACATTAAATATCTTAAAGCAAAGTGCCTAAAGGCGCTAGATCTATTAAAAGTTATCTCAAATTCCCAGTGGGGAGGGGACCAGTCAACCCTTCTTCACTTATATCGTTCACTCATCCGTTCTAAACTGGATTATGGCTCCATCATCTATGGTGGAGCCTGCAAAAGCAATCTAAAACTATTAGATGCTATTCATCATCAAGGTCTAAGACTCTGTCTTGGATCTTTCCGTACTTCTCCAATTAACAGCTTATATATTGAGGCCGATGAGCCATCACTTAAACACCGCCGCATTAAACTATCTTTACAGTATATTACAAAGTTATATTCTAATGAATCCAACCCTGCCTACAACTGTGTTTTTAATCCCCTTTATGAGGATCTGTACCATAAGAAATCATCTCTTATTCCCCCTCTGGGAATAAGAATTAAACCTTTCCTTTCTGCTGCTGATATTGATCTCAAAACTATATCTCCTTTCAGACTCCTGTCTTCTCCTCCTTGGCAATTGGTGCAGCCACATGTGGACCTGTCACTGTCCAAACTAAAGAAAGCAGACACAAATCAACTTCAGTACCAACAAGAATATAATCAATTACGAGCTTCTTACAATACTTACAAATCAATCTTTACGGATGGATCCAAGGATGGTGGCGCTGTCGCCAGCGCCACCATCGTTGGAACCAAAACTATATCAACCAGATTGCCAGGTAATTCTTCAATATTTACAGCAGAATCAAAAGCTATTTTAACAGCTCTTGAATATATTCAAGGATCTAAACATATGCAATTCATTATTTTTTCAGACTCTCTGTCCTGTCTTCAGGCTATTAAAAATAATTCGTGTAAGCATCCCGTTTTACTTGACATCATTGAATTACAAAATGAGCTTGCTACTGGCCAATACGAAATCGTCTTCTGTTGGTTGCCAAGCCATGTTGGTATCATTGGTAACACAATGGCCGATGCTGCTGCAAAAGCAGCACTCAACAAATCTGTGACACCACTTCTGATCCCATACACTGATTTTAAACCCATGATTCGATCTTACATCCGAGATCTTATGCAACAGAAGTGGGACGCCCAAGTAGGTATCAATAAATTACATGAAATTAAACCAAATATCGGTTACACCTACTTGGGCTGTCAGTCCAGATTTGAAGAGGTCATTATGCGACGATGTCGTATTGGCCACAGCAGATACACAAATGAATATTTATTAAAAGGTGAGGATCCTCCGTTTTGTATCCCTTGTGATGAAAGAATCACGGTCAAGCATGTCCTGCTTGACTGCATTGATTTTTCCATCACAAGGGATAAATATTTCAATTCGTCATCTATTAAGGATCTTTTTAGCAGTATCGATTCTCGTTTAATCATTGGTTTTTTAAAAGAAATAGAGTTGTGTGCAAAATTTTGATTGTGTTTTGTGAAATATAAATATTTTATGATCGGTAGATTAAATTAGCAACTGAGAATGTTCGTGGCTGTATCCTCGAGGGGGGTTAAAGTACTGTAAAATTATTGTCCTCCTGAGAGGGTACATAAGTTCCACTTCTTTCAAGGTAAATTTAGAACTACCGTGTTTTTAATCGTAGAATATGTGTCATTTTAAGATGTAAGGCTAACTCTGCCAATAATCGCCACCACTTGAAGGGATGATGTAAATCCTGCTGGGACCCATGCAGGTAGCTAAGGTACTGTAAGTCCCCATGGTCCCCAGTATGGTGATCTCCCTTCAGGGGCTGGCGATCTATAGCCCGTTTTTATCATATTATTGTTATGTATCAGTGTTATCTTTTTTATGATCCCATACTAGTTTTAAAATCTTTTTCTGTGATAAGTCTAGTACTTTTTACTGTCCTTCGTTGGCAGGTTTTTATATAAGTATAATTGTATTTATAAACATAAAACCTTGATAGTCACGATATGGCTGCAATATTGCCGATGTGACTTTAAATATAACTCACTCACTCACTCACTCCAAGTTATCAGGTAACGACCATTCCGTTAGCTAGCTATCGCGGTATTATAATATGTATCTAGCAAACAATGGTTACATGGTCAGTTTGAAGTTAAAACTATCATGAAATATTACACAATGATTTTGCAAATTCGTACTTTGCAGAGTTAAAGGATATGGTTGTAAATTTCACACAGGCGAATTGGTGTTTTTTCATATAATTAGTATTGTTCTTTTACAAAATTAGATCCTGATATTCTTAGTATTCAACATGCCTTTATTGAATAGCATGTGTATAGTAACTCATACCATATGTGAACTTTCTACAACGGAGTGGAGCTATGGTTAACCAACCCCCTCCATTCATAAGCAGGCTCACGATAAATGGCATGTGGTGACCTCAATTTCAGGAGGCTCTCTAGTCAGTATTTCACAAAACAGCGACACGGACAAAACAAGGTGTTATGCGTATAACATATGCCAACTCATTCGGAGTGTTGTAAAATAAACCTCACTTGTTACCATATAAGCAATATGATCTACTGTTAGATGCGTCGTCAACTGTGTACATAGTACACTAACTAAATATGGAAATATTACTATGCCCATTGAGCGCTGTAAAGAAGGTGATCACGTGACTCCCCAGCGAATATGTATTTGGTGAAGCTTGCGTTGAATTGATCATTGGGTTATCTTCCTGACCACTGAGAGAGAACGATTAATCTTAAGGTTTTAAAAAACTAATCATGCTAAATTCAGAATATTCTAACTTTATCTCGAGTCATAGAAATTTATCATGACAATGGTTAACTAACACTATGCTAAGATCACCTTTTTAAAACCTTAAGATTAATCGTAACTGTTTTGTAAAAAGAGATAAAAAAAGACAATATAAGAATACATCGATCGATGTCTGACTTTATTAAAGAGCACATAGGTAAAGGTAACTACATCACTATGTCTCTTCATTACATGGTTCTTCAATGGGACGCAATTTGTGGTGCACACATCCTGGAACAAAGGGAACATTGAATTTGTACATGTACTCTTTTTTTTCCTAATTCAGAATTCTTTGGACTCATGATAAGATAATAAACTCAATCAAGGTTTTTTTTCATACACATCATACATCATGCAGAAACAGACTATAACATCTACAGCCAGGAATCGCAATGCCATAGCATGTACCCAAAAGTTGTGCGCTGCACGCGCAACAAAGTATAGTCTGTATCATAAATCACTTTGTTACATTTCATAAAAAGTAAATTTTCATAAAATCACTATGAGTATTCTATTTCTTGCTTTGTAAAATGTTTAACGAGTGATGTTTTATCAACAACAACCAAAAAGAAGAAGAAGAATTATATCTGATTTCTGTTGGGTATTAAACTCTACAAATGGATTGGTAAAATAAGAATCTGTTTTAAGTTTAACTGTTAAATTATATGAATTATTTTGTCAAAAGCATGGTGTACAAATGCATACATAACATTACAAAAAAGCTTTACACAAATATGCATTAGAGGTAGACAGATGAAAAAGAAAGAAAAAAGGTTTCAATGTAACTAATTACATATTAGTAAATAATTTGTAAAAATATTTAGATTAAAATTATTACTCACCTAAGACGACTCTGACACAGAAGCACGTGACCTTCATTCTCCTCATTCATTCCGTCTTCAATACTGTGAGCAAGGTTAAAGTGAAAATGTCAGTCACTCAACACTACCGTTGAGTTTTATACACATATTGACATAGATCACACTCTTATTCCTGGGCTGGTAATCTCAGCAGACGCAGCCCCCCGAATGAGCATGGAGAAAAGGTGCAAAAAGGTGGCAAAATTCAGTCGCAACATTCCATTTCGCGTGCGATGTCTCCATATGAGGATATTCATTACTATCGAGTGTTCTTTGTTAATGTAAGTAAATTGCATCTGGTCAGTTGACCCTGTATTCATCTAATTAACCTGATACATCACTTATACATTTACATATTAATGAGTTATCTTGCATATTAATGAGGGATTGGTGACCTAAGTTTCCATATAAGGATATTCATTACTATCCATTGTTCTTTGTTAATGAATGCTCAAGTAATCTTATCTCTTAGAAGTTATCTACTAAACTACGTTATTTCACTCTATTTTTTCTCATGAAAATGATTCTGGGTATGGGTTAAACGAGTATTTTTTCCATTGAAATAGGAAACTGAACCGACATTTTGAACTCAAACATTTTTTAGAAAAAAGAATAGAATTTTACAGTATTAAAACGTCATATACCATACATTGGGTTTCGCGATACCGACTCTATATTTCTCCGAGCTGACCTCTAGCTAGGAGTCAAGACTATTAACCCTTATTTTTTTTTTATAGTTGTCATGGCAACTGTTTGTTAAAAGGAACGTATAATAGGTAACACTAGAAGAGTTAACTGGACATGTGGTTTCTATGGAAATTCAACTCACACCCCTCTTTGCCACATGTGACAGTCATTACTACGCGAAATACACGCGTCAATGGAATACGTCTAACAATGACATTCCTTTCCCCGTGAATCACATTTGAACCTCATAGTAGCCACTTCCATATAGGGACACTTATTACTACACATTGTTCTCACTTAATGAAGGACTCATTAACACATTTCCTTCTTGCATTGGAACAACATACCTCTCATTACTCTTTCTGACCCGTGACGTCATGATTATATTTGACAATGAATTAGTTATTGCACTTATGGATCAACTTAGTCTGAGGTGTGGAATGGGGCCTCATAGAACTGACTTGTAGGTCAGGCGCGAGATTCAAACCGAGGACACGTGACGCCCGTGAGCGTTCATGGCAACGTCCGCCATCTTGTTTTTAGACACGTGTTGTTCTACGTTTAAAGAATGGTCAAGTAATTAATTGCATGATTGCATCCGGTTAGTTGACTCTTTATTAACGTAATTGAATATCGGGAGATCTTTCTACATGAACCTGTTCCTGGACATTATTTTTAATCCTACCACACATAGCCCGCCACCGAATGTGCACAGAGAAATGTCTTCAAAGCAAAAGGTTCAAATGTTCACCACATGTTCTCGTGCCAAAATGGTCTCACAATGACATTCCATTCCGCGTGAGTCAAGACCCAACCCAACCCTTGGTCGTAGTAACATGTTCATATAGGGACATTCATTACTATCCCGTGTTCTACGGTTAACGAATGGTCAAGTCATTAATTGCATGATTGCATCTGGTCAGTTGACCCTTTATTAACCTAATTGACCTGTGACGTCATGCATACATTTGCATATTAATGAGTTATTCTGCATATTAATGAGGCAATGACGTTGACAACACCCCTCCCCCCACCCCCAAGGTCAAGGTTATGTGACGTCATCAGTCACGTGGGGTTACTAGGTGCACTTGTGACGTCATCAAATGAGGGGGTGAGGGGGGATAGTTATCCAAAGTTATCTACTTTCCTAGTACCGCTTTTTTGTGAAATAGTGAAATCAATCACATCATTTGGTTAAAAGACTTCACTTACAGCCTCCAAAGCAAACTTCCAGGCATCACTGATGCCAGTGACGGTGAACTTGGACGAGGCCAGGTGGAGCTTGTCGGGGCTGAAGGGGCAGGTGCAGGGGAGGCCGTTGGCAGTCGGTTGGGGCGGACAGGTGCCCCGACTTTTGAAGGTGTTCAGGAAGTGGCAGGGGTCGGTGTAGTGGCTGTGGGCAAACCAAGAAATCTGAGGTCGTTGCTTTTATCTCAGAGTAAAACTTACACCTTTTTCTTACTTTATTTATTTGTATAATGTATTGTTATAAGGGTTTCGCGCAAACTTTAATAAAACATGTACCTGTATTGCCTTTTCATTCAGTCAGTTGTAAAGCATTCACTAGTATGTAATGTCAATGTTATCAGCTATATCCCCCCACCCCCCTGTCTGCTAACTTTTTAATCTCAACACCTATATGAATGTAACACACAGGCAAAACAAAGTATGGGATATCGTAAATCATATTCGATTATTCTAAGAAACGATCAATGTTGGAACTTAGGAAATGTGACCCATCCATGGTCACTAGGTAATAACAAAATGCAACGCCTCCACTGCACGTGCATCATGCAAAGATTCTTTTTGTGCGTGGCGTGATGGATTTCGGATTTTGACACTTTTTCGGGGAAGCGAGTCATCGTCGTGAATATAGCTGACCTGAGTGATTCACACAACTCTTGAAAACACACACTGTTCTCTCTGAGCATCGTTTGATGTCCAAAAAATTATATGAAGCCAGCAACCTGATAAACGTCTTGTTGCTAAAGTCAGTCATCCGGACTACCCTCAGCACATGTGTATCTGAGCTGGCAACTCCACTCGACTCATGTATACACCTCGTCAAAAGTATCGCACCACCATATTTGGAGTTCATTTTCAGTGAAGAAATGTTCAAATGGTACACTGTGTGTTGACACATCATCTGCCTGTAGAATGGTAACCACCTTAACTGCCCAACCTTGTGGGTGCGTTTATGCGAGCCGTATACATACCTCAGGGGTCTCTAAAGAGAAATTCATGTTTGATGACAGAAAGTTCATGCGTCTTTATTGCTATTAATTTTGAATGAAATTTCTACCAATTTGGATATCTCTCTTGTAATTGAAATGCCTCAGGGTTCTGTCCCAGAAAATCAAAGATGGCAAATTATTATCATGCACCAAACTGGCATGTCATGTCGGGCTATTGCCACCATGTTGAACATTAAGCAAAATGTAATCAACTGACTCATCAGATAACACACACTGACTGGACATGTGAGGGATTGCTGAGGTCAGAGAGGCCAGGATCCCAATACAACTTGCACTGCTTTTTGTCATCACTGGCATATCCACATTGGAACTTGAGGGCATGGATGAGGATTGATTGGTCTGAGGAGAGTCGGTTTTTATTGCACCATACTTACGGTAGGATGTCTGGAGGCTAACAGATAAAATTATCATCAACGTAACATCCAGGATGGCATATGTTGGGGGCTCAATGTGGGGGATGTTGCTCCTCTGATAATTGTAAACCTGATTTGGGCACAGCTAGGGGACATTAAATGGATAAAAGTACCTTGGTACCATATTAGACGGTTTTCTTGTACCTCATTTTGATAAACATGACACACACACCCCGGAAGACCCTCCCATGAATTGACATACACATTGCATCAGGAATGGCAACACATCCATCTCCTGAGATGTGATCTGTGTACGGGGTGCCTTCACCAGGTATTTGCCTTACACTGTTGATCATTTAGCTATGACATGGGTACAACGTTACTAAGATCTGTCCATCTCATTCCTGACAGTTACCATACTTTTACTGCGTCTATTATCCCCAATTTCTGTCCTTGGCTAATAAAGTTGCTTTTTTCTTTGCAAATGATCATTTTCCTATAATTAAAAAGAATTAACATCATATTTGATATTCAGTAACACTTTTGATTGCTTTTGTTTCCAGCTTCTCCCTGCAAATCTCTTTTCCGATTATAATATTTATAAATGTAGGTTATAGTAATACATTTAATTCGTACCATTGGGATATGTTTTAATACGTATCATATCCTGTGCATTCTGGGTGTCGTTGTACAAAACAACCTTAGCACTAAGGTAAACTTATATCCTTAAAGGGCAAGTTCACACGGAAATAAACCTATTTTTCTTGTACTTTTTCCACATTAAAAGTGTTAAACTAGTATTGTCATAGACAAAAATATAAAAATATCACAATTAATTAACATATTTTTTTCATTAAAACGATTTATATTCTTAACATTTATCAAGTGTTCTATTCCCATAACAAAACACCATGGCTTATGCCCCTTGCAATATGACGTCATTGGTGCCAATTGATAAACATTATGACGTCATCATGCTTTGTTAGAGCCGCTTCACGTGGTGTAGGTACAGGTGAGTGATTCTAGCGTCTCAGATGCCAGCAAGCATAGTGTTATGCTGAGTCACCACTGCGCCGGTGTGTGTCGTAGGCCATGTTGTTGTACCGCAAACTGGTACTTGATATCTTTTGCGTTGAGAATAGACAGGGACCAAGTTGAATTGGCACCAATTACGTCATAATCTAAGGGGGATAACTCAGGCCTGTTTAGCTCGAAAAACGAAGGCCTCATAACGACATATCATTTTCACACTATTGTGAGCTTCCTACTTTCACTGTGAAAAAAATGAGTTTATATTTTCAAACACAGATACTAACTAATTCTAAAATTGCGTTTTGTTTAGAAAAAGAAAGAAAGTGATTTTTGCGTGTACACTTCCCCTTTAAGTTTTAACCTTAGGCCTTTACTAAGGTTGATCCCTCTGTTGCATGAAACTGCCTTACGCTAAGGTAGCCTTAGTTAAGGTGAAAACTTAAGGTTGGTCAGACCCAACCTTAGCGTGGCTAAGGTTGATATTTCATTGAATTTCAACTTTCTTGTTGATGTGTAAGGAAACTGAGAGAAGTTTGAGGTAACAGCGTGTTTTCCAAGATCGCACCATGCAGCTTGAGATACTGACAGACTGGGACCTTATATCGCATTATCGACCCAAACTCCCTTATTGTGGATTGATTGGCGATTGTTGCAGAAAATGAGCCAAATAAAACATGGTTGCGACACTTGACTTCTTCGGCCAAGAGTGTCAGTTCACTTGATGTAAAGTTTGATTGCCGACACCGTTTCTGTGCACTGGTAGACGACTGTGTCATGGTGAAGTATCAATATTAGTCGTCTGCAGATGCGAGCAGGGGAGATAACTCTCAGCCGTAACTACAAGCTCCTTCCCAGCGCGTGACACCTTCGTTACACTCTCGGTAACATCGCTGCCACCAGTGTGGGCGCGGCCATTACAAGAATCTTGAAATTTGCCCTCAAACCCCAAATGTAGTAACGTTCATTCTTTTGTTTATGTCTTTGGGAATGCCATGATATTTCATTTTGAAAAAGGTTTACGACTGACCATGTTTT
The DNA here is from genome assembly GCF_023055435.1 of Haliotis rufescens. NCBI lineage: Eukaryota > Metazoa > Mollusca > Gastropoda > Lepetellida > Haliotidae > Haliotis > Haliotis rufescens. The sequence continues at coordinate 7,305,806 of NW_025963957.1, read as the reverse complement.
CCAGATGAATTTACTTTGTTGTTTTAATAATCAGATTGGTTCGAGATTGCAGACTAACGGAAAATCAACCAACTTCTCCCTTACTTTCTTACTATATCAATAACACGATAGTTTTAATGAAACAGAAATTCAAATTGACAAACGAAGAAAGTAATTTAGCAGCGATAAGTGTATTCGGCGTCATGACAGTCGTCACTTGTTTGTAAACATAACGGTCATTCGGTTGCGAGTTCCACTCCAAGCATGGTTGTGGCCACCTATTCACAGTGGGGAGTTTTGACTGGTGGCAGCGATAGTATAGAGAGCTCCGCGAACGGGCTATCGCTGTGAGGAGCCTACCGTAACTACAGACATAACTGAGTCTCCCACACTAAAGAGTTCAACCTTAGTTAAGGTTGCCGCTAAGTATCCTGTTCACGTTAAGGTTGTCCAAAGGTAGTTATGTGCAACGGGCGTAACGTTTTGTTAAGGTTACCTTAAGATTAACCTCAGTAACTAAGTTCAACCTTAGTAAAGGTTGTTTTGTACAACGGCACCCTGGGCTTTTTTCAACTACTAACATTCTAGTCTGAACCATCGACAGCTCCCCCAGGAAGCACGTGCACGATTACGTCAACTGAGCTATTTATCCTTACCATCTGGTATTCGTAACAGTTAAGGTCTCAGTTGATATTAGCGTATGCTTAAGTTGTTTTTCTGACTTGTTTGATTTGGATGTATGACGTTAGTGATGTGATAAGGTTTATCTGTTATAAGGTTCTGTGACCTTTTGGAGACCGGAGAGTGTTTGTCAGACTCGTTTGTGTGAACAAAAGAACTTTAAACTCTGCAAATAGTAGCACATCAGCACACACGTATGTAATTGTTTCTTTGATTGTTTGTTGTTTAACGCTGCACTCAACAATATTCCAGCTATATGACGGCGATCTGTAAGTAATTAAGTCTGGACGAGACAATCCAGTGATTGACAACATGAGCATCGATTCACGCAATTATGATCGATAACATGAATCAACCAATTACGAGTCTGACCACCCGATCCCGTTAGTCCCCTTACGACAACCATGAGTTGCTTAAGACCAATTCTAACCCGGAATCTTCACGGCAATATGTATCTCTTTGTACTTATTTAAAGGGAGCTTTTGAATTAAGTACAAAATAGCTTTTGGAGTCAAGCCAAAAGTTAATAGTTCTTATTTTTATTGGTTTCTTCATTTCTTGATGTGGCTTTTGTAACACAAAACGTGGTGAACACAGATGCAGACACGTATTCAGAGGTTCAGGTGAATTTGGAGGTAAGACATTTAGGCAAGAAGTGGGCATCTCCATGGCCACCAATTGTGCACCCCTTCTTGTGGATCTGTTTCTTAATGCATATGAATCAGAAACAAGGTAAGTTGGCCAAGAAGTTTAACTTAAGCATCCGGTATATCGATTTCGTTCAATAACAATCAAATAGCCAATTCCCATCAAATGGCTTACCCACATGGACTAGAAATAAAGGAGACCAGTGACACCGTCTCATCTGTTTCACATTTAGATCTGTGTATGAGGGTGTCAGAGTGCCAACACACTCTCCACATGACTGTATGACAAGAGGGATGACTTCAACTTTCCGACAGTCAACTCTCACTTCATGTCGAGCAATTCCAGCAGCTCCAGCCTTTGGTGTTTACGTTTCACTTTTGAGATACTATCGCGCATGCCATTTCTACCCAGATTTCAAAGAGCGTCATACGACTCTTGCTCAGAAGTTGTTTGATTAGGTTTACAACCTTCAAGGCCTCAGTAAAGCTTCCATAAAGTGTTATGGTAGACATGTGTTTCTTCAGGTGAACAATTGACTTCCCTGTGCATGTGTTTGTGACCGGTGTCACCTGAGGGGCAGGAAACGCCCACCTTTTCGCAAACACCTGGTATAATCACTATTTGAAAGTGATTCATTAACACGTGCTCATGATATTGTCGGAATCGTACAATCGACTCTGCTTTATGCAAATATTTCTATTGGATATGGAAAGGGTTGTGTCGCTTTTTTATTTTGTGTTTATTATGTGTGTATATATGTGTGTGCGTGTGTCTGCATTTTTATGTATGTGTCTGTGTTTATTTGTCTTGTTATGTGTCGATTCCCAGATTGAAAGAATTAGTAAACTAAGTAATCTCAATGTAAAATAATTTTGTGCGAAACCAACAAATAAACAACAAATGACATATAATCAACAATGCATTACAACATTAACTAGGTTTACAAATCAACACAATTTACTGCACAACAATAACAATGGCAGAATACAATTGAGCAATTGTCCAATATTCAATAGCATTATATAATATGATGGCAGTGGCCAGTATCAAATACAAAAATACAGAGGTGATAGCAAACGTCAGTGATGATAATATATCCACCCAGCGGCGACAGTGGTCAAGCTTCCGAGATGGTCCTAGGCAGGGCATGCGGGGTGATACGTGATCTTCACACGAAAGCTGGTCTTGATGTAATGAAATGTGTGAGAGACGAAATGTGTGAGAGGCAAGAGTCAAGTGCTGTAATGACCGGACTATTAGAATAAGCGAGATTTAGAGTTACCTTCCTTGGGTGTTGACACGCATAACAGATTTGATCTATCAAGAGATTTTGTGATATGACAGTTTGTAGACGGCTTGCTGTACCTATTATATCAGATCGACGCGAACGTAATTCAAGGCATATTTCGATCTGACTTGCAGCTTTTCCACTTGCCAAATACGGATTGAATATCTATCTGAAAACACAGAATTTCTGCCAACTTCCAACACTGCAACTGCCACTTCTGTCACTTATTTGACCCATCGTCTACCTTGTTATGTTACCATAAACCGAATATAAGTTATTTATTCTTCATTGGTAGTTTGTTTTGGAGTTAACATTTATATTTCAATTTGGAAATGGCTTCGTAACATTACTGATGTAACTATATCGATGGTCACCATCGATTTAGTGACAAATGTACAATGGATCAAGTCTTGTCCACCTAGGCCTATTCGTGTTATAACAATTGTCATAACATTTACAATGTCCGTGGGAGGGTGTTGTCTGAGTTAAGATAACTGTGGTACAGGCATTTGGTCTTTGAATGGCAGTCATATTGATGTGTGCTTGAAGGACTGTACTTGGTAAAAAAAAGTCTGATAGTCCCTTAGGGATCCTGACTTCAAAACTAGACCATTCCGCGTCATTATCTATCCTCAAAAGTATTACAGTCAGGGCCCATCTTGGTAACTGATATGCAGTAAACAGGGATGTTTTAATTAGATGCATTTATAACTGTCAAGTCTCAAATTTGTGGTTGACAAGTTTATATCATGTGCAAAATACCAACAAATGCCCAAACTTGTCACACAGCATTGGAAGCGTTCTACAACATGGTTTCACTGTACTGTGCAGCGCAGGTAGACTTTACCTGTGAACCCAGCCCATCTTTAGAGTCGGCCAATTGGTACAGATAAAACCGGCAATGATTCAGATATCTTGGAAATGCTAGGGGATGTGCCAACTCACCCCTTCAAAATACCTTATACATTGGTCTGTTGTACAAATTCAAGGTTGCATTGACACTTGCATTGTTCCTTGGTAACGTTTTTCCCTAAACCATTAAAGAGTTGTCTTGTTTCATTGTTTAACTGTTGATTAATACTGGGAGAGAAACAGTGATAAATATTATCTAATTCAACATTCCATCTGTGCATTTATGTCATCATCAGTATTACGCCGAAGGCCGTTATTAAGGATAACACACAATGCGACTGGCGGTTATCAATACAGGGTATGCCCTCCAAGTCACGATTCAGACGAACGTTAATGTGTTCAGAAAATTTACTTCCGAAGAGACACCTTCATCCTTTTGTTAATCATCTTGTTTTAAAGCCCTAACATCGGATCAGCCTAATTGGGCCGCATGCGCAGTAAATGTGTCACATATAAGGGAAAATGGGCCGATCCTGCTATTAATAGTAACCAACGTGTCTCGATCTAAAACACATGTGGTGCATCGTTATGCATACTACTGTACTTGTAACAATTTACCGTTTTATATAACTTCATTATCAAAAGGTACCTCTGTTCAATCGAGGAACACGGCGTTGCAGCTGCAGTAATTTTAAGATAGAGTTGTAGTAGTTATTATTGATCACACAGACCATACCTGCAACTGAATAGATTATTAAGATTGCTTGTTTGTTCATGCTCATATTTTTCAACACTTTCAATATTTTATCCAAGTTTATTGGTCCAGTGAATGTTGATCCAATGCACCAAGAATCCATTCGAAGTTTGTTCCATTACCACGGATGGGACTACCATGGCGCTGTGCAGGATGTTTCAAAATGTGATGAGAGTTCAGACGCAGGAAAGTGATGCAACGATTGCTGAACCCATTGAAGAAAAATTGAATGATTGAGGTATATATATCACCCGTCAAGAAACCTCGTCCTAGGAATCTCCTAATCTCCTAATTGAATTGGTGCTGAAGATGAGGGGAATGTTTGGGATTGTGATGTTAAGTGTTAAGTGTTAAGACTTCTCCTGAAGTGTAATTCCACTATTCACAACATGTATATCCCCATAGAGAAACACTGCCAATATATTTTAAGTTGATAACTTTGTTTGTAGAATCTAGAATGAATTTATATTCGTGTAACTATGTAATAATGTGAACAACATATAAGCAAATTGTTATTGGCTTTCAGTTGCCAAATCCAGATTTATTTTATTTCGAATTCTCTTGTCAAAAGTTGTCTGCATCGCTTCTATCATATTGTGGAAACTTAAGGGAAGCCATAAGATAATTGGCGCTGATAGGTATCTACCCCGTGCTTGGGATTTATTGCGTTGATCATTGTCGGTACTTATTATCCAGCTGGCTTCCATTTGTCCATTGTGATTTCCATTCTATTTCCCATCAGCGCTAATTACTCCAAGACTCCCGTTTGCCCATTGTCCATTGCCTGTTACCGATCAGTGATAAGTAAAGTATTGGCTTCCATTTGTCCATCACCTATCAGCACCGAGTATCTGTTGGCTTCCCTTGTTGAGTTTCCACCTTTGTAATCTTATTACTTTATATATAATGTTTTCTACCTCATCGCATTTATTCACCTGATAAAGTAGTGAGTACCCTTGTGTTCCTCATGATAAAGAAGTTGACATCCATAAATTCTCTTCCTTATGAAATTTGAAGGGTTGTTAGCAATAGACAATGACATGTCTACAGAGACAGACAGAAACTCATCTTATTACAAACATGTATATTATTTATTGTGTTTATTTTCTATCATCAAATAAACATGTATATGTATTTGACTTGGTATCACACTGTGATTTCGATGTACGTCTCTACACAACCACGAAGTTGTTGATTTGTCTTGTCATTCAGGGTGAGTTTTACGTGGTACTCGCCCTGGAAAAAATATTGAACACAGGAATATATCATCTACATGCCCAAGCGGTCATAATGATCACTAAACGTCATCAAATGGTAATTCACTTTGTTTAACTGTTGTCAGTCTTTGGCTCTGAACGAGAAGAAAACCCTGACACGCACACATTGTCAAATATTATTTCAAAATGGTCTTTCCAAGATTCGGCAATCCCTCATCACAGACAGACAGACACGAAAAGGTGTGTCTTTTCTCACCTGTGCAACTGATCCTTTGTATTGGTTAAAATCAATCATCATTTGGTTGATAGTCTTTACTTACACTGGCCAGAAATTGCCAGGCATCAGTGATGTTGTTGACGGTGAACTTGGAAGGGGGCATGTCGAGCTTGTCGGGGCTGAAGGGGCAGGTGCAGGGGAGGCTGTTGGCAGTCAGCTGGGGCGGACAGATGCCCTGTTGTTTGAAGATGTTCAGGAAGTGGCAGGGGTCGATGTAGTGGCTGTGGGCAAACCAATATATACTCATCGACAAAAGAAACGCGAATTACTTACATTTTGGTAAATATATAAGGAATGTTTATATTCGTGAGAAATAAGATTGTTCGATGCACAAACGGACATATGGGTATGCTGTGTGAACCGAAGGTCATGAACGCATCACTTGTGACGTCACAGATCCACGAGTCGACATGCACCATTTGTCTCTTGCAGGATAAGCATGTATTTCTTCACTTTTTGTATTCATTACAGAAAAAAACATGACCTGTGATACTATACCTTGTTGCCAGTATATAATATGATCGATTACAATATATTTTCATGTTACAGCATGGTGGGGTGTTGTTTTATACCAGATGTGTACTCAAACATTGAAATCTCTTCATCAGTTCTTGCCACTTAGTGTTGAAAGTAGGAATGTTATTATTCTTTATTGCTGTGTACACTCATAGCGTGTAAAGTTTGGAGATCATGTGCAGCATATCATATTAAGAATATAGACACTCTGTGGTAACACTTCACTGATTGTTGGTCAGTGCTGGAAACCCCGTTCACCTCATGTTAGTCAGTGCTGTAAACTCCGTTCACATCATGTCAGTCAGTGCTTGAAACTCCGTTCACCTCATATTTGTCAATGTTGGAAACTCCGTTCACCCCATCTCAGTCAGTGCTGGAAACTCCGTTCACCTCATGTTTGTCAGTGCTTGAAACTCTGTTCACCTCGTGTTTGTAAGTGCTGGAATCTCCGTTCACCTCATGTTAGTCAGTGCTTAAAACGACGTTCACCTCAGAGTAGTCAGTTCTGGAAACTCTGTGCACCTTATGTTAGTCAGTCCTGGAAACTCTGTTCACCTTTTGTTAATCAGTGCTGAAAACAACGTACACCTCAGACTGGTCAGTGAAGGAAACTCCGCTCACCTCATGCTAGTCAGTACTGTGTAAGAATCACTAATTTCTAAAAGGTCTTAATAAGAACTGATCAAGCAGTTCCATGTTACATTTAGTCACTATCGTTATAGTATGGCATATCAAATTTATATATTTGTCAACAGAGACCAATTGTTTTGCTTCGTTAATGCATATAAAATTATCAATATCTGATGTTATAAACCTGTAAAACTTACTAATTGCATGTTGGATATATATACACACCCCACCTGAGAGTCGACAATGCTCAGATAATGTAATCACAAATGTTTTTACAAGACACACTATTTGGAATTTGCTTGGGTAAGGGATGAAGTCGCTGTCATCTTTTTCGGGGCTCAATCCATTTACGTTCCAACACAAGAAAGTTACTTTCTTATCTTCACACACAGTAGTGCTCATGAAATCGATCGTATCACCGTTGTCTGATCTTTTACATCCATGTGATGTATTATCCGGGCCTCGGCCATCGTCCTATGGAAGCCTATTCGACGATGTATCAGTTACAGCTTCACTGATCCTGCCGCGCCTGTGTTGGGGTGTTTCTTGTTGCGTACGGGGGTTACTATCCGAACTTTCTCGAGGTCTTGTCACAAGCTTACCGTTCTCAAGAGTAACCAAAATAGCCGGTGTCTTTAAGAGCATTGACTTGTTGACGTTGACGTGTGGTCAAGTCACTTGAAATTCCCAGCCCGTTTTCCTTCAGCACGGGATCTGTCTTTCAGGGTTCGAACTTTGTCGTCTGATATCAGAAGCATGGCAGTTAGAAGGCCTGCTTTCTCCGCATTTCGACGTCTCATTTTAAGGCGATGGCCACGGATAATGTCAGATGATGGCCACATTTCTCCTTGCAAGCCATCGATGTCTCGCTTTCTGCTTCTGGTACACCGTGGAGAATGATGCTAAATAATTCCAGTTTGTCCATATCGTCATTAATCTTAGGTAGACGTTCTACGACAGTTTCAATTTTATCAGGAACAGCATCAATGTCAGTATTCATAATGTCATGATTATGTTTCATGTCGTAAATATATCAGATTTGTTTAGTGTTACTGTCACCACAAGTTGACCATATTTAGAGCAAACTGCGTTCACTGCAGTTTTTACAGCTGTAATTTGTAACTTAGTTCCGACTTGACGTCGGGAAGCTCCGACTAGATAACATCTCTTACTTCTTTTTGAGAAATGGGTCCCGGGTTTGTTAAAACGTCGTTTGAACAAAACATGATCTGTGTGATAATCCCCCCGGTCCACCCCAGGACACCTTTCACGTGCAAGCCAAGCGTGGTAATTTGTCAAAACTGGGTCATAGTCCATCGCAGTGACGTCAAATGATACACAGAAAGAGCTATTTTCTTTTGGAAAAACCGATCAAAGTTCATTTTCTCGAAATGATTGAGCAGGGCGAAGAATGCAGAGAGGTGTGCAGCAAATGCAGTGGTGCAAATGAGCAGTCTGAAATGAACATCAGTCCCAGACACGAATGGCGAGTACTCACTGTCTCTGTGCAGCGTCAGTTGTCGAGTTCCCCTCGGGTGGATAAACGAGCCGATTCTGGCTCTTTTCACATCAGTCGATACCATGTTGATGTCAGGAGTGTTGATCATATACCAAGTCATCTCCTAGCGTTGGCAGTGTGGTATATGCATCCTACCTTGGCATATATTTTGAAAACAGTTCAGCTCGACATTACATGGTGTCACATCTAGACGACGACTGTGGGCCTCTTTACGTAACATGTAATTAATTACCTATGTTACTCTGTTGCTATCTATTCGCCCTGCCAATTCCAAACACAAACGTTCCACAGTCTCCTTAGGCTCCGGAATGTGCTGTGCGCACCATGTTTTTGTCTGAAACACTTTTCAAAACATGTTGAATCTCTTGATTCAATCCCTCAACGTACTAACATCAACCTTACTCAACGCTTACCATGTGCCAACATCTTTGACGCAGGGCACCTTGGTGAAACGCCTGATAAGGTTCTTCTCCATGAGAACATCTAGTGTGACCTGGTCTGCGAGTTGGTGGCTGATGGTTCCATCAAGGGTCACGGTCATATCTCTGGGAAGCTTGATGGGGCTGGGCGTGATGTCGAACTGATTCACGGAAACCCAGGAGTCGCCAACACCTGACAAGAAGATACAAATTACATACACGTGGCTTGGCTCACAAAGTGGTCAATGAAAGTAAGGTGTACAGGCAACTACATGTAAAATTGAACAAATAACATAGACTCAGACATGTCCACATAACATATCGAGGCATGCATTGCAGCATTCAGACTCAGATAGACTCAGACATGTCCATTTGTGTGGAAGTATGATTATACAAGCGTTATCTTTCATCTGGATATTTTTAAATGATTCGGACTTTAATATCATACAGTTGTTGTCACTTGGTCGTTAATTGTATCGTTATCAGCTGATATGTGTGCCAACACAATCATATTAGGGGGTTTATACATATGTTCCGTTATGGGATCTTTATCACTGGTTGGGAACCATCCCAGTGGTGACGTGTGCTGTAATCCTTGAATTATTATTTGCAAATACTCATTTGTGACTGGTTTGTATCCTTGTACACCAATTTGTAACATGTCCTCCCATTACCATCAATTTTTAACATTTCCTTACAATGTGTTTAGCTGAACTCCCTCCAAAATTACCGACAGGAACACATGTGTCTCATCAAGATCAAAGTACATTTTATCAATCAGATAACAGGTGTTCGCGAAAAGGTGAGCTAATTCTGCCCAACCGGTGACACCCGTTCACTTGAAAAAACACGCACATGTCCTCCACATGTCTCCACCTTTTGAAAGCTTTACTGCGGTCTTGAATGTTGTAACTTTGTTGTGTTGTGAACAACTTCTGAGCAAGAGTCGTATGACGATTTTTGAAATCTTAAGAGAAAGAGCTCGATTGGAGCCAAAGGCTGGAGGGGCTGGAATATTGCCCAATATGAAGGGAATGTTGACTACAGGAAAGTTAAAGTCATCGCTCTTGTCATACAGAGTCTTGGAGAGAGTTTGGCAGCTGAATCTTTATACATAGATAAAAATATGAAACAGATAAGGCGGTCTCTATGGTCTCCTTTGTTTCTTCGTCACGATATGGCTGAAATATTGTCGATGTGACGTTAAATATTAACTCACTCACTCACTCCTATGTTTTTTGTTCAGGTGGGTAAATCAATGGAAGGGAATTGGCTATTTGATTGTTATTGGGCGTTATCAGATCATCGATACACCTGAGGCTTAAGTTAAACTTATTGGCCAAATTACTTTGTTTTGACTTTGACAATCCGAGCAGATATTCCGATTCATATGCATAAAGAAACAGATCCGCAAGTAAGTGAGTTAAGGTTAGATCCACATCTGGTTTACTAACTGCCAAAGTGGGGAAGTCAAAAGTTACTTTGTTATTGTGGAGATCTACGTAAAGAAGATTAAAAACACTGTTATTAGGCGGATTGGATTTCGAAGAACATAATTTAGAAATATATTGCAAAGATAATTTGATGCGACGTTGTTTAAGGGATGGCTCATCTGTCTCCATATACAGACTTTGGAAATTCGTAGGGTTCCAAGGCAAAGCCTCGGTCATTGATGGTGAATAGAATCTAGTATTTTTAAATTACAAGCCCCACCATAAGTGATGGAGTTTTGAATATTCATATCCCCTCCCCATTTTGGGTTTGAGACAACTGTCAGTAAATCGAGGGTCCTCAGATATTTATTTTTCAAATATTTAATATGAGGCAAAAAAGGTCAAATGGTAGTCGAAAATTATACCCAGGAACTAGGCCTCTTTCACAACCTAAATAGGTGTGTCATTTAAAATGAGTTCCGGGTCTTTGTGCAGTTAATATTTTCTCGAAAAATAAATAAAGCTTGTCTTTGATTTTAGGAATTTAAAATCCATTTTTTAAAGACCATTTCCGGAACATTCAAAAGTAATATTTTCTTTCGCCATGACAGGAAATATTAAAAAATCAACAAAAAAGCGATCCATCAATTAATTTATTAAACGCTTTTGATAAACAGTTGATTTTATGCTAGACAATGTGACAGGCAAAATACTGCCTTGTGGGACACCTGGTTATAATGTTCAGACAGGGTAGCACCGACGCGGACCTGCAATTACCTGTCACTTGGATATAACAGTACTTCGATTCGTTCGAAAGTCACACTGAATATTTGTTATTAAATTAGAAGGTTCGAAGTACCATTTTTTAATCATGCGATTCATGGTTTTGCAAACGCAACTGGTGAATGAAATGGGTCTATAATTTCAGGTTATCAGTATGTTCTAGACTACACCAAACTACACCAATAATCATCTGAAACAAAACACAACACAAATATGCACTGGAACGGCTGTGCGGTTTATTTACGAAGCACAACATGCAACACACCACAGTGACATTATCACTTCACTCCATGTACCTAATTACATATGATATAAAATATATAATATAACATATCGAAACATACATAAATATACAGATGGTAACGGTGGCTGAAGCCCGACTCGTAAAACCAGAGATAAAAAATTTTGTTACGACAAAAAGCTTAGGAACCGTGTTCTCCTACGAATGCAACACCACCAGTAACTGGGGATCAAACAGTATTTGAATTACCTTTCACACACGTCATACATACTTTTAAAAATACAGATAATACACAAACTTTTGTTTTACCCATCAAACATGGGTCACAGACACCCCAATACAGAAGTATTATAATGGTTCTGCCAACCGAACATTTCCAAGACCAAGTATTCTAAAGGCTCTCCAGCCACAACACACATTTGATGGTAAACACAATTATACCAATGAGTCTCTTACAGCTCTCCAGCATCATCAACAATCATGGCCTGTCAACAGCGACATATGACCAAAGCAGAATGTGGCCTCATCGCCACACGTCCACATCTCAAACGAAATGCCTGAAGCACATGATTATGATATTAGAAACGGAATAAAAAAACAACATATCTACATACTCATGAAGCAAAAATCAATAGATTTACAGATTGTTAATTGAAGTGCCATGAGAGAAAGCGAGAGAGGCGACAACATAACACCCTAGCCTTATATAGGCCCCAAATATCATCGCCGTCTACTGGCATTATAACCTCCCTTGATTATAGAACGTACCACTCGTAGAAAGTAGTTTCCCTCTAATTCACTACTTCAAACGAGGGAAACATCATATCCCGTCCAGGTTTCGGTATTGGTACAACTATGGCATCACGCCATGAAGGTGGAAATTTACCGGATATCCAGATATCATCAAAAATTAACAAAAGGGTTTCTGAACACGACTCTGGTAAGTGCTTCAGGAGTTGATTGAAAATATTGCATTGTAGTTTCCCCCATTATCTGATGTAAAATTGATATACTCTGTAAAAAAGCAAACGCAAAACGGATATCTTTGGCCATCAACACGTGATCGGCCAAGATCGGGACAACAAAGAGTAACCACTCCCGCCCAAGATCGCTTCATCCGACTGCGCCACCTACGTGAAAGGACGACCACAGACACCTCAACCGCATCCCAAATACCCAGACTGCGCAGAATCTCCGACCAGACTGTACGAAAAGAGCAAGACGTCCTGTTCGACGCGTCATATTGAGTCGACAACATCGGCAACAACGAATGTAGTGTATGGCGTCAACTGCGATGGAGAGATGTCAGGTTCAGCGACGAAACAAGGTTTCTCCTCCGTCGAGGGGATAGACGAGCATGGGTCTGCAGACGTCGGGGAGAACGTTACGGAGGAAATTGCGTACAGGAAGTGGACAGGTTTGGTGGAGGTAGCGTTATTATGTGGGTGGCTATCTCTCATCATGGCAGGACAGGTTTGGTCCATATCCAGGGCAATCTTACGGCTCAACGATACATCAAGGAAATTTTCCTACCACACGTCCTCCTAATTGCAGCCAACGGCAACGGCGTATTCCAACAGGACAACGCTCGACCGCATAGTGCATGGATCACAAGAGCATGTCTACACAACAACAGCCGTTGGCTTTTGCGTTGCAGGCCGAATGGGCTACCATTCCCTAGGATGTGATTCGCATACCCTTCCATAGGTAGATGTCAGGCTGCTATCGATTCCAACATGGGACATACGCATTATGACCTTCAGCTGACCTTCACCTTGGCCTTTTCCTATGTACCGATAACTGAGATGACTACAATCACCAAGAGTTCTCTCCACAACATTTTAGCTCAATACCCTGTACAGTTCCTCGTATAAATGTATTTTCCTACCTCAAACAAATCTGCCTTTGTGTTTATTTTTGTGAAGAGAATAGTTTTCTTTTCTTGCTGTTGTTGTTATTTTTGGAATTGAGGGACATAGTTTGAGGAAGAAGAATATTTTGCCAACGTTTCACCCAGTGTATATGCTATATAACATGTATCAGTAAATAGTTCATCTCCATTCTTAATATTGTGGGTGCTAGATTTTGTACCGTTACCTTTTATTTTTTCCATCATGTTCCATACCTTGGACATGGGTGTTCGTGAATTTAAGTTTGAAACATAGCTTTGTTCAGATTGGCGTTTGTTATGTTTTAGCATTTAAAATTTTGAAATTGTCCAAATTATGGACGACAGGATAGCGACGGAAACTGTTCAGCCTTTTCCTTGCCTTCTTAGCTTGCTTGCAGTCATTGTTAAACTATGGTTTACCGATGTGTGGATTTGTAGAGGACTTTGGAATACATTCATCAGCTATTTTATTTAATTTGTCAGACAATATTTGTACAGGGTCGGGAACGACAATAAAGAGATCAGACTTTAAATTATTGGATGTGAGTATTTCAAACATAGGTCAGTCAGATTTATTAAAGTTTCATCCTGTTGAAGGAGAAACATCGGACGTTTTAAAATGGTAGGAATATGGTCACTTCCACAAAGGTCATCTTGGATAAACCAGTAGCAAAGTAGGTTCCTGCACCGGGGTGTAGATATGCTTCTAAACAATCATTATGAATACACAAGTCGTTGTTGGCAATAAAAGTTTCTAACAGCTTCCCCTTGCTACTTGTCTGAGCACTACTCTAAAGTGGATTGTGCCCTTTTAAATCGCCCATTATAATACAGGGCTTGGGGAGTTGATCACAGAGAGCTTAAAGTTCAGACTGTCAGAGAGAAGGAGATGGTGGAATATATAGCGAGCACAATTTAAAAAACAACGTGCAAAGTTACACAGATTGCAACAGCTTTAGGAGAGAAGTAAGATGAACGGGGCTATGGATGACGTCATGTTTTTTCTTCACATTAAAGAACCTTCAGAGGCTTTATGCATTCCGAGGTAAATGGGGATGCTTCATGGTTTCTCGGACGTTTTAATGGCTGAACATGAGTACGTTTCCACTGTACTGACAGTCCGCCCCATTGGGGTCCAGGTTAGAACGGGTCCACAGCAACCTAGGCCTGTCGGAAGAGGCGACTTAAAAGATCGGGGGATGAGGCTTGGGCACTATAAGGCTATACAAAATTTCAGATTGCATCTTTTACCCTTTCTTTGTGTGAATGGAAATACTTATTCTGTCACTGGTCACGGCGAAGGCATAGAAAGTCCACGAAAATGCAATACTCCAGTAACTGATAAAGGGCCAGTGCACACATGTCTTCTGAGTCACCACGACTGAGGCATGCTACAACTAATACCATATCGTTTATGCATAGTCCATCAGATTACAGTACGGAGAGGTAATTTTGTCTTCTACGGTTTCGTATTTTTATGTACATGTAGTTCTTAATATGGATCGTTGTATATCTAGGATCCACATGTGCACATTGGCAATAAAACAGGTAACTTGTCAACCTGCCAAAGATATTTGTTTGAGACTTGATATGTAACATGGCGTCATGGGTGATAGAGGCCAAAGTGACGAAGGCATTAAGCTGGAATAACCCTGCCGCCATACCTAGCCAGGGCATTTGTTGAACATCCGTTCATGCTGTTACGTTTCTCCTCAGCCACTACACTGATCCCTGCCATTTCCTGAACCGTTACCTGAACCGTGCATCTTGTCCTCCACAACTGACCGCCAAGGGTATTCCATGTACCTGTCCCTTCAACCCTGACAGACTCCACATGCCGCCCAGTAGGTTCACCGTCTCCAGTATCAGTGACACCTGGAAGTTTCTAGCCTCTGTGAGTAAACCATGGACCCAAACTATCCAATAAATGTGTTAACTGAAGGCAAGAGATATTAATAATTGTATATTGACCGACTTGGTAATGGTTGTAACGTTACGATAAATCAAACATCGGAGTCCACCAGTCTGTCTTATTAAAGGGTGACTACCACGTGAAGATTACCTTGAACGACAAGCACACCAGTCAGCTCCGCGGATGTGTCGAGGCCTATCTGAGTATCGAAGTATAGAGATACCACCCAGAGCAGGACTGACTCATGACATGATTTATAAGATATTTATCTCAGCAGATATGAAATGCAGATTCCCAGAAAGATATCTGAATTAGTAGACCTACGTCACCCTGGACTCAAAATGTAAACCACCACGGACACATAGTAGTATAGTCTGACTCAAGAGGGATGCATTTCCTCAGTATCCTTCTAAGTCAGCCATTCCAGTTTCCACTCAAACACAGATTGACGGCGGTCTGTAAATAATCGAGTCTGGACCAGACAATGTAGTGATTAATATCATGAGCATCGATCCACGCAATTGGGATCGATGACATGCATCAACCAAGTCAGCGCGCCTGACCACCCGATCCCGTTAGTCGCCTTTTACGACAAGCATAGTCACCTTTTACGGCAAGCATGGGTTGCTGAAGACCTATTCTACCCCGGAATCTTCACGGGCCAAAACACAGATTGACTGCCTACAGATGTCCTGACTAACACAGATTGACTGCCTACAGATGTCCTGACTAATTTATAATTACCATGTATCCTCTTTCATGCCTATCTGTCGGATGCCTGGACGAAACACTGGTCAATATATAGGATTTAGGATGAACAATAAAATACTGCAAACATTTACTTGTCCGCATCATTTTTTTCAACTGGGGATATTTTATTCACAACAAACAAAAGTGACAGAACCATTTCCATAACCCTACGACACCTCTGCTGGCAGCAGAGTCCAGTGTGTGTCCACATGAGGATGTTTTTTGTGTGAATCACTGTCACTATACCAGGTCTCTGTCAAAATAAGAGAGCGTGTTCTGCCCGCACAGTGGCACCCGTCACACACTTGCACAGGCAGGGTAAAATGTTCTCCTGATCAAACACGGGCACATATTGTTCAAGTCAAAAAAAAAAAAAAAAAAAAAAATAATATAGGCACTCGTGAAGAGCAACCTCCTCGTGGTGAGTGCTGGGTAACGCTAATCGCTCTTCCCCCGTGTGGAACCGGGGTAGAATATTTCCACAGCACCCCATTGCTGGTCGTAAGAGGCGACCAAAGTGGGCAGCCCGTTTGCCGTGGGTTGCGTCCCTGTGTCGGCGGAGGACGGGAGTCTGGTAGTTGAGGGCACTGGTTCCTGGAACTGTGTTCCTTTGCCCAACACACTTCTTCGACCCTTACTTCGCCTAGACGGGTGGTAAGATGGGCCCGGTCTTATCAATCGGCTGGTCATGCCAGGCCCTGTGCGTAATATTGTACATACACACGTGTGTTGTATTTTACTGTATATTTCGGTCTTGGCCATCCATAACTTGTGTGAATTCTAACTTTTGGATTGAATAAATTGCCTAGAGTCTTACGCCAGAAGGCGGTGGCTCATGGGCCAATCTGGTACTTTCGACCTCTGAGTTCTGTATGTCTTCAATTTCTTGTCATGGGCCGGACCAGCCTGGCATTTTATTTGTTAGACAAATGCAGCTATTCATGTTGTTTTTACTGGAGTATAACACCTCTGTATCCCTGATGTTTGCATGTTGGAGATCCGGTGCAGGAACACATCGCTCTGTGTAGCACTCCATGGTGGGTGGGGAGCAGGGGTGCTGAATCAATTACTTTCATCATGGCACACAATCATACTGGTTCAAACCGCACTGACAAGAAGAGACGTCTGGAAGCTGAGATTTTCTCATCTGACGACGATGCTTCTATTTCACAAACTTCAAATTCTTGGGCTCGGTTTATCGTAGTGGAATCACGTAATCAACTATCTTTGAAAATCAATCCCTTCGCTATTTCTAAAGCCATTGAAGGAATCTGTGGTGAGGTGAAGAATGTTTCACGGCTCCGGAGCGGCTCTCTTTTGGTGGAGTGTGCACGGAGACAGCAGGCTATTAATCTTTTAAAATGTACTAGCTTTGCTAACACAGAAGTTGTTGTTTCCGAACACAGAACGTTGAATTCGAGTCGGGGGATCATCCGCGACAGAGCTCGTTGCCTGGCAGAAATGTCAGAAGAAGACATTTTGGAAGAACTCAAAGGACAAAGTGTCACATCAGTGAAACGTTTCAATAGAAAAGATGGTGAAAATTTCGTTCCAACAAATACTTATTTGTTCTCCTTTTCTCTTTCAACAATTCCACAATCTATTAAGGCGGGCTATTTTAACATCGGAGTGGAGGTGTATGTCCCCAATCCGCTCCGATGTTACAAATGTCAGAAGTTTGGGCACGGCTCCAAATCATGTGATCGTCCAACTGTTTGCCACCGTTGTGGTGGAAATCATGATGGTACAGGCTGTACAGCAGACCTGAAATGTACAAATTGTAAGGGTGAACATGTAGCATCATCTAAATCCTGCCCTTTTTGGACACGTGAAAAAGACATTTTGACAATCAAATGTCAAAACAACATCAGTTACTTTGATGCCAAAAAACTCTTTGATAGCCGGACACCTTCATCCAAACAATCTTATGCTGCTGCTGCTGCTGCTGCTGCTGCTGTCTCTCGCCCTTCAACAAGTAGATCTATAGAATGTCAGACGGACTTGACGTGGACACATTCTGAACACCCGCTGCCTCTGACTACATCATGTGACAGTCAAACAACTCATTCTGTCAGCCCAGGTGAAATGTCTCCAGATTCTATCATTGTGACTCAGGTTGTGGCCCCATCTACACCCACTCCTGATATACCAGCTACCAACAAACCATTAACTGAAATGCCCAAAAAACAAAAGAAGAAGCAAAACAAGAAAATTTCTACGAAGATCCCTACTCTCACTGAAACATCTGTAGATGTTCACAATTACTTTGAGCCTCTTGAGATGGATGTCACCCCATCTTCACACCACAGCAGTGGTGACTCCTCTTCACGTTTACGTGAACGATCTCCGGTAGAACCACCATGAATCATTCGAATCTAATTCAATGGAATTGCCGAGGACTTAGGCACAATTTTAACGAACTGCAATTATTATCAACGGATATTTGTCCATCAGCAATTTCTTTACAAGAAACGTACCTTAAAACAACCGACAAATTTGATTTAAGGCAGTATAGTTCGTATCATTCCTTCTCTCCTCCGGGAGATAAAGCTACTGGAGGAGCTTCTATTTTGGTGCGGCGGGGCGTTGTTCACAGTCCTGTTCCGCTTGACACAAATATGCAAGCTGTTGCAGTTAGACTTACACTGCATATTGCCTTCACACTTTGCTCCTTATACATTCCTCCATCCTCAAATCTTCGGCGTAATGATCTCCAAAAACTGTACGACCAGCTCCCAAAGCCCTGTGTCATCATGGGTGATCTAAATGGGCATAATCCTTTATGGGGAGGTTCTATCATTAATCCAAAGGGTAAAGTCATCGAGGATTTTGTTTCTGATAATGACCTCTGCATCTGTAACGATGACTCGGACACCTACTTACACCCTGCAACTGGTACGTATTCATCATTAGATCTGTCTTTGACGGATTCAGTTTTGTTGAATGAATTCTCATGGTCCATCCATGATGACCTATGTGGGAGTGACCATTTCCCCACCGTGCTTAAACCCATTCATCCCGTTGATGATCCACCTTCACCTCGATGGAATTTTGTGAAGGCTGATTGGCTTTTATTTCAATCTTTATGCAAAGATAAATTACAACCTACGTCTTTTCAGGATGTTATTGACCCCATTCAGTTGTTCTCAGATCAACTGAATGAAATTGCTGATGAATCAATACCTAAGTCCTCTATCAACCCACGTGTTCGTAAACCATGGTTTGATGACACGTGCAAACAAGCTAGGAAATGTCGTAAGAAGGCGGAGAAATACTTCCGTAAACATCCTACTGTCCATAATTTAAACACTGTCAAAATTTCAAATGCTAAGGCAAGACGTCTATTTAAGCAAAATAAACGTCAATCATGGAGGAACTATGTCTCCAAAATAAACACTCGTACCCCCATGTCCAAGGTATGGAATATGATCAAAAAGATCAAAGGCAAGGGATCAAATTCTACAGTTAACCATTTAAAGGATGGTGACACTTTGCTAACGGATAAATCTGCTATTGCCAATAGAATTGGGAAAACTTTCTCTCAACATTCGTCTTCATCAAATTACGTTCCCAAATTTCAAAAATATCAGCTTTTAGTAAATTTTACATCTGATAATGGTGAAGATTACAATGAGGTATTTTCACTACATGAGCTACATACTGCCTTAGGGCAAGCTCATGATACAGCAGCAGGCGCTGATAATATTCATTATCAGCTACTTAAACACTTGCCAGAATCATGTCTTGAAACTTTGTTGAATATATTCGATGATATTTGGACAGCAGGGACATTTCCACCTTCATGGCATAAAGCCATTGTTATCCCCATACCCAAACCTGGGCGGGATCATTCTGATCCATCAAATTACCGACCTATCTCTCTTACTAGCTGTGTTTGTAAAACGATGGAACGCATGGTAAATAATCGATTAGTGTGGTACTTGGAAACAAATAATCTTCTTTCCAATATACAATGCGGTTTCCGTAAAAACAGAAGTACTATCGATCACTTAGTGCGTTTAGAATCGTTCATAAAAAATTCCATTGTAAATAGACAACATGCTGTATCGATCTTTTTCGACTTAGAAAAAGCTTACGATACAACATGGAAACATGGTATTTTAAAAGATCTTCATGATTTTGGATTAAGAGGCCGTTTGCCTCATTTCATATCACAGTTTTTAACAGACAGGCAATTTCAAGTCCGAGTGGGTACAACCCTGTCTGATCATTATAATCAGGATCAGGGTGTCCCACAAGGCAGTATTTTGTCTGTTACTTTATTCAGTATAAAAATTAACAGTTTGTCCAAAGTTTTAAATGATTCAGTTGATGGATCACTTTTTGTGGATGATTTTAATCTATCTTGTCGTGGTAAAAATATGCGCACAATAGAAAGGCAATTACAATTATGTCTTAATAAAATTCACAAATGGTGTTTAGAAAACGGGTTTAAATTTTCCAAATCAAGAACTAATTGCATACATTTCTGCCGAAAATATAAACCGCATAAGGACCCTGAACTATTTCTGAATGACACTCCTATCAAAGTTGTTAAGGAGGCCAAGTTCTTGGGACTTATTTTTGATCACCACTTAACTTTCCTTCCACATATAAAATACCTAAAAGCTAAATGCCTGAAGGCACTCGATCTCTTGAAAGTTGTTTCCAATTCAAAGTGGGGAGGGGATCAAACAACCCTCTTACACTTATACAGGTCACTGATCCGTTCAAAACTTGATTATGGCTCCATCGTCTATGGTGGAGCCTGCAAAAGTAATTTACAAAAACTAGATACGATACATCATCAGGGTCTGAGGCTTTGCCTTGGAGCCTTCAGAACGTCTCCCATTCACAGTCTCTATATAGAAGCAGATGAACCTTCTCTTAAACAACGCCGACTAAAATTATCTCTACAATACATCACTAAATTATATTCTAATCCGTCAAATCCAGCTTTTGAATGTATATTCCATCCTCTTTACGAAGATCTTTACAATAAGAAATCAGCACTCAATCCACCACTCGGAATTAGAATAAAATCTGCAATATCGGCTTCGAATATTAAACTCCAAGATATAGCTCCTACTCAACTTTTCTCATCTCCTCCTTGGCAAATGGTAAAGCCAGAGGTAGACCTGACATTAACCAAACTTAAGAAATCAGATACTAACCAATTAATATACCAACAAGAATACCATCAACTAAGAAACAATTATGACACTTATAAATCTATATTTACAGATGGATCCAAGGATGGTGGCGCAGTTGCTAGTGCCACTGTCATTGGATCCAGAACAATCTCTTCACGTTTACCTGATAACAGTTCAATATTCACTGCAGAAGCAAACGCCATTTTTACAGCACTTAAATATATCGGTAATCAATCTAAACATAACCAATTCATACTGTTTTCAGATTCTCTTTCATGCCTTCAGGCAATTAAAAATATGTCTTCAAAACATCCACTTTTAATCCAAATTCTTGAGTTATTTAATGATCTTGCTACTGGCCAATATGACATCGTCTTTGGTTACCAAGCCATGTTGGTATCATTGGTAACACAATGGCCGATGCTGCTGCAAAAGCAGCACTCAACAAATCTGTGACACCACTTCTGATCCCATACACTGATTTTAAACCCATGATTCGATCTTACATCCGAGATCTTATGCAACAGAAGTGGGACGCCCAAGTAGGTATCAATAAATTACATGAAATTAAACCAAATATGGGTTATACCTACTTGGGCTGTCAGTCCAGATT
This sequence comes from Haliotis rufescens, assembly GCF_023055435.1. Lineage (NCBI taxonomy): Eukaryota > Metazoa > Mollusca > Gastropoda > Lepetellida > Haliotidae > Haliotis > Haliotis rufescens. Next base: position 7,284,250 of record NW_025963957.1, on the reverse strand, counting down.
TGAAGAGGTCATTATGCGACGATGTCGTATTGGCCACAGCAGATATACGCACGAATATTTATTACAAGGTGAGGATCCTCCGTTTTGTATCCCTTGTGATGAAGGAATCACGGTCAAGCATGTCCTGCTTGACTGTGTTGATTTTTCCATCACAAGGGATAAATATTTCAATGTAAAAACAATTAAGGACCTTTTTAATGATGTTAATTCTCGTTTAATATTATGTTTTTTAAAGGAAATAGAGCTTTTTCATAAATTTTGATGTGTTCAATGTATTGTTTTACAAATTGGTAGTGCGAAATTCATAACTTAGATTGTTAGTGGCTGTACCCTTGAGGGGGGTTGAAGTAGCGTAAAATTATTGTCCCCCTAAGAGGGTATGTAAGTCCCAAATCATTCGAAGTATTTTTCTGCACACTAGGCTTTTAAACGTAGTATCTTCGTTATTTTAATCTAAGGCTTAACTGGTACACTGTCGCCAGTGACTGAAGGGATGATATAAATCCTGCCGGGGTCCATGCAGGAAGCAAAAGTACTGTAAGTCCCCATGGTCCCCAGTATGGTGATCTCCCTTCAGTTGCTGACGATTTCTAGCCCATTTTTAAATTGTGATGTTCATTAATGCTTACTGCCTTTTAATATTCTCAACTAGTTTTAAATCAAGTCTGTGATATTCTAGTTATTCTACTGTCCTTCGTTGACAGCTTTTTATTCAGTTTAAATATATGTATCATAAATGTATCATAAATGTACTTTCTCGTCACGATATGGCCGAAATATTGCCCATGTGACGTTAAATAATAACTCACTCACTCACTCAAGTCAAAATATACTCTTCAAAAAAAGAAACTTGACACTGACTTTCAAAATGTAATGGAATGCGATTGTTTCAAAATAGGACACAGAAACCATAATTGAAACACTGTTTGAAGATCAATGTACACAATGTTCAAAACATTAATCGTGTCACCTAGACAGACACACGTAAACAATACAGTTAATGTCACAGGGGTACATAAAATGTCAGTATCGGTTGTGCCCACCAAGTGCATCAATCACCGCTTGACATCGACGACCCATAGAAGCAATCAAGTTGTCAATAACACGCTGTTGGATGTGCTGCCATTCATGCTGAAGTGCATCAAGAAGCGCCGAAAGCGTTTGGGGCGGTGGATTCCTTCTAAGAACGCATCGATCCAACTCGTCCCACAGAAGCTCAATCGGGGACAAATCTGGTGACCGAGGTGGCCAAGGTAATGTCTGAATGTTGTTGTGCTTTAAGAAGTCCTGACAAACACGTGCAATATGCGGCCGAGCGTTGTCCTGCTGGAACTGTCCGCCATGAACGTTGACGTGAGGAAGAACGTAAGGCTGTAGGATCAAGTCTCTGTAACGCACACCTGTCAATGCACTTGCCACATGCACGAGAGGCGTCCTACCACCGTGATGAATTCCGGCCCATACCATGACACTCCCGCCGCCAAATGGGACAACCTGCTGCACACAGTTGGGGGCGTAACGTTCACCCCGACGTCTGTAGACACGTGCGCGCCCATCAGCACGTGTGAGTAGGAAACGGGACTCGTCAGGAAACTGTACATTTCTCCACCTTGCACGTGCCCATATAACCCTCTGTTGGCACTAAAGCAGACGGTCCGCCAGATGACGTGGGGTCAATACATGACGTCGAACAGGTCTTCGTGCAAAAAGCCCAGCCTCCCTCAGTCTGTTGCGTACCGTTTGATCTGATATTCTGCGTACCCCAGGGATCTGTGTGGTTGTAGACGTGGCTGTGGTAGTGCGGTCTCGGAGGTGTCGCAGCCGGATGTATCGATCTTGTGCTTGGGTTGTCACCCTTGGTTTTCCTGACCTTGGTCTGTCGTCAACTCTGTTGGTGTTGTTGTATCGGGTCCACAGTACGGAGCTTGTCTGTCTAGATACGCCAAAGTGCCTGGCCACTTCTTGCTGAGTTGCTCCAGCTTGTAATCTCAAATGGCGTTGTTCCGTTGAGATGCATTCAGTCTTGGCATTCTGTCACCGCCTCTACTGCCGTTATAAGGACTGTATCAACAGCCGTTGATGTGGATTTTTATACCCATTCAGCAGGGGGGCCTGCATGCCAAAATGCAGGATCCTGTGCTGCACGTTTTTAACAGGCGGTTGCGTTTGGATGAAGCTGTAAAATTTATCCCCAAACGCTACGTTTATGTGCTTTGCATGTGTTTTCGCGACTAAGACACATCATCTTTCTGTTTGACATATTTGGTTTTCATTTAATGTAATTATTTTAGATATTTGGCAAAAGGTGGTTTTACATATATGTCGAGTTTCTTTTTTTGAAGAGTATATTAACTGTAGCGGATAATCTCGCAGAGATGAACACTACCAAGCTATCTGTCGTTCATTTACTGACGAACGTCAGCATGTCACGTGATTACGTTGTCAATCGAGCGGAGAGATACAGAACTACTTTATGGGAATTCCTCAATGTCAAAAAATAACGTCAAATATGGACGGTATCGTCGTGCGAGTCAGGCTATTTATTATACAGTATTTGAATCCAGACAGATCATGATATGTTGGGTCACCGAAATTAAGCGTCTATTCGAAATTACAACAGAGAATGCTCTACTTACCAAAAGAAATCACTAAACTCCATACTGTTGATGGCCACCATGCATCACGAATTCAAAACTCGCCGCCTCAAGCGGTAATCCCTTCGCGCAACATGGAATTTCCTCAGCTCATGAACGTCAACAAATACAACTTCAATCCTTAAATATAGAATTGCATCAATTTGGTCACAGGCCAAATGTGGAAAAACATTTATGAACGCCCACTAAAGCACTGCAGTAGTGTGTGACTCTTCTTGACCTCCTCGCAGAAAGACCATACTGATTTGTACTGCAAAGTACATTGATTTGCTTGTTGGGACATTCTGTATGCTGAGGGTTACTCTGTAAGCAGCAGAATCTCTGTACTGATATCGTTTTAAGTTCCAAAACAATCAGTGAATACGATGTCGTAAAACTGAAATGTCTGGTCCATCACTGGATTATGTGGTTAAAACTCGATTGTTGACAGGCTTTCGTTGTATGGCTGGATTACTGCTGCGCGCGTTAGGCAACAAACAAACACTGTTTTATTCAAATTGTGTGGGTGCCGGGTGCTACTGGAAGAGCAGGACATGCTTACCATTTTCGCAAACACCTGATGTTATCACTCTTTTTCACCGATCCGTTCATATAATATTCATCACTATGTTGCCTTTTAGGTCCGATGGATTCTATTTCGGCAGATAATCGAGACTAATTATTCTCTGGCATTAACGTTTTATATCTATTGACGTTAGTTGGGCTATAGTAATAGTTAAATTATAGTCTTTGAGGTTGGTGGTGAGGGCTGTGATGGTGTCGGCTCGTGGCTTGATGGTGGTTTCCCTGTGGCTTTAATTGTGTTCTGAATGGTATGACTTCTCTTGAAAACTACATCAATGTTGGCCTGTTTCTTGAGGAGTAGACCCTAGCAAGACGAGCTCACAACATCTGTTCCACGAAGCAACATCTAACTACTGAACTAAGCCACCTCAAACAAGTTTAATAAGCCATCATCCCGTTGTTTTATTACTTTCTTCATCCTTTGTTTATGTCACTGACTTCAACGATGATTGTCATCACGATCCTTGTGTGTACATAACAGGCTTCTCTACTCCAGTATGACAATATCTACTCTCCTGTATAAACATTGCCTCCCACTTGTACATATACTTGCCAACCACACACTGTATATCACTAACTGATATGCCTAACTGGCTCTTACTGGGGAGCATCCAAAGATACCCTCCTCTCTCTCTACATATCACTAATTAGATCAAAACTAGACTACGGCTGCGCCATATACAACACCCTAAACAACTCTCTATCTAAAAAACTTGACTCAATACAATATCAGGCTCTCAAACTAATTACACGCACCCAACATGGCACCTCCTACACCTCACTTCAGGCCTTAACAGGAGAAATGCCACTAAGTCTACGCAGGGAACAGCTAAGCTTAAATTTCTGGGCCGCGTCCCAATCAAACCCTCTCATCCAAAACTTAATAAACCAAAACATCAGCCCCAAAAACCAAGCTCTAGCTCGTAAACACCGCTTACTTACACCAATATCCCAAAGAAAAACAAACTACCTAAATGAACACCAAATTAAAACAATCAAATATCTTCACCCCTAAACTTAAAATACCCAAAATAGACACAACACTAGCTAGCTAAATAAATAAACAAACCGACCCAAACATAGCTAAAACTACCACACTAGCATACATACACGAAAATTGGCCAAATTGGTGTCACATTTACACGGACGGATCCTCAGATCCGACCTCCAAACACAAAGGTTTCGGAGTCCATACCACACAACCAACTAAAACCACACAATCCTTCCGACTCCCAAACAACCAATCAATATTCACGGCAGAACTAATGGGCATGGCCTCAGCCCTCCATAATCAAGAATAAAAAAAAACACAAAAAAATCCTAATACTTACCGACTCCCTAAGTGGACTGCAAGCCCTCCAAAACAAAAATACCAAAAACCGACCTAAATTAATAAATCAAATACTTAAAAGCTCCAACGACCTAACTAAGGCAGGCAAACAAATAACCTTCTTGTGGATACCCGCCCACGTAGGAATATACGGTAATGAAAAACGCCGATAAAGCAGCTAAACTATCCCTCAAAATCCCAGAAATAAGCTTAAACGTACCCATCTCAAAATCAGAAATTAAAAGTGTAAACAAGCAAAAAATCACAAAAAAATGGCATAACCTATATCTTAACTCAAATAGCCAAATCAAAAAAGTGCTCAGCAAACCACTAACCAAACCAAAAATTCTCAATCCATCCAAACAAATAACCACCTAAAAAATTTTAAAAAACACACTACAGGTAACTGCCCACACTGCAAACAACCAGAAACCCCAGAACACGCACTCATCCACTGCACACACTACCTAACACATCGAACCGCATTACAAACCACCCTCAATCTAAACAAGGCTCTAATTAATTCTTTTCCACACTTAGTACTCCAACTTCTAAATGCCTATCAAAGAAGTTAACCGTATATCATTACTAGTCGATAGTGGTTCATAAACACATGCTTATGATATGGTCGGAATTGTAGAATAGACCTTGCTTTCAAAGTTGCTGAAACATTAAAAAAGCCAAAAGGCATTCGTTTTTCTCTCTGTTCAACTAAGCATGAAGGATTTTTATCATAAGCCAAGGATTATTCTAAATAGACAGACAGAAACTCATTTTTATATTTATTACTTTCAATCATGAAATAGACACGTATAGGTATTTACACATCGATAGTCAGGTAGGCCTCCAAACAGCTGCGAAGTTGCATAGTGGTCTTGTCGTTCAAAGTGACCTTTATGTGGTACTCGGTCTGGAAATACACGTGATGATGTAAAATGTGAGCTCAGGAGTATATCAAATACATGGTGAACAAATGGTGTTAGATAGATCACAAAAGGTCATCGAACGCTTATTCGCTTTGTTTAACTATAATCATTCTTTGGGTCTACAAGAGAGTAAGAAGACTCGGTATAATTTGATAAGTATCGGGTTCTTCTCCTGTACAACCGATTATTAGTACCGCGTTGTTTGGCGAAATATCTATGAAAATCAATCACATCATCAAGACTTCACTTACATCCTCCAAAGCCAACTTCCAGGCATCACAGATGTTGGTGACGGTCAACTTGGACGGGGGCAGGTGGAGCTTGGTGGGGCTGATGGGGCAGGTGCAGGGGAGGCCGTTGGCAGTCAGCTGGGGCGGACAGGTGCCCCGTTGTTTGAAGAAGTTCAGGAAGTGGCAGGGGTCGGTGTAGTGGCTGTGGGCAAATCAATCAATCTGAGGACGTTACTTTTATCACAGTGTAAAACCTTTTTATCACTTTATTTATTTGTATCATGTATTCTGGCATCTCATGTAATCTTAAATCAAACATGTACGTGTATTTCCTTTTCACTTAGTCCTATCCAACGCATCCCCTAGTATGCAATGTCATTGTAACGCATCCCCTGGTATACATTGTCATTGTAATGCATCCCCTGGTATACACTATCATTGTAACGCTTACCCTGGTATACACTTTCATTGTAATGCATCCCCTAGTTTACACTGTCATTGTAACGCATCCCCTTGTATACCCCCTGGTATAAAGTGTCATTGTAACGCATCCCCTGGTATATATTGTCAATGTTACGCTTCCCCTAGTATACACTCTCATTGTAGCGCATCCTCTGGTATACATTTTCATTGTAACGCATCCCCTGGTATACAATGTCAATGTAACGCTTCCCCTAGTATAAACTCTCATTGTAGCGAATCCCCTAGTATACACTGTCATTGGAACGCATTCCCTGGTGTACATTGTCAATGTAGCGCGTCTCCTGGTATAAAGTATCATTGTCACGCATCCCCTGCTATACATTGTCATTGTAACGCATCCCCTGGTATACATTGTCATTGTAACGCATCCCCTGGTGTACACTATCATTGGAACGCATCCCCTAGTATACATTGTCATTGTAACGCATCCCCTAGTATACATTCTCATTGTAACGGATCCCCTGGTATGCAATGTCAATGTAACGCTTCCAACACTATACACTCTCATGGTAACGCATCCCCAAGTACACATTGTCAGTGTAACGCGTCCCCTAGTGTATACTTTCAATGTAACGCATCCCTTAGTATACACTGTCATTGTAACGCTTTCCCTAGTATACATTGTCACTGAAGCGCATCCCCTAGTATACATTGTCATTGTCACACATCCCCTCCTATACACTGTCATTGTAACACATCCCCTACTATACACTGTCATTTTAACACATCCCCTGCTATACACTGTCATTGTAACACATCCCCTGCTATACACTGTCATTGTAACACACCCCCTGCTATATACTGTCATTGTAACGCATCCCCTGCTAAAAATACTGTCATTGTAACACATCCCCTGCTATATACTGTCATTGTAACACATCCCCTAACATACACTTTCATTGTAACACATCCCCTACTATACACTTTCATCGTAACACATCCCCTGCTATACACTGTCATTGTAACACATCCCCTGCTATACACTGTCATTGTAACACATCCCCTGCTATACACTGTCATTGTAACACATCCCCTGCTATACACTTTCATTGTAACGCATCCCCTAGTATACACTCTCATGGTAACGCATCCCCAGGTATACATTGTCATGGTAACGCATCCCCAAGTACACATTGTCAGTGTAACGCGTTCCCTAGTATATACTTTCAATGTAACGCATCCCCTAGTATACACTGTCATTGTAACGCTTCCCCTAGTATACATTGTCACTGAAGCGCATCCCCTAGTATACATTGTCATTGTAACACATCCCCTGCTATACACTGTCATTGTAACACACACCCTGCTATACACTGTCATTTTAACACATCCCCTGCTATACACTGTCATTGTAACACCCTCTACTATACACTGTCATTGTAACACATCCCCTGCTATACACTGTCATTGTAACACATCCCCTGCTATATACTGTCATTGTAACGCATCCCCTGCTAAAAATACTGTCATTGTAACACATCCCCTGCTATATACTGTCATTGTAACACATCCCCTAACATACACTTTCATTGTAACACATCCCCTGCCATACACTTTCATTGTAACACATCCCCTACTATACACTTTCATCGTAACACATCCCCTGCTATACACTGTCATTGTAACACATCCCCTGCTATACACTGTCATTGTAACACATCCCCTGCTATACACTGTCATTGTAACACATCCCCTGCTATACACTGTCATTGTAACACATCCACTGCTATACACTGTCATTGTAACACATCCCCTGCTATACACTGTCATTGTAACACATCCCCGGCTATACACTGTCATTGTAACGCATCCCCTGACATACACTTTCATTGTAACACATCCCCTGCTATACACTGTCATTGTAACGCATCCCCTGACATACACTTTCATTGTAACACATCCCCTACTATACACTGTCATTGTAACACATCCCCTGCTATACACTGTCATTGTAACACATCCCCTGCTATACACTGTCATTGTAACGCATCCCCTCACATACACTTTCATTGTAACACATCCCCTTCAATACGCTGTCATTGTAACACATCCCCTGCTATACACTGTCATTGTAACACATTCCTGCTATACACTGTCATTGCAACACATCCCCTAACATACACTTTCATTGTAACACATCCCCTGCTATACACGTTCATTGTAACACATCCCCTGCTATACACTTTCATTGTAACACATCCCCTGCTATACACTGTCATTGTAACAAATCCCCTGCTATACACTTTCATTGTAACACATCCCCTGCTATACACTGTCATTGTAACACATCCCCTGCTATACACTGTCATTGTAACGCATCTCCTAGTATACATTGTGATTGTAACGCATCCCCTAGTATACATTGTCATTGTAACACTTCCCCTGGTATACATTGTCACTGTATCGCATCCCCTACTATACACTGTCATTGAAACGCATACCCTAGTATACACTGTCATCGTAACGCATCCCCTGGTATAAATTGTCAATGTAGCGCGTCCCCTGGTATAAAGTATCATTGTCACGCATCCCTGCCATACATTGTCATTGTAACGCATCCCCTGGTATACATTGTCATTGTAACGCACCCCCTGGTATACATAGTCATTGTAACGCATCCCCTGATATGCATTGTCAATGTAACGTTTCCCCTAGTATACACTATCATTGAAGCGCATCCCCTAGTATACATTGTCATTGTAACGGATCCCCTGGTATACACTATCTTTGTAACGCGTCCCCTAGTATACACTTCCATTGTAACTTGTCCCCTAGTATATACTTCCATTGGAACGCATCCCCTAGTCTACGCTTTCATTGAAACGCATCCACTAGTATACACTTTCATTGTAACGCATCCCTTAGTATACACTTTCATTGTAACGCATCTCCTAGTATACACTTTCATTGTAACGCATCCACTAGTATTCACTTCCATTGTAACGCATCCCCTAGTATACACTTCCATTGTAACGTGTCCCCTAGTATACACTTTCATTGTAACGCATCCACTAGTATACGCTTTCATTGTAACGCACCAACTAGTATAGACTTCCATTGTAACGCATCTCCTAGTTTTCGCTTCCTTTGTAGCTCATCCCCTAGTATACACTTCCATTGTAACGCATCCCCGAGTATACACTTTCATTGTAACGCATCCCTTAGTATACACTTTCATTGTAACGCATCTCCTAGTATACACTTTCATTGTAACGCATCCACTATTATTCACTTCCATTGTAACGCATCCCCTAGTATACACTTCCATTGTTACGCACCTCCTAGTATACGCTTTCATTGTTACGCACCTCCTAGTATACGCTTTCATTGTAACGCATCTCCTAGTATACACTTTCATTGTAACGCATGCACTAGTATACACTTTCAATATAACGCATCCACTAGTATACGCTTTCATTGTAACGCATCCATTAGTATACACTTTCATTGAAACGCATCCCCTAGTATACGCTTTCATTATAACGCATCTCCTAGTATACACTTTCATTGTAATGCATCCACTAGTATACACTTCCATTGGAACGCGTCCCCTAGTATACACTTCCATTAGAACGGATCCCCTAGTATACGCTTTCATTGTAACGCATCTCCTAGTATACACTTTCATTGTAACGCATCCACTAGTATACACTTTCATTATAACGCATCCACTAGTATACACTTCCATTGTAACGCACCCCCTAGTATACGCTTTCATTATAACGCATCTCCTAGTATACACTTTCATTGTAACGCATCCACTAGTATACACTTTCATTGTAACGCATCCACTTGTATACGCTTTCATTGTAACGCCTCCCTTAGTATACGCTTCATATGTAACGCATCCACTAGTATACACTTTCATTGTAACGCATCCAATAGTATACGCTTTCATTGTAATGCATCCACTAGTATCCATTTCCATTGTAACGCATCCATTAGTATACACTTCCATTGTAACGCATCCACTCGTATACGCTTCCATTGTAATGCATTCACTGGTATTGTCACGCATCTCTTAGTATACACTTCCATTGAAACGCATCCACTAGTATACACTTTCATTGTAACGCATCCCTTAGTATACACTTTCATTGTAACGCATCTCCTAGTATACACTTTCATTGTAACGCATCCACTAGTATTCACTTCCATTGTAACGCATCCCCTAGTATACACTTCCATTGTAACGTGTCCCCTAGTATACACTTTCATTGTAACGCATCCACTAGTATACGCTTTCATTGTAACGCACCAACTAGTATAGACTTCCATTGTAACGCATCTCCTAGTTTTCGCTTCCTTTGTAGCTCATCCCCTAGTATACACTTCCATTGTAACGCGTCCCCGAGTATACACTTTCATTGTAACGCATCCCTTAGTATACACTTTCATTGTAACGCATCTCCTAGTATACACTTTCATTGTAACGCATCCACTATTATTCACTTCCATTGTAACGCATCCCCTAGTATACACTTCCATTGTTACGCACCTCCTAGTATACGCTTTCATTGTAACGCATCTCCTAGTATACACTTTCATTGTAACGCATGCACTAGTATACACTTTCAATATAACGCATCCACTAGTATACGCTTTCATTGTAACGCATCCATTAGTATACACTTTCATTGAAACGCATCCCCTAGTATACGCTTTCATTATAACGCATCTCCTAGTATACACTTTCATTGTAATGCATCCACTAGTATACACTTCCATTGGAACGCGTCCCCTAGTATACACTTCCATTAGAACGGATCCCCTAGTATACGCTTTCATTGTAACGCATCTCCTAGTATACACTTTCATTGTAACGCATCCACTAGTATACACTTTCATTATAACGCATCCACTAGTATACACTTCCATTGTAACGCACCCCCTAGTATACGCTTTCATTATAACGCATCTCCTAGTATACACTTTCATTGTAACGCATCCACTAGTATACACTTTCATTGTAACGCATCCACTTGTATACGCTTTCATTGTAACGCCTCCCTTAGTATACGCTTCATATGCAACGCATCCACTAGTATACACTTTCATTGTAACGCATCCAATAGTATACGCTTTCATTGTAATGCATCCACTAGTATCCATTTCCATTGTAACGCATCCATTAGTATACACTTCCATTGTAACGCATCCACTCGTATACGCTTCCATTGTAATGCATTCACTGGTATTGTCACGCATCTCTTAGTATACACTTCCATTGTAACGCATTCACTAGTATACACTTCCATTGGAACGCATCCCCTAGTATACGCTTCCATTGTAACGCATCTCCTAGTATACACTTTCATTGTAACGCATCCACTAGTATACACTTTCATTATAACGCATCCACTAGTATACACTTCCATTGTAACGCACCCCCAAGTATACGCTTTCATTATAACGCATCTCCTAATATACACTTTCATTGTAACGCATCCACCAGTATACACTTTCATTGTAACGCATCCACTTGTATACGCTTTCATTGTAACGCATCCAATAGTATACGCTTTCATTGTAATGCATCCACTAGTATCCATTTCCATTGTAACGCATCCATTAGTATACACTTCCATTGTAACGCATCCACTCGTATACGCTTCCATTGTAATGCATTCACTGGTATTGTCACGCATCTCTTAGTATACACTTCCATTGTAACGCATTCACTAGTATACACTTCCATTGTAACGCATTCACTAGTATACACTTCCATTTTCACGCATCTCCTAGTCTACACTAATTTACAATGGACGTAGTGCTGTTTCTTCAGCTGATATATGTAAACTGTGGGGTGACTATTATTCAGACTTGGCAAAACCTCACCAGTCTGATGATTTTGACGAAAACTTTAAACTCACCATTGTATCAAAACTTCATTATATCATGGAACAAAATCGTCATAATCATGATCCACTAGATGATATCATGTATACAGAAATCCAAGTCCCAGAAATCAGATCACATATACACAACCTTAAAAGAAACAAATCTCCAGGACCTGATGGTATTACAAATGAACACCTGATATTTGGAGGAGAGATGCTTGTAGTAACCCTCAAACACCTATTCAATCAAATACTTGCATCCCAGTATTATCCATGTGCCTTCAAAAAAGGCATGATAATACCTATTTATAAAGGCAAAAACGACAAACATGATCCACGTAACTACAGGGGCATAACTCTTACATCGTGTCTATCTAAACTCCTAGAGAAAATCATTTTAAGTAGAATAGAAAAATATACACCCAGTAATCTCCAATCATTCCCCGATACTTTACAATTTGGTTTCAGAAAGGAACATGGAGCAATCATGTCTGTATTCACCGTTTTAGAATGTGTTAATTTTTACCTAGAAAGAGAATCACAAGTGTTTGCTGCATTTTTAGATAATGAAAAAGCTTTCGATCGTATTTGGCACGACGGTCTTTTTGTTAAATTACATGACCTTGGTGTGAAAGGTAAATTATGGAACTATACAGACAGCTGTGCTTTTATATCCTACAACGGAGAAAGATCTGATGTGTTTCCCATTAAACAAGGTGTTGGGCAAGGTCGAGTTATGTCAGAATGGTTCTTTCTCGTTTTCATAAATGACCTTATATGTGAACTAAGGAAAGCAAACGATGGCCTCTCTGTTTATGGCATCTATATACCCTGTGTGTTATTGGCCGATGACACAACGCTCTTGTCTACAACCCCACGGGGCTTACAGTCTTCCCTTGATTCAGTTGGTTTATATGCCAACAAATGGAGACTCACCTATAATGCCTCCAAGAGTAAATCACTTGTATTCTGCAAAACACGCCAGCGTCATAATAAAGTAACCTACAAATTTGGCGATGCAATAATTGACACTTCCGACTCCGTCAAATATGGCGGAATAATCATAAACAATAATTTATCCTGTAAAGAAAGAATCATGACATGTTGCTCAAAAGCAAGAAAAAGTGTTAATTCACTACGATCACTCGGCCTCAACGACTCAGACCTCCACCCAGTTGCATGTGTCAATATATGGAAAAGAATGATTTTATCTACAAGCTTTTATGGATGTGAATTGTTACCAGCCTTTTACGGTAAAGAACTTGAAATGATTGAATGTACACAACGTTACTTTGCTCGTCATATACAAGGATTTGGTAAAAGACATCCAACCGATTCGTCTATTTCTAACTTGGGAATGTGGTCAATGAATGGCTACATTGATAAATGTAGACTACAATTATTAGGAAGGCTCTGCAATAACGATTGTAACTCAATAACAAAAGACCTATTTTGTGCTCACATTGCTACCAACGCTTTTGTCAATATTAGCCGTCCAGTAAGCATATGCAACATCCTTCTATATACTGCTAAAAAATACCATTTGGATAACTATATAAAGGGATATACTGATAGCGGTTCGTTCCCAACAAAATCGGCTTGGCGAGCTCTTGTAATCAGACGTCTATCAGAGAATGAACAGTACATCTGGAGAGAGAGACTAGCACAGAGACCGGATCTTTCACGATACCATAAAATTCATAAACGGTTACAAATGCATGTTCTTTATAATGTAATGTATCTCTATCCACATCTAAGACAACCCCTGCAACTTTGTATTAAAATCGGATCAAGAGCAAAAGTGTCGAAAGAAGTAACCATTGCAATAGACATTGCTATGACTATGATTGCCATATTATTTTGCACTGTGAAATGTTTATGCCTGACAGAAATAGTTTCTTCTCATGCCTAATTGATAAACTTGATGTAGATGTATACGTGAAAATAGATATGCTTGACGATGATGATATGCTTTCTTTCTTTCTCGGTGCAGATGTCCATGACTTGACAAACGAACTTGATTACGATACTTGGCAAAGCATCATACTGTCTTTCTGCCACTTCATATGGAATTTAAAGAAATACCTTATGTATATCTACTAGATACCTTACTGCTCTCAAAATGTACATTGTAAATTGTTTATTCATAGCAGTGTATAACATGATTTCTTTGTATATAGTCAAGTAATTTAATTGATGTATTGTAAATAATGTACTTGCCCATGTAAAATCTTCGGATTCAACTCTGGAGGAAATAAAGAAATTCATTCATTCATTCATTCATGAAATGGGAAATGAAATAGAAACTAACTAAACGTTAATGTTGTGGAAAATAACTCCAATGAATTGGAGTACACGCACATGAATTCGTATCATAAACTGTCAAAACGTTTTGAGAGGTAAGGCCGGATTCATTAAAGATCGCTACAATATGTAAAACAGGTGAAATTTGTAGAACTTCTATAAAGGAAACATCCAACCAAATGCCCTTTTTAAATAGTAATGTAATGATATAATATAAAGAATATTTCACATGATACAGTATACTTTGCACACAGTTAGTTGAAGCTTTAAAGGGACTGACAAAAACATGGGCGAAATATTTTAATAACGCCGTAAAAAAGTTGAATTAAGTTAAAATTTGTTAAATTATGTGACATGAAACTTATAAGAACTATGTATAAGCGACACTAAAACACAAGTTTTGAGCAAAGGGAAATAATCTCGCCCATGCGCCTGCCCATGGGCCAAACCTTTTCTCGCCCATCGGTGAAATATTTCAATAACGCTATAACATAGTTGAATTAAGTAAAATTGAGTAACATTATGTGCCATGAAAATGGTAAGAACACCTGCATGTGTTTGCGAAACAAAAACATAGGTTTTGAGTGAGGGAAAATATTCTCGCCCATGGGCCAAACCTTTTTCTCGCCCATGGGCGAAATATTTCAATATCGCTATAAAATAGTTGAATTAAGTTAAAATGAGTTACATTTTGTGTCTTGATACTTGAATGAATACATTTAATGTAAACTGAAGTACAAAAGAAAGTACACACCCCTAAAATATCATATATTACGCATATGGTTGAAAAAGTTGTTACATTTTTGGCGCTATCGTAATGTAATGAACAACACCATTGAGAGCATATCGCAGAAACGTAACCTTGACATTATGATAGGCAACAAAAGCACACATTGTGAAAATGGCAATTTTCTCTATTTGCACGTGCAATATGCGTAGAAACAGTATAAAAAGGCAGTGGATTCTATCGTTCATTACACATTCAACGAAAAAAACACAAGACAAATGCCACGTTTAACAGCAGCGGAGCGAGAGAGAGCCGTGGGAATGTCCCAAGTGGGGGCGTCGAACAGTCACATCGCAAGGACCCTTGGCTGCACCAGGCAAACCATTATCAGACTCCTTCGTCGTGTCAACCAGACTGGCCAGACATCCGACCGCCCAAGAAGAGGAAGACCGAGAGTGACGACCCCTGCAGAAGACCGGTACATACGCACATTACACCTGTGCAACAGGTTCCTCACCATGGCATCAACAGCGTCGACAGCGTTAGGTCACCACATCAGCAGGAACACAGTCATGAGACGACTACGAGCTGCCGGTATCCGGGCTTATCGACCATTCCGTGGGATGACCTTGACCGCTCAACACCGTATCAGACGTCTTCGCTGGGAAAGAAGAGTCAGACGCTGGCAACGTCGTGACTGGTCACGAGTCCTCTTTACCGATGAAAGTCGATTCAACCTCTACCATGCTGACGGTAGAGTGAGAGTCTACCGACGTAGAGGCGAGCGACTGGCTGGAGCATGTGTCCAACAAGTTCATCCTTTTGGCGGAGGCAGCGTTATGGTTTGGGGAGGCATTTGCGGCGAACAGAAGACGGATTTGGTCATTCTCCACCAGACCCTGACAGCCCAGAGGTACAGGGACCAAGTGTTACAGCCGGTGGTGATCCCCTTCATGCAGGGGCAAAGGCAGGGGTTTCTTTTTCAGCAAGATAACGCCCGACCACACACCGCTAGACTCACTATGGACTTCCTGAACCGTCAGAACATTCAGCTTTTGCCTTGGCCGTCACGCTCTCCGGACTTGTCACCCATTGAACACCTGTGGGACCATCTCGGTAGACAGTTGCGACGACGTGCACAGCCACCAACCACCATACCACAGCTGGAACAGGCTCTGCGAGAAGAGTGGCAGCGGATCCCTAATGACGTCATCCGACGGTTGACCTTTTCCATGAGAAGGCGTGTCCTGGCTTGCATTAACTCAAATGGGGGTCAAACGAGGTACTGAGACCACTCGCATGGCCTTCATACCTGGGACTGTCATCATTTCTACAAGTGTGATTTTTGATGAGTGACCGCCTATGGACGTTATTGTCAACTGAAAAGTTTTATGTGGCCTCAAATCTTTAAATCCATTCTAAACATGTTTGAAAATGACTCAACAATGGCATTAAACATTACAATCACAATAAAGTTTGCCCTGTCTTCTTTTACTGTCAGAATAGTGGGGTGTGTACTTTCTTTTGTACTTCAGTTTATTTGCGAAACAAAAACATGAGTTTTAAGTAAAGGAACATATTCTCGCCCATGGGCCAAACCTTTTTCTCGCCCATGGGCGAAATATTTCAATATCGCTATAAAATAGTTGAATTAAGTTAAAATGAGTTACATTTTGTGTCATGATACTTGAATGACTGCATTTAATGTATTTGCGAAACAAAAACATGAGTTTTGAGTAAAGGCAGGCCCATGGGCGAGATAGTGTAAATATTGAGTTTTTTAACAAATTTTTTTTCATTTTGTCTTCCTTGGTATGTTCCCATGAAAACAGCATGTTTAATTTTGTAAATACCTTTGACCGAGAGTCGGCAAAGACCGTAGAGTTTCTGGACTTTTGGGTTTCCAGAATTAAAATGGGACGTGTTACTTCCATTGTAACGCATTCACTAGTATACACTTTGATTTTAACGCATCCACTAGTATATGCTTACATTATAACGCATCCACTAGTATACACTTCCATTGGAACGCATTCACTAGTATACACTTTCATTGTAACGCATCTCCTAGTATACGCTTCCACTGTAACGCATTCACTTGTATACACTTTCATTGCAACGCATCCACTAGTTACGCTTTCATTGTTACGCATCCACTAGTATACACTTCAATTGTAACGCATCCACCAGTATACACTTTCATTGTAACGCATCCACTAGTATACGCTTTCATTGTAACGCATCCACTAGTATACACTTCCATTGTAACGCATCCACTAGTATACACTTCCATTGCAGCTCATCCCCTAGTATACATTTTCATTGTAGCTCATCTCCTAGTATACACTTCTACTGTAACGCATCCCCTAGTATACACTTTCATTGTAACGCATCCCCTAGTATACGCTTCCATTGTAACGCATTCACTGGTATACATTTCCATTGTAACGCATCTCCTTGTATACATTTCCATTGTAACGCATTCACTGGTATACACTTCCATTGTAACGCATCTCCTTGTATACGCTTTCATTGTAAGGCATCCACTAGTATACGCTTATATTGTAACGCATCCACAAGTATACACTTCCATTGTAACGCATTCACTGGTATACACTTCCATTGTCACGCATCTCCTAGAATACACTTCCATTGTAACGCATCTCCTAGTATACACTTTCATTGTAACGCATCCACTAGTATACGCTTACATTGTAACGCATCTCCTAGTATACACTTCCATTGTAACGCACTCACTAGTATACACTTTCATTGTAACGCATCCACTAGTATACACTTTCATTGTAACGCATCCCCAAGTATCCATTTCAATTTTAACAGTAAAAACTCAATTCACCCCTTTTTAATCTGACATGGTAACTTTCTCAATTCACTTTAGCCTCATCTGGAGATTCGGCTCAGTTCATTGGTATGTGAATTGCAGTTAGATCCGCTATCTGTCATAGATCTCCTAAAGCCAAGAGATGCAATAGCGAAGGCCAAACTAACTCTATTTCTGAGAGATGGACGTATATAAACAGAGCAGCCAAAGATAAAATGAAATTATATCAATAGACGGAAATAGAAATCATATCAATACAAAAACAGAAATGACATGAATACCAAACTCACAATAGATATATACCCTAGTCACACACAGGAGTGCCAAAGAGGGACAGGTCAGCCGAAACTGATTAGGCAGAAGGCGACCTCTTAAACCCTTAATGCAACAACAACACCACATGTTAGTCTCAGCTGGAAACTCCACTCGCATAATGTATGTGCGAGTTTCAAAGTACGAGAACATGTTTCCGCCCATTGTGTATTTGTTGGCGTATGTGTAAGATGCTTGATATGCGTTCTGGCACGGCTATAATATATCGTCTATCATTTTCTCAAAAGACCTAATTCCTGCAGAGGTATGCTGTCACTTTCTTAAACTGTGTCTTCAACATTGCTATCCTCTTGGTCCTCATCTCCAGCAGGGCGACATACCCTCCTCTGTATACTGGGATGCCACTACGGTGACAACAGGGCTCTACATAACTTGTACTAAACTACTCATCTGACACTGTTGCTCTCTATTCCCCATTACAATTCTAAACACTCGTTCCACACAGTCGTCTAAGGCGCCGAAATTCGCTGTGCACGCCATGTTGTTACTGAAACACCGCTCAAAACAGCGTCAAATACATTCACTCACTCATTAATAACCATGTGCCAACATCTGACTTACTCAACCCATACCATGTTCCAACATCTGACTTGCTCAACACTTACCATGTGCCGACATCAGACTTACTCAACACTTACCATGTGCAAACATCTGACTTGCGTATCACTTACCATGAGCCGACATCAGACTTACTCAGCACTTACCATGTGCCGACATCTGACTTGCTCAACACTTACATGAGCCGACATCTGACTTGCTCAACACTTACATGAGCCGACATCTGACTTGCTCAACACTTACCATGTGCCGACATCTGACTTGCTCAACACTTACCATGTGCCCACATCAGACTTACTCAACACTTACCATGTGCCGACATCAGACTTACTCAACACTTACCATGTGCCGACATCAGACTTACTCAACACTTACCATATGCCGACATCTGACTTGCTCAACACTTACCATGTTCAAACATCTGACTTGCTCAACACTTACCATGTGCCGACATTAATCTGGCAGGGCACCATTATGAAAGTCCCGAGCAGCTTCTTCTCCATGAGAACGTCCAGTGTGATCTGGTCAGCGATATCGTGGCTGATAGTTCCATCAAAGGACACAGTTATATCTCCGGGAAGCTTGAGGGGAGTGGGGCTGATGTCGAACTGCTTCACAGAAACCCAGGAGTCGCCAACACCTGACATGGAGACACAAATAACATAATTATATCTTTTTCAGAATCAAGGAAAACAAGGATGGTTTAAACATTTGTCGTTGTAAGTAATTTGTATAGATTGCATGCAGCTACTCAAGATAGACATGACCACATAACATATCGAGGCATACATTGAAGCATATAGACTCAGATGGACTCAGGTATGTACACATACCATATCGAGGCATGCCTTGAAGCATATAGACTCAGATGGACTCAGGCATGTACACATAACATATCGGGGCATGCCTTGAAGCATATAGACTCAGATGGACTCAGGCATGTACACATAACATATCGAGGCATGCCTTGAAGCATATAGACTCAGATGGACTCAGGCATGTACACATAACATATCGAGGCATGCCTTGAAGCAAATAGATTCAGTTGGACTCAGGCATGTACACATAACATATCGAGGCATGCCTTGAAGCATATAGACTCAGATGGACTCAGGCATGTACACATAACATATCGAGGCATGCCTTGAAGCATATAGACTCAGATAGACTCAGGCATGTACACATAACATATCGATCCATGCCTTGAAGCATATAGATTCAGTTGGACTCAGGCATGTACACATAACATATCGAGGCATGCCTTGAAGCATATAGATTCAGTTGGACTCAGGCATGTACACATAACATATCGAGGCATGCCTTGAAGCATATAGACTCAGATAGACTCAGGCATGTACACATAACATATCGAGGCATGCCTTGAAGCATATAGACTCAGATAGACTCAGGCATGTACACATAACATATCGATCCATGCCTTGAAGCATATAGATTCAGTTGGACTCAGGCATGTACACATAACATGTCGAGGCATGCCTTGAAGCATATAGATTCAGTTGGACTCAGGCATGTACACATAACATATCGAGGCATGCCTTGAAGCATATAGATTCAGTTGGACTCAGGCATGTACACATAACATATCGAGACATGCTTTACGGCATGTAGGCTCAAACAGACGTAGACATGTTCACATAATCGAAGCGGTTAAATCAAAGATTTCATCTGTGTGATTTCAATAGATTCTGACTATTTGATACAGATATGATCAATTTTATTGTTAATGATTTCTAACAGTAAAACACAATCAATTACGGGGTTGTATATATATGTTCGTTGATGAGTTTCTTTATCATCTCGATGATAATATGCTGTTTTTTCAAAACATATGGGGGCACGGGTGGCCCAGTCGTCTAAGGCGCCGCGATTCGCTGTGCAGAGTTGCGTCCCTTGGTCACGCCAGAAACCTATGGTTTTTTTGTTCGAATCCCGGTTCGCCACGATTATGTTTCTAGGTTTGTCAGCACCATACCCGTGCTCGTGGGTTTCACCGAAGTGGTAAACGCCTGAGACCTGCATAACTTCGGGCTTTCCCCCCACACTAAGCTGACATGCCGTGATCTAACTGGAATACTGTTAAAAGCGGTGTTAAACCCAACTCACTCACTCAAAACATATGGTCAGCGTCCACAATATTTCTGAGTGAAGAAAGTTTAACGTCCCTTTAAATACTATTTCAATTATATGACGGTATGTCAGCTTGACGTGGGAGGGAAGCCTCAAATGTCAGTAGGTTTTAGACGTGGGAGAGAAGCCTCGAAGGTCTGTAGGTTTTAGACGTGGGAGGGAAGCCTCGAAGCCTCAAAGGTCTGTAGTTTTTAGGTGGAAGGGGAGCCTCGAAGGTCTGCAGGTTTTAGACCTGGGAGGGAAGCCTCAAAGGTCTGCAGGTTTTAGGCGTGTAAGGGAAGCCTCGAAGGTCTGCAGGTTTTAGGCGTGTAAGGGAAGCCTCGAAGGTCTGCAGGTTTTAGGCGTGTAAGGTCTGCAGGTTTAAGACGTCATCACTCAGGACATGGATATGCAGCTGACACAACAAGAATCGTACTCAGGGCAAATCTTGGAAACGAACCGACGATCATTGATATATTATATATTGCTGACGTTGCGACGAGAAAATATGAAGTCGCTCACGCACTTTACATACCACAGTCCCTCCACTCTATAGTGCCGGTGTCTGTGAATCCTGTGCGGGCCCCCAGGGCAGGAACGATGAGAGCTACGACCAACAGCAACATGATAAACCTTAGCTGACCGAGTAGAGCCAGACACTGACTGGCAACCTGTATATACACTCCGATAGCGAGGGAGAGTCCACCCCCGTGACCGTAGGGGCGATACCAGGGGGTCGTCGGACCAGGCTGCCCGAGTTGACACGTTCTGAATACATCACTGACGTCTTAATCACATCTAGTTCACAGATGCACTGGTTATTATATTATATTATATATTAAATAGTATCTGCTTTGGGAAGCATTCAGTTGTAATACCTTAGTTGTAAACCTGAGACGTCAATCCGCCACTCTGGGATCAACATATGGTAGATTACATACTCTGTTGCCTGATATACTTTTTTTAAAATTCCGCTACATGACTGATCATGACTATCATGGGAAATAATAAAGCAACACAAACAAAGAACGACATTGAAACAAAACAATATATTGATGTCAGTGAAACATTAAAACAGAGGCCTATCGTACGTAGCTGGACCAACTTCCCTGGTTGGCTTGGAAGTAACCGGCGCTGCTTTTATCCCACACTGATGTAAAGTGATGTGACGTCCATGGATCTGAGGGAACGGGGGGGGGGGGGGCTTGAGGGTTAACGGATAAGTTAATCACGGTACGGTGTACCTGTTCACATTTCTAGCGAACACCACCTGAGAGGTCATGTGATGTGCAGTGATGGTTCCCCGCATTACGGGATGCAGAACGTTGAACGTCTGGTTAACGCTCCATCCTACGTCGATGAACAGGCTGACAGCCATCATTGCTTCGATGCTGTCAAGAAACCTGCACTCATCTGCGAAGTGGACTAACAGCCGATCCTTGTAATCTCAACTTTTGATTGACCATGTCAGGCGTGAAGTTCAGTGACGTGGCAGCAAAGTGACGTACACCTAGATGTCGTTGTCGTTTTTTTATGCTCCCGTTATCGATTCCTTACAGTCAAGCCTTACAGCGCTAATCAGACATAACCCAGGGATGCTGCTGACAGCCAAAGTTGCAATCTGAAACCGATTTCAAAGTAGGCACAATTAATGGATAACAACTTCTTTTTTTACTTAAAGGCGACGTTTTGTTATAGATCCTTATGCCGTTGTCAAGCAAGACTGAATTAATGAACAAGGTCCAGAATATATATAGTAGTTGGAGGATTAACAGTAAAAACAATTGCAAACATGAGAGAGATTAACATGAATAGGTTAAGTAATGACAACAGAATGATAATACTGTAACATGATGAACAGGGAACACACGATGCGTCTTCAAGGAAGCTAAACGACGAGGTCTAAAGGCAAGTCTTACAGCTGACAGACTTTATATAAATGATCGCAGATGCTATCCTGGTGATGACCCGTTCGAGCAAACCAAACCAAACCATCACACACAGCGACCTTCATATGCCACAATCCTCGATAGACAGCCTGAGAAAATTCGTAGGATCCACGTGGACGAGAATGCCAGTACTCTGTAGGCAAATAGACTTTACTTGTACACCAATCAGATATATTTTACGCCTGTTTCCTAAGGATCATGGATCGTATGTTGAAAACATAAAATTGTTCTTGTAAATGTTGTTTCGGATTTGTTAATAAGTTTGATTGTAAGATACAACTCCGAAATGTCTTAGGTGCAGAAAATGTTGGGTGTTTACATTGAATTGATGCAATGATGAACCTACGCCTCATTACCCGTTACCAAACATATATAAACTTTGTTTCGTCTGAGTTATTACATGGTGGAGACCTTGCAGGCTGAAGTTCCTGGGTTCCCATCTTGGATGACACCTTAGATATGCGAAATGTTGATGGATGATGTTTTCAGTGCTCTTCAGACAGTTGCAGTACTGTGACATTGAATACTGTTTGGGGGTTATGTTCTTTGTATATACCACTCACCACTTACCCACTTTATGACCGGATTAGATTCGGATTTATCATTTTGTAATATAAACATAGTTTCTTGGCTTCTCTTGTTTTCCTAAAAGGCTGTAGACCAGTGGCTTGCACCACGTGTTGCACGACATATTGTTCTCAAGGCATCAAGATGAAGCGTCTCTAAAAGTAGTTCAAGAGATATAAAACTATCCCATATATTGAAGTGGTAAGTTAGTACAAGCAAAATAATAGATAAATACATTGTTTCCAGCGTTTTCCCGAACTCAAGCGGTACTCTTCTTCAAATAATTAATCATAGGACTAGCTTTCTTATCATTTTTACTGATATATTCTTGCCGCATTCATTTCATGATTTACAGTATCTACACAAACTCTTCTAAATGTTGACTGCAATCTGTTTAGTTTACACATAGATAGGCATTATATCACTGAAACACACTTGATAATTTTCAACTAATAAAAACAGTTCGTTATATCCGTCTGTTCGCTATGAACGTGTCCGTTTACTGTATATGAATACCATGAATATCAAGCTCCTGTCCGTCAGAGTGTAAGTTGAACAATTCAGATTATGTCAGGCACACAATCCAGCAAACCTATGAGGGCAAAACTGAGTTTGTGAGTGAGTGAGTTGGCTTTAATGTCGCTTTTAATAGTATTCCAGCTTACTGTGGCGTGTCAGCTTGATGTGGGGGGAAAGCCCGAAGTGATGCAGGTCTCAGGCGTTTACCACTTCGGTGAAACCCACGAGCACGGGTATGGTGCTGACAAACCTAGAAACATAATCGGGGCGAACCGGGATTCGAACCCACAATCATAGGTTTCTGGCGTGCCCCAAAGGACGCAACTCTGCACGGCGAATCGCGGCGCCTTTGCAACTGGGCCACGCGTGCAGGGCAAGAGGAATCTTGTAGATGTCGTATGTGCACACCCCATATATCTAGGAAAGTCCAAGTTCATTTTCGTGCAAACACGGTGATCAATCAAAGTATGGAAGCTCATTTCACGGTCAGTTCCTACGTCTTGTCCTCACATGCAATCAGTTCAACCAAAGCCAGTGATATCGACAAAGGTGCACATTTTGCGACATCTGCTCCAACTGTGAAAACAAACATCAAGCACAGCGATGCTCTCCACTCGGTTCAGCATCCAACCAGTTCCATCTGGGACAGACACTGATGAAAGTTCAAGTATTTAGCTGCAAGGCCTAATGGTTCTGACTTATGACGTATGAACAGACGTATGAACTTATGAACAGGATATCCGTATTCTGCAATGGTATCACAATCTAACAATATTTTAGGTATGGGCCCTATAAGTCCCACTCATCGGATCGGTGCTGCAACAACAGCTGCGGATATGTGTTCCTGTTGACACAATACAGCAGGGGGAGAGACAGTGGTCGAACGTTTACTCTTCTTACCAGCAATAGGCCCCAAATAACCTGTGCACAGTGTATCATGGCTATGTAACCAGCTACATGACATGTGTAGCGAATTGCAGGCACGAGGTTACACACCTGTCTGTTTCTATGTTCCCTTTGTCAACGTTGAACCGTTTATTTATATGAATAGATAGTAGGTTATATTGGGCACACAGACAAGCCCTGCTTAAACTAAGAATCCATCTAGATCTAACGCAGTTGGGACTGTGAATCCACTGGTTTGGTAAGGGGCATGACATAGATGGACCTCAATGGAATTATATCATGATTCAGCTACAACGAATACATCCTCCAAGTATCCTAATAATGCACCTTGGTTCTAAACTGATCACATTAAATCAACTCAGGATAATCCATCCGCAATACCGCTGTCTTTGCCTTTGATATGCATGTTGTCTAAATCACATTCTTGCAAAGACAACAAAAGTCTGTCATCAGTGTTATACTTAAATAAGCTTCAAGCTGGATTGGTAGGGATGTTGTTTCATAGGCACAGCATCATCATCATCTACATCATGACACACTAAATCTGTACGGTCAGGCACATCCGTGAACAAGTGAGCAAACAATTAACTCTGATACTTCAGCCTTTTGCTCAGAATTTAAAAGGTTTAACTTAGTATCCAGAGTTAGCTGAATTGTCTAGCATACGCCTAGCATAGTCCGCAATGTCATCACACTTGACAAAGTCACAATTCACATCAGTATCACAATCTGATGCAATATGCAAAGGAGAAACTGTGGCATCACACTGATTAGGCGCATTGTGATTTCTTTCATGATACTTTCTGATCATATTGATATGAAGAAGTCTTTTAACGACCGTCTGGTGTTTGTACAACATAGTCAGAATCACTGACTTTTCTGTCAATAACATACAGACCGTGGTACATTGATCAGTGATTGCCAGGACTGAAACGTCTCTCTTGAGACTTTTAGGTCACAATGTACTTTCATTTTGTCCTGAGAAGGTATATTGAATTAGGACAAATGAAATAAGACATAATTTTGTCACAAGTTTGTCACTCAAAACTTGTTTTCGATTTGAAAACGGAAGAACAACTTGATGGAAAACAATTTGATCAGCAGGCCTCCATTTCCTCATCAAAACAGTGTCCTTGAAATAATAGCAAACTGGAACTTTGTTGAATTTTCCCTCTCTGATTTAATTAAATGATCTCTACCCAGAACTGGTTCCTTAACAGCCAAACTGTCATCAGAATTTAAGTACTCTCCCTCGAACATTTAGACAGGTCATCAAAATGATCCGTGAAAGTCCCAGCCAAATGATAACTGGAATCATTCTCAGAGGAACTTTGAGAAAAGCTTTCAAAAGATTTTATGGTAGAAATGTGGAGGACATTTCCAAATTTGACCCATGTCCGATGCAATTCCCTATATTGACTTGTGCCGCTTGTTCACGTGTTTTTAGGTGACGGGTGCTACCGGTGGGAATTGTACAATCGACTCTGCTTTATGCAGAGATTTTCATTGAATATGGAAAGGGTTTTGTCATGTTATTTGCTTAACCATAGCACGAGTAACAACACACAAAGGAAAAATACACGGAATTTATTTTTCAAGATTTTCAGTACTTTCCGAAATGTTAGGCTCAAGACAAACAATCAGCCAAATGTCTCCTCCCCGCCAAATTATTCCCAATAAGCAAGTCTACACCTTTTAACAGGTAGGGTTTCTACAACCCCCACCTTGACTGACACAGTAACAATCACTGTTAAACAATAAAATACACTGCCGTGTAACACTTGGTAAACCAGCGGATTGGTTAGCTGAATCACAGAGTTTATAGCATTCTTTATTTGGGATCAGTTTTATCATAGTAAAGTAAACATTTGGTCAGAGGTTCTACCCAGGCTGTACTGTCATGGTGTTCTCAGTCCCAAAGCAATGAAAGTCACGTTGGAGACTTAGTAGAGCAGGTGTGAAAGGAGGTATCCATGCCATCAGGTTACCATGTGAGCAACTGGTATGTACAAACAAAAGCAAAAGCATTTCGTCATGGATCTTGACGCACAAACTAGGGTTTTCAAAGCTTAGCAAACTTGGCAACTGGTAGTATTTGTTAACATGAGACTTGACAGTGATGTGTAGGACAACATAGAGCAGGTTAAGTTGACATTGTTAGGTAAGGTTAAAATAAGTTTTGGTTACAGTACACAAAGCTGGGTTTTATTTTTCACAGTATCAATTTATATATGTTCGTCAGTTGAAAAGTATTACTGGCACAGGTACTGGAGGGTGGGGTTTGTGGTGGGATACTTGTGGCTTGGGATGGTGAGTATCGGTTTGGGGTCGTTTGTGGCTTTCCACACTGGGCCTCGTTTACTGTTAATAATGGTTGGATTAAACATTATGTGACAACATTTCTTTGTATGCCACACGTTTTGTTCAATGCTACAGAGAGCATGTGCGCGATTACGTCACCTGACCTATTTATTTTTTAATTTGGTCATCGTGACAAGGCAAGGTTACCGAGAAAGTTAGTTTGACTATTGTCAATATTGTTATATAAATATATAACGTCAATACAAGAGAATCTTAATTATCCACCTGTGCAGGTTCCATTTGATGATAAGGGAAAATAACATGAGTTTACTTTAGTTGTTTTTTTCTGACTGGGTTGATTTGCATGTATTACATTACAAATTAAACATTTTAAATAATTTAATAACTGTTTGTCCAAATGTGTTAGCCACGTGTACATGTAATCTTATACAACCATGTCCTACCCAGCTGTTGATCACCTGTTTGATACCAGCATCCGTTACAACAGTCAAACCTTTCTCTATTGTATGTGTGTGTATGTGTGTGTTGCTTGTCGTTAGAGGCGACTAACGGGATCGGGTGGTCAGGCTCGCTGATTTGATTGATGCATGTCATCGATCCAAATTGCGTGGATTGATGCTCATGATGTCAGTCACAAGATTTTCTGGTCAAGCCTCGAGTATTTACAGACCGCCGTCACATAGCTGGAATATGGGAAGCTGGAGTGCAGCGTTAAGCAACAAACAAACAAACAAACAAATTATATGTGTGTGTTTGTGTAATTTTCACACACTATATCGTTGGCACAAACGCAATTATATAAAGTAAATATCAAGGAATAATTGTCATTAGTCAAGGACTTTTCTACATGGACAGAAACACATATTTTGTTATTTATTGTCG
This sequence comes from Haliotis rufescens, assembly GCF_023055435.1. Lineage (NCBI taxonomy): Eukaryota > Metazoa > Mollusca > Gastropoda > Lepetellida > Haliotidae > Haliotis > Haliotis rufescens. The sequence goes on along the minus strand of NW_025963957.1, from coordinate 7,256,187 downwards.
TTACTTTCAATGATCAAATACTCACGTATAGATATCTAACTGTACTCATTTCTGGATCTGATATTTACACATCAATAGTCAGATAGGTCTCCACACAGCCACGAAGTTGGTTAGTTTGCTTGTCGTTCATGGTGATCTTTACGTGAAACTCGCCCTGAAATAAACGTTAGGATAGAAAAATGTTACTATTTGAATATTTGAATACATGAAACCTTTGTTAAATCATGGAACTGTGACGTCAAATGGAAGAAAAGAAATACCACCAAAAAGTTATTCACTTTCTTTAACTTTTTTCAGTGTTTGGTCCTTGAAGAACACCCTTACAGACAGGATTTGTCAATAATTATGTCAAAACGATCATGCCAAGATCGTTTTTCACCTGTACAACTGATTCCTTTTTTGTGAAATATTAGTGAAATCAATCACATCATTTGGTTAATAGATTTCACTTACATCCTCCAAAGCAAACTTCCAGGCATCACTGATGCCAGTGACGGTAAACTTGGAAGGGGGCATGTCGAGCTTGTCGGGGCTGAAGGGGCAGTCAGCAGGGGCGGACAGCTGCCCTGATTTTTGAAGGTGTTCAGGAAGTGGCAGGGGTCGGTGTAGTGGCTGATGGCAACCAAGAAATCTGAGGTCGTTGCTTTTATCACAGTGTAAAACTTACACCCTTTTATCACTTTATTTATTTGTAGTAGAGGTGCGCGGTATAACCGGTATACCGGTTAACCGCGATGTGGCTTCGTGTCCAATACGTATTGCGATACAGTTTCAATATCGCAATAAATTGCGGCCATTTAAAAAAAGTATTACCGATTTGAATTTCGTGTTTTAATTCGTTGTTTCAAAGGCGATCGATAAAGCTGATGTCACGTTCGATTAGAGTTACGTCCCTTCCTATACAATAACGCGATATGCTACGAGATCTCGCCGTATCCATGGTAACAAAATGGCGGATCACGACTGGGAAGTCGTGAGAAATACTCGCGGTAAATCCGATGTGTGGCAGCATTTCGGGTTGAAAAAGCGTACAATCGATCAAACAATCGCAGAAAATGTTGCTGTTTGCAGAAAATGTACATCATTTGTGAAATACGCCGGCGGAACAACAAACTTGACAACGCATCTTTCTAGGACACCATCCGACTTTGGCGGGAAAGATAGGCCCATCAACAACGATGTTTTCTCAAACTCGTATTGATTCTATTGAAGAAACGAGATCGAATGCAAAACAATCCCCATCTCAACCTACCATCATCAATTTATTTGCAAGTACTAAGAAGTACATACGTCCATACAGTAGTGTTGATTCAACAGAGTTCAGAGATCTAGTCACCTGTCTTGATCCTCGGTACAGGATGCCATCGAGAAAACAGTTCTCCGAAGTTATCATTCACAAGATGTATCAAGACATATCATTGCACTTGGAAAATGCAGAGCAGGTAACATTATTAGGCCTAAATATCTAACAAACTTTTAAATAATTGTATAATTTATCATTTTTATCAGTTTTAAAAGCAGTTTTTTTTAGAAATATGATTTATGAATGTACTAAGGCCTAAATATCTAACAAACTTATAAATAATTGTATAATTTATAATCTTTATCAGTTTTAAAAGCAGTATTTTTTAGAAATATGAATGTACTTTAGTCATCTTTATATTTCAGAATGTTTTAATTGTATTTTTGTAGGTGTCATTGACTACAGATGGATGTACATCATATGCTACAGATAACTACACTACCATCACATCAACCCACATAACAGAAGATTGGAAGTTGGAAAATTATGTGCTACCGACCAGACCATTGAATAGCAACACAGGTACCAAATACATATTTTTTTATCGACATTAATTAACCACTAGTTAAAGATTCATGAATTTTTGTTTTATAATATGTGAACAATGCTAACTGACGATTTAATTAGTTTTAGTCCACAAAATTGTTATATTTAGAATTAGAATGTTTCAATTAGGCCGCATGAAGTTAATTACTTGGTTCTCTGGCACTTTTTTCAAAATATTGATGAGGGAGGGAGGGAGGCTTTTTATTTTTATTTTATATTATGGCATTATAGATTCCTACTTTGTTCCAGGCGAAGCTGTTGCTGGTGTTCTGACAGATGCAGTGGACGAATGGAAACTTCCAACAACACCTCTTCCCACTGTAGTCACGGACAATGCAGCTAACATGATAAAGGCAGTAAATCTGTTTGGATCATCCCATGTACCATGTTTAGTGCATACATTGAATCTTGCAGTGCACAAATCTCTCAAGGTGAAGCGTACATCCAACGTTATCGCTAAAATTAGAAGAATCGTCGCATTTTTCCACAGGAGCCCAATGGCAACAAGCATTCTCACACAAAAAGCTGTTCTTTTGAATTTGCCCAGTCATAAGCTGAAAATTGATGTCCAAACTAGATGGAATAGTTCTTTTGAAATGGTTGCAAGGTTTCTTGAGATGCGAGTGGCAGTTATCACTGTTATGATGAGCAAGGACATTGCAAAATTCAAGTCCAGTACCAGTGATCTTTCTTTCCCTACAGAAGAAGAGCTTACTTATGCTGAGGAGTTAGTCAAGTTTTTAGGGCCACTGAAGCAAATAACAACTATGTTGTGCAAGGAGAGTACACCTACAGTATCTCTCGTGGAGCCTCTCTGCCACCAGCTACTCACTAACATTCTTTCTCCTATTGAAGATGACACAGCTTCTGTGAAGGAAATGAAATCCATACTGTCAAATGATCTTAAGGGCAGATATAACACACAAGATGAGTTCCTCAGTATCGTCTGTGCCCTAGACCCTAGGTTTAGTTTAAGGAGCTGCCTTACCTAACAGATATGGACAAATTTGCTGTTTACAGCAAAATAACAGAAGATGAATCAAAATGCACATTGATAAGGATAAAGCAAGAACCACAAGACACAGCTGTTGGTCCAACTCCACCAAACCTTCCTGAGCTTCCTCTGTTACCTAAGTCCATGGTGAAGGATGAATCCAGTGCATCCACATCCCATAATTCATCTGGATCGAGTGATGAATGTGCTACACCAGCAAAAGTCAAGAGAGACAACCAGCCTGCAGATTCTTCTCTCATGAATCTTCTAGGAGATGTTTTCATAACAAGTTGTGAACCCGCCAAGTCCCCTATTGAAATGGCTCAGCAGGAAGTTGGAAGGTACAGAGAAGAAAAGCATATCACTCTCAACGAAGATCCTCTTTTGTGGTGGAAAAATCATGCCGACATGTATCCAAGACTGGCAAAAATGGCTAAAAGATACCTTTGTATCCCTGCAACTAGTGTCCCATCGGAAAGAGTGTTTTCGACTGCAGGAGACATTGTATCACATCAAAGAGAAAACCTAAAAGCAAAGCATGTAGACATGCTCATATTTCTTAAGAAGAACTTAAAGTAGAGTACAAACTACCAATCAGAAGATTAGAAGTGAAATGCTTCAAACTTGACTTAAATGACTTTGCTAACTGTTAAGTCTGCTGTTCAATAGTAGACATATTTTATTGTTCAAGTTCAATGTTAAGCAATGTTGTTATAATTGTTTAGTTAAGAGTGATAGGTATTTCTACTTTTTACTTTGCAACTTCTGGCTGAAAGTGAAACTGTTTGAAACTTTATGCATTGAGTCCATTGATGATTGTGATATTCATAATTTTCTATATCAAGATTTTCTCAATTGAGTTGACATTTCAGTGAACCTGATTACTGAACATGTAATTAAGTTGCAGTTTGTTCATGGTTGTTATTAATGTTTCTATAACACTCATTGTTAGATTACTGCCTAATATGTTTATTAATTAGAATGGCAAATAAAACAAGATGGCATCAAAGTGCTATAAGTCTAACACTTGTAGTTGTAGACAATATACATGTAAGGTTCATCAGATTCAGATGAATATCACAAAGATCTTGTGCAATTTGCATTTGTATTTGATTATTAATTGGATTGTTGTTTTTAATATTACTTCATTCATTATGTCATTAGTTGGCAATTCAATTGACACATATAGACAATTATAACTCAGTTTGCATTTGACTAGTCACACAGAAATATATCATTTTGACTTTTGAAATGAGTTGGTGCTAAATAATACTCCATGATGATAATGTGTCTTTTCTAGTCAAAAAGAACGTTTGTTTTTACCCAAATATAAAAAAAAAAAGTCTTAAAACAGAAGAATTTCTTTATTTTTTCTCAGAAGTTGAAAACATTTGGTTTGGGCAATATATTGTGGTACGTATCGCAAAACACGACTTTGTATCGCAATATATGGGCAATACCTATCACTAACTTGTAGTATGTATTGTTATATGGGTTTGCGCAAACTTTAATCAAACATGTACCTGTATTGCCTTTTCATTCAGTCCATGGTAAAGCATCCACTAGTATGTAATGTCAATGTTATCAGCTATATCCCCCCACCCCCCTGTCTGCTAACTTTTTAATCTCAACACCTATATGATTGTAACACACTGGCAAAACAAAGTATTGGATATCGTAAATCACATTCGATTATTCTAAGAAACGATCCATGTTGGAATTTAGGAAATGTGACCCATCCATGGTCACTAGGTAATTACAAAATGCAACGCCTCCACTGCACGTGCATCATGCAAAGATCTTTTTTGTGCGTGGCGTGATGGATTTCGGATTTTGACAGTTTTTCGGGAAGCGAGTCGTCGTCGTGAATATAGCTGACCTTAGTGATTCACACAACTCTTGAAAACACACCCTTTTCTCTCTCAGCATCGTTTGATGTCCAATAAATGATATGACGCCTGCAACCTGATGAACGTCTTGTTGCTGAAACTCACTCATCCGAAGTACCCTCAATACTTGTATATCTGAGCTCGAAACTCCACTCAAATCATGTATACACCACGTCAAAAGTATCGCATTACCATATTTTGAGTTCATTTTCAGTGAAGAGATGTTCAAATGGTGCACTGTGTGTTGACACATCATCTGCCTGCACCTTAACTGCCCAACCTTGTGGGTGCGTTCATGCGAGCCGTATACATACCTCAGGGGTCTCTAAAGAGAAATTCATGTTTGATGACAGAAAGTTCATGCGTCTTTACTGCTATTAATTTTGAATGAAATTTCTACCAATTTGGAAGACTCTCTTGTGACTGAAATGCCTCAGGGTTCTGTCCCAGAAAATCAAAGATGGCAAATTATTGTCATGCGCCAAACTGGCATGTCATGTCGGGCTATTGCCACCCTGTTGAACATTAAGCATACTGTAATCAACTGACTCATTAGAAAACACACATTGACTGGACATGTGAGGGATTGCTGAGGTCAGGACGTCCACGGAAGACCAGTGCCAGAGAGGCCAGGGTCCAAATACAACTTGCACTGCCTTTTGTCATCACTGGCATATCCACACTGGAACTTGAGGTCATGGATGAGGATTGATTGGTCTGACGAGAGTCGGTTTTTAATGCACCATACTTACGGTAGGATGTCTGGAAGCTAACAGATAAACTTATCATCAACGTAACATCCAGGATGGCATATGTTGGGGGCTCAATGTGGGGGATGTTGCTCCTCTGATAATTGTAAACCTGATTTGGGCACAGTTAGGGGACATTAAATGGATAAAAGTACCTTGATACCATATTAGGTTTTCTTGTGCCTCATTTTGATAAACATGACACACACACCCCGGTAGACCCTCCCATGAATTGACATACACATTGCATCAGGAATGGCAACACATCCATCTCCTTAGATGTGATCCGTGTACGGGGTGCCTACACCAGATATTGACTTACACTGTTGATCATGTAGCTATGACATGGGTACAACGTTACTAAGATCTGTCCATCTCATTCCTGACAGTTACCATACTTTTACTGCGTCTTTTTATCCCCAATTACAGTCCTTGGCTAATAAAGTTGTTTTTTTCTTTGCAAATGCTCATTTTCCTATAATTAAAAAGAATTAACATCATATTTGATATTCAGTAACACTTTTGATTGCTTTTGTTTCCAGCTTCTCCCTACAAATCTCTTTTCCGATTATAATATTTATAAATATAGATTATAGTAATACATTTAATTCGTACCATTGGGATATGTTTTAATACGTATCATATCCTGTGTGTTCTGGGTGTCGTTGTACAAAACAACCTTAGCACTAAGGTTAACTTATATCCTTAAAGGGCAAGTTCACACGGAAATGGACCTATTTTTCTTGTACTTTTTCCACATTAAAAGTGTTAACCTAGTAGTGTCATAGACAAAAATATAAAAATATCACAATTAATTAACATATTTTTTTCATTAAAACGATTTATATTTTTCACATTTTTCAAGTGTTCTATTCCCATAACAAAAACACCTTGGCTTATGCCCCTTGCAATATGACGTCATTGGTGCCAATTGATAAACATTATGACGTCATCATGCTTTGTTAGAGCCGCTTCACGTGGTGTAGGTGGTGTAGGTGTGTGATTCTAGCGTCTCAGATGCCAGCCAGCATAGTGTTATGCTGAGTCACCACTGCGCCGGTGTGTGTCGTAGGTACTTGATATCTTTTGCGTTGAGAATAGACAGGGACCCAGTTGAATTGGCACCAATTACGCCATAATCTAAGGGGGATAACTCAGGCCTGTTTAGCTCGAAAAACGAAGGCCTCATAACGGCATATCATTTTCACACTATTGTGAGCTTCCTACTGTCACTGTAAAACAAATGAGTTTATATTTTCAAACACAGATACTAACTAATTCTAAAATTGCGTTTTGTTTAGAAAAAGAAAGAAAGTGATTTTTGCGTGTACACTTCCCCTATAAGTTTTAACCTTAGGCCTTTACTAAGGTTGATCCCTCTGTTGCATGAAACTGCCTTACGCTAAGGTAGCCTTAGTTAAGGTGAAAACTTAAGGTTGGTCAGACCCAACCTTAGCGTGGCTAAGGTTGATATTTCATTGAATTTCAACTTTCTTGTTGATGTGTGTGGCAACTGAGAGAAGTTTGAGGTAACAGCGTGTTTTCCAAGATCGCACCATGCAGCTTCAGATACTGAAAGACTGGGACCTTATATCGCATTATTGACTCAAACTCCCTTATTTTGGATTGATTGGTGATTGTTGCAGAAAATGAGCCGAATAAAACATGGATGTGACACTTAACTTCATCGGCCAAGAGTGTCAGGTCACTTGGTGTAAAGTTTGATTGCCGACACCGTTTCTGTGCACTGGTAGACGACTGTGTCATGTTGAAGTAGCAATATTAGTCGTCTGCAGATGCGAGCAGGGGAGATAACTCTCAACTGTAACTACGGACATAATTGAGTCACTCACACTAAAGAGTTCAACCTTAGTTAAGGTTACCGCTAAGTATCTTGTCGACATTAAGGTTGTCCAAAGGTAGTTTTGTGCAACGGGCGTAACTTTTTGTTAAGGTTACTTTTAGATTAACCTTCGTAACTAAGTTCAACCTCAGTAAAGGTTGTTTTGTACAACGGCACCCTGGGCTTTTTTCAACTACTAACATTCTAGTCTGAACCATCGACAGCAACCTCAGGAATCACGTGCACGATTACGTCAACTGAGCTATTTATCCTTACCATCTGGTATTCGTAACAGTTAAGGTCTCAGTTGATATTAGCGTATGCTTAAGTTGTTTTTCTGACTTGTTTGATTTGGATGTATGACGTTAGTGATGTGATCAGGTTTATCTGTTATAAGGTTCTGTGTCCTTTTGGAGACTGGAGAGTGTTTGTCAGACTCGTTTGTGTAAACAAAAGTAGTTTAAACTCTGCAAATAGTAGCACATCAGCACACACGTATGTAATTGTTTCTTCGTTTGTTTGTTGTTTAACGCTGCACTCAACAATATTCCAGCTATATGACGGCGATCTGTAAGTAATTAAGTCTGGACGAGACAATCCAGTGATTGACAACATGAGCATCGATTCACGCAATTATGATCGATAACATGCATCAACCAATTGCGAGTCTGACCACCCGATCCCTTTAGTCCCCTTACGACAACCATGAGTTGCTGAAGACCAATTCTAACCCGGAATCTTCACGGCAATATGTATCTCTTTGTACTCATTTAAAGGGAGCTTTTGAATTAAGTACATAATAGCTTTTCGAGTCAAGCCAAAAGTTAATAGTTCTTATTTTTATTGGTTTCTTCATTCCTTGACGAGGTTTTTATTACAAAACGTGGTGAACACAGATGCAGACACGTATTCAGAGGTTCTAAGACATTTAGGCAAGAAGTGGGCATCTCCATGGGCACCAATTGTGCACCCCTTCTTGTAAGGTAAGTTGGCCAAGAAGTTTAACTTAAGCATCCGGTATATCGATTTCGTTCAATAACAATCAAATAGCCAATTCCCATCAAATGGCTTACCCACATGGACTAGAAATAAAGGAGACCAGTGACACCGTCTCATCTGTTTCACATTTAGATCTATGTATGAGGGTGTCAGAGTGACAAGAGGGATGACTTCAACTTTCCAATAGTCAACTCTCACTTCATGTCGAGCAACTCCAGCAGCTTCAGCCTTTGGTGTTTACGTTTCACTTTTGAGATACTATCGCGCATGCCATTTCTACCCAGATTTTAAAGAGCGTCATACAACTCTTGCTCAGAAGTTGTTTGATTAGGTTTATAACCTTCAAGGCCTCAGTAAAGCTTCCATAAAGTGTTATGGTAGACATGTGTTTCTTCAGGTGAACAATTGACTTCCCTGTGCATGTGTTTGTGACCGGTGTCGCCTGAGGGGCAGGAAACGCCCACCTTTTCGCAAACACCTGGTATAATCACTATTTGAAAGTGATTCATTAACACGTGCTCATGATATTGTCGGAATCGTACAATCGACTCGCAAATATTTCAATTGGATATGGAAAGGGTTTTGTCGCTTTTTTTATTTTGTGTTAATTATGTGTGTATATATGTGTGTGCGTGTGTCTGTATTTTTATGTGTGTGTCTGTGTTTATTTGTCTTGTTATGTGTCGATTCCCAGATTGAAAGAATTAGTAAACTAAGTAATCTCAATGTAAAATATTTTTTGCGAAACCAACAAATAAACAACAAATGACATATAATCAACAATGCATTACAACATTAACTAGGTTAACAAATCAACACAATTTACTGCACAACAATAACAATGGCAGAATACAATTGAGCAATTGTCCAACATTCAAAAGCAATATATAATATGATGGCAGTGGCCAGTATCAAATACAAAATTACAGTGGTGATAGCAAACGTCAGTGATGATAATATATCCACCCAGCGGCGACAGTGGTCAAGCTTCCGAGTTGGTCCTAGGCAGGGAATGCGGGGTGATACGTGATCTTCACACGAAAGCTGGTCTTGATGTAATGAAATGTGTGAGAGACGAAATGTGTGAGAGTCAAGTGCTGTAATGACCGGACTATTAGAATAAGCGAGATTAAGAGTTACCTTCCTTGGGTGTTGACACGCATAACAGATTTGATCTATCAAGAGATTTTGTGATATGACAGTTTGCGCAGTAAATGTGTCACATATAAGGGAAAATTGGCCGATCCTGCTATTAATAGTAACCAACGTGTCTCGATCTAAAAAACATGTGGTGCATCGTTATGCATACTACTGTACTTGTAACAATTTACCGTTTTATATAACTTCATTATCCAAAGGTACCTATGTTCAATCGAGGAACACGGCGTTGCAGCTGCAGTAATTTACAGATAGAGTTGTAGTAGTTATTATTGATCACACAGACCATACCTGCAACTGAATAGATTATTAAGATTGCTTGTTTGTCAATATGGAAAAATATGTTTTTCATATAATGAGCTCTTGCAAATTCTAACGATTTCTAATGGGTATCTAAAATAAGGAAATTTTGTCAGGTCGTTTTTATGTTTGTTCACTGCTCATATTTTTCAACACTTTCAATATTTTATCCAAGTTTATTATTCCAGTGAATGTTGATCCAATGCACCAAGAATCCATTCGAAGTTTGTTCCATTACCACGGATGGGACTACCATGGCGCTGTGCAGGATGTTTCAAAATGTGATGAGAGTTCAGACGCAGGAAACTGATGCAACGATTGCTGAACCCATTGAAGAAAAATTGAATGATAGAGGTATGTATATCACCCGTAAAGAAACCTCGTCCCAGGAATCTCCTAATCTCCTAATTGAATTGGTGCTGAAGATGAGGGGAATGTTTGGGATTGTGATGTTAAGTGTTAAGTGTTAAGTGTTAAGTGTTAAGTGTTAAGACTTCTCCTGATGTGTAATTCCACTATTCACAACATGCATATACCCATAAACAAACACTGCCAATATACTTTAAGTTGATAACTTTGTTTGTAGAATCTAGAATGAAATTATATTTGTGTCACTATGTAATAATGTGGACAACATATAAGCAAATTGTTATTGGCTTTCAGTTGCCAAATCCAGATTTATTTTATTTCGAATTCTCTGGTCAAAAGTTGTTTACATCGCTTCTATCATATTGTGGAAACTTAAGGGAAGCCAAAAGATAATTGGCGCTGATAGGTGATTATCTACCCCGTGCTTGGGATTTATTGCGTTGATCATTGTCGGTACTTATTATCCAGCTGTCTTCCATTTGTCCATTGTGATTTCAATTCTATTTCCCATCAGCGCTAATTACTCCAAGACTCCCGCTTGCCCATTGTCCATTGCCTGTTACCGATCAGTGATAAGTAAAGTATTGGCTTCCATTTGTCCATCACCTATCAGCACCGAATATCTGTTGGCTTCCCTTGTTGAGTTTCCACCTTCGTAATCTTATTACTTTATATATAATGTTTTCTACCTCATCGCATTTATTCACGCGATAAAGGAGTGAATAGATAGAGAATACGACACTCATTCTCGTTAGACACCATTTTTACGAAACGAGTGGACTTTCTATGGTATCTGACCGAGCGAAAGCGAGGTCAGATAAGATAGAAAGTTCACGAGTTTCGTAAAAATGGTATCTAATGAGAATGCGTGTGGTATTTTATTTATTACCCACGTTAAATATGTATGTAAGTGTAAATACATAACAACTTTTGTTCGTTGACAGACCAAACTGAAACCGGTTGCAAAATCTGGTTGCGCATGAATATTGACATATGCCCAAATATGGGCATTGCTTACATTCCTATGCATACGTATTAACAACATGCGCCTGCAGATGTATTTTCAAACAGCACCGACGTTCAAGATCCTTTTGGAAGAATTTCTTCAACTTATGAGAATTTAAGCGCCATGTTGTTAGTACGCAGAACACCTATAAGATCATTTGAAAAGTCACATAAGCGCCGCGCTTTGAATATCGGACCAACAGCTGGTCACTCGCACTGCCGGGATCCCGTCTGTGCATTCAAAATGGTGCGGTTTCCTTGATCTATCAGCTGAATTTATATCATGTCCGTACCATTTTTGAAGAGGGACATCAGAGTGTTCGCCAAAACCATGCATGACTGTACCACCCTTTACTGAAGACGTGAAAATCAACACGCTCAAGTCTGCTTGCATGTCAGTGACAGCTTCGAACGAAGGGCAAGGTCACCACCGGAATAAGAAAAGACAACCGTGATCTACTCAGCGTTTTACGCGAGAGATAGGGAATGTTATTGTTCACCTTTCAGATATTTGGGGCGACATAATCAGAATCAGGCACACTTCTACGGAGTATTCGAATGATTTGTATCGGAAATGTTCACCTTGAGTGATCTGGTCGTGCAGTCGTGAACAAACAACTCCCAAAACAGTACCACAAAATAGGCTTCGAAGAGGACTTGATGGCACAACCGGATCATTACAAGTAAGTCTGGATATCTGTCAAGATAATTTAAACTGACTTCATTTCACCACGCTTATCCTTTCTACGTTAAATCTTGTTTGGTTTAATAAAGTTTTTGTTAATATCCCTCGCTCACATGAGATTGCTTCAGTTCTGCCTTGTTGCAAAATGAATGACGTCTCGCGATTTTTTATGAATGAAAAAAGTAGTCCCGGTGTGACAGAGTTGACGGTTATCCAATCAAAACAAATAAAACAAGGTCAACCTTGTACGACACACGTGTGACGAACGGATTTTGTATCTTACCACCTGTATCTTCAACACGTGGGTAATAAATACTCCGAACCCTTGTGTACCTCATAATAAAGAAGTTGACATCCATAAATTCTCTTCCTTTTGAAATTTGCAGAGACAGACAGAAACACATCTTATTACAAACATGTATATTATTTATTGTGTTTATTTTCTATCATCAAATAAACATGTATATGTATTTGACTTGGTATCACACTGCGATTACGATGTACGTCTCAACACAACCACGAAGTTGTTGAGTGGTCTTGTCATTCAGGGTGAGTTTTACGTGGTACTCCCCCTGGAAAAAATATTGAACACAGGAATATATCAAATACATGCCCAAGCGGTCATAATGATCACTAAACGTCATCAAACGGTAATTCGCTTTGTTTAACTGTAGTCAGTCTTTGGCTCTGAACGAGAAGAACACCCTGACAAGCACACATTGTCAAATATTATTTCAAAATGGTCTTTCCAAGATTCGACAATCCCTTATCACAGACAGACAGACAAGAAAAGATGTGTCTTTTCTCACCTGTGCAACTGATCCTTTGTATTGGTTAAAATTAGTCATCATTTGGTTGAAAGTATTTACTTACGTCAGCCAAGATTTTCCAGGCATCACTGATGTTGGTGACGGTGAACTTGGACGGGGGCAGGATGAGCTTGTCGGGGCTGAAGGGGCAGGTGCAGGGGAGGCCGTTGGCAACCAGCTGGGGCGGACAGGTGCCCCGACTTTTGAAGGTGTTCAGGAAGTGGCAGGGGTCGGTGTAGTGGCTGTGGGCAAACCAATATATACTCATCGACAAAAGAAACGCGAATAACTTACATTTTGGTTAATATATAAGGAATGTTTATATTCGTGATATATTAGATAGTTCGATGCACAAACGGACATATTGGTATGATGTGTGAACCGACGGTCATGAACGCATCACTTGTGACGTCACAGATCCACGAGTCGACATGCACCATTTGTCTCTTGCAGGATAAGCTTGTATTTCTTCACTTTTGGTATTCATTACAGAAAAAAACATGACCTGTGATACTATACATTGTTGCCAGGATATAATATGATCGATAACAATATATTTTCATGTTACAGCATGATGGGGTGTTGTTTTATACCAGATGTGTACTCAAACATTAAAATCCCTTCATCAGTTCTTGCCACTTAGTGTTGAAAGTAGGAATGTTATTATTCTTTATTGCTGTGTACTCTCATAGCGTCTAAAGTTTGGAGATCACGTGCAACATATCATAATAAGAATATAGACACTCTGTGGAACACTTCAATGATTGTTGGTCAGTGCTGAAAACTCCGTTCACCTCATGTTGGTCAGTGCTGAAAACTCCATTCACCTCATGTTAGTCAGTGCTGGAAACTCCGTTCACCTCATGTCAGTCAGTGCTGGAAACTCCGTTCACCTCATGTTAGTCAGTGCTGGAAACTCCGTTCACCTCATGTCAGTCAGTGCTTGAAACTCCGTTCACCTCATGTCAGTCAGTGCTGGAAACTCCGTTCACCTCATGTCAGTCAGTGCTTGAAACTCCGTTCACCTCATTCAGTCAGTGCTGGAAACTCCGTTCACCTCATGTCAGTCAGTGCTGGAAACTCTGTTCACCTCGTGTTTGTCAGTGCTGGAATCTCTGTTCACCTCATATTTGTCTATGTTGGAAACTCCGTTCACCTCATGTCAGTCAGTGCTGGAAACCCCGTTCACCTCATGTCAGTCAGTGCTGGAAACTCTGTTCACCTCGTGTTTGTCAGTGCTGGAATCTCTGTTCACCTCATATTTGTCTATGTTCGAAACTCCGTTCACCTCATGTCAGTCAGTGCTGGAAACTCCGTTCACCTCATGTCAGTCAGTGCTGGAAACTCTGTTCACCTCGTGTTTGTCAGTGCTGGAATCTCTGTTCACCTCATATTTGTCTATGTTGGAAACTCCGTTCACCTCATGTCAGTCAGTGCTGCAAACTCTGTTCACCTCATGTCAGTCAATGTTGGAAACTCCGTTCACCTCATGTTAGTCAGTGCTGGAAACTCTGTTCACCTCATGTTGGTCAGTGCTGCAAACACTGTTCACCTCATGTCAGTCAGTGCTTGAAACTCCGTTCACCTCATGTCAGTCAGTGCTGGAAACTCTGTTCACCTCATGTCAGTCAGTGCTGGAAACTCTGTTCACCTCATGTCAGTCAGTGCTGCAAACTCTGTTCACCTCATGTCAGTCAATGTTGGAAACTCCGTTCACCTCATGTTAGTCAGTGCTGGAAACTCCGTTCACCTCATGTCAGTCAGTGCTGCAAACTCTGTTCACCTCATGTCAGTCAGTGCTGCAAACTCCGTTCACCTCATGTTAGACAGTGCTTGAAACTCCGTTCACCTCAGAGTAGTCAGTTCTGGAAACTCTGTTCACCTCATGTTAGTCAGTGCTTGAAACTCCGTTCATCTCATGTCAGTCAGTGCTGAAAACTCCGTTCACCTCATGTCAGTCAGTGCTTGAAACTCCGTTCACCTCATGTCAGTCATTGCTTGAAACTCCGTTCACCTCATGTCAGTCAGTTCTGGAAACTCTGTTCACCTCATGTCAGTCAGTGCTGGAAACTCCGTTCACCTCATGTTAGTCAGTGATTGAAACTCTGTTCACCTCATGTCAGTCAATGTTGGAAACTCCGTTCACCTCATGTTAGTCAGTGCTGGAAACTCTGTTCACCTCATGTTAGTCAGTGCTTGAAACTCCGTTCACCTCATGTTAGTCAGTGCTGAAAACTCCGTTCACCTCATGTCAGTCAGTGCTGGAAACTCCGTTCACCTCTTGTCAGTCAGTGCTTGAAATTCCGTTCACCTCATGTCAGTCAGTGCTTGAAACTCCGTTCACCTCATGTTAGTCAGTGCTTGAAACTCCGTTTACCTAATGTCAGTCAGTGTTTGAAACTCCGTTCACCTCATGTTAGTCAGTGCTTGAAACTCCGTTCACCTCATGTCAGTCAGTGCTGGAAACTCCGTTCACCTCTTGTCAGTCAGTGCTTGAAACTCCGTACACCTCATGTCAGTCAGTGCTGGAAACTCTGTTCACCTCATGTTAGACAGTGCTGGAAACTCTGTTCACCTCATGTCAGTCAGTGCTGCAAACTCTGTTCACCTCATGTCAGTCAATGTTGGAAACTCCGTTCACCTCATGTTAGTCAGTGCTGGAAACTCCGTTCACCTCATGTCAGTCAGTGCTGCAAACTCTGTTCACCTCATGTCAGTCAGTGCTGCAAACTCCGTTCACCTCATGTCAGTCAGTGCTGCAAACTCTGTTCACCTCATGTCAGTCAGTGCTGCAAACTCCGTTCACCTCATGTTAGACAGTGCTTGAAACTCCGTTCACCTCAGAGTAGTCAGTTCTGGAAACTCTGTTCACCTCATGTTAGTCAGTGCTTGAAACTCCGTTCATCTCATGTCAGTCAGTGCTGAAAACTCTGTTCACCTCATGTCAGTCAGTGCTGGAAACTCCGTTCACCTCATGTCAGTCAGTGCTTGAAACTCCGTTCACCTCATGTCAGTCATTGCTTGAAACTCCGTTCACCTCATGTCAGTCAGTTCTGGAAACTCTGTTCACCTCATGTCAGTCAGTGCTGGAAACTCCGTTCACCTCATGTTAGTCAGTGATTGAAACTCTGTTCACCTCATGTCAGTCAATGTTGGAAACTCCGTTCACCTCATGTTAGTCAGTGCTGGAAACTCTGTTCACCTCATGTTAGTCAGTGCTTGAAACTCCGTTCACCTCATGTTAGTCAGTGCTGAAAACTCCGTTCACCTCATGTCAGTCAGTGCTGGAAACTCCGTTCACCTCTTGTCAGTCAGTGCTTGAAATTCCGTTCACCTCATGTCAGTCAGTGCTGGAAACTCCGTTCACCTCTTGTCAGTCAGTGCTTGAAATTCCGTTCACCTCATGTTAGTCAGTGCTTGAAACTCCGTTTACCTAATGTCAGTCAGTGTTTGAAACTCCGTTCACCTCATGTTAGTCAGTGCTTGAAACTCCGTTCACCTCATGTCAGTCAGTGCTGGAAACTCCGTTCACCTCTTGTCAGTCAGTGCTTGAAACTCCGTACACCTCATGTCAGTCAGTGCTGGAAACTCTGTTCACCTCATGTTAGACAGTGCTTGAAACTCCGTTCACCTCAGAGTAGTCAGTTCTGGAAACTCTGTTCACCTCATGTTAGTCAGTGCTTGAAACTCCGTTCACCTCATGTCAGTCAGTGCTGGAAACTCCGTTCACCTCATGTCAGTCAGTGCTGGAAACTCCGTTCACCTCATGTCAGTCATTGCTTGAAACTCCGTTCACCTCATGTCAGTCAGTTCTGGAAACTCTGTTCACCTCATGTCAGTCAGTGCTGGAAACTCCGTTCACCTCATGTTAGTCAGTGATTGAAACTCTGTTCACCTCATGTCAGTCAATGTTGGAAACTCCGTTCACCTCATGTCAGTCAGTGCTGGAAACTCTGTTCACCTCATGTTAGTCAGTGCTTGAAACTCCGTTCACCTCATGTTAGTCAGTGCTGAAAACTCCGTTCCCCTCATGTTAGACAGTGCTTGAAACTCCGTTTACCTCAGAGTAGTCAGTTCTGGAAACTGTTCACCTCATGTTTTTCAGTGCTTGAAACTCCGTTCACCTCATGTCAGTCAGTGCTGGAAACTCCGTTCACCTCATCTCAGTCAGTGCTTGAAACTCCGTTCACCTCATGTTAGTCAGTGCTTGATACTCCGTTTACCTAACGTCAGTCAGTGGTGGAAACTCCGTTCACCTCATGTCAGTCAGTTCTGGAAACTCTGTTCACCTCATGTCAGTCAGTGCTTGAAACTCCGTTCACCGCATGTTAGACAGTGCTTGAAACTCCGTTCACCTCAGAGTAGTCAGTTCTAGAAACTCCGTTCACCTCATGTCAGTCAGTGCTGGAAACTCTGTTCACCTCATGTTAGACAGTGCTTGAAACTCCGTTCACCTCAGAGCAGTCAGTTCTGGAAACACTGTTCACCTCATGTCAGTCAGTGCTGAAAACTCCGTTCACCTCATGTTAGTCATTGCTGGAAACTCCGTTCACCTCATGTTACACAGTGCTGGAAACTCCGTTCACCTCATGTCAGTCAGTGCTGGAAACTCCGTACACCTCATGTTAGTCAGTGCTGGAAACTCTGTTCACCTCATGTCAGTCAGTGCTGAAAATTCCGTTCACCTCATGTCAGTCAGTGCTTGAAACTCCGTTCACCTCATGTCAGTCAGTGCTGGAAACTCCGTACACCTCATGTCAGTCAGTGCTGGAAACTCTGTTCACCTCATGTTAGACAGTGCTTGAAACTCCGTTCACCTCAGAGCAGTCAGTTCTGGAAACACTGTTCACCTCATGTCAGTCAGTGCTGGAAACTCCGTTCACCTCATGTCAGTCAGTGCTGGAAACTCCATTCACCTCAGACTGGTCAGTGCTGGAAATTCCGTTAACCTAATGCTAGTCAGTGCTTGAAACTCCGTTCACCTCATGTCAGTCAGTGCTGGAAACTCCGTTCACCTCAGACTGGTCAGTGCTGGAAATTCCGTTCACCTCATGCTAGTCAGTGTTGGAAACTCTGTTCACCTCAAGTCAGTCAGTGCTTGAAACTCCGTTCACCTCATGTTAGTCAGTGCTTGAAACTCCGTTAACCTCATGTTAGTCAGTGCTTGAAACTCTGTTCACATGATGTTAGTCAGTGCTGAAAGCTCCGTTCACCTCATATTTGTCAATGTTGGAAACTCCGTTCACCTCATGTCAGTCAGTGCTGGAAACTCTTTTCACCTCATGTTAGTCAGTGCTTAAAACTCCGTTCACCTCATGTCAGTCAATGTCGGAAACTCCGTTCACCTCATGTCAGTCAGTTCTGGAAACTCCGTTCACCTCATGTCAGTCAGTGCTGGAAACTCTGTTCACCTCATGTTAGTCAGTGCTTAAAACGACGTTCACTTCAGAGTAGTCAGTTCTGGAAACTACGTTCACTTTTGTTAGTCAGTGCTGAAAACAACGTTCACCTCAGACTGGTCAGTGCTGGAAATTCCGTTAACCTCATGCTAGTCAGTGCTGTGAAATAATCACTTATTTCTGAAAGGTCTTAATAAGAACTGATCAAGCAGTTCCATGTTACATTTAGAGTCACTATCGTTATAATATGGCATGTCAAATTTATATATTTGTCAACAGAGCCCAATTGTTTTGCTTCGTTAATGCATATAAAACGATCAATATCTGATGTTATAAACCTGTAAAACTTGGATACATATGCACACGCCACCTGAGAGTCGACCATGCTCAGATAATTAAAATTGCGGGGCTGTAGAAGTCATCATAACCAATTAATGTCCGACATATCATTCAAATGTTTCTACAAGACACACTATTTGGAATTTGCTTAGGTAAGAGATGAAGTCGCAGTCATCTTTTTGGGGGCTCAATCCATTTACGTTCCAACACAAGAAAGTTACTTTCTTATCTTCACACACAGTAGCGCTCATAAAATCGATCGTATCACCGGTGTCTGATCTATTACATCCATGTGATATATTATCCGGGCATCGGCCATCGTCCTATGGAAGTTGCCTATTCGACAATGTATCAGTTACAGGTTCAGTGATCCTGCCTCGCTTGTGTTGGGGTGTTTCTTGTGTTCTCTTCTACGGGGGGTACTATCCGAACTTTCTCGAGGTTTTGTCACAAGCTTACCGTTCTTAAAGTAACCAAAATAGCCGGTGTCTTTAAGTGCATTGACTTGTTGACGTTGACGTGTGGTCAAGTCACTTGAAATTCCCAGCCCGTTTTCCTTCAGCACGGGATCTATCTTTTAGGGCTCGAACTTTGTCGTCTGATAATGTCAGATAATGGCCACGGATAATGTCAGATGATGGCCACATTTCTCCTTGCAAGCCATCGATTTCTCGCTTTCTGCTTCTGGTACACCATGGAGAATGATATTAGCACGTATGCTAAATAATTCCAGTTTGTCCATATCGTCATCAATCTTAGGTGGACGTTCTACAACAGTTTCAATTTTATCAAGAACAGCATCAATGTCAGTATACATAATGTCATGATAATGTTTCAAGTCGTAAATATATCAGATTTGTTTAGTGTTACTGTCACCACAAGTTGACCATATTAAGAGCAAACTGCGTTCACTGCAGTTTTACAGCTGTAATTTGTGAACTTAATTCCGACTTGACGTCGGGAAGCTCCGACAAGATAACATTTCTTACTTCTTCTTGGGAGATGGGTCCCGGGTTTGTTTAAACGTCGTTTGAACAAAACATGATGTGTGTGATAATTCCCCGGGACACCCCAGGACACCCAGGACACCTTTCACGTGCAAGCCAAGCGTGGTAATTTGTCAAAACTGGGTCATCGCCCATCGCAGTGACGTCACATGATACACAGAAAGAGCTATTTTCTTTGGGAAAAACCGATCAAAGTTTATTTTCTCGAAATGGTTGAGTAGGGCGAAGGATGCAGAGAGGTGTACAGCAAATGCAATAGTGCAAATGAGCAGTCTGAAATGAACATCAGTCCCGGACACGAATGGCGAGTACTCACTGTCTCTGTGCAGCGTCACTTGTCGAGTTCCCCTCGGGTGGATAAACGAGCCGATTCTGGCTCTTTTCACATCAGTCGATACCATGTTGATGTCGGGAGTGTTGATCATATACCAAGTTATCTCCTAGCGTTGGGAGTGTGGTATATGCGTCCTACCTTGGCATGTATTTTGAAAACAGTTCAGCTCGACAATACATGGTGTTGTCACATCTAGACGACGACTGTGGGACTCATTACGTAGCATGTAATTAATTACCTATGTTACACTGTTGCTATCTATTCGCCCTGCCAATTCCAAACACAAACGTTCCACAGTCTCCTTAGGCTCCGGAATGTGCTGGGCGCACCATGTTTTTGTCTGAAACACTTTTCAAAACAGTGTTGAATCTCTTGATTCAATCTCTCAACGTACTAACATCAACCTTACTCAACACTTACCATGTGCCAACATCGTTAACGCAGGTAACATTGGTGAAAATCCCGAGCAGGCTCTTCTCCATGATAACATCCAGTGTGACCTGGTCAGCGAGATTGTGATTGATTGCTCCCTCAAGGGTCACGGTCATATCTCCGGGAAGCTTGATGGGGCTGGGCGTGATGTCGAACTTATTCACGGAAACCCAGGAGCTGCCAACACCTGACAAGAAGATACAAATTACATACACGTGGCTTGGTTCACAAAGTGGTCCATGAAAGTAAGGTGTACAGGCAACTCCATGTAAAATTGAACAAATAACATAGACTCAGACATGTCCACATAAAATATCGAGGCATGCATTGCAGCATACAGACTCAGATTGACTCAGACATGTCCATTTGTGTGGAAGTATGATTATACAAACGTTATCTTTCATCTGGATATTTTTAACTGATTCGGACTTTAATATCATACAGTTGTTGTCACTTGGTCGCGTGAATTGTATCGTTATCAGCTGATATGTGTGCCAACACAATCATATTAGGGGGTTTATACATATGTTCCGTTATGGGGTCTTTATCAATCTCAATCAATCTTTATTTCACGTACTGAAGAGGCCACAGGCCTATAGTACAATTTGAAGACTTATACAATTTCATACAATTTATGTACATATCTCACCAAATCACCTCACGTCATTCCACATCGCATCTCAACGCAGTCACATAATTTCACACATACAGTACAATACCATACCCTGTAATTTCATAATTTCTATTTTACCATATCACAACTTGTTATATCATACAACATATTCTATAACATCATTTCATATTGTATCATTATTATAATATCATACTATATAGTATTATTTCATATACCATTATCATATCATAACATACCATACATACCATCGTACCATATATCACACCTATATTATATCACATTTCAACATGTCATATCACACAACACATTAGCAATTTCATAGCTTGTCCCATCATATCTTATCATATCATACCATATAATGCCATGTCATTCCATGCCAATTTAAATCATATCAATCAATCAATATTTATTCAACACTGGAAGACCGCAAGCCATATAATATGTACACTAAAAAACAGTATTTACACAATTTCTATAAAACACATAACATATTGCATCATATCCCCTCATGTATCATATCACACCACAACACTTATCATATCATATCACATCATGTCATGTCACATCATATCATTTCATATACATATAACTATACTAAACCATTTGTAATATCACGTCCCGCATATGACAGCCTAATAGTTTAATACCATTTCTAACTCTTTTGTTTGTAGTTTATTCAGATGACAAATATCTATAAATATGTACTTAATGTATGTACACAATAGTTTCCTAATACCAAGCAGCTAAGATTATTCTTTCATAAGGTTCTGTCGGTATAAAGAGACATAACATATGTACATGGAAACATTTTGTAAGATACTTCTTTTTGTGTTTGACAGCAGTGTAACACATTTAATAATATTAGGGTACCTGTAATAATAAGCTTGCAGGTATTTTTCTCTAAGGTGTAAATACACTGGACATACAAGTAAGAAATGAAATTCATCTTCTACTGAGTTTAAACTACATAGATTACAGATTCTATCTTCACGAGGAATGTTTACATAGCGCCCTGTTTCTATTAAAAGGTCGTGAGAAGAACATCTAAAACGTGAAAGAGCCGTTCGAAAATTTTTAACATTAACTTTTGATAAATAATCTTCCATAATTATTTCTGATTTAAACATTTTGTAATAAAAGCACTTGTTTGTTAGAGTCAATGATGCAGTCCAAGATTGTAAATAAATATCCTTTAATCACTGGGATCTTTATCACTGGTTGGGAACAATCCCAGTGGTGACGTGTGCTGTTTTTCAACGCCACTTTGAACAGTATTTCAGCTGTATCACAGCGTGTCAGTTTGATGTGTGAGAACAGTACGAAAGTGTGCACGTTTACGACTTTGGTGATATAGTGCTAACTTAGCTATGACCTGATCTGAGGCGAAACGAACCTCCGTGCATGTTCAATGTGTTCTCTCTTCGCTATATTGCTAACTTTGCGACATTAAATATTAATTCACTCGATCAATATACATACCACAGTCCCTCCACTCTAGAGTGCCGGTGTCTGTGAATCCTGGGCGGGCCCCCAGGGCAGGAACGATGAGAGCTACGACCAACAGCAACATGATAAACCTTAGCTGACCGAGTAGAGCCAGACACTGACTGGCAACCTGTATATACACTCCGATAGCGAGGTCGAGTCCACGTGACCATAGGGAAGGTACCGGGGTTTGCCGAATCGGGTTCACAGATGCCCTGGTTGTCAAGTTGCAGATAGCATATGCATTCACTGCAGGGGCTGCAATACCTTCGTTGCAAACCTGAGACGTCAGTCGGCCACTCTGGGACTCTACACCTGGTAGATTAAATACTGTCTCCTGGATTATGTTATATCAGAAAGATGACGGTGAATGGACGCACAGAGAAAAAAGGACTTTTGTTTGTACGTTTCCTAAATGGTGCATAACTATTGATGCAACTGCTATAGGCAAGGCACATCATTTTGAACATATTTTATATCATGTATTTATAAGAACAGAGAAGACATACAACTTTATGGATAACATGTACAACATTTGGTGTTCTTTTAACATGGAGCGACGTTTCTTTCTGATGTTTGGTAGAGAGGATTTGGATTTTGCCAAACTGAACTGGATCTAGGGAACTTTTGCTGCTAGTCTGCTTTGACTATTGAACGTATATGTTCTGTGATGCTGATATCTACTGGGCGGGAGGTTTCACAATGTCACCGCAGTCACAATTAATCTTAGTGATGACTCCTTCAGGGAACTGCCTGTTTAGGGAGGGTGAGGGCCGTTAGCGTGGAGGATGGTCCTGAGGGAATGGGAGCCAGTGGAGATAATATCGGTACATGCTTGGTGTTTACGTACTCTGCTGATTTGATGTGAAATCTTGCCAATATCGGATAGGATGGTTCAGTAGGAGGCGAATTCTGGTCGGTTTGGGTTTGGGCTGAAGTGTTGTGGAGATGGTCCTCTGGCCTTGTTCGGTGTTATACTGGTTGAGGTTGGTGAAGACATGCTGCACATGTCACACTGTGACTGGTGTATTGATCTATTTGTGTATGGACTTTGACACTGTCTGCAGTTTATGTTAGTTTGCACATACCGTCATATAGGTCATAGACATAGCTTGATAAGAATTGCGTCAGCATTTGTGCATTTACGCAACGACTGATAAAACAATACGCCAGCTATGAAATGTTATAAACGTGACTAATGCAGGCATATAATGTGACACTCCTGCACTACACACACTTCATCATGTGTTCACAGTCAGACAAAAGAGAGCACTGAGGTCATTAATCAAACATACAAAACGCAAATGTTATTTCTCACGGCGGTATTTTATAAATAAGTAATTGCCGACATTTGCAACTATTTTGCAACTTTTCTTAATGAACACCGGCAATTAGTTCACTGAAGAACAAAGGTTCCTGTGACATTGAATAAGATGCTGTACATACGATTACGTAATGGGCGAAAATTCGCTTCTGAAAATCCCGCCTACATCTGCAAGTGAACACATCTGTTGTGGAAGAAGGTTTCCCCTACCTAGCTATTCGTGAACATTGTTGTACATATAAACTGAACAACAAAAGTTCCTGTGACATTGAATAATATTTAATGCAAAGTTATGTTTTTTACTAAATCGGAAACAATTTCGGTTTGCAACAGCTAAAAGACTCCTGTTAGTGTTCACATGGTTTAATTTGCAATACTGACTTCAGAAAATGCGTGATTTCATATAACAAATCATGAACACCGCTGGTTGCGATGCAAGCAACATATCTTCGTCTCATGGAATGGACAAGGCTCCGCATAAAGTCCTGCGGGATACCTATCCATATCTGCGTGAGCATGTTTCGAAGTTCATGGAGTGTCTGTGGAACACGTGGTTGACGTCGAAGGCGCCGATCCATCACATCCCACATGTGCTCGATTGGTGAGAGATCAGGGGAGCGAGCCGGCCAGGGGATGACATTCACGTTGTTTTGTTGAATCCTGAACAAGTCGAGCAACATGAGGTCGGGCGTTGTCATGTTGAAAGGTAATGCCTGGGCCATGACGACGCAGAAACGGTAGAACAACAGGGCCGATGATCCCATCGCGGTAGCGCTGTCCACTGAGAATTCCCTCTACCACTATCAAATGTGTCCTCTGTCTTGTTGTGATCCCACCCCATACCATAACGCTGCCGCCCCCGAACCGATCTTCTTCCATGACAAAATGAATGACGTAACGTTCGCCTCGACGTCGGTACACTCGAATCCGTCCATCGCTGTGGCTGAGGTGAAAACGAGACTCGTAAGTGAATAGAATTTGTCCCCACTGCATGGCCGTCCAGCGTAGATGTTGTCTGCACCACTGTAGACGTGCTTGGTGGTGGTTTCCTGTCAAAATGGGACGTCTGGCGGGTCTTCTGGCGACAATCCCTGCACATCTGAGGCGACGACGTTCGGTTTGTGAAGATATTCATCGAAGGCCATGGATGCTTCATGCAGTCACTGTTGCTGGCTGGAATCGATTTCGTAGGTGTGTTGTTCGAATCCAGTTGTCTTGTCGATTATTGGCATATCACGTTGACTCGATCCTGCTTCAAGCATACCAATGGCTCGCAGACGCTCATTTTCGGACAGGCGTGGCATTTCGTAATGTTGAAAAATTGTGTAATTTTGTTTGTTTATCCATCACTCACAACCATCACACATACCTATCACACATACCTATCACACACACACACACCACATACACCCATCACACATACCCATCACACATACCCATCATACACACACCCATCACACCCACATCACACACACCCATCACACATACCCATAACACATACCCATCACACATACTCGTCACACACACATCACACACACACATTACACACACCCACCACACCGACATCACACACACCCATCAAACATACCCATCACATACACCCGTCACACACACCCGTCACACACACAAATCACACTAACCCGTCACACATACCCATCACACACACACATCACACTAACACACATCACACATACCCATAACACACACACATCACACACACACACACACACATCACACACACACACACATCACAAACCCAGATCACACATACCAATCACACATACCCATCACACATACCCATCACACATACCCATCACACATACCCATCACACATACCCTTCACACATACCTATCTCACAAACACATCAACCACAACCATCACACATACCGCATACACACCAATCACTCATACCTATCTCACAAACACATAAACCATACACATCATACATAGCCATCACACATATCAATCACTTATACCCATCACACACACACATCACACATACCTATCATCCATACCCATCACACACACACACATCACACATACCTATCATCCATACCCATCACACACACACACATCACACATATCTATCATCCATACCCATCACACATACCCATCACACATACCCATCGCATATACCCATCGAACATACCCATCACACATACCTATGACCCATACCCATCACACACCCATCACATAAACCAACCACCCATACCCGTCACACATACCCATCATACATACCCATCACATACACCAACCAACAATACCCGTAACACACTCCCAACACCTATACCCGTCACAAACACACCCATCACACACACACATCACACACACCCGTCACAAACACCCATCACATACACCCATCACACATACCCATCACACATACCCATCACATACAACCACTACCTATACCTGTCACACAAACCATTCACATACACAAATCACATACACCCATCACATACACCCATCACACACACCCATCACATACACCCATCACACACACCAATAACACATACCCAACACACACACCCATTACACATACCCCTTCCACATACCCATCACATACACCCATTACACATACCCGTCCCACATACCAGTCCCAAATACCCTTCACACACACCCATTACACACACCCGTCCCACATATCCTCTACATACACCCATTACACACACCCGTCCCACATACCCTTCACACACACCCATTACACACACCCGTCCCACATACCCTTCACATACACCCATTACACATACCCGTCCGACATACCCTTCACACATACCCATCACATACCCCATTACATACACCCATCACACACACCATTCACGTAACCCCGTCACACATACCCACCACATACACCCATCACATATACCCATCACACATACCCATCACACACACACACACCCATCACACAACCCAATCACACATACCCATCACACAACCCCATCACGCATACCCACCACATACACCCATCACATATACCAATCACAAACACCCATCACACACCCCCATCAAGTTACCCCATCACACAACCCCGTCACACATACCCTTCACATACATGCATTACATACACCCATCACACACACCAATCACACACACACACCCATCACATAACTCCATCACAAAAACCCATCACACAACCCCATCACACATACCCACCACATACACCCATCACATATACCCATCACACATACCCATCACATACAACCACTACCTATACCTGTCACACAAACCCATCACACATACCCGTCACACATACCCCCCACCCATACCCGTCAAACATACCGATCACATACACCCACTACTTATACCCGTTACACATACCCATCACCCATCCCAATCACTCATGCCCATCACACATACCCATCACACACACGCATCACACATACCCATCACATATACTCATCACACATACCCATCACACACACCCATCACACTAACACACATCAAACACACGCATCACAAATACCCATCACACATACCCATCACACATACCCATCACACATACCCATCACACACACACATCACATATACCCATCACACATACCCATCACACATACCCATCACACACACCAATCACGCACACGCATCACACACACACATCACACATACCCATCACAAATACCCAACCCACGAACCCATCACACACACCCATCACACATACCCATCACACATACCGATCACACATACCAATCAAACACTTTCACATCCCACACACACAAATCACACACACCCATCACACACCCATCACACACACCCATCAAACATACCAATCACACACACCCATCACACACCCATCACACACACCGATCACACATACCGATCACACATACCCATCACACATACACATCACACATACCCATCACCCATACCCATCACCCATACCCATCACACATACCCATCACACATACCCATCACACATATCCATCACCCATACCAATCACACATACCCATCACACATACCCAACACACATACCCATCACCCATACCAATCACACACACCCATCACAGATACCCAACACACATACCCATCACATACACCCATCACACATACCCATCACACATACCCATCACATACAACCACTACCTATACCTGTCACACAAACCATTCACATACACAAATCACATACACCCATCACATACACCCATCACACACACCCATCACATACACCCATCACACACACCAATAACACATACCCAACACACACACCCATTACACATACCCCTTCCACATACCCATCACATACACCCATTACACATACCCGTCCCACATACCAGTCCCAAATACCCTTCACACACACCCATTACACACACCCGTCCCACATATCCTCTACATACACCCATTACACACACCCGTCCCACATACCCTTCACACACACCCATTACACACACCCGTCCCACATACCCTTCACATACACCCATTACACATACCCGTCCGACATACCCTTCACACATACCCATCACATACCCCATTACATACACCCATCACACACACCATTCACGTAACCCCGTCACACATACCCACCACATACACCCATCACATATACCCATCACACATACCCATCACACACACACACACCCATCACACAACCCAATCACACATACCCATCACACAACCCCATCACGCATACCCACCACATACACCCATCACATATACCAATCACAAACACCCATCACACACCCCCATCAAGTTACCCCATCACACAACCCCGTCACACATACCCTTCACATACATGCATTACATACACCCATCACACACACCAATCACACACACACACCCATCACATAACCCCATCACAAAAACCCATCACACAACCCCATCACACATACCCACCACATACACCCATCACATATACCCATCACACATACCCATCACATACAACCACTACCTATACCTGTCACACAAACCCATCACACATACCCGTCACACATACCCCCCACCCATACCCGTCAAACATACCGATCACATACACCCACTACTTATACCCGTTACACATACCCATCACCCATCCCAATCACTCATGCCCATCACACATACCCATCACACACACGCATCACACATACCCATCACATATACTCATCACACATACCCATCACACACACCCATCACACACACCCATCAAACACACGCATCACAAATACCCATCACACATACCCATCACACATACCCATCACACATACCCATCACACACACACATCACATATACCCATCACACATACCCATCACACATACCCATCACACACACCAATCACGCACACGCATCACACACACACATCACACATACCCATCACAAATACCCAACCCACGAACCCATCACACACACCCATCACACATACCCATCACACATACCGATCACACATACCAATCAAACACTTTCACATCCCACACACACAAATCACACACACCCATCACACACCCATCACACACACCCATCAAACATACCAATCACACACACCCATCACACACCCATCACACACACCGATCACACATACCGATCACACATACCCATCACACATACACATCACACATACCCATCACCCATACCCATCACCCATACCCATCACACATACCCATCACACATACCCATCACACATACCCATCACACATATCCATCACCCATACCAATCACACATACCCATCACACATACCCAACACACATACCCATCACCCATACCAATCACACACACCCATCACAGATACCCAACACACATACCCATCACCCATACCCATCACACATACCCATCACACATACCCATAACACGCACACACATCTTACATACCCATCACACATTCCCATCACACACACACCAAACACACATACCAATCACAAATAAAAATCACACATACCCATCACACATACCCATCACCCATACCCATCACACATACCCATCACACATACCCACCACACATACCCATCACAAATACCCATCACACATACCCATCGCACACACCCATCACACATACCCATCACACATACCCATCAAACACTTACACATCACACATACCCATCACAGATAGCCTTCACCCATACCAATCACATATTACCAATCACACACACATATCACACATACCCATCACACATACCAATCACACATACCCATCACACACACGCATCACACATACCAATCACACATACCCATCACACATACCCACCACACATACCCATCACCCATACCCATCACACATACCAATCACACAGACCCATCACACATACCCATAACACACACCCATCACACACACACATCACACATACAAATCACACAAACCCATCACACATACCCATTACACATACCCATCATACATGACCATCACACATACCCATCACACATACCCATCACACACACACATCAAACACTTACCCATCAAACATACCAATCACAGATACCCATCACCCATACCCATCAGAGCTACCCATCACCTATACCCATCACACATACCCATCACAAATATCCATCACACATACCAATCACACATACCCATCACACACATACATCACCCATACCCATCACAAATGCCCATCACACACACGCATCACACATACCCACCACGCACACCCATCACACATACCTATCACAGATACCCATCACACATACCCATCAAACACT
Source organism: Haliotis rufescens (assembly GCF_023055435.1). Classification (NCBI taxonomy): domain Eukaryota; kingdom Metazoa; phylum Mollusca; class Gastropoda; order Lepetellida; family Haliotidae; genus Haliotis; species Haliotis rufescens. Next base: position 7,225,986 of record NW_025963957.1, on the reverse strand, counting down.
TACACATCACACATACCCATCACAGATACCCTTCACCCATACCAATCACATATACCAATCACACACACATATCACACATACCCATCACACATACCAATCACAGATACCCATCACACACACCCATCACACATATCCATCAAACATACCCATCACACACACCCATCACATTTACCTATCACACATACCCATCACACACACACGTCACACATACCAATCACACATACCAATCGCACATACCAATCACACACACTTTTTACACATACGAATCACACACACAAGTCACACATACCATTCACACATACCCATCACCCATAGCCATCACACACTCCTCACACATACCCATCACACATACCCATCACACATACCAATCACACACACCCATCACACACAACCATTACCCATACCCATCACACATACCCATCAGACACACCAATCACACATACCCATCACATATACCCATCACACATACCCATCACCCATACCCATCACCCATACCCATCACACATACCAATCACACACACGTCACACATACCAATCACACATACAAATCACACCTATCCATCACACACACATATCACACATACCAATCACACACACTTATCACACATACCAATCACACACACACGTCACACATACCAGTAACACATACCCATCACACATACCCATCACACATTTGCCATCACACACACTCATCACACATACCCATCACACATACCCATCACACATACCCATCACCCTTACCCATCACACATACCCATCACACATACCCAACACACACACGCATCACACATACCCATCACACATACCCATCACACACACAAATCACACATACCCATCACCCATACACATCACCAATACCCATCACACACACACATCACACATACCCATCACCCATACCCATCACACACACCCATCAAACACACACATTACACACACCCATCACACATACCCATCAAACACACACATTACACATACCCATAACACACATACCCATCACACATACCCATCAAACACTTACACATCACCCATACCCATCACAGATACCCTTCACCCATACCAATCACATATACCAATAACACACACACATCACACATTCCCATCACCCATCACCAATACCCATCACACATACACATCACACATACCCATTACACACACACACATCACACATACCCATAACACATACCAATCATACATACCCATCACAAACACCCAACACACACCCATCACACATACCCATCACCCATACCCATCACACATACCCATCACACACACCCAACACACGCCCATCACACATACCCATCACACATACCCATCACACAACCATCACACATACCCATCACACATACCCATTACACGCACACAAATCACACATACCCGTCACCCATATACATCACCTATACCCATCACAAATACCCATCACACATACCCATCACACATACCCATCAAACACACCCAAACACACACCCATCACACACACACAAATCACACATACCCATCACCGATATACATCACCCATACCCATCACACATACCCATCACACATACCCATCACCCATACCGATCACACACACCCATCAAACACACACATTACACATACCCATCACCCATACCCATTACCCATACCCATCACACACACCCAACACATAAACCATACACATCATATATAGCCATCACACATATCAATCACCCATACCCATCACACACACACATCACACATACCTATCATCCATACCCATCACACACACACACATCACACATACCTATCATCCATACCCATCACACACACACATCACACATACCTATCATCCATACCAATCACACATACCCATCACCCATACCTATCTCCCATACCCATCACACATACCCATCACACATACCCAACACACATACCCATCACACCTCACCAATCACACACACACACATCACCCATACCTATTACCCATACCCATCAAACACACCCATCACACATACCCATCACACATACCAATCACAGATACCCATCACACATACCCATTGCATATACCCATCACACATACCCATCACACATACCTATGACCCATACCCATCACACACCCATCACACATACCCATCACACATATCCATCACACATATCCATCACACATACCCATCACCCATACCCATCACACACCCATCACACATACCCGTCACACATACCCATCACACATACCCATCACATATACCCATCACACATACCCATCACACATACCCATCACCCATACCCATCACACATACCCATCACCCATACCCATCACACATACCCATCACACATACCCATCACACACCCATCACACACCCATCACACATACCCATCACAAATACACATCACACATACCCATCACACATACCCATCACCCATACCCATCACACACCCATCACACACACCCATCACAGATACCCATCACAGATACCCATCACATACACCCACCATCCATATCCGTCACACATACACACGTCACACACACACACATCATACACACACCACACACCCATTACACACACCCATTAGAGGTACATATCACACATCACACACACCCATCACACACACACACACATCACACATACCCATCACACATACCCATCACACACACCTATATCTCTACCACACAGGCCGGACACACAGTTACACAATTCTCTAATTGAAACGTGAAATCTGATCCTGAAACGAGTACACACAGAACTAAATTTTGAAAACAGTCAAAATATATAAACCAATGAATGATGAAAAAATATAATGAACACATATTATTAGGTTTACAATCATAAAAGGCCATGCAATGGCTCAAATAAGATGCAGTGGCAATAAATGTAATGCCTATTGAGAAAGTGTTTTATGACATTCCATGACATCTACGCAGAAAGGGCATCATAGATTATACGTCACAAGTTGTGAAATGAAGACGCCAACGGCTGGAGCTGCTGGAATATTACTTGACATGTGGGGAAAGTTGACCATTGAAAAGTTGAAGTCATCCCTGTTGTCATTCAATCTTCCTGTTACTCAGAATCTTCCGGCATAGGTCTAAATATGAATCAACTAAGGCAGTCTCACTGGTCTTTTACTTCTCGTTAAGATGGGTAAACCAGTGGACGGGACTTGGCTTTAAGACCACCACGATATCGGCTTAAGTATGTTACATGGCAGTGTATATTATTGTTTATCATTTAACTAAAGCATTTATCCATGACATAAGCTTATAACATGAAAACATGTATGTCATACCCCAATGACATAAGTATGCAAATTAGATATGCAAATTAGATAGCCGGAAGTGGGACTTTTTTCGCCGGTGCACGTGAGTAGGTGTTTACAAACAACATGGATACCTTAGATGTTGGAGACAATGTTTTAATAGATCAAAGGGGAAGTGCTACAGTGATATCCGTGTTGACAAATGGATATTACAGGTTACAGGTTGATGGTACCGAATTTAAATTTGACTGTGATGAAGGCAGATTATTAAAACTTCCCTGTGGCCAAAGTTTCATCATCGAAACGCCATCGTCGAGCACGGCGAAGCAGACGACGAACACAAAGCCGAAAGATGCCCAAGGAAGATTTGTGGCTGTTGAGGACGGCATGATCGATGGTGTGATCCTGGACAATCAAAACAAAAACACAGCCAAGAAAACTTTGTACGATTTGAAACTGTTCGATAACTTTCTAAACGTCCAAAATGAATTTCGCCAAATGCACGAAATCCCCCCAAACGAACTAGACACACTTCTCTGCAAGTTTTCCATTAGTGTTCGAAAAACAAATTGGGAAAATTATGAACCAAACAGTCTCACGGGTTTTCAGAGCAGCATCGAGAGATCACTAAAACGAAGGGGGTATGGCTATTCACTCACGTCATCTTTAGAATTTTCACGATCACGGGAAGTATTAAAGGGGAGAAAAATTGAACTAAAGAAAGAAGGGCGTGGCAACTTACCAAGGAGAGCCGACCCGATTGGTGATGAAGAGATCGAGGCCCTGTGGCAGTCCGGATCCATTGGAATCAGTAATCCAATGAGCATAATAAACTGTCAATGGCTCTACAACACAATCAATTTCGGGTTAAGAGGTGTCAATGATCACAACAACATGTGTTGGGGGGACATCACATTGCATGTTGATGGAGACGATCATGAATATCTTGAACTGTCCATGAGACAAGAAAAGAATAGGTCCGGTGAGAATCCCCGTGATTGTCGCGACGTTAGGCCCAAAATGTGGGCTAATGTTGCTGATCCCTCTCGGTGCCCTGTGCAGGTGTATAAGTTGTATGCCTCCACGCGTCCACTCGACTTCTGTCGAGATGACGATCCCTTTTACATAGGCACACAAACTTTAGGTATGCCTAAACCTGGCGATCAGTGGTTTATCCGCTATCGTATTGGGAAAAACAAACTTTCCTCTCTCATGAAAAACATGTGCGATGCCGCCAGTCTCCAAACATCGAAACGACTCACAAATCACTCTGCGCGCAAACTCCTTGTGCAAAAGTTGAATGACAATAATGTTCCGCCAAATGACTCCCGTCATGCAGAGCGGCCCCTCGCTTAATGTCCAAATCGACAGTAGACAACACAGTCAGCGGTCTCAAATAATAAATGTTTCTGGTGGTGTCAACACTATGTTTGCTGGCAACATTACTGGTGGAAACATAACGATTTATCTCGTTAAACCTCCAAGCCCGGTCCCAGTCAAAAGACGCCGGATTGTCATCGAAAGTGATAGTGACACCGACTAATGCATCTACTCTGACCTCTCAGCCGCGAGACATTCTTCAATTGAGAGAGCGGTTTGATTTGAAACTATATATTATAAGTGAAGTTACACCAGAGATATTAACAGATTACACAGAATCGTTGTTATTACCGTTATTAAAGATTCAATTATTCTGCAAAAGTCTGTTCAAGTATTTTGTTTAAAATAATCCGAGGAACTTTTTTTTCTCAGCGAAGGAATATGCCATAAAGGAGTTAAGAGGTTGTTTATTTTGGTTTACACGGCTATGGAAAACATGTATCACTACGCACGATCTATACGTAAGATTTCGACAAGTTGCTGATGTTATTGTTAATGAAATTATTCCTTAATAGGGAAGCAAAAATGATAAATAGAATTCATCACGAGTGTTTTTTAATATGGGAAATATCAACCTCGTCCCGTTAATCGGTATTTGCCTCGCCAAAGGCTCGGCAAATACCGATTAACTAAGACTCGGTTGATATTTCCCATATTAAAAAACACTCGTGATGAATCCTCTATTTAACGATGATTGTGTAACTGTGTCACGTTGTTTCTGTAGAGATTCGGTAGACGTTCATTGCAATGTATTTGGACAGTGGTTAGTTGGCAGGAATGTAGTACTATTCGATGTAAGCAGGAGTTAGAAAGTTACTCTATTTAGATGCAAGAGTGGTGTTTTAACGTCCGGAAACGGCGAGACTCGTCCAGCATTGTACAGAGCCTTACAGCACTATCTAGAAAGTTCTGGAAGCTAGTCAGATTTTATTTTAGGGGACAAGAGCATGCCTCTTGCATCTCTGATACAAGTCATCACGTCAAGGTCAGCTTCCTTGTGAGGATTGCTCATCATCCCTGAAATCCTGCCAAGCCGATCACGGAAGCTTGACTACTGTTGCCGTTGGGTGAATATATATGATTATCATTGACTTTTGCTATCACAACTGTAATTTTGTATTTGATACTGATCACTGCCATCATATTATCGATTGTCATTAAATATTGTACTACCACTCTATTTTGTACTGCTATTGTAATTGCCGTAAGGTAATTTGTATTGATTTGTCAACTCAGTGAATTTTGTATTACATTTGTCAATTGTTGGCTGTTTGTTGGTTTCACGTTGGTTTTCTTTTACTTACAGATTCCTGGATTAACATATTATTTCAGTTTGGGAATCAACACATAACAAGTGTAACTTCTTAACCAACTTCCCTTGTTTTGTTTTTGCCAATCCAAGCATAAATTCCGATTCATCAGCATAAAAAGTCAATGCACACACGAAGGTTCGGTATTTATCACAGTTGCATGTAATGAAAGAGGAATGTGCTCTATTTTTTGACACCAGGAACCAGTGTTGGAAGCAGGCAGAAAGTCGATGTTTTCCGATCGGCATCCCGCCCGCCCAAAACCGAGGAAGAAGATCAGTCGCAAGACGTCGACGGACGTCTCGATTCGCAATCTTATATAGGTGCAGCCAGCCCATAACATGCGGAGCGGTCTATGCATTGGGAGGGGAATGAAGGTGTCAAGCTAAGATGGGCTTCGGACTATAAACAACCACAAGGTCAATGTCACTGCCAAAGCTCGAATTTGTACGAATGTCTAAATCAAATTGGAGCGACTCACAACCACCACGGCCTACCAAATACTCCCATATAACACTCTCCCCTTCAAGAGAACAAAAGTTTGAATTTCAAGGATAAAAGCATTTACATCACATATTCTACTAAACATGTTAATTAAACAAAACATACGTGTTTCCATAATATAATGTATACTTAGCACAAGGTTATATTCATAACTGATCAAATCAATTTTACAAATTTCCGAAAGTCTTGGTTTTTTTATTAAACGATTGTACCTGACCTTGACCGACTACGTGAAATCAGAATACAATATGGGCCTAGGCAAATTCACACTTTAACATATTTAAAGTCAACTCTGTCACTTTAGCCGATAATATCCTCATTGAAAGTTTCTGCACCTTGTAAGCTTGACGTGACGTCACTGATAACGCTTTGAAAGGTAGCATGCGTATTCTTCAACCCAAATTGCATAAGCTTTTACTGATATAGTACATCTATAGCAGAAGCAAAACTCAGGTGGAGACAAGATCACAAAGGGGGCTGACAGAAGGTGGAGAGAACATCACGAAGAGGACTGACAGAAGGTGGAGAGAACATCACAAAGGAGGCTGACAGAAGGTGGAGAGAACATCACGAAGGGGGCTGACAGAAGGAGGAGGGAACATCACGAAGAGGGCTGACAGAAGGTGGAGACAACATCACGAAGGAAGCTGACAGAAGGTGGAGAGAACATCACAAAGGAGGCTGACAGAAGGTGGAGAGAACATCACAAAGGAGGCTGACAGAAGGTGGAGAGAACATCACGAAGGGGGCTGACAGAAGGAGGAGGGAACATCACGAAGAGGACTGACAGAAGGTGGAGAGAACATCACAAAGGAGGCTGACAGAAGGTGGAGAGAACATCACGAAGGGGGCTGACAGAAGGAGGAGGGAACATCACGAAGAGGGCTGACAGAAGGTGGAGACAACATCACGAAGGAAGCTGACAGAAGGTGGAGAGAACATCACAAAGGAGGCTGACAGAAGGTGGAGAGAACATCACAAAGGGGGCTGACAGAAGGTGGAGAGAACATCACGAAGAGGGCTGACAGAAGAGGGAGACAACATCACGAAGAGGGCTGACAGAAGGTGGAGGGAACATCACGAAGAGGGCTGACAGAAGGTGGAGAGAACATCACGAAGAGGGCTGACAGAAGGTGGAGAGAACATCACGAAGAGGGCTGACAGAAGGTGGAGAGAACATCACGAAGAGGGCTGTCAGAAGGTGGAGAGAACCTCACAAAGAGGGCTAACAGAAGGTGGAGAGAACATCACAAAGAGGGCTGACAGAAGATAGAGAGAACATCACGAAAGTGACTGACAGAAGGTGGAAAGACCATTTCGAAGAGGGCTGACAGAAGGTGGAGAGAACATCACGAAGAGGGCTGACAGAAGGCGGAGAGAACATCACAAGGAGGGCTGACAGAAGGTGGAGAGAACATCACGAAAGTGACTGACAGAAGGAGGAAAGACCATTTCGAAGAGGGCTGACAGAAGGTGGAGAGAACATCTCGAAGAGGGCTGAAAAAAGGTTGAGAGAACATCACAAAGAGGGCTGACAGAAGGTGTAGAGAACATCACAAAGAGGACTGACAGAAGAGGGAGACAACATCATTAAGAGGTCTGACAGAAGAGGGAGACAACATCATTAAGAGGTCTGACAGAAGGTGAAGAGACCATCACAAAGAGGGCTGACAGAAGGTGGAGGGAACATCACAAAGAGGGCTGACAGAAGGTGGAGACAACATCACGAAGAGGGTTGACAGAAGATGGAGAGAACATCACGAAGAGTGCTGACAGAAGATGGAGAGAACATCACAAAGAGGGCTGACAGAAGGTGTAGAGAACATCACAAAGAGGACTGACAGAAGGTGGAGAGAACATCACAAAGAGGGCTGACAGAAGAGGGAGACAACATCATTAAGAGGTCTGACAGAAGGTGGAGAGAACATCACAAAGGGGGCTGACAGAAGGTCGAGAGACCATCACAAAGAGGGCTGACAGAAGGTGTAGAGAACATCACAAAGAGGACTGACAGAAAGTGGAGAGAACATCACAAAGAGGGCTGACAGAAGGTGGAGAGAACATCACAAAGAGGGCTGACAGAAGATGGAGACAACATCACGAAGAGGGCTGACAGAAGGTGGAGGGAACATCACAAAGAGGGCTGACAGAAGGTGGAGAGACCATCATGCAGAGGTCTGACAGAATGTGGAGGGAACATCACAAAGGGGGCTGACAGAAGGTGGAGAGACCATCATGCAGAGGTCTGACAGAAGGTGGAAAGAACATCAAAAAGAGGGCTGACAGAAGGTGGAGACAACATCACGAAGAGGGCAGACAGAAGGTGGAGAGAACATCACAAAGAGGGCTGACAGAAGAGGGAGACAACATCACGAAGGGGGCTGACAGAAGATGGAGGGAACATCACAAAGGGGACTGACAGAAGGTGGAGAGAACATCACAAAGGAGGCTGACAGAAGGTGGAGAGAACATCACAAAGAGGACTGACAGAAGGTGGAGAGAACATCACAAAGAGGGCTAACAGAAGGTGGAGAGAACATCACAAAGAGGGCTGACAGAAGATAGAGAGAACATCACGAAAGTGACTGACAGAAGGTGGAAAGACCATTTCGAAGAGGGCTGACAGAAGGTGGAGAGAACATCACGAAGAGGGCTGACAGAAGGCGGAGAGAACATCACAAGGAGGGCTGACAGAAGGTGGAGAGAACATCACGAAAGTGACTGACAGAAGGAGGAAAGACCATTTCGAAGAGGGCTGACAGAAGGTGGAGAGAACATCTCGAAGAGGGCTGAAAGAAGGTGGAGAGAACATCACAAAGAGGGCTGACAGAAGGTGTAGAGAACATCACAAAGAGGACTGACAGAAGGTGGAGAGAACATCATTAAGAGGTCTGACAGAAGAGGGAGACAACATCATTAAGAGGTCTGACAGAAGGTGGAGAGAACATCACAAAGCGGGCTGACAGAAGGTGAAGAGACCATCACAAAGAGGGCTGACAGAAGGTGGAGGGAACATCACAAAGAGGGCTGACAGAAGGTGGAGACAACATCACGAAGAGGGCTGACAGAAGATGGAGAGAACATCACGAAGAGTGCTGACAGAAGATGGTGAGAACATCACAAAGAGGGCTGACAGAAGGTGTAGAGAACATCACAAAGAGGACTGACAGAAGGTGGAGAGAACATCACAAAGAGGGCTGACAGAAGAGGGAGACAACATCATGAAGAGGTCTGACAGAAGGTGGAGAGAACATCACAAAGGGGGCTGACAGAAGGTGGAGAGACCATCACAAAGAGGGCTGACAGAAGGTGTAGAGAACATCACAAAGAGGACTGACAGAAGGTGGAGAGAACATCACAAAGAGGGCTGACAGAAGGTGGAGAGAACATCACAAAGAGGGCTGACAGAAGATGGAGACAACATCACGAAGAGGGCTGACAGAAGGTGGAGGGAACATCACAAAGAGGGCTGACAGAAGGTGGAGAGACCATCATGCAGAGGTCTGACAGAAGGTGGAGGGAACATCACGAAGAGGGCTGACAGAAGGTGGAGGGAACATCACGAAGAGGGCTGACAGAAGGTGGAGGGAACATCACGAAGAGGGCTGACAGAAGGTGGAGGGAACATCACGAAGAGGTCTGACAGAAGGTGGAGGGAACATCACAAAGAGGGCTGACAGAAGGTGGAGACAACATCACGAAGAGGGCTGACAGAAGGTGGAGGGAACATCACAAAGAGGGCTGACAGAAGGAGGAGACAAATCACGAAGAGGGCTGACAGAAGGTGGAGGGAACATCACAAAGAGGGCTGACAGAAGGTGGAGACAACATCACGAAGAGGGCTGACAGAAGGTGGAGGGAACATCACGAAGAGGGCTGACAGAAGGTGGAGGGAACATCACAAAGAGGGCTGACAGAAGGTGGAGACAACATCACGAAGAGGGCTGACAGAAGGTGGAGGGAACATCACAAAGGGGGCTGACAGAAGGTGGAGAGACCATCATGCAGAGGTCTGACAGAAGGTGGAAAGAACATCAAAAAGAGGGCTGACAGAAGGTGGAGACAACATCACGAAGAGGGCAGACAGAAGGTGGAGAGAACATCACAAAGAGGGCTGACAGAAGAGGGAGACAACATCACGAAGGGGGCTGACAGAAGATGGAGGGAACATCACAAAGGGGACTGACAGAAGGTGGAGAGAACATCACAAAGGAGGCTGACAGAAGGTGGAGAGAACATCACAAAGAGGACTGACAGAAGGTGGAGAGAACATCACAAAGAGGGCTAACAGAAGGTGGAGAGAACATCACAAAGAGGGCTGACAGAAGATAGAGAGAACATCACGAAAGTGACTGACAGAAGGTGGAAAGACCATTTCGAAGAGGGCTGACAGAAGGTGGAGAGAACATCACGAAGAGGGCTGACAGAAGGCGGAGAGAACATCACAAGGAGGGCTGACAGAAGGTGGAGAGAACATCACGAAAGTGACTGACAGAAGGAGGAAAGACCATTTCGAAGAGGGCTGACAGAAGGTGGAGAGAACATCTCGAAGAGGGCTGAAAGAAGGTGGAGAGAACATCACAAAGAGGGCTGACAGAAGGTGTAGAGAACATCACAAAGAGGACTGACAGAAGGTGGAGACAACATCATTAAGAGGTCTGACAGAAGAGGGAGACAACATCATTAAGAGGTCTGACAGAAGGTGGAGAGAACATCACAAAGCGGGCTGACAGAAGGTGAAGAGACCATCACAAAGAGGGCTGACAGAAGGTGGAGGGAACATCACAAAGAGGGCTGACAGAAGGTGGAGACAACATCACGAAGAGGGCTGACAGAAGGTGGAGGGAACATCACGAAGAGTGCTGACAGAAGTTGGAGGGAACATCACAAAGAGGGCTGACAGAAGGTGGAGACAACATCACGAAGAGGGCTGACAGAAGGTGGAGGGAACATCACAAAGGGGGCTGACAGAAGGTGGAGAGACCATCATGCAGAGGTCTGACAGAAGGTGGAAAGAACATCAAAAAGAGGGCTGACAGAAGGTGGAGACAACATCACGAAGAGGGCAGACAGAAGGTGGAGAGAACATCACAAAGAGGGCTGACAGAAGAGGGAGACAACATCACGAAGGGGGCTGACAGAAGATGGAGGGAACATCACAAAGGGGACTGACAGAAGGTGGAGAGAACATCACAAAGGAGGCTGACAGAAGGTGGAGAGAACATCACAAAGAGGACTGACAGAAGGTGGAGAGAACATCACAAAGAGGGCTAACAGAAGGTGGAGAGAACATCACAAAGAGGGCTGACAGAAGATAGAGAGAACATCACGAAAGTGACTGACAGAAGGTGGAAAGACCATTTCGAAGAGGGCTGACAGAAGGTGGAGAGAACATCACGAAGAGGGCTGACAGAAGGCGGAGAGAACATCACAAGGAGGGCTGACAGAAGGTGGAGAGAACATCACGAAAGTGACTGACAGAAGGAGGAAAGACCATTTCGAAGAGGGCTGACAGAAGGTGGAGAGAACATCTCGAAGAGGGCTGAAAGAAGGTGGAGAGAACATCACAAAGAGGGCTGACAGAAGGTGTAGAGAACATCACAAAGAGGACTGACAGAAGGTGGAGACAACATCATTAAGAGGTCTGACAGAAGAGGGAGACAACATCATTAAGAGGTCTGACAGAAGGTGGAGAGAACATCACAAAGCGGGCTGACAGAAGGTGAAGAGACCATCACAAAGAGGGCTGACAGAAGGTGGAGGGAACATCACAAAGAGGGCTGACAGAAGGTGGAGACAACATCACGAAGAGGGCTGACAGAAGATGGAGAGAACATCACGAAGAGTGCTGACAGAAGATGGTGAGAACATCACAAAGAGGGCTGACAGAAGGTGTAGAGAACATCACAAAGAGGACTGACAGAAGGTGGAGAGAACATCACAAAGAGGGCTGACAGAAGAGGGAGACAACATCATGAAGAGGTCTGACAGAAGGTGGAGAGAACATCACAAAGGGGGCTGACAGAAGGTGGAGAGACCATCACAAAGAGGGCTGACAGAAGGTGTAGAGAACATCACAAAGAGGACTGACAGAAGGTGGAGAGAACATCACAAAGAGGGCTGACAGAAGGTGGAGAGAACATCACAAAGAGGGCTGACAGAAGATGGAGACAACATCACGAAGAGGGCTGACAGAAGGTGGAGGGAACATCACAAAGAGGGCTGACAGAAGGTGGAGAGACCATCATGCAGAGGTCTGACAGAAGGTGGAGGGAACATCACAAAGAGGGCTGACAGAAGGTGGAGGGAACATCACGAAGAGGGCTGACAGAAGGTGGAGGGAACATCACGAAGAGGGCTGACAGAAGGTGGAGGGAACATCACGAAGAGGTCTGACAGAAGGTGGAGGGAACATCACAAAGAGGGCTGACAGAAGGTGGAGACAACATCACGAAGAGGGCTGACAGAAGGTGGAGGGAACATCACAAAGAGGGCTGACAGAAGGAGGAGACAAATCACGAAGAGGGCTGACAGAAGGTGGAGGGAACATCACAAAGAGGGCTGACAGAAGGTGGAGACAACATCACGAAGAGGGCTGACAGAAGGTGGAGGGAACATCACGAAGAGGGCTGACAGAAGGTGGAGGGAACATCACAAAGAGGGCTGACAGAAGGTGGAGACAACATCACGAAGAGGGCTGACAGAAGGTGGAGGGAACATCACAAAGGGGGCTGACAGAAGGTGGAGAGAACATCATGAAGAGGTCCGACAGAAGATGGAGAGAACATCACAAAGAGGGCTGACAGAAGGTGGAGAGAACATCATGAAGAGGACTGACAGAAGGTGGAGAGAACATCACAAAGGGGGCTGACAGAAGGTGGAGAGACCATCATGAAGAGGTCTGACAGAAGGTGGAGAGAACATCACAAAGAGGGCTGACAGAAGGTGGAGAGACCATCATGCAGAGGTCTGACAGAAGGTGGAGAGAACATCACAAAGAGGGCTGACAGAAGGTGGAGAGAACATCATTAAGGGGTCTGACAGAAGGTGGAGAGAACATCACAAAGAATGCTGACAGAAGGTGGAGAGAACATCACAAAGGGGGCTGACAGAAGGTGGAGACAACATCACGAAGAGGGCTGACAGAAGGTGGAGAGAACATCACAAAGAGGGCTGACGGAAGGTGTAAGAGAACATCAGAAAGAGGACTGACAGAAGGTGGAGACAACATCACGAAGATGGCTGACAGAAGATGGAAGGAACATCACAAAGAGGACTGACAGAAGGTGGAGAGAACATCACAAAGAGGGCTGACAGAAGGTGGAGAGAACATCACGAAGAGGGCTGACAGAAGGTGGAGAGAACATCACAAAGAGGGCTGACGGAAGGTGTAGAGAACATCAGAAAGAGGACTGACAGAATGTGGAGAGAACATTACGAAGACGGCTGACAAAAGTTGGAGAGAACATCACGGAAACCACAGGACTCTGATGTCAAGTCTAATACCGAATTATTGCCTAAGTATATACTCTTCAAAAATAAGTAGGCGATCAAGAAAGATAAAAGTATTAGAACAAAGATCAGTGTTGACGACAAATTTCCTATGCAAGAACCTTTATGTCTGTAAAACTTAAAACCAAACCACATCCGATAGCTTGCACTTGCCTCATGCAGTAGCGCCACTCACGTACGTGAAGTATAATTCCTGAAATTTGACACTTTCAAGAAAGGTCGATTAATCTCTGTGGACCATTTTTTCTGTCAATCTTAATGATTCTGCTAATCATACGGTTATGATTTACTTGATTTTATTCACTCTCTGTATGTCTAGTGTCTTGTGGCAAGTTGGAGACTCGCAGAAGTCAACGTGCAGTGTTCAGTGATTAGCAGGCTATAAAACATGTACCAACAAACACAAAATGTTGACAATTAAGGCGACCCCGGTAAGCGACTGGAGTACAGAATTGATTGATATGAAACCAGGCTCTGTGAAATCGAGCTCAAACGTCGAATTAAATTGCTGCAAACTTTCATCAGGCTCCTGGCGCACATGTTATTAGTCAGACAATTAGAAATCGTCTGCATGTAGCTCATCTCCATGCCCGAAGGCCACGTGTTATGCCACCCCTTAAATTATTGATAGTGCCAACAGACGTCAGATGTGTACGCCACATCGAAACTGGGGTAATCATCCCTGATTAGTCCCGATACACTTTGCACTTCCTTGATAGGCGTAGATGTGACTGGCAACGTTGAAATGAAACGTCAAGCTGAGACCTCATGACAGATCGGGTGATGGATCGGTTATGGGGTAGGGTGTAATTACCACGACAGAGCAAACCCCACTCCATGTTGTACAAGGAAGGGTCACTGGACAGTACTATCAGGACAACATACTGACACCCTTAGTTGTCTCGTTTGCAAGGCATGTGGGTCGACGTTTTGTCTTTCAGGACGACAACGCCCGTGCTCGCCATGCACAGATCGTCAATGCTCGGCTCCTGCAGCACCACATCCATAGAATACCATGGCTGCTGACCACGTTGGCTGAACTTGACCAGGTGCTGCAAGAAGAATGGGACAGATTCCCTTAAATCGCCATTGGGAGACTGATAAGCAGTATTCTTCGTGGAGTGAATGAATGTTCCAATGTTTAACTTCAAATCATACCTCTGTTATCTTTTAAGATCTTTGGTGGTCATAACATTTTCTGTCATACCTCACTGCCGCTGTAATGTGTTCCCAATATATTCATCATTTTCACGACAATTACAAGAAACTAATGTCTCGTACAATTTTGGATACTTATTTCGAGTATCGCCTACATTTAAAGAGTATATCGAGAAACACAATTATCAGGTCATCAACATCTGTGGATTCCACACAAACCAACTTCACTTTGGGTTTCAAACAACGGAGGTACTTTTCCTTGACTTAGTTGAAATCTAACTGAACCAGAGGAGATACCCAAAGACCTGTTTCAGAGACTCATTTGTGGAAGAAAATCCTTTTTTCGTATGATGGGGGAAGTATCCCTCATGGTGTAGCTCAAGAAGAACACAAACAACATTTTCCATCATGGACTGAGACTTTTTACACCCTGGCTCACCAAGATTAGTCAAGTAACGTTATGGCACCGATCTCCGCTCCAGAACCATTGAATTAGTAAAACGGGAAAATTCACAGGCTCCTGGCCTGGATTGTCTGTTAGATGAAATCCTGTTAGGTGAGGATGCTAAAATCACGCCCCATACGAAATAGTAAACGTCTGCCTCTGAAGTTCACCAAGTCATGTCCACTGTTCAAGGCTGCAGGACGTGGCGATGATGGACATTCTCTTAGTGATAGCAAATTCCTTCCCGACAGTGACAGGAAATTTATGGTCAGGATGAAGACACTGTGCAGCAGGATAAAACAAAGTTACTGATTCACAGTGTCTGGCCTGGCCAGAATTTGGAGTCCTTCAAACTGTGTCAAGAGGTATAAGAATCACCAATCTCCCAGGCCAACCACATACAATCGGGAGACATGAATAGGTTTGCCAGATGTGCCAGCAACAGTTCTTGAGGACTCGACAACGGCGACAAGGACTCCATAATACAGGTTCATATATCTGATGCCAAGAAATGTCAGTTGTATCCTGCAGATCTCAGAATAGTCAGTTTTGAGAAATAGATCAGTAAACAATTAGTGAACTTTCACTACCAGAACAGCCAGGCGCACTATCCAAGAAAGTGGTCAAGATCTGAACCAGGCAATGCTCACCTTCTCAAAGGAACAAGGCTACCCAAGAAATAGAGAAATATAAAAGATGTGAAAATTTACCTTCCGTCAGTCACCATATCCAAGGACAGCTTACCTGTGGTCAGACTATCAGACCCAGTCAATTCTGGTCATGAGTTAATCGTTCTTCGCAGACAGGTGTTAGATGTCTACTAACAACTTTGTACATTGTGTTGGATCGTCCCTTAGCTATCAAACTCTGACGAGTATGTGCTCGATATTTCTTTGCTTTAGATCTTGACAAGGCAATAGACACTGTGTCCAAATCTTGACACCAGTGTGCTTATATACACGTTGTGCTTGATCATCAAGTTGTAATTAACCACAGTGCACGTAGAATGCACTGATGTAATGAGAAGGGAATCATATGCGCGAGTTCACTACGTCGTTCATCATAGATGACAAGAGGGGCCCAACTCTTGGTCAAGCTCTTTACCCATGATGACCTGATCCCGCCCCTGGATTTGTCAACTTAAAACAGAAAGTCCTTCGCAAGTAACATCGACTCACTCTGGAATTTGGAAAGAGTAACATCTCAAAGAAAAGTCCTGTTGCTGGGAAGCCCACCCAGGAATTAGGAGAGTAATTGACTCGTGAGGACCCCAACAAAGGCCTTGTCACATTGAATTCCAACGCAGTTGCCATCGGCTGCCTCAACATGAGCAACATGCCATGAGGCCTGTCATCAAAGCAGCGGTGACTGAACACGAGCAACATGTCATGAGGCCTGTCATCAAAGCAGCGGTGACTGAACACGAGCAACATGTCATGAGGCCTGTCATCAAAGCAGCGGTGACTGAACATGAGCAACATGTCATGAGGCCTGACATCAAAGCAGCGGTGACTCAAAGGAATCAGTTTAAAACCGCCAAACACCAGTCTCTGACAATGAAGTTATCACGTGTAGATCCTTGACTAATCACCCCAATAGCGAGACCAAAACTGTGAAATAATTGCTATTGGTGACTTTGTTACTTATATTATAAGCACAACATGGCTTGTTCTTGGAGTCGGTATTTTGGTATGTCGGAGGACTGTCTCTGGTGCATTGTACTCAAATTTGTGGGAAGAAAATTACGCACTACATTGTACTTAGTTTTGGTTGCTGTGCGTTACAAGGTTCTGTCCTTGTGATAAGTTGCGGTGGCCTTGATGATGTCCATGATGACCCATGTCTGAGCATGAGCATCATGAGCATCGATCCAAGCAATTTGGATGAGATGACATGCATCAACCATTAGTCCCGTTAGTCACCTCTAAGGACAAGCATGGGATGCTGAAGACCCGGATCTTCACGAGTCTATACTTCTAATGTAACAGTATTCTCACACGTCTTTTAATTTGTTCTCAAAGGGCAGAATAATTCCCATAACCTAGTGCAGTCGCCCCAGTGATGGTCTATTATAGTCGTGACTTTCATATATCTTTTGTGCACTTTGACCCCTGCTCACAGGGCAGAATAACATTCCATAAACAAGGGGGCAGTCTACCCCTTGAGGGTTTATTTGAACTGAATCATTTTTCAGTGTATTTTGTTAATCACTGACAGAGATCCTTCTGTTTGTCTTGTTCCAAAATAACTGTAGATGCATCAACATGGTTATTGAGCACCTAATTATATTGACTGTTTTTCCTGTTTAGAGCAAATGATTGAAACGCCATTACATGTAAGCATGGGTGAAACAAGAGCGTGAGTTCCGGCTGTGGGGTCTTTGCAATAACAAAATGCGCTCTGATCATCGATTACCGTTGTGGCGTCACAAATTTGGACAGTGGCGTAACCTAAGACAGGCTGAATTTTATGTGTTGAGGCCATCCGAAATGTATATGGTGATTTTTGTGCTTTGCTTCTTCTTAATAAGTAAATAAATGTTTGTGTTTATTGGTTTATTAAGTGAATCTCTGTGCGACCATCTGATATTGTGGGGGAGGGGGAGTGGCTGCTGGGATTTCGTATCGAGATTAGATATTTGTTCAGCTACAGCTACACACCAGATTTCCTTTTCATTTAAAACTATGGACCTTTTTAAAGAAATATACTTTCAACAATATAAGTATTATGGCAGGCAATTTCTTGTCATTTGAACAATCTGAAGCATAATTATTCTTTTCAAAGATTTTCGGGGACAATATATATTTTTTCAATAGAATTCCAGGTGCCCACCCCATCCCCATCCCCATCCCCATCCCCATCCCCACCCCCATGGGATAAGTTGTGTTACGATTCTGGGCATCGTGTACTGTTCATGCCAATATTACATTTGACACCGAACTATGGCTTTTATTGGTTTTTTATCAGCTTCGTGACAGACTACGCATTTCATAACAACGTTGTATGCAAAAGGTTTTGGGTACTTCTTCAAGTCACGTGCACGATTACATCAGACGACCTATTACAATTATTGACTGTCTCCGTGGTCTAGTGGTAGAGCGCCTGCCTGGAGAGTGGAAGGTCGGGGTTCGATTCTCGGCCGCGTCATACCAACAGACGTTAAGAGATGGTACTTGTTACTATCCTACCTGGCACTCGGTATTTGGGCACTGGTCGGCTCGGAGAGAGTATACTGTGTCTGAGTGGGGTATTCATGATAAGCTGCGGCATGGTATCTCAGTGGGCTAACACTATAAAATCGACATTAGTCCGGACTTGTACAAGCACACACACACACACACACACACACACACACACACACACACACGCACGCACGCACGCACGCACGCACGCACGCACGCACGCACACACACACATACACAAACACACACACACACACATACACACACACACACCACGTGCATGCACGTCGTTATAAAAGTTCAATATTCGTGAACGCGACGCTAAACCCCATTTCACTTCACCTATTAATTTAATTAAATCTTCATTAAAACACGATCGTTCTCAATGGGTCATCATGACTCGACATGGTTACTCAGAACCTTAATATGACTATTAACAATATTATTATCGAATCCATTTTAAATGTCTTCAACGTATGCTCTAGTTTGTATCGTGGGATCCTGCGAGGTTTCACTCGGATGTATCGTGGCGTGATCAGGTTTATCTGTTATAAGAATTAGTGTCCGTATTGGGAATTTCTGGATTCTGTGTGTCACAGAATTTGGCGTTTAATTTGTTTCAAAAACGGCTAATAATTTCAAACACGTATGCGATGATAAAACTAAATCTGAAATGCTTCTCCTTTTCAGGTTACAATTCTTTCCTAAAACGACCATAACAAATAAACAGATTAATGTTTTTTTAAGTAGTAGATCACCTTCTTGATCAGATTACCAACATCTGTACCGAATGCTGAAAGTATACAATAGTAATTTCATTAATAGGATGGTCAATTCTTTGGTCAAATGTTTGGGCCGAGACATTAAGACTTACCCAACTGTGCTACAAGACGAAACATTTCTAAAACGTTTTTCTTTATTTATAAGTAACATACTATCAGAACTATAGACGTAATGTTGAGTTTCAACAAGTTCAGGAAATACGCTGTCGTGTCACGGGAGTGTCTGGTCCATCACCTAACTGTCTAGTTGTTTACAGACCGACGTCATACAGCAGGATTGTAGTGAGACATCTGGCTTAGAAACACACAGTAGGACAGGACAAGCTTACCTGTGTCGCGAACACCTGGTGTCATCACTGATTTTCAGCGTGCTACTCCTACGAGGGATGATACAAAAATTGTTCTAAGCCTGATTAGTTTTCAACTATGGGCCATACCAAAATGAATTAGTCAATGTAGTACATTGTTTGAGTTTTGAAACTATTTTTCCTCAACATTTACAGATGAACAATATATCTGCTCGTCGGGTGCCAAAGTTTCTAAATTCTGATCTTAAGGGGAAAAAACGGACAGAGAATATTTAGAAGCAATTGAGCAGGATTTCGTCAAATTCAAAATGAGGAATAGAAACTGGTGATGAAACATGTGTCTTCCACTATGATCCCGAGTCAAAACGTTAATCCACGGAATGGCACCATTCCACTTCTCCGGCATTCAAGTCTTCAAGATCAGTGAAGAAAGTTATGGCCACTGTATTCTGAGATGCAAAGTGTGATTCTTGTTGATTACTTAGTAAGTCAAATGACGATTACCGGTGCCTACTATGCTGATTTGCTTTATCGCCTGAGAGATTCTATCAAAGAAGAGCGGTGATGAATGCTGACTGCTGGAGTTCTACTACTTCATGACAATGCCTCTTCTCAAACCTCTCGACTTGCAAAGGCTGCTGTGCGAAAACGTGGGTTTGAAGAGCTCCATACTCGTCAGACCTGGCTCCAAGTGATTCCAACTTGTTTCCTTAACGGAAAGGACACCTTCGTGGAAAGCACTATGACGACAACCCTGACCTCAAAGTTGCGGTCATTTGGTTTTTCGGGGTGGCTCTTTTTTTCTGACCAAAATTAAAAAGCTTCACCATCGATATGAGAAGTGTAATAAAAGGAGGGGGATATGTTGAAAAATAAAATTAAAATCATTTTTACAATAATTTTTTGTACTGTTTGTTAGGCTCTGAACTTTGTGAGCAGCCCTGGTATCATGTTCACCGCTATGTCGCCTTTTACGCCCAGTAGCATTTGTCTCGGTGGATAAGTAAGCTTGGTTATTCTCTGGCATCCGAGTTGTATATTCACAATAGAGACTAATCGTGTCGAACGTTTCCAAACATACTAAAATTAATAATGTCTTCCTAGTTTTCTTTCAACTAAATATGAAAGGTTAGTATCATTTAGCAAGGATTTGTTCTACAAAGACAATCAGAAACCCATATGTTGTTATTTATTATCTTCACTGTACATGTGTTTCACTTTACTTGACGCCGATCGTCAGGTAGGCCTCCATACAGGCACGGAGTTGTCTAGTGTGCTTGTCGTTCATGGTGATCTTTATGTGGTAATCGCCCTGGAAATAAACAGGGTGATTTTAAAATGTAAATATGGGAATATGCCCCAGCGCTGAACTATAGTGACGTCTCATAGATCACGAAAGGTAGCCGAAAGGTTATGCGCTTCGTTTCAATCTATTGTCAGTCTTTGATATAAAGAATACATTTACAATTAAAAGTTCTCAATTATTATATTGTCCAAGAAGTCTTGCCAAGATTCGGCATAATCCTTACTATCCAAGGCGTGAAATACCTGTACAAATGATCCTCAGGGACACATTTGTTTGTGAAACCAAATCACACGTTTGGTTAACAAACTTCACTTACGTCGGCCAAGAATTTCCAGGCATCACTGATGTTGGTGACGGTGAACTTGGAAGCAGGCATGTGGAGCTTGTCGGGGCTGAAGGGGCAGGTGCAGGGGAGGCCGTTGGCAGTCAGCTGGGCAGGACAGGTGCCCTGTTGTTTGAAGGCGCTCAGGAAGTGGCAGGGGTCGGTGTAGTGGCTGTGGGCAAATCATTACTATCTCAGATCGTTGCTTTTATCACAGTGTGAAACTTTAACCTATTTGTTTACATCAGAGCGGAAAATGTTATGCTTCGTACGAAGTGATGTAAATGTTTTTGTATTGAAATAACAACATACTATTTGGTCATTCGTCTTAATAATGTTCTATCATGAGAAATGTATTGACAAAGACTTGGTACCAGGAGGGGCGGTGCAACAACTCAAATACGATGTCAATGGGTGTGACCACAATTTGCGTTCATACAAGAGAAGCAGCAGCGATACACTGAAGACACCAGATGATTGAAAACAGCCAGAGGGATGTTACTCTTGAGTTCGCGTTACCCGCTAGTTCTGGTCCTGTCGTAAGCATCGTTCCATCTCATCCCTGACATGTTGTATGGGTCTCGAGAAACAGCTGGTCATGACAGTACAGCAATTTTATTCTGCCTCAAAAGTCTGTTACAAAACGTTCAATGTGTGGGCGGGCATTATCCTGCTGCCATGTGAAGTTATGTCCCTGCATTTGCTCAAAGGGTAGAATATGATCTCTGACCATGTCGTCCCGATAGCGTACACCATTTAAATGTCCATTAGCAACGATGAGTTGTGTTCTCCCATGAGTTGTGATACCACCCCATGCCATTACACTCCCATCCTCAAACAGACGACGTTGAGTAGCGCAAGCGTCGCTAAAACGTTCTCCAAGATGCACGTAGGCCCTTGCACGACCATCAGATGAAGATGAAACTTGAATAGCATGCCTGCCCAGTCTTGTCTTCTGAGCCTCGCTGTCGACACAAAGCTAGGCGTGCCTGACGATGACGTGGAGGCAAAATTCGGCAATAATAACTTACTCAGCACTTACCATGTGCTGACAACAAGCTTACTCAGAACGTGCCAACATCGGACTTGCAGGGCACTTACCACGTGCCAACGTCAGACTTGCAGGGCACTTACCACGTGCCAACATCTGACTTGCAGGGCACTTACCACGTGCCAACGTCAGACTTGCAGGGCACTTACCACGTGCCAACATCTGACTTTCTCAGCCCTTACCAAGTGCCAACATCAGACTTGCAGGGCACTTACCACGTGCCGACAACTGACTTTCCCAGCCCTTCCCATGTACCGGCATCAAACTTGCAGGGCACTTACCATGTGCCAACATGAGACTTGCAGGGCACTTACCACGTGCCAACATCAGACTTGCAGGGCACTTTGGTGAAACGTCCGAGCAGCGACTTCTCAAAGAGAACGTCCAGTGTGACCTGGTCTGCGAGTTTGTGGATGATGGTGCCATCAAGGGACACGGTCATATCTCCGGGAATCACAATGGGGCTGGGCTTGATGTCGAACTGCTTCACGGTAACCCAGGGGTCGCCCACACCTGACATGGAAGTACACATGACATAAATATCTCAAGGAAAAACCTAGCTTGCTTCAAACTAACTCCATGAACGTACATTGGACAAATAACATATATTCTCAGAAATGTCCACATACTATTTCGAGCCATGCCTTACAGTATATAGAATTAGATACGCTCACGTCCACATAATATTTCGAACCATGCCTTACAGTATATAGAATTAGATACACGCATATCCATATAACATTTCGAGCCATGTCTTACAGTTTATAGAATTAGATACACGCATTTCCACATAACATTTCGAGCCATACCTTACAGTATATGGAATTAGATACACGCATGTCCACATAACTTTTCGAGCCATGCCTAACAGTACATAGAACTAGATACACTCATGTCCACATAACTTTTGAGCCATGCCTTACAGTATAGAGAATTAGATACACTCATGTCATCATAACATTTCGAGCCATACCTAACAGTATATAGAACTATATACAATCATGGCCACATAACTTTTCGAGCCATGCCTTACAGTATATGGAATTAGATACACGCATGTCCACATAACATTTCGACCTATGCCTAACAGTACATAGAACTATATACAATCATGGCCACATAACATTTCGAGCCATGCCTTACAGTATATAGAATTAGATACACTCATGTCCACATAACATTTCGAGGCAAAGCTTACAGTATATAGAATTAGATACACTCATGTCCACATAACATTTCGAGCCATACCTTACAGTATATGGAATTAGATACACGCATGTCCACATAACATTTCGAACCATGCCTTACAGTATATAGCACTAGATACACTCATGTCATCATAACATTTCGAGCCATACCTTACAGTATAGAGAATTAGATACACTCATGTCCACATAACATTTCGAGGCAAAGCTTACAGTATAGAGAATTAGATACACTCATGTCCACATAACATTTCGAACCATGCCTTACAGTATATAGCACTAGATACACTCATGTCCACATAACATTTCGAGGCAAAGCTTACAGTATATAGAACTAGATACACTCATGTCCACATAACATTTCGAGCCATGCCTTACAGTATATAGCACTAGATACACTCATGTCATCATAACATTTCGACCTATGCCTTACAGTACATAGAACTATATACAATCATGTCCACATAACATTTCGAGCCATGCCTTACAGTACATAGAAATATTTACGATCATGTCCACATAACATACCGAGCCATGCCTTAGAGTATATATAATTAGATACACTCATGTCCACATAACATTTCGAGGCAAAGCTTACAGTATATAGAATTAGATACACTCATGGCCACATAACATTTCGAGCCATACCTTACAGTATAAAGATTCAGATAGGCTCGTATAGACTCGTTACGTGCCTAAAAGGATATATAGACTCAGATAGGTTCAGACATTGGTAGGCGATTAAAATCAACAAATTCTATCGATATCAACTTTGCATGTACGTGTGATTGATTTTAAATAGTTATCTTTCATCTGAATGATTTCAACAGATTCGGACTTTATTATGATACACCTGTTACCTCCTAGTCATCGTGTGTTGTGCCAACAAAGTCACGTCAAACGTTTTATACACCTGTTGGTTGATATGGTCTTTATCACTGCTTGGGAACCATCCCAATGATGTCTTTTCATGACGTATGATCAGAGTCTACAATATGCGAGTGAGTGAGTGAAGTGAGTTTAGTGCCCCTTTGAACACTATTTCATTTATATGACGGCGTGTCATCTTGATGTGGAGGAAAGCCCGACGGACTACATTTTTTAAAGTTTGGACTTTAGAGAACACATCACATGGATGTGGTGCAGACAAACCTAGAATCGTATTCATGGCGAATTTGGGAATCGAACCTCCAACTATGTAGGATGTGTTCTCGACGCTGTAGTGTTGACATTGCCAAGTTAAAATATTAATTTACTCAATCAATTTACATACCACAGTCCCTCCACTCTAGTGTGCCTGTGGATGTGAATCCTGGGCGGACCCCCAGGGCAGGAACGATAAGAGCTACGACCAACAGCAACATGATAAACCTTAGCTGACCGAGTAGAGCCAGACACTGACTGGCAACCTGTATATACACTCCGATAGCGAGGTCGAGTCCACGTGACCACAGGGGCGATACCAGGGGGTCGTCGGACCAGGTTGCCAGAGTTGACACGTTCTGAATACATCACTGACGTCTAAATCATACCAAGTTCACAGATGCCCTGGTTGTCAAGCAGTAGATGGTATCTGCTTTGGGAGGCATTCATTGCAGGAGCTGGAATACTTTCGTTGCATACCTGGGACGTCAGTCGGCCACTCTGGGACTCAACACATGGTGGATTAAATGCTGTCTTCTGGATTATGTTACAACATAAAGATGGCGGTGAATGGACGCAAATAGAAAAAGGACGTTTGTTTGTACGTTTCCTTAATGTTGTAACTGCTGCAGCAAGGCAAAGCGTTGAAAGTGTATATTATGCACCACCCACCTTTTCAAAAAGACTAGAGTGGTTGTTTGTTTGGAACAAGACAAAATAGCAGAAAACAAAAACAACACCTGGTACTACCCTCACACAGCCTGGCACTACCCTCACACAGCCTGGCACTACCATTACACAGTCTGGCGCAACCCTCACACAGCCTGGCACTACCCTCACACAGCCTGGCACTACCATCACACAGCCTGGCACTACCCTCACATAGCCTGGCACAACCATCACACAGCCTGGCACAACCATCACACAGCCTGGCACAACCATCACACAGCCTGGCACAACCATCACACAGCCTGGCACTACCCTCACACAGCCTGGCACAACCATCACACAGCCTGGCACTACCATCACACAGGCTGCCACTACCCTCACACAGGCTGGCACTACCATCACACAGACTGGCACTACCATCACACAGCCTGGCACTACCCTCACACATGCTGCCACTACCATCGCACAGCCTGGCACTACCCTCACACAGGCTGCCACAACCCACACACAGGCTGGCACTACCATCACACAGCCTGGCACTACCATCACACAGGCTGCCACAACCCACACACAGGCTGGCACTATCATCACACAGCCTGACACTACCATATTGTCCATATTAACTCATTGGTAGTCAAAGTCTACTAACATGTTGGTGTCTTGAGTGGACAGTGATATTACTAACTATTTCTGTCAGTGTGGGAAGCCTAGCGGTTAAAGCGCTGTCTCTCTCTCGTAGACCAGAATTCTGTTCCCCAATTAGGGAAGCTCACTCACTGTAGAGCCCGTAGATATCCGGGTTAGAATAGGTCTTCAGCAACCCTAATTGCCGTTAATAGGCAACTATGCTTGTCGTAAGTGTGGACGAACGGGATCGGGTGGTCAGGCTCGCTGACTTTGTTGAAGCATGTCATCTTATCCCAATTGCGTGGGTGGATCCTCGCGATGTCAATCACTGGATTGTCTGGTATTTACAGACCGCTGTCATGTAGCTGGAATATTGCTGAGTGCGGCGTTAAACAAGAAACAAACAAACCAACTCACCGTACGTGTTGGTGTGCTGACATCGTATCATAAGCTACATAAACTATAGACTGATTCAGCACAGTCAAACATATCATTCAGGGGTTACATATTCACCAGATGGCGAATTGTCAGTGCCGAAGTGCATCAAGGAAATTATAAGCAACACTTTATAATTATCTGAAGCATGGCTTTAGTGGTCGGAATTGTCTGATGAGCTGGGGCGGTCGGGTAGCCTAGCGGTTAAAGCGTTCGCTAGTCACGCCGAAGACCCGGGTTCGATTCCAGACATGGGTACAATGTGTGAAGCCGTGATATTGCTGGAATATTGCTAAAAGCGGCGTAAAACCATACTCACTCACTCACTCACTCACTCTGATGAGCTATAGCGAACCGTGGTTCTATGAACACATGCTGGAATGTCACTCACTCACTCACTCACTCTGATGAGCTATAGAGAACCGTGGTTCTATGAACACATGCTGGAATGTCACTCACTCACTCACTCTGATGAGCTATAGAGAACCGTGGTTCTATGAACACATGCTTGAATGTCACTCACTCACTCACTCACTCACTCTGATGAGCTATAGAGAACCGTGGTTCTATGAACACATGCTGGAATGTCACTCACTCACTCACTCACTCACTCACTCACTCACTCTGATGAGCTATAGAGAACCGTGGTTCTATGAACACATGCTGGAATGTCACTCACTCACTCACTCTGATGAGCTATAGAGAACCGTGGTTCTATGAACACATGCTGGAATGTCACTCACTCACTCACTCACTCACTCACTCACTCACTCTGATGAGCTATAGAGAACCGTGGTTCTATGAACACATGCTGGAATGTCACTCACTCACTCACTCACTCTGATGAGCTATAGAGAACCGTGGTTCTATGAACACATGCTGGAATGTCACTCACTCACTCACTCACTCTGATGAGCTATAGAGAACCGTGGTTCTATGAACACATGCTGGAATGTCACTCACTCACTCACTCACTCACTCACTCACTCTGATGAGCTATAGAGAACCGTGGTTCTATGAACACATGCTGGAATGTCACTCACTCACTCACTCTGATGAGCTATAGAGAACCGTGGTGCTATGAACACATGCTGGAATGTCACTCACTCACTCACTCACTCACTCACTCACTCACTCTGATGATCTATAGAGAACCGTGGTTCTATGAACACATGCTGGAATGTCACTCACTCACTCACTCTGATGAGCTATAGAGAACCGTGGTTCTATGAACACATGCTGGAATGTCACT
Source organism: Haliotis rufescens (assembly GCF_023055435.1). NCBI lineage: Eukaryota > Metazoa > Mollusca > Gastropoda > Lepetellida > Haliotidae > Haliotis > Haliotis rufescens. The sequence goes on along the minus strand of NW_025963957.1, from coordinate 7,198,185 downwards.
CACTCACTCACTCACTCACTCACTCTGATGAGCTATAGAGAACCGTGGTTCTATGAACACATGCTGGAAGGTCTCTACTTCAGCGTTATCTCACTGTATTGGTCACCTAAATACAATTCCCATAAAATGAGCCGGTGTCTTCTTTTATCAGTCGACGCCTAGATGTTCAAATGCTGACCTGTGTGATCTGTTTGACCTATATAACGGCATGTGCCAACTGACAGAGATTGCAGACAGTGCCAAAGTCCATACAACAATAAATCAATACATTAAACACCAGTCACAGTGTCAATAAAAACACACACTTTCTAGTCCGTAGCCAGCGAGACTTGTCTGACAAGTATTTCAGTGTGACCTCAGATTGGTGAGTGAGAGTTTGTCATTTCACCTCCTCCTGTCAAGCTCCTGTCAAGGAATTTTATCAGCACAGCCTGATAACATGCAGATTGAATGATCACTCCCTGTATCCATCATCCCCAGCTTAAGGATTGCACAGCACAGATTACCGTTGCTGATGATTAGCGAGACAATATATAAATATACACATGCACATTAATTAAGCACCACCTGATACAAAATCCAATTCTGAAAATTACTGAGAAATGACGAAACAACGCATGTTGTATAACTTTACCGGCGCCCAGTGATAGCTAGAGAGTGAGTGACTATGGTTTTACGCCGCTTTTAGCAATATTCCAGCAATATCACGGCGGGGGACACCAGAAATGGGCTTCACACAATGTACCCATGTCGGGAATCGAACCCAGGTCTTCGGCGTGATGAGCGAACGCTTGAACCACTTGGCTACCCGACCGCCCCTGATAGCTAGAGACCCTCCAGTTTAAAACCTGAATGAACTGCCCCAGGCACTGCTCCAGGAATGGCAAAAGATCATAATGTTGAACTTCAGACGTCTGATCAGCAACATGAGGAGATGCTTCGCGAATGTCATCCGTGGGAGGGAGGGATGCTCCAGATTCGGATCACAGAGTCAGTGGTAATTCCTGGGTTGGCAATAATCGTTTTCACAGCACAATGTGACACCCCGATTCGTGGTGTGGGCTGATACTTTTCGGAGCTGCTGAATGAACATTTTCAGACTTCTTCGCACGACGCCAGTAGTTGTGTGCTGCGGTCTGGGACCGCTCCTGGCTTCTGATTGGTCGAGAGGATCTGTGACGTCACATCCGGTTTCGGTTTGGTCACGTGACTGCGCATGCGCACAGGGCATGAGGGGTCCTGCGTGCGCATCCAAGATGGCGTCGCATCCGTTTCCGGTGGCGCACGCCTCCAAGATGGCGGCACATCCGTTTCCGGTGGCGTGCGCACCCAAGATGGCGGCGCATCCGTGTCCGGTGGCGCGCGCCTTCAAGATGGCGTCGCCTCCGTGTCCGGGGAGGAGGGATGGGGAAAAACCCAGAGAAACGGTCGTACAAGGTGAACAAGAAAAGAGTTTTGTTGTTGTTGTTGTTCTTGTGTTGTTCTAAAAATAGAAATAGAAAAGGTGGTAGTGGTGCAGGGAGGGTGGTGGTGAAGGGAGGAGGGAGGGATTCAGGGAGGGAGGGAGGGAGGCGGGAAGGGAGTCGGGTTCTTTGTTTTGTTTTGTTTTGGTGGGTGGGTGGGTGGCGATGGCATGTGGAGATGATAGCTCACTGAGACGAGCTTATCATACACAGTCGACGACTCTGCCACTTTGTTGCTAGGTTGACGTCATATCGGCGAAGGATCTTGCAACAACATGTCACAAATCATGTCATCGGGTATGGTGATGTGTTTGTCAACTTTGAGGTGTAAGGTTTCGTTCCACAAGGCGATCGTGTATTGTAGCCCACGATGACAGCCGTTCGTCTAAGTTAAAAGTCGGGGAGTGGCGAATTTAAAGGGGCTCAAGGTGTTGGCTGAATTCTAACGGTGAATCGACAGGCACAGACATGAACGTGTTGTAGGTATATGTCTACGTGAAGCACTTCGTGTCACCCCCCATGCAAGCGTGGTGCCACGCGTGACGACAAACAGACGTTGACGTTGATCCATAGGATGATTATTATCATTTATTTATTCACGATACCGAGGTGGTGGCACTCGTGTCGGTTGACAGGTGTACTGTCGTTCGTGTTGCCAGGCACCCGTAGTGTTTCACGCGTGTTGCCAGGCTAAACGTTGTGTCCTCTGTGTGTGTGTGTGTGTGTGTGTGTGTGTGTGTGTGTGTGTGTGTGTGTGTTCAAACAGACGTTGACGTTGATCCATAGGATGAACATTATTATGAATGACGCCGAGGAGTCGGTACTCGTGTAGGTCGACAGGCGTACTGTCATTCGTGTCTCCATGCACACGTCATGTACGTCGTGTGTTGTCATGCAAAACGTCATGTACTTCATGTTGCCATGCAATCGTGATGTCATGCGTGTGTGTCTTCAAACACACGTTGATCCACAGGAGTATTGATCCTATTTTGTATTTTATAAGGAGAGAGAGAGACCGATAGACATACGTGGTGTTTGACTCGTGTCTCCAGGCACCCGTGGTGTTTCACGCGTCTCTATTTCTATATATTTATTTTATCATTTGGAGACGTACCATGGTGGTGTCACGCGTAGGCGTGTGCCTCCAAGAGGACGAGGGGGTGGGTGTGGGTTCTTTTGGATGGTTGTTGTTTGGGTTGGCAAAGCAAGCAGGGTGGGTGTCGATTAGTCAGAACACCATGTGGATTCCATCATGTCTTACTTCTCTTTTATCTTTCTCTTCTTCACTTTGGTGTGCACTGACATGAAAGACGCACGGACAGACAACGTAGACGACATCTCAACTCAACCTCTACCCTCGGTTCGGCATTCTACTGGAGTTGAGATCCATCAAGACACAAAGAGTCAGTTCAATTTATCCCTGTTTAATAATGAACAACAACTTAGATACAGACAAACAAGGTGAAATGATGCGAATAATGCGAATAATGCGAAAAAGTGGATGACCACCTTCGTCATCGTCATCACACAGGTAGCCTGCTCAATGTTGCAACGAGTGCTTCTGTGGCTGCTGCTTCTGTTGGTGAAGGTGTTGCTACTGGTGCTTCTATGGCTGTGGGGGTGGTGTCTGCCACTGTTGGTGCCACTGATGCTACCATTGCTGTTACCACTGGTTTTGGTGTGGGTGCTGTGGTGACTGCCACTGGTTTTGGTGTGGCTGCTGCAGCATCTGAGGTGTCCATCGGTGACGGTGAAGGTGGTGGTGATGATGACTGCGCTGAAGTTACTCCTGTTACTACGGCGACGAGTGCAGCTGTTGCTGCTTCTACTGCTGTGGGTGTGGCGGCTGTGGCTGTTGCTGCCGCCCAGGATAGTGCTGAGGCGAATTTTTTTGTTGCTGCTGCTTCTCGGGGTGTCCCCTTCGATGCCCTCACACCTGCCATGCATTGCGCCATCTGTAGTGCATTGATGAATACTTTTAGTGAGGGTGTTGTTGCTGCGTCTGCAGCTGCATCTTCTTCTTCCTGTGTGGTGGCTGCTTCTGCTGCTGCTACGGGTGTTGTTGATGGTGTTGTCTGCGATGAGTACTGCTGCAGCAAGGGTGCATGTGAGGTTACTATTTCAACGAGTGCTACTGCTGCTGCTTCTATGGCTGCAGGTGTTGCTGCGGCTGATGCTAGTATCGCTGTCCATAGTGCTGAGTCGAGTTGTTGTGCTGCTTTCACTGCTTCTGAGGGTGTTGTTGTTAGTATGGGTGCTGCTTCTGCTGCTGCTGACGCTGCAATGAGTGCTGAGGTGAGAACGTCTGTTTCTTTTAACGTCCCCTCTGTTACCACTGTGGTAAGTGCTGCGACGTATGGTGCTGCTGCTTTTTGGGCTGCTTTGAGTATGGATGCTGTGAGTGCTGTTGCTTCAGGTGTTGGGGTTGACTTTTCCACGTAGAGTTCCATGCTGGGGATGCAGATGCCATACTCCGGAGGCAGAAATGTGTCCACAACACTCTTTAACTTCTCATGCATGCAGTCATGGGAAGCTTTGTACAAGGCACTTGTTCTCATCATCTCCCAATGTAGAACTAGCTGCTCCCCCAGGATGTCCGCCATGGCACGACGGAAATGCTCGCTATTGAGAACGTCCTCGTCCTTGCCCCCCTTCTCCTTCTTCTTCTTCTGTTTGATGATGATGCGGTAGTGGCCATTGTTGTCATACGGTAGTAGTAGTCGGAACATGATGGTGTTGTTGCTTGGACCGTTCAGTGAAAAGTGATGGCCAGGGAACGTTGCTCGTATTTAAAGACACTGACACTCTGCTTTCTGATTGGTGGAAAATCCGACCTTCTGATTGGCTGGTTTCTGTCTCACACGCCACCCACCCGTGTGGTATGTCCTTAGTGTTTCTTTTCCAAAGGGTCAGGCTTGTAGCGTGAGAGAGAAAGCACAACCTCGGTTCGACCCTTCTCTTTTATCTATTTTTATTTTAATTTTACACTTTGGTGTGCACTGACATGACAGAGGCACAGACAGACAGACAGACAGACAGACGGACAGACGACGTCAACGACATCTCAACTCAACCTCTACCCTCGGTTCGGCACTCTATCGGAGTTGAGATCCATCAAGACACAAAGAGTCAGTTCAATCAATCACTGTTTAATCATGAAAAAAAACAATCACAACCCGATACAATGGAAATACGAAAAGTCAATGGAGGAGGGAGTGCTTTGCATGTCCCTACAACAACCACAACAACAACAATAACGCGACAACGTTTTCCTCTTCCATCTTCAAGCTCTTCTGTCTTCAAGCCCATAAGAGGGGGTCCTCCCTCACACCTGTGAGAGGTCCATCCGTTCAACACGTACAGTCTATGGCCACCCTGGCACAAACACGGCCTCTGATGGGTCGACAACCCAGCCTTCGGATTGGTCCGATGTCGATCCGTTTGTTTCTGTAGGGGGTCCACGTCAATTCAGTTTCAGTTATTATAGAATTATAGAAAGTCGTCTCTGTACCCAAAGGGGAGCGTGTCTACGGGTAGCCCTGTGATGTCGTCGTAGACGAGACGTCGCTTGTCGTACACGGTACGATAGTCTTTTCGGGTGGGTCGGGTCACGAGTGCGTTTTCGTGCCGAGGTCCTTTTCGAATGATCTGATGAGGGTAATCCAAACTGATTTTCTCCTCCTCTTTCCCAGATCGTTGCCCCAGTATCAGTCCTTTCATGGTGTCAAAGTTGAGATGGCGTTGGTTTCGGTAATTCAAAGTGAACCCTCGCACTTTGCAGGTCGTGCGCGTTCCATCGGGTCTGGGGTTCATTAACTCGTAGCCATAGTTTTTGGGACCTCCCGACACAAACGTCTTGATGGTGTTTCCGTCCAGTTCATCCGTAAATTCACCCAACGAATGGCCCAGCTCTGGATTCGCGTCGTGGGGTCGATGAATGTAAATGACGCTGTCCGTGTCAAAATACAAGACCCTGCGGCCCACCAGGGCAAGGGTCTCGTACAGCTTGAGACGTGCTTGGGCGGTGACCCAAGCGGCGATGGCGACGTTGAAATGAGAATGAGGGGTTTGGTATTCTTTCTGATGGGTATAGGTCACTTCCACCATGTATTCGTTGACCACGGTCACATCCTCGATGGTATTGCGTTCATCCCTCCACAAGGCAAAGTACTGTACAGGATCGCTGATATACACGTTCTGACTGTAGTCTACCCGTTGTCCAAACTTGCCCCAGAGCGAATTCAGTTGCATCTTGGCAATCGTGCGAAGTCCTGGATTTTTTTCGATGCGATCCTTGTCCAACCCAATGCCTTCTTTGTCGTAGATCTCCTGGATGTAAGCGTCGTGATCCGTACATCCTTCGGGGTATCTGCTGGCTTCGAGCTTCTCCTTGAAATGTCGATCGATGTAAGTGTCAAAGAGTCCCACTTGCTGGGTGTCGGGGTCATGCTGTGCAAAGGTGTCAAAATGCCAAACGTCGTAGATCTGAAGCACCCGGTAGTCATACTTCTTCACGGCTTCCTGGAGTTCTACGGTGGCGTACGTCCCCACCCATGACCTCTCTTCGTCCGTGTGTTCGCAGGGGGAGTCTGACCGGGTATCGGCACACGTACGGCACAAAGGACAGAGCAGTTTGCCACCCGATCTGTAAGGCAGTAGCGGATGGTAGAGGCGTTTCGGAGGTAGGACACGGCATTGGATCAGGCCTTTCAGTTCAAACAACGTGTCCACAGGGGGTTGATGGAGAAGGGTCGGGTGTCCCGTGGGAAACGCTCCGGTCTTACAAATGTAGGGGTAAAGGGAACAAATATCGATGTACTTGATGGTTTCACCTTCTTGGGCTTCGTAGCATAATCGCGTCGCATTGGTGCGTCCTCCATAGAAGGCGTCGCGAGGGTTGAGCGGTCCGGGGACGTGGATACAGCGGGGTCCCTGCAAGAAAGCACGCAGAGCGGAGTCCTCCCGTTGCATTTTCGTAAACTCGTGCTCCCACAGGGTGACGATTCGTTTCACCTCAGGGTGTTGACTCAAGAGACTCAAGCGGTAGTGGGTGTCGGTGTAACGGGCTCCCAACGACAAGCCCAGGACGGGATGCGGTTCTCCACGTTGGGTCTTGTGACAGACCTGACACCCATGCCAGAAACAGCCCAGGAATTCGTAGACGGTGCCCGTCGCTGGATCGTAGCCATCCACGGTGTACCGATGTTGACCCTCTCCACACGTGAACTCTTGTTCACCTCCATTCCTGGCGTGCTGGAGGTGCAGATGGGGGTCCGTTTCCATCAGATAGTGGAGCCAGTGCAGACAGGCCTGGGAATAGTTTCTCTTCGGTTGGTAGCCTTGAGGTGGAAGAATGGCGATGGTATTGGGTTTCAGGTCGTGTTTTCGAAAGGATTTCATGGTGAACGCTGCAGCTGTCATCACTTCCACAAAGGGATCCATGCCCACCGAGTGGATGGCGTTCTGTCGGAAGTCGGCGCATCCCCGTCTCAACATGTCCACATCGCTCTGGCAGTAAGCTAAAAGTTCTCCTTGTAAGTCGAACAAGGCTCCTTCTTGCACTTTTTGAGTATGCCACTTGAGAAAGACTGTGCGTTCCGCGGGAGACAAAATTTGTTGGCCATGTCGAATCTTGGTGGGGAGTGTCACCAGGAGGGGGGACAGACCCTTCAGTATCAAGTGTAAATCATACGATCGTGCATTATGGGCCATCACATAAATGCGATCCTCCTTCGGAACTGTATGGCGGGGGGTGTTCTTGTGCTTTGGCTTCTTTGGCTTCTTTGCTTTCTCCACTTCCATGACCTCTTCCCCCTCTTCCCCCTCCTCCGCCTCCTGCTGGGGGGATGCATGTCGTTGACGTTTGGTAGCGACCTTTCTTGAGGGGGTGTCATCCCGTTTTCTTTTTTGTTGTTGTTGTTGTGTTGTCCCCTTGCGTGTGCTGCCCTCCTCTTCCTCTGGGTGGGGCTTCTTCTTGGGTTTTTCAGCCAACGTGGTCAACCACACACACACATCATGTCGCGTGGTGGGGCCTCGAAACACGATCTCACGGCTGGGACCATATCCTTCTTCTCTCCATGGACAGTGTTCGCACAAGTTCTTGCTCACTTCACCGATGCACCGTCCACATCCCAGTTGCACCACGCACAAATTTGGAATGTGTTCCCCCGTGTCTTGCATGCATTCGAAATCGTAGAAGGCGTATTGGACATTGTCTCGTATGTGATGTTGTTCCTCTTCCCCCTCCTCCTTCTCCGCTTCCTCTCCCTCCCCCTCTTCCTCCTCCTCCTCGTTTTCTTCACGGAGAGGCGTCATGTAACAGCGATGATCTGGGGTCATGGGTTCTCGGCACACCAAGCAGGGATGTTTTTCGTCGAAGCACTCGTGGTGAACCATGGGGGTCTCCAAGACGTGGACCAGATGAAAACAGGTCGGGCACCTGTGAAGCGATTGACAGGCGCTGGGTTTTCCCTCTGACGGTGACTGGAGATGCCGGGTGTAACACGATGGATTGGGGAACCAACGTTGACATGTCAAGCAAGGGATCCCGTGCTCTTCCTGGGATCCGCAATAGTTAGAGTGGAGGCAGCGGTGACAGCGGTATTCCTTGGTGCAGGGATGTTTTTCGGGATGTTCGTAACGTTGGTCGCAGCGTTCGCAGTAATGGCTAGAGGCATAAAAAGCGGGCATGGACGTGATGACATCGTAGTGCTGATCATGATGATAGACATGCAGCACGGTGGCGTGGGGTGGAGCCTCATCACACTTGTACAACAGTCTCTGGTCCACCTCTTGACTGTAGACTTTCAGTTGATAATTCAGGGGGACCAAGGCGCGTCCCACGCGTGCGAGGTCGTCCAGACCTTGACAGGGGCCTTCGGGCAGGCCAAGGCGCCGAAACAAGTCCCTTGCCCGTATGCCTTGAACTTCGACGCGATCCGTTCTCGTCAGTCTCTTTCGCTCGGCGGTCCATGCTGGGGTCAGAGGGTGAGGTTTCTGGGCATAATGTTGTGCCACCACCAGGGCCCGTGCCAAACAGGATTGATCTTGGTTGTTGATCCGTACGATACCCTTTTTGCGTGTTAAAAAAGCTTCGAGTCCAATCACGTGTTTCAGCCGGGGAGCACCACTGCCCGAACCTAGCCTGTCGGGATCTGCGACGTGTACTAAGGTCACATCCATGGTGGCATCGATGTTCAGGTCTTTGTTGGACTGTTGGACTTTTTCCACGGCTTGCAAAATATCTAGCCCATGGAGATCTTCAAAACGTCGAAAGGGAATCCGTATGGAGATGTTCAAAGCGGGATGGTCGATACCTAGACCAATACGATCTCCCTTCTGGCCTGACATCTGTTCATAAAAGTCATCGATCACCCTGTCAAATAATGCAGGCAGTTCCATGGGGATGCGTTCCGGTGGTACGGTGTCCAAGTAGTCTGGGTTGAAAGTCAAACGATAGGTATGGTTAGCGGTTCTTAACCGCCTGGAGCGGGTGATGTCTTTCCTCTCCAAACGATAGGGTGTACTCTGCGTGTCCGTCATGGTGGCGATGAGTGTCTGATGAACGTCAGCCCTTCCTTTATATACACAGAAAAGAGGATCTATTTATAGAAGGTCTCTGATTGGTCGAAAATCTGACCAATCAGAAGACAGCACCCGAGCCGAGTTGTGCTTTCTCTCCCATGGAAAATACATTTTTTTCCTATGAAAAAAACCAAACACAACGGTCGGACCCATTTGGAAAACTGAGGCTCAGTCCAGCCATCGAAACGGATCCATCGGCGTGTCGCGTTTTGGAGCCATCAAAACAGGAGCCCTTTCGATCCACTCTAAAAGTTGAAAAAATGAATTGTGTTGTGTTTTTTAGGATGGAGAAATCAGCATGCTCACCCCAGGGATAAAAACAGGTTAAAAAATGGTTACCCATCAGAAGCTTGGGTTGTCGTTCAATCAGGAAACAGGTCGACAGTGTCTTAAATAAGATAGACACTCTCTGGTCATCACTTTTCCTATGAACAAGAAACACAAGGGCCGGGCCAGTTTGGAAAACCGAGGTGAAAGTCAGGCGCCGGAACGGACCAATCAGCGCGCAGCGTGTTGGACCAATCAAAACAGGCACCATTTCGATCGCTCCCTGCATTCCTACATGTCTGTGCCTGTCGATTCACCTTTAGAAATTCAGGCAACACCTTGAGCACCTTTTCGCCACTCATCCCCTGTTGCTTAAACGAACGATTGTCCTTGTGCTACAATACGCCCGCCTTGTGGAACAAAACCTTACATCTCAAAGTTTACAATCACATCATCATAGTCGATGACGTCATTTGTGGCATGTTGTAGCAAGATCTTTCGCCGATGTGGTGTCGGCCTAGCAACAGAGTGGCAGAGTCGTCGACTGTGTATGATAACTTTGATAAACTCGTCTCAGTGATCTATCATCTCCACACGCCATCGACACCCACCCTGCTTGCTTTGCCAACCCAAACAACAACCATCCAAAAGAACCCACACCCACCCCCTCGTCCTCTTGGAGGCACACGCCTACGCGTGACACCACCATGGTACGTCTCCAAATGATAAAATAAATATATAGAAATAGAGACGCGTGAAACACCACGGGTGCCTGGAGACACGAGTCAAACACCACGTATGTCGATCGGTCTCTCTCTCTCCTTATAAAATACAAAATAGGATCAATACTCCTGTGGATCAACGTGTGTTTGAAGACACACACGCATGACATCACGATTGCATGGCAACATGAAGTACATGACGTTTTGCATGACAACACACGACGTACATGACGTGTGCATGGAGACACGAATGACAGTACGCCTGTCGACCTACACGAGTACCGACTCCTCGGCGTCATTCATAATAATGTTCATCCTATGGATCAACGTCAACGTCTGTTTGAACACACACACACACACACACACACACACACACACACACACACACAGAGGACACAACGTTTAGCCTGGCAACACGCGTGAAACACTACGGGTGCCTGGCAACACGAACGACAGTACACCTGTCAACCGACACGAGTGCCACCACCTCGGTATCGTGAATAAATAAATGATAATAATCATCCTATGGATCAACGTCAACGTCTGTTTGTCGTCACGCGTGGCACCACGTTTGCATGAGCAGGCTACCTGTGTGATGACGATGACGAAGGTTGTCATCCACTTTTTCGCATTATTCGCATTATTCGCATCATTTCACCTTGTTTGTCTGTATCTAAGTTGTTGTTCATTATTAAACAGGGATAAATTGAACTGACTCTTTGTGTCTTGATGGATCTCAACTCCAGTAGAATGCCGAACCGAGGGTAGAGGTTGAGTTGAGATGTCGTCTACGTTGTCTGTCCGTGCGTCTTTCATGTCAGTGCACACCAAAGTGAAGAAGAGAAAGATAAAAGAGAAGTAAGACATGATGGAATCCACATGGTGTTCTGACTAATCGACACCCACCCTGCTTGCTTTGCCAACCCAAACAACAACCATCCAAAAGAACCCACACCCACCCCCTCGTCCTCTTGGAGGCACACGCCTACGCGTGACACCACCATGGTACGTCTCCAAATGATAAAATAAATATATAGAAATAGAGACGCGTGAAACACCACGGGTGCCTGGAGACACGAGTCAAACACCACGTATGTCGATCGGTCTCTCTCTCTCCTTATAAAATACAAAATAGGATCAATACTCCTGTGGATCAACGTGTGTTTGAAGACACACACGCATGACATCACGATTGCATGGCAACATGAAGTACATGACGTTTTGCATGACAACACACGACGTACATGACGTGTGCATGGAGACACGAATGACAGTACGCCTGTCGACCTACACGAGTACCGACTCCTCGGCGTCATTCATAATAATGTTCATCCTATGGATCAACGTCAACGTCTGTTTGAACACACACACACACACACACACACACACACACACACACACAGAGGACACAACGTTTAGCCTGGCAACACGCGTGAAACACTACGGGTGCCTGGCAACACGAACGACAGTACACCTGTCAACCGACACGAGTGCCACCACCTCGGTATCGTGAATAAATAAATGATAATAATCATCCTATGGATCAACGTCAACGTCTGTTTGTCGTCACGCGTGGCACCACGTTTGCATGGGGGGTGACACGAAGTACTTCACGTAGACATATACCTACAACACGTTCATGTCTGTGCCTGTCGATTCACCGTTAGAATTCAGCCAACACCTTGAGCCCCTTTAAATTCGCCACTCCCCGACTTTTAACTTAGACGAACGGCTGTCATCGTGGGCTACAATACACGATCGCCTTGTGGAACGAAACCTTACACCTCAAAGTTGACAAACACATCACCATACCCGATGACATGATTTGTGACATGTTGTTGCAAGATCCTTCGCCGATATGACGTCAACCTAGCAACAAAGTGGCAGAGTCGTCGACTGTGTATGATAAGCTCGTCTCAGTGAGCTATCATCTCCACATGCCATCGCCACCCACCCACCCACCAAAACAAAACAAAACAAAGAACCCGACTCCCTTCCCGCCTCCCTCCCTCCCTCCCTGAATCCCTCCCTCCTCCCTTCACCACCACCCTCCCTGCACCACTACCACCTTTTCTATTTCTATTTTTAGAACAACACAAGAACAACAACAACAACAAAACTCTTTTCTTGTTCACCTTGTACGACCGTTTCTCTGGGTTTTTCCCCATCCCTCCTCCCCGGACACGGAGGCGACGCCATCTTGAAGGCGCGCGCCACCGGACACGGATGCGCCGCCATCTTGGGTGCGCACGCCACCGGAAACGGATGTGCCGCCATCTTGGAGGCGTTCGCCACCGGAAACGGATGCGACGCCATCTTGGATGCGCACGCAGGACCCCTCATGCCCTGTGCGCATGCGCAGTCACGTGACCAAACCGAAACCGGATGTGACGTCACAGATCCTCTCGACCAATCAGAAGCCAGGAGCGGTCCCAGACCGCAGCACACAACTACTGACGCCAATAAAACGGTACTCATTGCTTGTGGTAGTGCCAGCCTGTGTGATGGTAGTGCCAGCCACTGGTGGCGCTACGATCGACCCCAGAAATTCCAGCCTAGTTCGGCAAGAGTTGAAACTGGATTTTTATAGTCAGTTGACTCTCTTGCCTCGGAAGATGAAATGAATGAACCCTAGCACCTAAAATGTTAAAGTTTATCGTTTGGATAACCGTATTTGAAAAGACAATCAAGAGCTCAACTGCGAGAACATTATGTGAGTCGGTCCTGCGTGATGCACGTGTAATATGATCGCCGTGCATGTCGCACGTGCATCTTGCTCTTCGGCGACTCGGTTTATAGAAATGCACGTCCCGAGGCAAATATCCCGGACAACATTGGGCACATGTATCAGTGACCAGAATATCACCAATGTTGATGGGATTAATAGAACCAAACACATATGTGGTCACGATAAGCGTCAGGTCTTTTCTAATTGTTCGTTTCTTTGAACGAAAAGCGTTAAATCACACGTACGTACAATGCATTGAATAACAAACGATGTAAACTATTCGTAAGTAAATATAGTTGTTTATTTCATAAAGTGCTTCCAAGTCGCCGTGGCAGAAGACTACTTTCGTCAGCTGTCGGTGTAGACTTCACGGTTTAAGTCCTGCTGGCAACACACGCGTATTTCGTGGAAATTGTCCTATCATCAAGTTTTACAATAGAGGGAGGGGGGGGGGGAGAAGTTTCGTCATTCAGTCAATCAGTTTAGTTACCTAATACTACAAAGAGTGGACACGTGAAGATCCAGGTTAGAAAAGGTCTTCAGCAACCCATGCTTGCCGTAAAAGGCTGCTATGCTTGTCGTAGCAGGCGACTAACAGGATCGGGTGGTCAGGCCCACCACACAGATCCATCACACAGACCCACCATACAGATCCACCACACAGTCCCACCTCACACAGATCCACACACAAGACCAACCACACAGATCCACACACAGTCCCACCACACAGATCCACACACAGACCCATCACACAGACCCACCATACAGATCCACCACACAGTCCCACCTCACACAGATCCACACACAAGACCAACCACACAGATCCACACACAGTCCCACCTCACACAGCTCCACACACAAGACCAACCACACAGATCCACACACAGTCCCACCACACAGATCCACACACAGACCCATCACACAGACCCACCATACAGATCCACCACACAGTCCCACCTCACACAGATCCACACACAAGACCAACCACACAGATCCACACACAGTCCCACCTCACACAGATCCACACACAAGACCAACCACACAGATCCACACACAGTCCCACCACACAGATCCACACACAGACCCACCACACAGATCCACACACAGTCCCACCACACAGATCCACACACAGACCCACCACACAGACCCACCATACAGATCCACCACACAGTCCCACCTCACACAGATCCACACACAAGACCAACCACACAGATCCACACACAGTCCCACCTCACACAGATCCACACACAAGACCAACCACACAGATCCACACACAGTCCCACCACACAGATCCACACACAGACCCATCACACAGACCCACCATACAGATCCACCACACAGTCCCACCTCACACAGATCCACACACAAGACCAACCACACAGATCCACACACAGTCCCACCTCACACAGATCCACACACAAGACCAACCACACAGATCCACACACAGTCCCACCACACAGATCCACACACAGACACACCACACAGATCCACACACAGACCCACCACACATCCTGATCCCCATGCGTGCACACGTTGTCCACGACAAATCCTGTGAATTATAAATCGCATTCACTTATTTTCCTTGATTATGAATCTGACCCATGTTATCATCATTTCTCCTGCAAGGCTCGCTGCGTTACTTCCACTTTATCACCTGATCTTGGCGCAAGCCCTGGTGTTGAGAAACAATGAAGAAGTGTCTTCATGTTCCCAATCAAAATAACAGCCTTGCCTCAGGTGACACTGGGGGATTATACTGATAACCTCGACTTCAACCAACCACAGCCGTAGCTACACTAGACACCACTGCGACAACACTGATGAAGATTCAGTAACATCAACATACAGTCGATGGCCAAGCCGCGACTTACTGTAGTCAAAACAAGTCGTGTTTATAACTGATCATGTGTCTGTCGGCCATCACGACGCAGTGCGACGTACAGGAGGTAGTGCCCTTGATCCAACGGTGACGTACAGAACGTGGTGTCCTTCACCCCACGGGCGCACTCGGACACGGCAGTGGTGGACTGGGAAACGTACCACAACCAGTCAGGTAGTGTCTGTGGCCAGAAGCATACCGGCGATGTCAACCACCTTTGTCATGACGTTGTTGTCGTTCACGACAGTGTCGGCGTACATTCTGTGGGACGAGGGCGTGCCAGGTAGGTGAGAGGGTTCCTGCCAGGTCAGTCAGCGAAGCGTGTAAACATCATTTAAGACATGAGCGATTATCAAATAACCACTGGCTTAAGTTGCATATAAGTGAGTATGGTTTTACGCCGCTTTTAGCAATATTCAAGCAATATCACGGCGGAGAACACTACAAATGGGCTTCACACAAGTTAGGAATCGAACCCGAGTCTTCAACGTGACGAGCAAACGCTTTCACCACTAGGCTACCACAGTTTGCTATCTAGAAATCAGTAGTCAGTACTTATCACCATGAGTATTCCTGGGATATAACATACCCTTCAAGTTCACGTATAGCGTTACACAACAAGAACAGGTATTAATGGCGCTAACAGTGGTGTATCAAGGCATGTCAATATAATAGTTTTGTGTTTTCTGTCAGAATGTCGTTGGCTGCAGTGTGGTAGCGGTGGCGTCCTTAACAACACCAGCTGCGTCTGCGACTGTGAACCAGGATATACGGGCACTTTCTGTTCCATTGGTAAATACACGTGCTTCTCTGACCTATCTGACCTATCTGATCTATCTGACCTCTCTCTCGATCGTAAACATCCGGGGTAGAATAGGTGTGTAGGAACCCATGCTTGTCGTAAAAGGTGACTATGCTTGTTTTGGTTGATGCAGGTCATCGCTTCCCAATTGCGTGGATCGATATCAATCACCGGATTGTCTGGTCGAGACTCGATTTGTTACAGACCGCCGTCATATAGCTGGAATATTGCTGAGTGCGGCGTTAAACAACAAACAAACAAATCTCCCACCTCAATGACTTCAACAGGAAAGGCGAAGTGCGCGCATAGTCCAATAAGATGACATTTACATCCACACGATGTGACGTTAACTTTTAACTAACTCACTTTACATCAACAAATCTGTAGTACATGAACGAATGCCCTTTCCAGGATTCGTTGCCGAGCTAATATCGATGCAAACCATTATCCATGGAATTGGGTGAGTTACATCAATGCGTTACATGGATTACATTGCCATGTGGCTTATCTTTGTGTTTATAGGCTTATATCGCAGCATTGCGTGGCTTATATGGACGCGTAGCCTGGCTTATATCGCGCTGTCCAACACCATCAGCATTATTTGGAACAGAACCTTTTTTCTCGAAAAACGACACCAGCACATATTTTTTCATGTACATCGCATATACTTATGTAACTTGTAATATTTTCTCTCGGACACTTTTGAATTGCTGTAAAACAAACTTCACAATTGTTTTAGCCATGATACGAAATACATTGATATAAGGTTGTCGGTGTATACCAAATACATTGATATAAGGCTGTCGGTGTATAACAAATACATTGATATAAGGCTGTCGGTGTATAACAAATACATTGATATAAGGCTGTCGGTGTATACCAAATACATTGATATAAGGCTGTCGGTGTATAACAAATACATTGATATAAGGCTGTCGGTGTATACCAAATACATTGATATAAGGCTGTCGGTGTATAACAAATACATTGATATAAGGCTGTCGATGCAATCAAATACATTGATATAAGGCTGTGTGTGTATACCAAATACATTGATATAAGGCTGTCGGTGTATAACAAATACATTGATATAAGGCTGTCGGTGTATAACAAATACATTGATATAAGGCTGTCGGTGTATACCAAATACATTGATATAAAAGGCTGTCGGTGTATACCAAATACATTGATATAAGGCTGTCGGTGTATAACAAATACATTGATATAAGGCTGTCGGTGTATAACAAATACATTGATATAAGGCTGTCGGTGTATACCAAATACATTGATATAAGGCTGTCGGTGTATAACAAATACATTGATATAAGGCTGTCGGTGTATAACAAATACATTGATATAAGGCTGTCGGTGTATAACAAATACATTGATATAAGGCTGTCGGTGTATAACAAATACATTGATATAAGGCTGTCGTTCCAACAAATACATTGATATAAGGCTGTCGGTGTATACCAAATACATTGATATAAGGCTGTCGGTGTATAACAAATACATTGATATATAAGGCTGTCGGTGTATACCAAATACATTGATATAAGGCTGTCGATGCAATCAAATACATTGATATAAGGCTGTGTGTGTATACCAAATACATTGATATAAGGCTGTCGGTGTATAACAAATACATTGATATAAGGCTGTCGGTGTATAACAAATACATTGATATAAGGCTGTCGGTGTATAACAAATACATTGATATAAAAGGCTGTCGGTGTATACCAAATACATTGATATAAGGCTGTCGGTGTATAACAAATACATTGATATAAGGCTGTCGGTGTATAACAAATACATTGATATAAGGCTGTCGGTGTATACCAAATACATTGATATAAGGCTGTCGGTGTATAACAAATACATTGATATATAAGGCTGTCGGTGTATACCAAATACATTGATATAAGGCTGTCGGTGTATAACAAATACATTGATATAAGGCTGTCGGTGTATAACAAATACATTGATATATAAGGCTGTCGGTGTATACCAAATACATTGATATAAGGCTGTCGGTGTATAACAAATACATTGATATAAGGCTGTCGGTGTATAACAAATACATTGATATATAAGGCTGTCGGTGTTTACCAAATACATTGATATAAGGCTGTCGGTGTATAACAAATACATTGATATAAGGCTGTCGTTCCAACAAATACATTGATATAAGGCTGTCGGTGTATACCAAATATATTGATATATAAGGCTGTCGGTGTATACCAAATACATTGATATAAGGCTGTCGGTGTATACCAAATACATTGATATAAGGCTGTCGGTGTATAACAAATACATTGATATAAGGCTGTCGGTGTATAACAAATACATTGATATAAGGCTGTCGTTCCAACAAATACATTGATATAAGGCTGTCGGTGTATAACAAATACATTGATATAAGGCTGTCGTTCCAACAAATACATTGATATAAGGCTGTCGGTGTATACCAAATACATTGATATATAAGGCTGTCGGTGTATACCAAATACATTGATATAAGGCTGTCGGTGTATAACAAATACATTGATATATAAGGCTGTCGGTGTATACCAAATACATTGATATAAGGCTGTCGGTGTATAACAAATACATTTTATATATAAAGGCTGTCGGTGTATACCAAATACATTGATATAAGGCTGTCGGTGTATACCAAATACATTGATATGAGGCTGTCGGTGTATACCAAATACATTGATATAAGGCTGTCGGTGTATACCAAATACATTGATATAAGGCTGTCGGTGTATACCAAATACATTGATATAAGGCTGTCGGTGTATAACAAATACATTGATATAAGGCTGTCGGTGTATACCAAATACATTGATATAAGGCTGTCGGTGTATACCAAATATATTGATATAAGGCTGTCGGGGTATAACAAATACATTGATATAAGGCTGTCGGTGTATACCAAATACATTGATATGAGGCTGTCGGTGTATAACAAATACATTGATATAAGGCTGTCGGTGCATAACAAATACATTGATATAAGGCTGTCGGTGTATAACAAATACATTGATATATAAGGCTGTCGGTGTATAACAAATACATTTTATATAAAGGCTGTCGGTGTATACCAAATACATTGATATAAGGCTGTCGGTGTATAACAAATACATTGATATAAGGCTGTCGGTGTATACCAAATACATTGATATATAAGGCTGTCGGTGTATACCAAATACATTGATATAAGGCTGTCGGGGTATACCAAATACATTGATATAAGGCTGTCGGTGTATAACAAATACATTGATATAAGGCTGTCGGTGTATAACAAATACATTGATATATAAGGCTGTCGGTGTATACCAAATACATTGATATAAGGCTGTCGGTGTATAACAAATACATTGATATAAGGCTGTCGGTGTATACCAAATACATTGATATATAAGGCTGTCGGTGTATACCAAATACATTGATATAAGGCTGTCGGGGTATACCAAATACATTGATATAAGGCTGTCGGTGTATAACAAATACATTGATATAAGGCTGTCGGTGTATAACAAATACATTGATATATAAGGCTGTCGGTGTATACCAAATACATTGATATAAGGCTGTCGGTGTATAACAAATACATTGATTTAAGGCTGTCGGTGTATACCAAATACATTGATATATAAGGCTGTCGGTGTATACCAAATACATTGATATAAGGCTGTCGGTGTATAACAAATACATTGATATATAAGGCTGTCGGTGTATACCAAATACATTGATATAAGGTTGTCGGTGTATAACAAATACATTGATATAAGGCTGTCGGTGTATACCAAATACATTGATATATAAGGCTGGCGGTGTATACCAAATACATTGATATAAGGCTGTCGGTGTATAACAAATACATTTTATATAAAGGCTGTCGGTGTATAACAAATACATTGATATAAGGCTGTCGGTGTATACCAAATACATTGATATAAGGCTGTCGGTGTATAACAAATACATTGATATATAAGGCTGTCGGTGTATAACAAATACATTGATATAAGGCTGTCGATGCAATCAAATACATTGATATAAGGCTGTCGGTGTATAACAAATACATTGATATAAGGCTGTCGTTCCAACAAATACATTGATATAAGGCTGTCGGTGTATAACAAATACATTGATATAAGGCTGTCGGTGTATAACAAATACATTGATATAAGGCTGTCGTTCCAACAAATACATTGATATAAGGCTGTCGGTGTATAACAAATACATTGATATAAGGCTGTCGGTGTATAACAAATACATTGATATATAAGGCTGTCGGTGTATACCAAATACATTGATATAAGGCTGTCGATGCAATCAAATACATTGATATAAGGCTGTGTGTGTATACCAAATACATTGATATAAGGCTGTCGGTGTATAACAAATACATTGATATAAGGCTGTCGGTGTATAACAAATACATTGATATAAGGCTGTCGTTCCAACAAATACATTGATATAAGGCTGTCGGTGTATACCAAATACATCGATATAAGGCTGTCGGTGTATAACAAATACATTGATATATAAGGCTGTCGGTGTATACCAAATACATTGATATAAGGCTGTCGATGCAATCAAATACATTGATATAAGGCTGTGTGTGTATACCAAATACATTGATATAAGGCTGTCGGTGTATAACAAATACATTGATATAAGGCTGTCGGTGTATAACAAATACATTGATATAAGGCTGTCGGTGTATAACAAATACATTGATATAAAAGGCTGTCGGTGTATACCAAATACATTGATATAAGGCTGTCGGTGTATAACAAATACATTGATATAAGGCTGTCGGTGTATAACAAATACATTGATATAAGGCTGTCGGTGTATACCAAATACATTGATATAAGGCTGTCGGTGTATAACAAATACATTGATATATAAGGCTGTCGGTGTATACCAAATACATTGATATAAGGCTGTCGGTGTATAACAAATACATTGATATAAGGCTGTCGGTGTATAACAAATACATTGATATATAAGGCTGTCGGTGTATACCAAATACATTGATATAAGGCTGTCGGTGTATAACAAATACATTGATATAAGGCTGTCGGTGTATAACAAATACATTGATATATAAGGCTGTCGGTGTTTACCAAATACATTGATATAAGGCTGTCGGTGTATAACAAATACATTGATATAAGGCTGTCGTTCCAACAAATACATTGATATAAGGCTGTCGGTGTATACCAAATATATTGATATATAAGGCTGTCGGTGTATACCAAATACATTGATATAAGGCTGTCGGTGTATACCAAATACATTGATATAAGGCTGTCGGTGTATAACAAATACATTGATATAAGGCTGTCGGTGTATAACAAATACATTGATATAAGGCTGTCGTTCCAACAAATACATTGATATAAGGCTGTCGGTGTATAACAAATACATTGATATAAGGCTGTCGTTCCAACAAATACATTGATATAAGGCTGTCGGTGTATAACAAATACATTGATATATAAGGCTGTCGGTGTATACCAAATACATTGATATAAGGCTGTCGGTGTATAACAAATACATTGATATATAAGGCTGTCGGTGTATACCAAATACATTGATATAAGGCTGTCGGTGTATAACAAATACATTTTATATATAAAGGCTGTCGGTGTATACCAAATACATTGATATAAGGCTGTCGGTGTATACCAAATACATTGATATGAGGCTGTCGGTGTATACCAAATACATTGATATAAGGCTGTCGGTGTATACCAAATACATTGATATAAGGCTGTCGGTGTATACCAAATACATTGATATAAGGCTGTCGGTGTATAACAAATACATTGATATAAGGCTGTCGGTGTATACCAAATACATTGATATAAGGCTGTCGGTGTATACCAAATATATTGATATAAGGCTGTCGGGGTATAACAAATACATTGATATAAGGCTGTCGGTGTATACCAAATACATTGATATGAGGCTGTCGGTGTATAACAAATACATTGATATAAGGCTGTCGGTGCATAACAAATACATTGATATAAGGCTGTCGGTGTATAACAAATACATTGATATATAAGGCTGTCGGTGTATAACAAATACATTTTATATAAAGGCTGTCGGTGTATACCAAATACATTGATATAAGGCTGTCGGTGTATAACAAATACATTGATATAAGGCTGTCGGTGTATACCAAATACATTGATATATAAGGCTGTCGGTGTATACCAAATACATTGATATAAGGCTGTCGGGGTATACCAAATACATTGATATAAGGCTGTCGGTGTATAACAAATACATTGATATAAGGCTGTCGGTGTATAACAAATACATTGATATATAAGGCTGTCGGTGTATACCAAATACATTGATATAAGGCTGTCGGTGTATAACAAATACATTGATATAAGGCTGTCGGTGTATACCAAATACATTGATATATAAGGCTGTCGGTGTATACCAAATACATTGATATAAGGCTGTCGGGGTATACCAAATACATTGATATAAGGCTGTCGGTGTATAACAAATACATTGATATAAGGCTGTCGGTGTATAACAAATACATTGATATATAAGGCTGTCGGTGTATACCAAATACATTGATATAAGGCTGTCGGTGTATAACAAATACATTGATTTAAGGCTGTCGGTGTATACCAAATACATTGATATATAAGGCTGTCGGTGTATACCAAATACATTGATATAAGGCTGTCGGTGTATAACAAATACATTGATATATAAGGCTGTCGGTGTATACCAAATACATTGATATAAGGTTGTCGGTGTATAACAAATACATTGATATAAGGCTGTCGGTGTATACCAAATACATTGATATATAAGGCTGTCGGTGTATACCAAATACATTGATATAAGGCTGTCGGTGTATAACAAATACATTTTATATAAAGGCTGTCGGTGTATACCAAATACATTGATATAAGGCTGTCGGTGTATAACAAATACATTGATATAAGGCTGTCGGTGTATACCAAATACATTGATATAAGGCTGTCGGTGTATAACAAATACATTGATATATAAGGCTGTCGGTGTATAACAAATACATTGATATAAGGCTGTCGATGCAATCAAATACATTGATATAAGGCTGTCGGTGTATAACAAATACATTGATATAAGGCTGTCGTTCCAACAAATACATTGATATAAGGCTGTCGGTGTATAACAAATACATTGATATAAGGCTGTCGTTCCAACAAATACATTGATATAAGGCTGTCGGTGTATAACAAATACATTGATATAAGGCTGTCGATGCAATCAAATACATTGATATAAGGCTGTGTGTGTATACCAAATACATTGATATAAGGCTGTCGGTGCATACTGGGAAAGAAAGTTGTGCTTCAGTGTATTTCAGATAGGACTGTGAGACGACGGATGCTCAGTATTTCTATCTTTATTGTTGTTGTTATTATTATTACTGTCATCTTGTTGAAATCTGCAGCACGTTTCCCGAAACAGTGATACAAGTTCTGACGTTCACACGTGCTATTTTCAGAAAGGCGGGAGAGCGATTGGCCCGTAGGGTTATACGGTCTGCTGTCCACCTCGACGGGATGCCCTGAGAGTGAGAACCATGGATGGACGACCACCTTCATCAACCTCACCTACGTTGGCAACAACAGCAGCGACGGTAGACAAACGTGGACCAACAACCTGCCCCTGCTGGGACCCTACCATTACCGGACCATTCAGCTGAACCTGTGTGTGAGAATGGAGGATGAGGGGGGTGGGGGGAAGATTGTTGAGGCAGGCAACGTTTCCCGTCCCACCTGGCCCCGGGGGTCCTACTGCCTGGTGAAGGTCGTCCCGGGGGATTGTCCTACAGGTAAGTCAACCTGTCCGCTGCTCACAATCATATAAACACACATTTGGCATATTTTGATACAACAGTTAATGTCCAGCACAGAGAGGCAAAGGCTGATTATCCAGTTGAATAAAGAGGTTTTTTAGGTATTTTAGGTGTTCATGCCTTCTTCTGTTTTGTGCTAAAACGAGTATGTGAGTGAGTGAGTTGGGTTTAACGCCGCTTTTAGCAGTATTCCCGTCACATCACGGCGTGTCGGCTTAATGTGGGAGGAAAGCCCGCAGTGATGCAGGTCTCAGACGTTTACCAATTTGGTGAAACCCAGGAGCACGGGTATGGTGCTGACAAACCTAGAAACATAATGAGCGCGAACAGGGATTCGACAAGTCAGGCCGACATAGAACCCTACTCTCCCCCTCTCAGTCTGCTAAACTCAGCCTCATCCTGAAACTTCCCGAACGATCAAACCTGTTTTGTTGATAAACAACAGAGGAGGTAATTCTAAATTCAACTGACATTTCGACATCATTAAACATCACTCAATTATTTGCTGTCACTGACCAACAAACGTACAACAATCTCTATCACTGCAACATATCAGTATTTTAGCATGCTAACAACGATTATCAAAATAATATCAAGTATTAATACGCAACAGTTCAGATTTGATCAAACAATGTGTGAGACTTGTGAATATTTCCGTATGGCCGTAATCATATATGCGGGTGTGTATGCCCATGTGAATTTCGATATCATTACAAACGACAAACTGGGCTATGATTTCTGTGACTCCCATAAGATACATTAATAACTACGTGAACTGTCTGACCGATATACCAGGTACAATGTATATTCCGATATACCAGGTACAATGTATAGTCCGATATACCAGGTACAATGTATAGTCCGAAGTGAAACAGGTACAATGTATAGTCCGATATACCAGGTACAATGTTTTGTCCGATGTGAAACAGGTACAATGTATAGTCCGATGTGAAACGGGTACCATGTAATGTCCGATGTGAAACAGGTACAATATAATGTCCGATGTGAAACAGGTACAATTTATTGTCCGATGTGAAACAGGTGCAATGTAATGTCCGATGTGAAACAGTTGCAATGTAATGTCCGATGTGAAACAGCTACAATGTATGGTCCGATATACCAGGTACAATGTATTGTCCGATGTGAAACAGGTGCAATGTATTGTCCGATGTGAAACAGGTACAATGTAATGTCCGATGTGAAACAGGTACAATGTAATGTCCGATGTGAAACAGCTACAATGTATGGTCCGATATACTAGGTACAATGTAATGTCCGATGTGAAACAGCTACAATGTATTGTCCGATGTGAAACAGCTTCAATGTAATGTCCGATGTGAAACAGCTACAATGTAATGTCCGATGTGAAACAGGTACAATGTAATGTCCGATGTGAAACAAGTACAATGTATTGTCCGATGTGAAACAGCTACAATGTAATTTCCGATATACCAGGTACAATGTAATATCCGATGTGAAACAGGTGCAATGTATAGTCCGATGTGAAACAGCTACAATGTAATGTCCGATGTGAAACAGCTACAATGTATGGTCCGATATGCCAGGTACAATGTATTTTCCGATGTGAAACAGGTACAATGTATAGTCCGATATGAAACAGGTACGATGTAATGTCCGATGTGAAACAGGTACAATATATTGTCCGATGTGAAACAGCTATAATGTATTGTCCGATGTGAAACAGGTACAATGTAATGTCCGATGTGAAACAGCTACAATGTAATGTCCGATATACCTGGCACAATGTTTTGTCCGATGTGAAACAGGTGCAACGTAATGTCCGATGTGAAACAGGTACAATGTATTGTCCGATGTGAAACAGGTACAATGTATTGTCCGATGTGAAACAGCTGTAATGTATTGTCCGATGTGAAACAGGTGCAATGTAATGTCCGATGTGAAACAGGTACAATGTATGGTCCGATGTGAAACAGGTACAATGTATTGTCCGATATACCAGTTACAATGTAATATCCGATGTGAAACAGGTACAATGTAATGTCCGATGTGAAACAGCTATAATGTATTGTCCGATGTGAAACAGCTATAATGTATTGTCCGATGTGAAACAGGTACAATGTAATGTCCGATGTGAAACAGCTACAATGTATAGTCCGATATACCTGGCACAATGTTTTGTCCGATGTGAAACAGGTTCAACGTAATGTCCGATGTGAAACAGGTACAATGTATTGTCCGATGTGAAACAGGTACAATGTATTGTCCGATGTGAAACAGGTACAATGTATTGTCCGATGTGAAACAGGTGCAATGTAATGTCCGATGTGAAACAGGTACAATGTATGGTCCGATGTGAAACAGGTACAATGTATTGTCCGATATACCAGTTACAATGTAATATCCGATGTGAAACAGGTACAATGTAATGTCCGATGTGAAACAGCTATAATGTATTGTCCGATGTGAAACAGCTAAAATGTATTGTCCGATGTGAAACAGGTGCAATGTAATGTCCGATGTGAAACAGCTATAATGTATTGTCCGATGTGAAACAGGTACAATGTAATGTCCGATGTTAAACAGGTACAATGTATAGTCCGATATACCAGGTACAATGTATAGTCCGATGTGAAACAGCTACAATGTATGGTCCGATATACCAGGTACAATGTATTGTCCGATATACCAGGTACAATGTAATGTCCGATGTGAAACAGGTACAATGTAATGTCCGATATGAAACAGGTACAATGTAATGTCCGATATGAAACAGCTACAATGTATGATCCGATATACCAGGTACAATGTATTGTCCGATGTGAAACAGGTACAATGTATAGTCCGATATGAAACAGGTACAATGTAATGTCCGATGTGAAACAGGTACAATGTATTGTCCGATGTGAAACAGGTACAATGTAATGTCCGATATACCAGGTACAATGTAATGTCCGATGTGAAACAGGTGCAATGTATCGTCCGATGTGAAACAGCTACAATGTAATGTCCGATGTGAACAAGCTACAATGTATGGTCCGATATGCCAGGTACAATGTATTTTCCGATGTGAAACAGGTACAATGTATAGTCCGATATGAAACAGGTACAATGTAATGTCCGATGTGAAACAGGTACAATGTAATTTCCGATGTGAAACAGGTACAATGTATTGTCCGATGTGAAACAGCTATAATGTATTGTCCGATGTGAAACAGGTACAATGTAATGTCCGATGTGAAACAGGTACAATGTAATGTCCGATGTGAAACAGGTGCAATGTAATGTTCGATGTGAAACAGGTACAATGTAATGTCCGATGTGAAACAGCTACAATGTATAGTCCGATATACCAGGCACAATGTTTTGTCCGATGTGAAACAGGTGCAATGTAATGTCCGATGTGAAACAGGTACAATGTATTTTCCGATGTGAAACAGGTACAATGTATTGTCCGATGTGAAACAGCTGTAATGTATTTCCGATGTGAAACAGGTGCAATGTAATGTCCGATGTGAAACAGGTACAATGTATGGTCCGATGTGAAACAGGTACAATGTATGGTCCGATATACCAGTTACAATGTAATATCCGATGTGAAACAGGTACAATATAATGTCCGATGTGAAAAAGCTATAATGTATTGTCCGATGTGAAACAGCTATAATGTATTGTCAGATGTGAAACAGGTGCAATGTAATGTCCGATGTGAAACATCTATAATGTATTGTCCGATGTGAAACAGGTACAATGTAATGTCCGATGTTAAACAGGTACAATGTATGGTCTGATATACCAGGTACAATGTAATGTCCGATGTGAAACAGGTACAATGTATAGTCCGATATACCAGGTACAATGTATTGTCCGATGTGAAACAGGTACAATGTAATGTCCGATGTAAAACAGCTATAATGTTATGTCCGATGTGAAACAGGTGCAATGTAATGTCCGATGTTAAACAGGTACAATGTATGGTCCGATATACCAGGTACAATGTAATGTCCGATGTGAAACAGCTACAACTTATAGTCCGAAATACCAGGTACAATGTATTGTCCGATGTGAAACAGGTGCAATGTAATGTCCGATGTGAAACAGGTGCAATGTAATGTCCGATGTGAAACAGGTACAATGTATTGTCCCATGTGAAACAGGTACAATGTAATGTCCGATGTGAAACAGCTATAACTTATAGTCCGATATACCAGGTACAATGTATTGTCCGATGTGAAACAGTTGCAATGTAATGTCCAATGTGAAACAGGTACAATGTAATGTCCGATGTGAAACAGGTAGAATGTATTGTCCCATGTGAAACAGGTACAATGTAATGTCCGATGTGAAACAGCTACAATGTATTGTCCCATGTGAAACAGCTATAATATAATGTCCGATGTGAAACAGGTACAATGTAATGTCCGATGTGAAACAGGTACAATGTATTGTCCTATATACCAGGTACAATGTAATGTCCGATGTGAAACAGGTACAATGTAATGTCCGATGTGAAACAGGTACAATGTAATGTCCGATGTGAAACAGCTACAATGTATGGTCCGATATACCAGGTACAATGTAATGTCCGATGTGAAACAGCTACAATGTATTGTCCGATGTGAAACAGGTACAATGTAAAGTCCGATGTGAAACAGGTATAATGTATTGTCCCATGTGAAACATCTTTAATGTAATGTCCGATGTGAAACAGGTACAATGTAATGTCCGATGTGAAACAGGTACAATGTATTGTCCGATGTGAAACAGCTACAATGTATTGTCCGAAGTGAAACACGGAAGCTAGTCTCTTATCAGTGCCTATGGCAACTACTTCATGTTTCTCATACCAAGCACTTTCCTGGGCACTCTAAGCAAAACTCTCAGCCCAGCCTTCGCCCTCCACAGATTTCCGCTACGACGCCATGACACTTGCAAACTACGCTGTGACGACAACAGACAGAGACGCCGCCATCCTTGTCGACTTTTCAGCAGATACGTTGTCCTTCAGTCTGGGTCTATGCTGCAGGGACGACGAAGACCCGAACAACGCCTTCCACCTTCCAACATCGTCGGCGTTCCTGTTACTCCAGGTGTGCCCGCGTTACGAACACCAATGTCTAGATCTGCTATGCCTGCTTATATATGGTTGATGATCTGTGTGTGAGTGCATGTTCTGTAACGCCGCAGTCAGCAATATTCCAGCCATGTCACGGTAGCTTGTTAAGTCAAGAAACCTGGACCAGCCACACGAATGGAAATCAACTTGAAGAACGATGCAGGCGGTCGTGGTATGATGAGGCAATATCGCCCCGTTCTACAAAGCGATCTTAACTCTAAGACTGACTAAATCTATGTTAAAGTATGGGAATTACGATCGTCTTAACGCTACGATCGTTTTGTGGAGCGGGGCCCAGGTCGGACATTGTAACCACCTTATTTAAGCGGACTGTGGCGTCATATTTTCTGCGTCACAATAGGCTGTGTGACATCATAACTGTGTACCTACAAGAATAGGGAAGTGAGGGAAGTGTATATAAGTGCGTGCGCATGTCATCCAGATGTACAATATGTTCTGGGGAAAAAAAATACAGCAACCTTGACCAGAATGTTTTTTATCATGTAACGTACAGCATGCCCCAGGCACTTTTTCTCAACAAGGAAATTATTATCTGACTAAAATATGCTTTTCACCCCCAGAGAACTTCGTTTATAGCCTGCCCATCCCTGAAGGGTATGATTCTCAAGTCCCACACGTTCACCTTTCTACCGGGTACCCAGGACCTTAACCTCGGGCTGTGCCACTATGTGCCGTATGGTAAGCATCTTACATTGTGTTGTACATTCCGTGCAGGTGCGGTCGACATAACACGTAAAACATCGTTTGTGGAGTATTACTAAAATACAAGCATTTGTGATATTCTTCTCGTTTAATCCGTGTTTCTGCATTTATTAGCCCGGAGAGAATGCTGGGATAGACAGGACAAGGGCGCCTCCTACCGGGGACGTCATGAAACATTATCTGACGGCGGGTATTGCAACGAATGGACGAGGACGAAGGAGTGGAACGCTGTCGGTGGAGACGTGGCCCGCTCCTTGCTTGAGGCGCGCTATTGTCGGGCGCTGGAAGACGCCCCCGGGGGGCCTGTCTGTGTTCAGTATGAAGCGGAAGGCCTTCAACTTTGCCCTGTTCCTGTCTGTCGTACGTAACACCTTCTCCTCTTCCTGTCTGTCGTTGACGTTGTGCTCTGCGACGTTTGAAGTTGCACTGTGTCTGTCGTGTCGATCTCAAACCTTTGTTACATTGCCTACATTGTCTGTTTTTACTTGTTTCAGCCGAGTTATCTGCCCGCGTGCACAAAATGACGTCACTTGGCTATCCGCTGTATTCCTGCGCCGAGGCGGAGGGATCTGACAGGAGAGCTGTCGTTGACGGTTTAACAAGTAACTATAGCAAAACATGTGGAACAGTAATGTTGCTGAAATATTTGTACTGTCATTGCAATTAAACGCGCTTGATGTATACTGTACACACTATTTGCTTGCTACTGACGACAGTAGAACGACACGTACACATGTTACTGTTCCAGCTAACGCAGCCTTCATTAGCCGGAGACCTCTGGTGGAACCTTGGATACAAGTCGACGTCATGCGTGACGTCATCGTTTACAAAGTCATTGTATACCTTACAAACGGTGAGAATATATAGATAATCTCACGGAGTGGCTTTTTATATCAAATATCAACGAGTGTTGATATATTTGGTATCAAAAGACCAGAGGGTGAGATTCTATCTATCATCCAACATCATTCTTCCAACTTTTTTAGCTTGTAGACAGTAATAAGCAGTGTCTTAAGCGTAAAATGTCCTGCTTACAGCTTCAGTAGCAGAGCCATTAGTGATGTCATTTGATTGTGACGTCATGGTAACCAATGATGTCACAATGCATTGTCATGCAATTTCACCCAAGCTATATCTCCAGTGGGAGCAAGTTTTGGCTGATAAACTGTTTTCTCTTTGTTTGCTATTTTCAGTTCCTGCACACCAGCAAAGATAACACCTTATACTACCCTTCTGGGTAGAGTGATTGTGATAACTTACCGATATGTTCACATTTGCATTGAAGCGATTATCATTGCTGATTTGTCAATTAAACCCATATGACGTCGCGGTGCTTTATTGGTGAGAAAATTCAATATGACGTCGAAAATTGATAACATGACGTTATCTGAACGCCTTCAGTGGGGTTAATCTGGGGTGCGTTGCAAAGTACCAATCGCTTGCAAGCGATGCACAGGGATTCGCCTAACAACGGTGCGCTTATTTTCAGCCGCTTGCAAGCGCAACAATCGCTGGCTGAGGTCGCTTCGTTCTCAAACCAAAATGGCGGCTGCGTTTGACAGTGGAACAAGAAATTCTTGACTGGATCAACTGGGAAATTAGCAAAGGCAGCTGATATCGCACCATCCTCAGTCTGCTCCACATCTACAAAGTAGTCTTATGCATCGGCTGGTCATCGAGCCTCTTCTATTACGTTCGTTACTAGGGCAAGGCGACCAAGCGGTAGTTGCGCCTCCATTTTGGAAGAGTGCGCAAGCGCTTCGAGCTGTTGCAGACCCCGGGGTCTTAATCTAAGCGATTCGTGGCTTGCAACGTGCCCCTTTCCTAATATTTCTAACGTTTTCCTTCGTTTTCCCTCTTGAAATGTCAGTGAGTTCCGGATTATCTGCCCCTCGTGAGTGAATGTGTTTCATCATGGTGGTGACCCAGCACTACGGTCTCAAGCTGACGCTATTATTTGAGTAATTGTCGTGCTCTACTTCATATACATAACTAAATGTCAAGTTCTATGCAATAAACTGAGAGTGACCTCCCTTCCCTGAACCTGCCTCATGTCTGTTTATTACCCCCAGCCACGAAGTGGAAGGGGCATGTAGGAGTGGGTGCTGTCCGTTGTCCCTCCTTCCGCTACGTTTCGTTTCCAGAGAGGAACTCAAAACACATGACAGATATCTTAACCAAACTTGGCACATACATAGGTCTAGTGGTGAACTGGTGCCTTTTGATAGTTAGGGATTTTTGAAAAAAGTATTTTTCCAGTTTGCTTGGGAACAACTTTGACTAAGACTCTTTGGTGCTCTCACATAGTGGCAACACCATACGCCTTCTGGGATGCGGTCACGTGGCTCAGCAGACGACAGTGGGATTTCTTTACCTTTGGTGCCCATGTTTGCGGTGGACCCCACAGCACACACAAAACTTCTGTCTTTGCATTCGAATGTGATCATCCAATCAGAGCTCGTTACGTCACAGTGCAGGACTTCGTGCACTGGGACCCGGATGTGAACCAAGGAACACTGAACAGCCTGCACGTGACGGAAATAGAAATCTACGTTGAAGGTAGGAGGCTCACTGAACAGATAAACCGTTACACTCCCTGCTTGTGCCAGTATTGCCAGGTTGTCCACGTCCTTCTTATCTCACACTTTCCCTCAGACTCATTTGGCTGCAGGATATGTTTGTTTGTTTGTTTGTGAGAAGATCAACTCCGAGTAGAAGTTTGAATATGCTAATATCACCCGCGAGGTTGTAGAACTGTACAAATCTCTTCTACTTCTCAAATCAGAAGTGTAAACGAATCAAGATAAGTGACGTAAAAGAGGACTGGATTATCCATGTCCGAACAACCAAACAATTCATTGTGAAAACATTTTTAATTAATTTTTAATTAATCTTCGTAAGATCAAAGTAGATCCGAATTAAAATGTTGAGATCATATTAAGGAGTGACTGTGTAATTTATTTCAGTCAATCTGTCTAAAATCCAGTCTCATTTTTCAGTCAATACGTACATTGCCTGAGTGAATCAGTCAATATACATATTGACTGAAGTGTTCTGTCAATATACATATTGACTGAAGTGTTCTGTCAATATACATATTGACTGATTATAGGCATTCACTGTAACATATACACCTCTTGACATTCACTGTAGGTAATTTAAAAAGGGTGCTGTATATATTTTGATTTGCGTTAAATGGGGACACAGAAGTGTGTGTGTGTGTGTGTTTGTGTGTGTGGAGGAGGGGGCGTGTTCACCGCTGTTTTATTAATTTGTGGTGCTAACTTAAAACGTTAAGAGTCTATGGTAGTAATGAGATATACTTTCATCGTCAGCTTGCTGTATGAGAGATACATTATTAGTCATAAGTAACAACACATTTATGAACACATATTCTGGGTGGGATTCGAACCTGGAACCTCTTGATGTGTTGTCCTTCACGCTACCATCTGTGCCACGGAGACTGAGGTCCCACAGGTGTCAAGTCGTTGTAACTCCTGGTGGTATATGTGTTATGCAAGTGCCTGTGAAGCAGATTTGCACATCGTATCTATATTTGATTTTAACTTTTTGCCTAATAATATGAACTTTATTGAAACATGTTCAAATTGTAAACATTTTTAAACTCTAAAAATATTTTAACTTTAAACAAGTTTAAATTCGAAACATGTTTTAACGTGTTAATTTCTGAACATGTTTACCTTAAGGGAATGTTGTGTTTAGGAGGTGTTTGGGCTGTCATGCGACAGCTTATTTCATGTGTGTAGAGCTAAATGTGTATTCCGTTTAGGATTTAGATACATTTGTAATCATGTTTTGAAGTCTCGTCTGTGTTAAATTCTAAAAACCACTACAGTGTATGGCTGTATCTCGTTACATCAGGTATATACAGGCTTGTTTCTACTTCAGACACAGGGTGTGGTCGTACAATGGGGGTCACATCAGGTATATACATGCTTGTTTCTACTTCAGACACGGGGTGTGGTCGTACAACTGGGGGTCACATCAGGTATATACAGGCTTGTTTCTACTCAGACACAGAGTGTGGTCGAACAATGGGGGTCACATCAGGTATATACAGGCTTGTTTCTACTTAGACACAGGGTGTGGTCGTACAATGGTGGTCACATCAGGTAATACAGGCTTGTTTCTACTTCAGACACGGGGTGTGGTCGTACAATGGGGGTCAAATCAGGTATATACAGGCTTGTTTCTACTTCAGACACGGGGTGTGGTCTCACATTGAGGGTCACATCAGGTATATACAGGCTTGTTTCTACTTCAGACACGGGTAGTGGTCGTACAATGGTGGTCACATCAGGTATTTACAGGCTTGTTTCTACTTCAGACACGGAGTGTGGTCGTACAATGGGGGTCACATCAGGTATATACAGTCTTGTTTCTACTTCAGACACAGGGTGTGGTCGTACAATGGTGGTCACATCAGGTATATACAGGCTTGTTTCTACTTCAGACACGGGGTGTGGTCGTACAATGGGGGTCACATCAGGTATTTACAGGCTTGTTTCTACTTCAGACACGGAGTGTGGTCGTACAATGGGGGTCACATCAGGTATATACAGTCTTGTTTCTACTTCAGACACAGGGTGTGGTCGTACAATGGTGGTCACATCAGGTATATACAGGCTTGTTTCTACTTCAGACACGGGGTGTGGTCGTACAATGGGGGTCACATCAGGTATTTACAGGCTTGTTTCTACTTCAGACACGGGGTGTGGTCGTACAATGGGGGTCACATCAGGTATATACAGGCTTGTTTCTACTTCAGACACGAGATGTGGTCGTACAATGGGGGTCAGGTATATACAGGCTTGTTTCTACTTCAGACACGGGGTGTGGTCGTACAATGGGGGTCACATCAGGTATATACAGGCTTGTTTCTACTTCAGACACGGGGTGTGGTCGTACAATGGGGGTCACATCAGGGTACATACAAGACTTCCAGATTTTCTCCTCATCCGACAGTCGTGACAGTCTGTCTACGCATGCGCGCCTCCATCGTGAAAAGGGATGGTGCAGCAGCCCGGATGACACAGAGCCATATATAGAGGTAACCTCACGACTGCAATCGCACCTCCTTAACTCGAAGGGCACATGTCGACTTAGATCGAACAGTGCCTTCACTAGTCTATACTGTCAGGATCATCACGCGCCATCGTCTTCAGTTTCGGGATAATAATGTTATCCTGTTATCACATGTGTGTTTTGTTTATCAATCTGAATATTTGCGTAAGTGTGATCAAACATATTCCTTAACCAAAAACACCTTAGCTTGGACAAGCAACGATAGATAACTGTCGCGTTTTCATCTTTTTAGTTCTCAATAAAAACACAACATGTTAGTTAAGTCATCTTTCATTTCAAGAACATCATCAATATGCACGCACATATATAATTACGGGAAACAGTATCACACTGATTGGCGATGTAAGCACAGTCCACTACACTACCGGGGACACATCTAGACGTAATACTGTGTACATCTGTGATATTCGTACATGTTGCGAGGTAATTTCTAACTTAAAACGCAGAGGTTAACCCACAACAAAGAACTGTGGTATCAGTAAATGATCAAGCAAGATCAGAGAATAATCAAAAGGTTATATTTAACCCACAGCGCCAGGTTTACAACAGCAATAGTCAATATAGTAAGTGGCATCCGCTATAAGTGACAGGCCCTAGCGTTTTTGCTCGTGCACCCACGAATTTGCAGATGTTTATCACTGTCCAATGTCTTGAAACAGGCATGTCTCCGTTCTTGAATCAAGAGTAGTGTTGGAATCTGTCGGAAACTCTGTTTCCACATAGGTATCCATCCTAAGCATAGGCGGGTCCAGAGGGTCCAGAGGGTCCTCTCTCCTCTTTTGAAAAACAAATGTAGCATGATGTAGGCAGTAAAATTGACCAAGAGAGGATTTTGATCGGACCTCTTCCTTTTAAAAATGCTGGATCCACCATTGCCTAGGATCAAATCACGTCGAAATGAGCCTGGAACCTCACCCTTGTGCTCTTATGTAGGTACTGCCAGCTGTGTGATCCCTTACAAACCATTCTGAAAACATCTTGAGGCTGTCCACTGGAGTTCAAATCGGCCACGACAGTTGATGATATTTTGTTACCTGTAGTTCAATCATTTGTTGGCACAGACAATTACGTCACATATATTAACAACATCCACTAACGTTACTTCCACATAACATGATTACTGAACAGGACTGTGTTGTCGCGTAGGTAGACCTCCTAACTCCGTCTGTGGTGGACGCTGTGGCGGTGCAGGGATGGACAGAGGGCAGCAACGTCCGCTTTGTGACGTCATTCAACGTGGGCTACCGCACGGGCAATGGCAGCTTCACGTTGCTGGGGACAGAAGATGGAGGCAGCGCTACAGTGAGTAGCTTGTGTCATGGTGTGATATATCAACTCCCAAGTTAGAAGCTTCAAATACTGGGTTAATATTTTTTGGAATACATGAACGACAAATCCCCAAACTTGCTTATAATATGCTTGTACATTTAGATGACATGGTCAAAGTAACATGAACATCACATATGAGAAACCTCTTGGCTTTGTATGGTTAAAACCAAACAGTTGGTGGTGTTAAACTCTATTTGAAACAATTTCGTGAACAATCTGTAAATATATTTCACCAAAAATGACTCTCAAAACAGTTATGACTTTATAGAACTATTAAAAGTCTTTTTCAACCAGACAAATACTTATATGCATTAACATCAAGAACCCTTCGACGTCCATTTATTCAATTCGGATTGTCAGATATCATGATAAACAAATGTCCACTGAAACATCGAAGAGGTTCTGCCCATTATGTCATTCAGCTATGGAAAATAAAATTCATTTTACTTTTGTATGTCCTTATTATTGAGATCTAAGAAACAGGTTTATACCAGAGCGCCATCTGTCAAGTTATCCTTTCTCTTCCAAAGATGATGCTGTCATATTAAAACTGGTTACATGTGTTAAAAAGGAAATTTCCCTCATATACGAATTGTTAAATATTAGTATATATCCGAATATGTAAAACTACTTATTTGTAACTCTTTTGTTTACATGGAAGCCTTACATGGTCCCGGGAAGGGTGAGTTTTTATTTCGGGAGATTCTTAAATACAACATAACTATGTCTGTCTGCTACATTGGACAAAGGTCCGCCAAGTGTTTTGACGTGGTGCTGTTCGCTGTCCAGGAGTTCCGTGTTGATCCCGACCTTCACCCTGCCACGCCCCAGACACTGACCTTAGGGAGGCAGGTGCTCGCCCGTCAGATACGACTGACCTTCCCACGTGGCGATGCCTGCGTCAAGATGGAGCTACTTGGATGTCCCATGAGACGTATGTGGCAGACCTTACTACCACGTGATTGTTATGTCGGTACTGAAAGCGTAGTAGTAGTAGTAGTAGTAGTAGTAGTAGTAGTAGTAGTAGTAGTAGTAGTAGTAGTTCAGATTTTTCTCCCTTTCAGCCAACTTTGACTTGCGCTGTGCTTCTCCGACGAGCGTGACCTTGGGGTGGCAGACGATGAGAAGATACCAACTCCGTCCTCCTCTGTTGGAGACCACGACGACTCAGATGTTCGCGGCAACGTGGGAAGACTGCTTCGCGGCTTGCAGCAACGACAGTGTGGATAAGTGCGCACAAGCCACTTGGGCGGACACGTGCGACATGGTGGTGACGGACAGGTGCGCGGGCTTCACGTACGAGGCAGAGACCGGACAGTGCCAACACCTCCTGGGGAACCGCTACAGCCGCCACACCAAACAGTGGTTCCTCAGAGGGGAGGGCGTGGCCGCGGCCTACACACAGCGCATGTGCATTGAAGGTGAGATCACCAGCTGAGGTACTTGGGGTCACCCATTATCCTAGAACCGTCTTCACCCCCGACACTTCCCTGGAACTGTCTATCCTCCCCGTCGTCAGAAACTGTTCCACTTTCCCTTCCTTGAAATGTTTGTTTCTTCCACTTTATACTCGTGAACCGCGGCTACTGAATGTTTATCCCACACAGCATCAGAACATAGGCTATTTCCCGTGTGGGAAAACAGTATGACCGCAAATACTCCAAGTGATAACAGATGTTATATTGTCGGGTAACACTTTCTTACTAAAGAAATAGATCCATGCATTCCTGTTTCATATAATTCCTACGTGACAGGTGTCCACCGCTTCCACGAATGTCACGCGACTGTCACGTCGTCCACAGAGCTGAGGTCCCCCTCCTACCCTCTGTACTATGGGGAGGGGCTGGAGTGCGAGTGGAAGGTACAGTTTCCCCCGGGGGTGTTCATCCAGCTGACAGTGGTAGACATCGAACTCGCTCCCCTCCAGGCGCAGATCAGGGTGAGGCATGTTGTACGATGAAACGCCATTACTCTGACAGTACTGTTGTACAGTGAAACGCCATTACTCTGACAGTACTGTTGTACGGTGAAACGCCATTACTCTGACAGTACTGTTGTACGGTGAAACGCCATTACTCTGACAGTACTGTTGTACAGTGAAACGCCATTACTCTGACAGTACTGTTGTACGGTGAAACGCCATTACTCTGACAGTACTGATAGTGAATGAGTTCATCTTTAACGTCGCATCGGCATTATTTCACCCATCTAGCGACTAATGTTAGTAATCAGGCTGAGGCGCGTTGTGAAACAGTTTTCGTGAAATGGACCACACAGCTAACCAAATTAGTAGGACATGAAGTGGATTTATTTCTAAACTTAATTCAAAATCTTTTGAAGGCTTGTGGGGCCTGTCTGTACACTCATTTAACACCAATTCGGTCACTCTCGGAGAAACATTCCAATCTCTTTAATTGGTATTCTAGAAGTTGGCAAGTAAGTAGGAAAACGTACAACTTTATAGATTACAACTTCTGGTTTATTGCATATAGCGACGTTTCGATGTAGATTCTTACACCCAATGTGACTTGGTGCTGACCTGTGTTAATGTTATACTCTCCCCTTCAGTCCCTCTACAGCCCGACCCTGGGGCAGTGCGAGGATACCCTGACCGTGCACGACGGCCCGGGGGTGGGGACGCAGCCGCTGTGGTCCGTGACAGGGACAGATTCTGTCAACTTCCGGGAGAGTCAGCTCATCAGCAGTGAATCTCGGATGACCTTGACCTTCAAATCTTGCTATAGACTCAGTGAGACAGCCGCCAGGGGATTTACCTTACACATCAATGAGTCAGGTACGGCAGTTTACAAAGTGGATATACTAGTTCATGTATTTATGCATGATTACATGCGTCCTTTGACTGCCTCGGAGATGTACTAGTCTCTGTTCAATGTGTTAAGTCAGGCCCTTCACTTTGTCAACCTAACCTGTCAAGTATACACTTGAGAATTGGATTTCAAACAAATTACAAACGTTATCAAAACGTTACTAACATGAAACAGTCACCGAAACACTTCGATCTTAAGTGAGTGAGTGAGTTGGGTTTAACGCCGCTTTTAACAGTATTCCAGTCATATCACGGCGTGTCAGCTTCATGTGGGAGGAAAGCCCGAAGTGATGCAGGTCTTAGACGTTTACCACCTCGGTGAAACCCACGAGCACGGGTATGGTGCTGACAAACCTAGAAACATAATCGGGGCGAACCGGGATTCGAACCTACAATCATAGGTTTCTGGCGTGCCTAACGGACGCAACTCTGCACAGCGAATCGCGGCGCCTTAGACGATTGGGCCACCCGTGCTCCCTTCGATCTTAAATTCACAACACAACTATGATACCCGTATCAAGTACATCACTTCGAATAAACATTTCCTGTTTGTTTCATATTTAGCCACCCAAAAACATGGGTCTTTGCCCCGCAGTTTATGTCGGCCCCCCCCCCATGTGTTTTTGTCCACTTCGTACCTCGGGTGGTATTGTCCTGGTGTGATATATCGATAAATTAGGACGGTGGGTAGCCTAGTGGTTAAAGCATTCTCTCGTCACGCCGAAGACCCGGGTTCGAATCCCGACATGGGTACAAGATGTGAAGCCCATTTCTGGTTCCCCCGCCGAAAAAATGATAAAATGTGCGTAACTCACTCACTATATGGATAACGAGGCATGTTATTGCAGATTGTGGCGGGTGTCAGCACGTGGGTAGAACGTGCTCGGGCGTTCCTAAATGCGGGGGTGAATGTGGGTACATCAACTCCCCCCTGTTCCCCCACATGTACAACGACTTCTCGAACTGCCAGTGGCGGATACAGGGACGAGAGCTGGAATACGTCAACGTCACGTTTCTCTGGCTCGACGTCATCGGGGACAACACGGTAACATTGTAGCGATAGTGTGCATCTTCGTGTTAAAGGATCTGCGTGCTTTGTGGCGTGTGCGTGCGTGCGTGCGTGCGTGTGTGTGCCTAATTGGGACTATGTTCGTGCCTGCTGGCGTGCGTGTGCGTGCTTGTTGGCGTGGGTGTGGGTGTACTTTCTGGCGTGTGTGCGTGCTTGTTGGAGCGCGTGTGTGTGTCTGATGGTGTTAGTTTTCTTGCTTGTTGACGCGTACGTATGTTCGTGCTTGCCAGCGTGTACATGTGTGTGTGCTTGTCGGCGTGAATGTGTGTTCGTGCTTGGCGGCGTGTATGTGTGTGTGTGCTTGCCGGCGTGTATGTGTGTGTGTGTGCTTGCCGGCGTGTATGTGTGTGTGTGCTTGCCGGCGTGTAAATATGTTCGTGCTTGCCGGCGTGTATGTGTGTTCCTGCTTGCCGGCGTGCATGTGTGTGTGTGTGTGTGCGTGTGTGTGCTTGCTGGTGTGTATGTGTGTGTGTGCGTGCTTGCTGGCGTGTGTACGTGTAGCAAGGTTATATAGTGGAGAGGGAGTGGATGACATGAAGTCAGGCATTGTTCGAGATAACCGGAATCATGAGGACCTGAAGTGCATGCTTTTTTTTCTGGACAACAAATGGTCATTTCACACTATCGTCTGCAAAATATATGTTATCCTTTAGGCGCTCCTCTATTCACTGCTCGGCCGTTTAAAAACCACAGTGTCCGATGACGTCTATATAATCATACAATATATCGATGATTTGGTCCCCTGATGAAAGACATATATGTTTTCGTGCGTTCTATGATCCCCCTGTAGGACTGTGACGGGGACTACGTGCAGCTGTTTGACTACGACATGGAGGGAACGCGCACCCCTCTGGCACGACACTGCACAGAACGACGACCCAACGGTGACATCCTGTCCAGCTGGAGCTCTCTAGGGGTGGAGTTCTACAGTGACGGGGGTCGGCGTGGGACCGGCTTCCGGATCAAGTACAGTCTAGTGAGAACAAGCCTGGGTATGGACGCGGGTATGTTGGCACTGCCTTGTTGCAGAAGTTACATCATAGTAATGATGTTACAGTGTAATCTAGCGGGTACATTGATCCAAGGACCAGGTTCGATTCTCACATGAACACATGACGCCGAATGTTAGCCTCACGCCGTCATGGTGCTGGGATAAGCGACTTAATTATATAAGCCTCACTCACTGCCTCACTTTCATAAGATTGTCAATTAGATCGACTTCGGTCATTATGTGGGGTGAGTCAACGCTATGGGATGAGTCAACGCTATCAGCACGTACGACAAGCATTTATACTCTGACAACCACTCAAGAAGCAAGAAAGTTTTCCATTACACAGTGAACTCCAGAATACATTTCTACGCGCACTCTGACTGTCGGCAAGATAAATCACAGCACCGTGTGTCTATAACCACTGGTACAGGGAGATAGGGGCGGGAGGCACTCCCGGACAACAGCTGGAATGTCCCAGCTGGCGACTTCCCAGGGGCCTCGAGATAAGATGTGTCACGTGCAAGTCACCCCACACATAGTTCATGATACATGCCATACTTACCCAGTACATGACATACCTACCCAGTACGTGCCATACCTACCCAGTTCGTGCCATACCTACCCCGTACGTGACATACCTACCCCGTACATGTCATACCTACCCAGTACGTGCCATACCTATTCCGTACGTGACATACCTACCTAGTACGTGCCATACCTACCCAGCACGTGTCATACCTATCCCGTACATACCATACCTACCCAGTACGTGCCATACCTACCCAGCGCACGTGTCATACCTACCCCGTACATGTTATGCCTATCCCGCACCGTACATGTTATACCCACCCCGTACATATTATTTTCATCTCGTTATACCCATGCCGTACTTGTTATATCCGCACCGTACATGTTATACCCAGCCCGTACATATTATTTTCATCTCGTTATACCCACCCGTACATATTATATTCTCCCCGTTATAACCACCCCGTGCATGTTATACCCACCCCGTGCATGTTATATCCTCACCGTACATGTTATACCTTCTCTGTGCATGTTAAACACCACTGACTCAATCACTCACTATAAACAATGAACCCCACTCATGATAATCCATCTATATATGTCTTAATGGCTCTCAATGTCACTTTTAAACATTCGCAAAGCAATAGATGGAATTCTTTAATATCTAAAATGCAGCGTTCACAAAACATTCCAACAAGCAAAGGTATTGAGATTAAATTATCGGGAGACGGTTAGCCTTTCTTTAAGGCTAATTTAGCGACCATGTTTTTAGGTATTAAACACGTGAAAAAACATCTGAAGTGTTTGAAACATTACATTGAGTTCATTCTGTAAATAAGTTTGGATTAGGGGACAAGGGATACTTGATTCTAATTGATCAAAACATGATTCAAATCAGGTATCAAATCCCATGTGATACTTCTAAATTAACAAGCATTTCCAGACACAAACCATAGGAATGATCACTTAAGAATTGACCTTCACTTTGTGTGAGTTCATTGGAGTATGAACCTTTATAGAGTGAGGGCAAAACTGTATGAACGTCGGAGCTTGCGACGACGTTCATACAATGTTTGGCCCTCACTCTATGAAGGTTCATACTCCAATGAACTCACACAAAGCTAAAGTCAATTCTTATAAAAAAATTATCACAATTTCCTACCTCAAAGGATATATGCCAAGATCTAAACACAATTTTATTTAGTACGTGTGACTTCATGTTTACACTGACAGCCATACAACAACCAGCTATATCGCGGTGTAAAATAGTTCCTCAAAAAGAGAGGTGACATGGGCGTATGGATGCACAGCTTGCTCTTCAGAAACATCTTACGCAGCACATGTGTTCAAATCGTATCCTTATTAGATGAGAAAGGTCTGTAAAGAACTACCTCAGTAAGTCAGTCACAATGACAGCGCGTCGTAATACATTTACATCGAGTACAAGACGTCAAAATGGCCGACACGATAAACGTGACGGGAGAGATTTCCGAAGTTGTTAATGAACCTGTGGCGGTTACATGTATTAGTCACCATTGATCAACTGGCTGATCATTGAAAGGTGAAAAAAAGATGCGTCAAACAAACACTTTCGTCACTTTCGCGGTCATGTGACCGCCCTCTCGTCCAATGGAAAAGCCGTATATCGTGTAAACTTCAAGTTAAAAAATTATCAAAATATCGTTAGCCTATATATATCAATGGCTGTCGATAACGCATTAGAACTGTATATGTTCTATATCGGAACATTAACCGATGATTGTGGTTTCGCTTGAGGTAGAATATCTTATGACAGTGTTTCCGCAATACCTCATGAGCATGTGGGTATGATGAAGATAACTGCTTGATGGGTACCTCGAAATCATAGTGTTCAAGATTGACATCAGAATTGTATATTGAGGACCCAGCCATCTTCCATGCACGGCTAGTTACAGGTGGTGAGTGAGACGTGGAGTCAGCACATGGGAGTCTTTACAGTGGAA
Organism: Haliotis rufescens; assembly: GCF_023055435.1. Classification (NCBI taxonomy): domain Eukaryota; kingdom Metazoa; phylum Mollusca; class Gastropoda; order Lepetellida; family Haliotidae; genus Haliotis; species Haliotis rufescens. Next base: position 7,155,190 of record NW_025963957.1, on the reverse strand, counting down.
GCACGTGTTCTGGGAATCAAAGGGGGGACTTAGGCTTGACCACATGCGATCTCCAGTCCCAGGGGCCATGATGCTGATGCCGATGGCAAATAGGAGGCAACCAACATCCGCAACTTTGGCTTTCAACAGCTTTGAAAGCCGACCCCGATCTGAAGACGACACAGAAGGGTGGTTGGAGGACCAGTCAGGGGTGTCTGTTTCTGGCATAAGTAGCTTGAAGAATAAATGGAACAAAGGCAACAGCTTTAATATATTAAAAAGGGATATCGAAACTATTTCCCCAAATTACTTTTGAATACTCTCTCTCTCTCTCTCTCTCTCTCTCTCTCTCTCTCTCTCTCTCTCTCTCTCTCTCTCTCTCTCTCTCTCTCTCTCTCTCTCTCTCTCTCTCTCTCTCTCTCTCTTTATTCCATAAAACAAAACTAAAACAAAAACTATCTGTTCAGATATAACTACATGTCCATGTATAGGAGAGACGAGATGTACTATATTTGCCCAGGTGCACCAAGCGACGACGGATGGTACACGTTGGGCGACAGTTCGTACAAGCTCAACGTGCACGACGCTGGGATCACGTGGGGGGAAGCACGTGACAACTGCAGCCAAAGTGGCGGCCATCTTGTCAGCATTCGGGACCAGCAGGAGATGGCGGCCGTGTACGCACTCATACTCGCAACGAACGTCTTCCGCCGCCGAGAGGTCTTCATTGGTCAGTATTCAACTCATATAACCAATTTTCCTTTCCTTAATTCACTTGGTGCCCCATTTGTTTATAGCGGTTGAATCCGCTCTGCAGAGTTGCGTCCCTTAGGCATGACAGGGTCAATGATTGCCCCTGGCATTGACCTTTGCTCTGTCTGCACTACACACGTGTTCGGGCTTAAACCAAAGTGGTATTAAACGTCAAAGACCCCTTTGCGACTTTCCTCCCTTGGTAAGCTGTCTGGTTGTGATATAAATGAAAACAACTATTCAAAACTGTGTTAAACTCACGCATTCACTGATATGTATTGCAGGTTTGAGGAAGACTGCTGGGGCTGGCTGGTCGTGGCTTGATGGGCGACCGCTGTCCTACACTGACTGGTGAGACATCTTCCGGTAGTAGGATGTATCGGGAATTTTCGAGAAAAGAAATTATGTGTTCTTAATGCCGAGCGCGTTTGTCGTCTTTTCAGATGTTTTTCTAAACGTAGCGTCCACAGACATCGAATCTACGTTGATGTTTGGCAGTCATCTCAAAAAGAGATTGAACGCTTCTGACTTAAATCTGAATCGTTTCTTGATTCGGCGATAATATACAGCCATCGGGAAAACCCTTGGGATTCTGAGACGGCAAAGACTTGGCCCTTAATTTACACTCTATCTGTTCCGAACTTTGAAAGCCGACCCCGATCTGAAGACGACACAGAAGGGTGGTTGGAGGACCAGTCAGGGGTGTCTGTTTCTGGCATAAGTAGCTTGAAGAATAATTGGAATAAAGGAAATGACGTTAATATATTGAAAAGGGATATTATTTGCCTCACTTCCTTTTGAATACCCCCCTTGTACGAAATATTTGACTCAAGAGTTAAATGAGGATCACATTATTTCAGAGTTTTAACTGGCTGATTGTGTGACATCATTCTTCGGCAGCGTGGATTTTGTTTCGGCTACAGGTTTACCTGGGAAAATAGCAAATCATTCCTAATTGGATGAAGTATTCCCAGACGGGTTGGGGCAGGGATTGTGTGGCATGCTGGTCATGTCTGCCCCCTATCTGTTGTTGCAGGTACCAGGATCCGGGGACCAGGATCTCCCAGCCAGACGGGTTGGACCAGGAGTTGTGTGGCATGCTGGTCATATCAACTCTGCAGTCCACAGCCACGTGGCATGATGTCGCATGCGCATTCGACCAGATTACCCAGTTTGTCTGCGAGAAAAACATCGGATCATTCAATAGTTGGTTTGATTGTTCGCCCTTTCTCCCGACCTCTTCTCTTCTGTGTCTGGACCGTGCTTTCAACCTGGCATATATCATCTTTAATCACAGGCACTGGCCACAATTTAAACATGCGATATTGTTATTAATGAAGGAGATATTAGAATTGCGTATTCAATTGTTATCTGTTTCTGACATTTCCTGCTTCGTAAGGTGAGTGCCACTGAGTGCTCAGTACATGAACCAACTACGTATAACAATATACATTATCTACTCCCCCCAGACTCAGGGCGTCCAACGCTTCCCCTCACTCACTCCCCGCCAGACATCACCAACATCACCTATCTGTACAGGTGTGACAATGGGGAGTACATCAGCCACGTGTACAGGTGTGATGGTGTGGCCGACTGCTACGATGCCACCGACGAAGACTGCAATACGACCGCTTCAGGTGCGTCATGTGACAGTTTCAGGTTTCGGCAAGAGACGACTATGCTTGCCGTAAGAGGCGACTATGCTTGTCGTAAGATGCGACTATGCTTGTCGTAAGAGGCGACTATGCTTGCCGTAAGAGGCGACTATGCTTGTCGTAAGAGGCGACTATGCTTGTCGTAAAGGGCGACTTTGCTTGTCGTAAGAGGCGACTACGCTTGCCGTGCGGCGTTAAACAACAAACAAACAAACAAACAGTATCTGCAATGTGGCTGTCTGCAACCGTTTATAGTCAAGTCAAGTCAAAGACGTTTATTGTATCAAAGGCCATCGGCCCATATACAAGTTCAGATAAATACAGTGGGTGAGAATTTACAGATTGGGAGATACAACAAAAATTATATAAATATAACATTCATTTAACAATCGGTGATAATCATGAGGACTTTCTAGGGTGAGGTAATTAAAATTATGAATTTCCACTCAACATGATATTTCGTAGTTCCATCCCATGTTTTACAATTAAAGACAGTTTAAACATTACATCGGCATCATTCGATGACAAAATAGAAACAAACGCTATTCTACTCGTCTTAGATAAGAAACATGCTGGTATATATTTAGTACGTAATTCTGCATAATAAGGACATTCAAATGTAAAATGTATTTCGTCTTCTATTGCAGAGTTACAGAATGGACAAATTCTTTGTATTCTTTCAAGTGATATATTCCGTCCATAGTTAATCATAAGTTTTGACAAGCCAAGTCTGTATTTAATATATCCATTTCTTAGGTGACTATTTGTTAAAACTGATAGATATTTTTCTGGCTCTAATAGAGTCTTAAATGTTCTGTACAAATCATAACGTGAACTGTTTTCCAAGTTGCATTGCCACCCTTGATAGAACATATTTATTGCTATTTTACGAAAATCATTTAGAAATAAATGTTTATCACCAACAGATTGGTTAAGCCATATATACCCATATCCATGTGAGAATAATAGTGTCCTAATATGCGATACCCATGTAACCTTACCGATACTATCTAAATGAATAAGCTTTTTTAGGAAGCCGATGTTCTGGCATACGGATGATATTAAACCAATATTTTAAACACTTTATTTGTGAATTAATGTAAAGTGGGTATCTTCCACATTCTCCATATATCATATTATTTGGTGTTGCTATTCCAACGCGAAGAAACTTTTTACATGCCAGTAGGTGAATTCTTTCTAAACATTCATATCTTCGGTAACCCCACACTTCAGATCCATACAATAAAATTGGCTGTATTTGAGTATCAAATAATTTAAAAAATACTTTTGGAGTAATAACTCCAAGTTTATGTCAAACAGACATTATATTAAGTTGAGCTCGTTTCCCTCGCACTGATAAGTCAGATACACATTTGTTCATATTTAGTGTTAAATTAAACATTATGCCGAGATACTTATAACCATTAACTACGTTAATTTGTTGTCCATTTAAGTACCATCTTTCCCTAAAATTTAAAGGACCCCCTTTTCTGAATACTATAATTTCTGTCTTATCTAAATTTACAGATAAATTCCATTCCTTAGTATATTTATCTAATACATTCAACTGATTCTGTAGACCAATAACAGTGTCAGATAGTAAAATAACATCATCGGCAAAAAGGAGCATAAGAAGTTCAAGGATGTCAGGATACATCTGTATACCATGCTTGCCGTTACTTGAGATTTCATAATATAATTCGCTAATGAAAAACGAAAATAACAGAGGACTCAGTATACATCCCTGACGTAAACCAGATAGGCATTTGATAAAATCAGTAACACCATAATCACTACGTACACATGACTTGATATTTGAATACATTGATTGTAGTATATTAAACATCTTCCCTTGTAGTCCAGCTTATCTTAAACAACACCATAATTTTTAATGATCAACTGTATCAAATGCCTTTTTAAAATCAATAAAAGCAACGTAAACCTTGTGTTTACGACGTGTTAGACATTTTTGAATTGCAGCATATAATGTAAAAATATGATCTATGGTTGAATATTTTTTTCTAAAACCAGCTTGAACTTCCGGTATCTTATCTCTCATATTCGCCCAGTTAGTAAGCCTGTTATTCAAAACAGAGGTAAAAAATTTCCCCAGAACACTCATTAATGAGATCCCCCTGTAGTTGTCAGGGTTTCTCGGATCGCCTTTTTTATGTAGAGGGACTTTTTCTGAACAAGACCAACTGTTTGGAAATATTTGATTATCAAAGAGTTTGTTGAAACATTTATGAAGAAATGGCATTATATCCAATTGGGAACATTTAAGCATTTCTATCAGCACTTGATCGGGCCCGGCGGATTTTCCTTTTTTTTAACTTATTTATTGATGATGTAATTTCATGTTCAGTTATCGTAGAATTTAGTATGAATGCATCAATATCTGTAAACTGATTAGAACTGAGTTCATTTTCATCATCTAGGTGAGGAGAAAAAACATTGTCATTTGCAAAAACCTCTCTAAAATGGCAAAGCCATTCTGCTTTCGTTATATGATTCTTCTGTCTGGGTTTGTTTTGTAATGATCTTATCTGTTTCCAAAAGCTAGATTGACTATTTATGCTTCTATGCAATCTTTCAACTGATTTCTTACGTGAAATGGATTTAAATTTTCTGCAACAAAATTTATAATGATTTCTTTGTCTACAGTACACAATTCTGTTAGCGACTGTTCTTTGTGTTCTAAATCTCCTAAGTGCCCTACGTGTTTCTCGTTTCGCTTGTCTACATTCTAGACTTAGTGGTTTTTGATTTGCAAATTGTGGATTATGTCGTATTGTCTTTTTCATGCAGCTAGCAGAGTCTAATACAATGTCGACAAAGTGGCTAATTGCGTTTTCAATAGCATTATCAATTTCTTTAAGGACCATTTCTTTGTTTTCAGTAAAATTATATCTCAGGTTATCAAGAAACAAACTGGAGTAATGATCATTCCATACAATTTTCTCTGATGCTTGTGGATCCATACATGAATCATTGTTCCACCTCTTACCCATATTTGGAAATCTACACATCAATTCTAATGGAAAGTGATCAGAATCAGATCGATCACCGACAGTGAACATATTGATAAACTGAAAAAAATCTGGTGAACTTATAAAATAATCGTTCACACTAGATCCATGTTGGCTACAATAAGTAAATTCCCCATTAGTATCACCATATACACGTCCATTTACGATGTTAAGTTTAAAAACATAGCATAAATCCAACAACATTTGACCAAATTTATTTACAACTGTATCCTGTGAAGTACACCATACCATATGCATAGTATACCATACCATAGTATACCATACCATAGTATCAGCTATACTGGACTTATCACAAGGGAATACGGCTTGATGTACCCGTTGTGTGTCGAAGTAATTTATATTTCCTCCTTGTTTATCATTTATCACATATAACAAAATGACATGCTTCTTCTGGTGTTGCCAGATGAGACTCCGAGGACAATTTGTTCATGTTGAGACTCTGTGTATCACGTACACCTGAAGACAATGTTATTATATACTCAACAACAAAAGTTCCTGCGACACCAATATTTTAGTGTATTTTCCAAACAAGTAAAGTTTGGTTTTCAATATTGTAGTATGGAATCAAGTCACAAAAACGCATCTGTTACAGAAAAGCATGCATTCCATGCAAAAGTTGACTTTTATGCAAGCCCCATGCATTTCACTACCCGAGAATGGGTACAAAAACATGTGCGTTAACGGGATTCAATTTGCATTGTTTAGCATCGTGCTGACAACAACCACTCAGAAAAACAACAAAATTACGCAATTATTCAACATTACGTAATGCCACGCCTGTCTGAAAATGAGCGTCTGCGAGCCATTGGTATGCTTGAAGCAGGATCGAGATGTTGCAAGAAAATTTAACGTCCACAGAAACCCCATTTGGTGTTTATGGCAACGTTGGCAACAGACGAATGCAGCCAGAGACCATCCTCGGAGTGGCAGGCCACGCGTAACCAATAATCGACAAGACAACTGGATTCGAACAACACATCTACGAAATCGATTCCAGCCAGCAACAGTGACTGCAAGAAGCATCCATGGCCTTCGACGAATATCTTCACAAACCGTACCTCGTCGCCTCAGATGTACAGGGATTGTCGCCAGAAGAACCGCCAGACGTCCCATTTTGACAGGAAACCACCGTCAATCACGTCCACAGTGGTGCAGACAGCGTCTACGCTGGACGGCCATGCAGTGGGGACAAGTTCTATTCACTGACGAGTCTCGTTTTCACCTCAGCCACAGCGATGGACGGATTCGAGTGTACCTACGTCGAGGTGAACGTTACGTCAATCATTGTGTCATGGAAGAAGATCGGTTCGGGGGCGGCAGCGTTATGGTATGGGGTGGGATTACAGCAAGACTGAAGACCCGTTTCATAGTGGGAGAGGGAAATCTCAATGGACAGCGCTACCGGAACGAGATCATCGCCCCTGTTGTTCTACCGTTTTTGCGTCGTCATGCCCCAGGCTTTACCTTTCAACATGACAACGCCCGGCCTCATATTGATCGACATGTTCAGGATTCTCTTCAACAAAACAACGTGAATGTCATCCTCTGGCCGGCTCGCTCCCCTGATATATCACCAATCGAGCATATGTGGGATGAGATGGATCGGCGCCTTCGACGTCAACCACGTGTTCCACAGACACTCCAGGAACTTCGAAACATGCTCCAGCAGATATGGACAGATATCCCACAGGACTTTGTGCGACACCTTGTCCATTCCATGAGACGATGTGTTGTTTGCATCGCAACCAGAGGTGGACACACACGCTATTGATTTGTAAATTGACATTTTGGCAAGTTCATGTGGTTTATGAAATCACGCATTTTCTGAAGTTACTACGGCAAATTAAACCATTTGAACACTTACAGGAGTCTTTTATCTGTTGCAAACCGAAATTGTTTCAGATTTGGTAAAAAACATAACTTTGCATTAAATCTTATTCAATGTCACAGGAACTTTTGTTGTTCAGTATACATTACGCGATGCCGTCTCGCTGTAAGGAACTTGAACTGCAGATGAATAGCGGAAATTGCTAAGAGCTGCAAAATGTCTGTTGCCATGGGGACAGGGTATACTTTGTTCAGTTGTACACACTTACACTGTAGCGGCGTACACGGAACGTAATCAAAACGTCACCGACCAAAAAATTCACGAAATTTACATGTACGGAAAAATACTTTGTTTAAGGTATGGTTTTGTTCTTCTAAATTTCATCTGCCATCGCACTCATGCATCCGCGTGAGGCTTCTCATGTTTAATCGCTGATTCGCTCTTCTCTTGTAGATGAAAGTGAGGCTGTGTGTTCTGGCTTCCGGTGCGGTGACGGCCAGTGCGTGTCGCTGCAGCTGTACTGCGACGCGCACCCCGACTGCGCAGACTCCGCGGATGAAGCCGGCTGCAGTAAGATGGGGATACAAACCATGCAGATTATATGAATCAGTTCCATGTAAACAAACAAAGAGATTCGTGCTCCACCACAGGGGCGGTCGGGTAGCCTGGTGGTTAGAGCGTTCGCTCGTCACGCCGAAGACCCGAGTTCGATTCCCCACACGGGTACAATGTGTGAAGCCCATTTTCTGGTGTCTCCCTCCTCTGGAATATTGTTAAAAGCCACGTAAACCAATACTCACACAATCACTCCTGAACCACAAGCCTGTACCAATCAGCTACATCGTTGTCTGGCGATGCTCCGTTAATTGATACCCGTTATTATACCTAGTCATTATCTAAGTTACTATGTCGGTAGTATTTTATCTTACACGTCTCAAGTGTTGGGTTCACATGAGGGAGATACTATCGAAATATTGTAAATGAATGCTCGATGTTAATAGATCAGCTTGTTATGCTATGATATATCGAGAATCCCAACCTCGTGTTTTTTTATATCAAATATATCAACACGAGTTTATAAAAGTGGAAAAACGCCGAACTATTCACTCGTTTCATAGAATTGATATTACACGGGAGCTCGTTTAGTATTCTATATAGATTTATTGGGTTGTTTATATGATCAAATATTGAAGTAAGTTACTATAGTAACCAATAACTGTAATCTTAAAGGTTGTTTACATGTACATTTAAGTATACTAAATTGGAATAAACAAATACTCTTAAATGTTTAAGGTTTATAATATATTATTTCCATTGGTACATGAGACATTTGGAATAAGCAGAAGTTAATTTCTAATTATGTACCTGTGAAAAAGCAGACATTTGTTTATGAAGCCACATAGGCAGTTAGAGGGCAGATTTATGTTTGTTCTAAATGTATATTGTTTAGATGTCCTATTGATACCCTCAATACAATATTATTAAAAAAGTCCTTTCTAGTCATTAACAGACAGTATATATTCAAGTTGAGGCTTGCATCTCACGTTATCAACAGAAACTTGAAGACGCCAAGGTTTACATTCGTCCGACAGAATATCATGTATGTCCTCTAGAAATAGAAGATGATTGCAATTTCATTCTCAAGTGTCAATCGTGTGATAGCTTAAGAAAACTGTACATAAAGCCATACTATTGGAAAAGACGCTATATGATTAAACTGGAACAGTTATTTACTTTTACCCATGTGTAGCAGATGTCTTAATGAAAGTCTTGTGTATTGTCCCGATGATAATCTTCCTTCACTTGTATCAACAGTTTAAATATGTAATGCATTGTACTGATTAGCTGTATAGTGAACTGAAAGTGGGTTCTGTAGGACGAACAAACAACAAAAGAAGTATCAGTATGTAATATGAAACAACTGAGGTTAATGTGATGACCATATGCAAAATTAAGTCTGTGACGATGTGGTGACCACGCGGTTACTCCATGTAGTTCATGACGCTGCCCTCAGAGATTCGCTATTGTCTCCACGTCCATCCATGGATGTTTGTAAGTCAAATATCCCAATTGTATTATCCCAGAGTACCCAGCGTGCCCTGCGTCCATGTTCCGGTGTACAAGCGGTCAGTGTGTGGACGTCACCCAGCGATGCGACCTCAAGTCAGATTGCCTTGACCACTCCGACGAGGAGCATTGTGGTTTGTACTTTACTCACATCTGCTTTCATAAAATGATTTTATTTCTCTTCGTTCCTGCAGTGAACCTTCTCACGACCACATAGACCTTTCAATACCATGGTCAGTGGGAATTGTATGCCGAAACAAACCCAGAAGTACAAGTCAGGTGGTCACTCTATGTCCAACAATTCCGGGTTAGAACTCGCCCCCAGCAACCTATGCTGCTCGTGGTGTACTGACCGGGTGTCATCGTATGCCGATTGTTTCTAGGTTTGTCAGTACCATACCCTTACTCGTGGGTTTCACCCAAATGGGAAACGTCTGACATATGCATCACTTCGAGCCTTCCTCCCACATTAGACTAACACGTCGTGATGTAACTGGAATAGTGTTCAAAGTGGCGTTAAACCAAACTCACTGACTCACTCATCGCATACCAACAGCGTGGACCCTTTCACTTCACATCAATCACTGGATTTTCCGTTCTAGACTCGATTGGTGGCCAAGGTGATGTTGCTGGAATATTGCTGAATGCCGCCTTTAGCAATAAACAAACAACGTAAAAGAACACACAAAACACTATCAATGTCATATCTTTGCATCCATCCAGACTTCTGTCCTGCGTCAACCTTTACGTGTTATGATGGCTCGTGCATTCCGCTGCGTCAGCGCTGTGACGGCCACGTGGACTGTGGTGGTGCCTACCACGAGGATGAGGACGCCAGCTGCATCACTCAACCGCCAGCCACGTGCAACGACTGGTTCCACCTCGGCCAGACGCAACCCGGCCAGTTCCTCATCAGCCCAAGCGGCGCTGGTATGTTGCATTTTATACACGGTGCTGCTACGGTATATTCGTTGGTGGTATATCATACGTGGTGCTGGTATGTTACATGTTATACACGGTGATGCTACGGTATATTCGTTGGTGGTATATCATACGTGGTGCTGGTATGTTACATGTTATACACGGTGATGCTACGGTATATTCGTTGGTGGTATATCATACATGGTGCTGGTATGTTACATGTTATACACGGTGCTTCTACGGTATATTCGTTGGTGGTATATCATACGTGGTACTGGAATGTTGCATGTTATACACGGTGCCGCTACGATATATTCGTCGGTGGTATATCATACGTGGTGCTGGTTTGTTACATGTGTTACGTGTCGATTCCCAAATTGAAACAATATGTCAATCCATAAATCTGTACGTAAAAGAACTTACTGTGAAACCAACAAACAACCAACAAGTGGTATACAATCAACAAAATGTATTACAAAATTCACTAAGTTTAAAATCAATACACATTACTGCACAGAAATTACAATGGCAGTAAACAATAGAGTGGTAGTACAATATTCAGTAGCAACATATAATATGATGACAGTGGTCAGTATTAAATACACAAAGACATTGTTGATAGCAAAAGTCAGTGATATAATGTATATTCACCCAGCTGCGACAGTGGCCAAGCTTCCCTGAAGGGCTGGGCAGCGAATCCGAGATGATGAGCGATCCTCACATGAAAGCTGGTCTTGACGATGAGATGTGTGAGAGACACGTAAACAAACTCTTGTCCCCTTAAAAAGTCTAACCAGTTACTGGAAAGTTCCACGTGTTTCTATAACATACTGTCACCGGCAGCGGTACACCGGGCCGAAAGTTTACACACCACACAAGCATCTAAATATACTAACTTCCTGACGACTGATCACTGACCAAACACAACGCAATGAGCGTCAACAGAAACAATGTAACAATCACTGTTCAACAACAAAACACACTACCATATAACACATATACACGGTGCTGGTATGTAACAGGGTACTGTCCGGTAACACTGAACTCTTTCCACCAGAGCCTTTCTCAGTGCAGTGTGTGTTTGACGAGAGTTTTGCCTACACGCTCGTGCATCACGACAAGGAGGACATTATCCGCATCACACAGGAAGAGGGCACTGCGCATGTCGAGATGATCTACCAGGCGACGAGGGAACAGATTAACGCGGTGAAAGACGAATCTTCATATTGTAGACAGTTTTTGCGCATGCGTTGTCACCATAGTAACACCATCCGGAAGGGCAATGTGTACTGGAACGAATGGCGTGGCCCCAAGTACACCTTAAACTCCAGTCCCTTCTACTGTTGCTTTCTGAGGAAGACCTGTCAAGGATCATTAGACATGTGAGTATGTTCCCCGCAGGAAGTTCGGTGAGTGAGTATGTTCCCCGCAAGAAGTTCGGTGAGTCAGTATGTTCCCCGCAGGAAGTTCGGTGAGTGAGTATGTTCCCCGCAAGAAGTTCGATGAGTGAGTATGTTCCCCGCAGAAAGTTCGGTGAGTGAGTATGTTCCCCGCAAGAAGTTCGGTGAGTCAGTATGTTCCCCGCAGGAAGTTCGGTGAGTGAGTATGTTCCCCGCAAGAAGTTCGATGAGTGAGTATGTTCCCCGCAGAAAGTTCGGTGAGTGAGTATGTTCCCCGCAAGAAGTTCGGTGAGTGAGTATGTTCCCCGCAAGAAGTTCGGTGAGTGAGTATGTTCCCCGCAGGAAGTTCGGTGAGTCAGTATGTTCCCCGCAAGAAGTTCGGTGAGTGAGTATGTTCCCCACAAGAAGTTCGGTGAGTCAGTATGTCCACCGCTGGATGGGCAGTGTGTGAGTATGTCCCCCACAGGGAGGGCAGTGTGTGAGTATGTCCTCCGCAGGAAGGACAGTGTGTGAGAATGTCCTCCGCAGGAAGGGCAGTGTGTGGGCATGTCCTCCGCAGGAAGGGCAGTGTGTGAGTATGTCCTCCGCAGGAAGGGCAGTGTGTGAGTTTGTCCTCCGCAGGAAGGGCAGTGTGTGGGTATGTCCTAGTGTGTGAGTATGTCCCCCGCAGGAAGGGCAGTGTGTGAGTATGTCCTCCGCAGGAAGGGCAGTGTGTGAGTTTGTCCTCCGCAGGAAGGGCAGTGTGTGGGTATGTCCTAGTGTGTGAGTATGTCCCCCGCAGGAAGGGCAGTGTGTGAGTATGTCCTCCGCAGGAAGGGAAGTGTGTGAGTATGTCCTAGTGTGTGTGTATGTCCTCCGCAGGAAGGGCAGTGTGTGAGTATGTCCTCCGCAGGAAGGGCAGTGTGTGAGTATGTCCTAGTGTGTGAGTATGTCCCCCGCAGGAAGGGCAGTGTGTGAGTATGTCCTCCGCAGGAAGGGCAGTGTGTGAGTATGTCCTAGTGTGTGAGTATGTCCTCCGCAGGAAGGGCAGTGTGTGAGTATGTCCTCCGCAGGAAGGGCAGTGTGTGAGTATGTCCTCCGCAGGAAGGGCAGTGTGTGGGTATGTCCTAGTGTGTGAGTATGTCCTCCGCAGGAAGGGCAGTGTGTGTGTATGTCCTCCGAAGGAAGGGCAGTGTGTGAGTATGTCCTCCGCAGGAAGGTCAGTGTGTGAGTATGTCCTAGTGTGTGAGTATGTCCTCCGCAGGAAGGGAAGTGTGTGAGTATGTCCTCCGCAGGAAGGGCAGTGTGTGAGTATGTCCTAGTGTGTGAGTATGTCCCCCGCAGGAAGGGCAGTGTGTGAGTATGTCCTCCGCAGGAAGGGCAGTGTGTGAGTATGTCCTCCGCAGGAAGGGCAGTGTGTGAGTATGTCCTCCGCAGGAAGGGCAGTGTGTGAGTATGTCCTCCGCAGGAAGGGCAGTGTGTGGGTATGTCCTAGTGTGTGAGTATGTCCTCCGCAGGAAGGGCAGTGTGTGTGTATGTCCTCCGAAGGAAGGGCAGTGTGTGAGTATGTCCTCCGCAGGAAGGTCAGTGTGTGAGTATGTCCTAGTGTGTGAGTATGTCCTCCGCAGGAAGGGCAGTGTGTGAGTATGTCCTAGTGTGTGAGTATGTCCTCCGCAGGAAGGGCAGTGTGTGAGTATGTCCTCCGCAGGAAGGGCAGTGTGTGGGTATGTCCTAGTGTGTGAGTATGTCCCCCGCAGGAAGGGCAGTGTGTGAGTATGTCCTCCGCAGGAAGGGCAGTGTGTGAGTATGTCCTCCGCAGGAAGGGCAGTGTGTGAGTATGTCCTCCGCAGGAAGGGCAGTGTGTGAGTATGTCCTCCGCAGGAAGGGCAGTGTGTGAGTATGTCCCCCGCAGGAAGGGCAGTGTGTGAGTATGTCCTCCGCAGGAAGGGCAGTGTGTGAGTATATATGTCCTAGTGTGTGAGTATGTCCTCCGCAGGAAGGGCAGTGTGTGAGTATGTCCTCCGCAGGAAGGGCAGTGTGTGAGTATGTCCCCTGCAGGAAGGGCAGTGTGTGAGTATATATGTCCTAGTGTGTGAGTATGTCCTCCACAGGAAGGGCAGTGTGTGAGTATGTCCCCTGCAGGAAGGGCAGTGTGTGAGTATATATGTCCTAGTGTGTGAGTATGTCCTCCGCAGGAAGGGCAGTGTGTGAGTATGTCCTCCGCAGGAAGGGCAGTGTGTGAGTATGTCCTAGTGTGTGAGTATGTCCCCCGCAGGAAGGGCAGTGTGTGAGTATGTCCTCCGCAGGAAGGGCAGTGTGTGAGTATGTATGTCCTAGTGTGTGAGTATGTCCTCCGCAGGAAGGGCAGTGTGTGAGTATGTCCTCCGCAGGAAGGGCAGTGTGTGAGTATGTCCTAGTGTGTGAGTATGTCCCCCGCAGGAAGGGCAGTGTGTGAGTATGTTCTCCGCAGGAAGGGCAGTGTGTGAAGATGTTCTCCGCAGGAAGGGCAGTGTGTGAGTATGTCCTCCGCAGGAAGGGCAGTGTGTGAGTATGTCCTCCGCAGAAGGGCAGTGTGTGAGTATGTCCTAGTGTGTGAGTATGTCCCCCGCAGGAAGGGCAGTGTGTGAGTATGTCCTCCGCAGGAAGGGCAGTGTGTGAGTATATATGTCCTAGTGCGTGAGTATGTCCTCCGCAGGAAGGGCAGTGTGTGAGTATGTCCTCCGCAGGAAGGGCAGTGTGTGAGTATGTCCTCCGCAGAAGGGCAGTGTGTGAGTATGTCCTAGTGTGTGAGTATGTCCCCCGCAGGAAGGGCAGTGTGTGAGTATGTCCTCCGCAGGAAGGGCAGTGTGTGAGTATGTCCTCCGCAGGAAGGGCAGTGTGTGAGTATGTCCTCCGCAGGAAGGGAAGTGTGTGAGTATGTTCTAGTGTGTGAGTATGTCCTCCGCAGTAAGGGCAGTGTGTGAGTATGTCCTCCGCAGGAAGGGAAGTGTGTGAGTATGTCCTAGTGTGTGAGTATGTCCCCCGCAGGAAGGGCAGTGTGTGAGTATGTTCTCCGCAGGAAGGGCAGTGTGTGAGTATGTCCCCCGCAGGAAGGGCAGTGTGTGGGTATGTCCCCCGCAGGAAGGGCAGTGTGTGGGTATGTCCCCCGCAGGAAGGGCAGTGTGTGAAGATGTCCTCCGCAGGAAGGGCAGTGTGTGAGTATGTCCTCCGCAGGAAGGGCAGTGTGTGAGTATGTCCTCCGCAGGAAGGGCAGTGTGTGAGTATGTCCTCCGCAGGAAGGGCAGTGTGTGAGTATGTCCCCCGCAGGAAAGGCAGTGTGTGGGTATGTCCCCCGCAGGGATCGGGGGCGATGAGTGAGTATGTCCCCCGCAGGAAGGGCAGTGTGTGGGTATGTCCCCCGAAGGAAGGGTGGTGAGTGAGTATGTCCTAGTGTGTGAGTATGTCCTCCGCAGGAAGGGCAGTGTGTGAGTATGTCCCCCGAAGGAAGGGTGGTGAGTGAGTATGTCCCCCGCAGGAACTGCAGTGTGTGAGTATGTCCTCCGCAGGAATGGCGGTGAGTGAGTATGTCCCCCGAAGGAAGGGTGGTGAGTGAGTATGTCCCCCGCAGGAAGGGCAGTGTGTGGGTATGTCCCCCGAAGGAAGGGTGGTGAGTGAGTATGTCCCCCGCAGGAAGGGCAGTGTGTGAGTATGTCCCCCGAAGGAAGGGCAGTGTGTGGGTATGTCCTCCGCAGGAATGGCGGTGAGTGAGTATGTCCTCCGCAGGAATGGCGGTGAGTGAGTATGTCCCCCGAAGGAAGGGTAGTGTGTGAGGATGTCGAATTTGATGACAGCGGTCGAGAGAAAAATCACATGCAGCATTCAGACAACTGAAGTCAGTGACCATTAAGATTCCTAACCTCAACTCACCTGCCCCGGTGGCTCAGTGAGAAAACAGTATCTTACAATACTTAATATGATATGTGAAGCAGGTTCAATTGACGTCATGGGATTTTCATGGAACATTTCACCAGTCAAAAATAAGCATTAGATGCACATCAAAAGAATGTTTATAAATCTTTGGTGATGTAACACACTGAGTCAGGTAAGAAA
Organism: Haliotis rufescens; assembly: GCF_023055435.1. NCBI lineage: Eukaryota > Metazoa > Mollusca > Gastropoda > Lepetellida > Haliotidae > Haliotis > Haliotis rufescens. Next base: position 7,139,469 of record NW_025963957.1, on the reverse strand, counting down.
GTCGAGGGCATTCCCTCGACTGCCCTGCCCTGGGCATGGATATTAGCAGCTGTGTTTGCGGACTTTTGAAGGTACATTAAGAACAACAGGATGACGCCACTATAGTATTTTAAACGTGCGCTTATTGACTCACCAACGTTTTTTCGACTTCTATTCTTATATCGACGTAGGCCGAACGATTTCATTTGTGGTGATAACTTTGTAACCGATAAATACATTGCCAGAGGTTCCCCATTGATTGTAGATTCAAGCCTCTTCCTTTCTTTGCCGTATGACGTTGCTGCCTTTGTCGTGATGTTACCGGATCATATCAAGAACAGATTTTAACTATGATCTGCTTTTAATCACCAGATGTCACTGTGAGCGGACACGTGACTCTTGGTACGCAGCAGACGATAACGAATGGCGGGAGGACGCTGACTACATCTTCAACACCGAGGCTCTTCCGGTTCTGAAGCTGTTTACCACCGAGGTTGACTTGTCAGAGATAATGGAGTTCCGATTGGGACCTCTGGAGTGTCTACAGGGTATGTATGTGTTAGGTTGTCAACAGTGTGTGTGTACGCGTGCGTGCGCGTGCGTGCGCGCGTGTGTGTGTGTGTGCATTGTGTGCGTGTGTTGTCGACTCTACATCGTATGTCTGTGGGGGTGATCCGGAGTGTCGGCCAGGGACAGGTTAGTCATACACCCTGGTGTTAGTGTAGGACAATGTGTATCATCATAAGACTTCCTTGTTTCAGTGCTGTCCAAGGCCGACCTGGAGGCTCGTAGCTTCCTGTGTGGGAATGGCTTCACTGTGTCGCCGAGCGTCCGTTGTCGACTCCAGTACGACCAGTACAAGGAGCCAATCGGCTGCAAGGATCTCACTCACCTGAGGAACTGTGGTAGGTGCACCTGCTTCACTTCATCCAAAACTAAACACGTTCTGGGGTGAAACAGTTGACATCAGATATTTGATGTTAAAACATCATCAATGTTATGTAGATTGTCAATGTGGTTTGGTAACATTCTTGATAACTGTGTTGCAGGGGAGGAGACCTGCCCCTCTGACTACATGAAGTGCCCCCACAGCTACTGTGTGTCTGTCAGCCTCGTCTGTGACGGCCGACCCGACTGTCCCGGTGGGGATGACGAGATGGACTGTGGTAAGACACACGTACCACACGACGAACACACAAATGCACACACGATGAATACGCAAACGCAAAAACAAAAATAAACTGCAGACACACAAACGCACGCGCGGTACACGCACAAGACGTACGCAAACTGCCCGTACGACGAACACGCACACACACGACGATCACACCCACGACGAATATACACACGCGCACATGACGTACACACGCACGCACGACGTACACACTCACACACACACAAACACTTACACTCACACGCAAGAGCATATAAAAAATGTCACCTCATGACACTTCCCGAATGATCATGTCTGTCCAGAAAGTGAGGAAGGGAGGTAACTCTCACACTTTCGGCGTAGAGAGATTTTTTGAGAGAGCATCAATCAATTTGCTGCCTTTAACAATCAACACTACTGCCTAGAAAAAAAGGAAAAGACATATAGACAAACAAATTGATTTTATTTGTTTATTTTACTTCTGCCACAATCGCCACGTCAACATCTTCTCCTGCATAATTTTCTTTAAAGAATTACATTTAAATCTACCTCAGGGACATGTGAAATTAATGACATTGATATACTTACTGTGCGTTCCAAAAGAGCAGTATTAAGAGTCATCAACTGATAAGTGTAGCCAGGCAATTTTTTCATACATACCAAAAACTGACAACTAACGGTTCTCTTTCAGAGAGCTGGACCTGCCCAGGTCTGTACCGCTGTCACGCGTCACGCACGTGTTTACCATGGAGTCACGTGTGTGACGGCGTGTCCCACTGCCCCCGCGGGGAGGACGAGTTCCTGTGTCACGTGATTTGCCCTGACGGATGTAACTGTGATGGCCCATCAGTATACTGCAACGACAACCGCGGCACCAACATCTCCGACATCCCAAGCGGCGCCAGATCGCTGGTTTTAAACAACCAAGACATAAACGAGGTGTCCTTCAGTGCATTGACGAAACTCTACCAGTTAAACCTCTCCAATGGTGTTCTGGGTCACATAACAAATGATATGTTCAGTGGGTTGAGAAATTTGCGAATGCTTGACTTAAGTTACAACTTGTTGGAAATCATAGGACCTAATGTATTTCGCGATCTGCAGAATTTGAAGACACTGGTTTTAGCTGGGAATAGGAAGTTACGATATTTGTCTCCTGGGGCGTTTTCAGGTCTGATGAATGTTGTGGCAGTAGATCTTTCTCGCCTCGCTATAGATGTCCTGGAGACCGGGACATTTGAAGGCCTCAGTGGGGCGGTCACCTTGACCCTTGAAGGGAACAGAATCACCGAGATAGAAGATGGCGCATTTCAAGGTCTGGTGAATCTGAAGAAACTGGACATAAGAAACAACCCCATCAGCTCCTTCACAGGGGACGTCTTCACGGGCCTGTCCACCCTGGGGCACCTCTCTACCGACTCCTACATGTTCTGCTGCGCCCGGCCGGCCACCGTCCCCTCTGACCAGTGCCTGCCCCCAGCCGACGAGTTTTCCTCCTGCTCCGACCTGATGAGGAACCTGGCTCTGAGAGTGTCCATGTGGGTCCTGGGCTTCTCGGCCCTGCTTGGCAACATGGCGGTGTTGGCTTACAGGGTGGTGTTCGACAAGACAGGACTCAGAAAAAGTAACGGCATGTTCGTAGCGAATCTCGGCATCGCTGATTTCCTCATGGGAGTGTATATGTTGATAATAGCCAGTGCTGACGTCTTCTTCAGGGGCAGCTACAGCTGGAACAACGTCACCTGGAGACACAGCTGGGTGTGTAGTATGTCCGGCTTCCTGTCCATGGTGTCAGCGGAAGCGTCTGTCCTCTTTTTGACCGTCATCACCTTAGACCGCTTCATCGCCATCAAGTTCCCGTTCAGTGGTGCCCGACTGGGGCGTCAGGGAGCTGTGACATCTTGCATCATCATCTGGAGCATCAGTGTCGTCATGGCAGCCGTCCCCCTTCTTCCTCTGACGTACTTCAGTGGCGGGTTCTTCTCCCGATCTGGTGTCTGCCTCGCTCTTCCTCTCACCAGAGACAAGCCTCCCGGATGGGCATATTCCACTGCCATCTTTGTTGTCTTTAATTTCTTTTGTTTCGTTGTCATCGCCATGGGCCAGGCCGGCATCTATCGTGAGATCAGGATCTCGGGGCGCCGAGTTCAGCAGCAACAAAGAAGGATCGATCTGAGCGTCGCCCGGAAGTTGTCCTTCATCGTCATATCAGACTTCCTGTGCTGGTTCCCCATCACTGTCATGGGTGAGTGCATGTGCCAGATACGTCGCAGGTGACTGCATGTGCCAGGTAAGTCACAGGTGAGGGCATGTGCCAGGTTAGTCACAGTTGAGGGCATGTGCCAGGTGAGTCACAGTTGAGGGCATGTGTCAGGTAAGTCACAGTTGAGTGCATGTGCCATATAAGTCACAGTTGAGGGCATGTGCCATGTAAGTCACAGTTGAGGGCATGTGCCATGTAAGTCACAGTTGAGGGCATGTGCCATGTAAGTCACAGTTGAGGGCATGTGCCAGGTGAGTCACAGGTGATGGCATGTGTCAGGTAAGTCACAGTTGAGGGCATGTGCCATGTAAGTCACAGTTGAGGGCATGTGCCATGTAAGTCACAGTTGAGGGCATGTGCCATGTAAGTCACAGTTGAGGACATGTGCCAGGTAAGTCACAGGTGAATGCATGTGCCATGTAAGTCACAGTTGAGGGCATGTGCCATGTAAGTCACAGGTGAGGACATGTGCCAGGTAAGTCACAGGTGAATGCGTGTGCCATGTAAGTCACAGGTGAGTGCATGCTCTTTATAATTGTCACGGGTCAGTACTAGTTCACCACCACTGTCTAGCGGATTCAGTGGAAGTACAGGTCAATGCATGTCTCCAATGAAGATCCGGTGAATACATCACGTGACCTGCCTGGTTGCTAGACACCATGCCCCTGATCGTTGCTTGTGTTATAAATCATTAGTTTTCCTCATTCACAACTGATCATGTCTATACCACTGTGGTATAGTTGGAACAATACTGCCCAGCGGCGAGAATCATCTGTCAGTCATTCCCAGAGTTCGCCCTCTTCCGGTAGCATGCAACTGTGGCCATGTGTCGTCTATTGCTGTTCCAGGTTTGGTGGCGATGAGTGGTCACGTGATCGGTGGGGAAGTGTACGCGTGGGTGGCGGTGTTCGTCCTCCCCATCAACTCCGCCCTCAACCCCGTCATCTACACCCTATCCTCCATCGGCTGGACCACCCTCAGGACCCAGGTCAGTCTCCACCACGACAGAATAGAGTGAGTGAGTATGGTTTTACGCCGCTTTTAACAATATTCCAACAATATCACGGCGGGGGACACCAGAATGGGCTTCACACATTGTACCCATGTCGGGAATCGAACCCGGGTCTTCGGCGTGACGAGCGAACGCTTTGACCACTAGGCTACCCGACCGCCCCACGACAGGATAGAGAAAGTCGCCAGTCGTTGTGGTCTGTGGTATAACCGTTATGTGTTTTCAGATTTGCGGGTGTTTGTGAGCACTAGTATCCATGGTATTTAACCAGTTCCATGGTAGTTAACAACTTCACGCGTCTTGCTGCAGGTGCTGGGTGTGGACAGTTCCACCAGTGACAAGTCCACGAAGCGGGAGAAGTGTGAGTGCTCTATGCTGTTCTCAAGGTTGATGTCATGTTTGTGTCCTTGGTCTATTTCTCGTCTTATGTCTATAGTCTATAATACAGCAAACAAGGTGAGCCTCTCAGATTTTATGAATACTGTATTCGACGTAATAAGCGCCCAGAGCGCTCTCAAAATAAGAAATAGGGGGCTCTTATTAGAATATTATTTTGGCTCCGTCCAAGCGCAAAAAGGCATAGCTAAAAGAATTGTTAACTCGTTGCGTAATGATTCACGTATATTTCCCCATATATTATATTATTTCGGATGCAATTTAAAGCACATCGGGACCGGCATTATTATACAGTATGATTGAACATATATAACTGTGTCTTGCGTATATTTAAGGAAGCAAGACATATGTAAAATACAAAATTATTCCTGAGGGATTTTTTGACCGAAATACTTGAAGTCATACGCGCATTTTGATTGGTTTGTTGTATTATCGCACATAAGATTCATCGATAGGGAGACGAGTCTTCTTGCAGGTTACGGAAAGGGGCGAGTGGTGACGAATGGCTGCAGGGGTGATTCAGATTATTCTGTGCGACATACCTGGAACAAAAACTGCGGCGTTCCGCAACATTCACCTTCCAAGATATATCTAGGCCATATTTTAACATATTTTATTGTCAGACGACCAATGGATTGGGTACTAGTTGTGATATAAAAATGTGTCACCACTCTGTAAGATACTTTCACGACCCCGTTGTCTCATGTCGACAGTGTCACGTGACTACCAGAGCGTCATCAAACACCTACGGGCGGGGAACACTGACATCGTGTTCACACAGCCACCTGATAGCCTCGATCTCACATCATTCCTCGCTTCAACCAATCAGCTGTCCTTGATGCACGTGCTACATGTGGCCCGCCATGTCGCCGAGCTGGTGGGGCGCCTTCACGCCCAAGGCCTGGTCAGCGGCTTCGTGGAGGAGGAGAGCGTGTTCCTGGCTGTGTCACAGGAGGTATGTCAACCCGTCGCACGTGTTAGGGGAATACTGCGTATCCTGTCAGTTAATGTCACACACCTGCGCGAAGAACACTTCAGGAACGATAAGACTTCGATGTCCATGTGCAAGTGAATCCTTGCTCAATCGAACCGTTATGTTGTGCCACTGTCGTTATTGATGCTATAGGGATGTAGTTTCTTGAAATTGGAATAATACGTTATGTGATATGAAGAGCCCCGCATTACTGCCCTGCCAGACAGTGAACTCAAGAGTTCCGGGGTAGAATAGGTCTTCAGCAACCCATGTTTGCTGTTAAAGGCGACTATGCTTGTCGTAAGAGGCGACTAACGGGATCGGGTGGTCAGGCTCGCCGACTTGGTTGATGCATGTCATCGCATCCCAATTGCGGGGATCGATGCTGATGATGTCAATCACTGGATTGTCTGGTCCAGACTCGATTATTTACAGACCGTCGTCATACAGCTGGAATATTGCTGAGTGCGGCGTTAAACAACAAACAAACATCTGTCCTCACTCCCATACTCTAACTATGGACGATAGCGCTACGATCCCTTTGTGGAAGAGGGCATGTTACACTGCACTCTATTAACGGTAGGCATGGCGTTCCCGTGTATCTACCTACATAAGATACCCCCACCCCGCCAGTAACTGCCACACACCAGAATATATCTGCATGCCTATTGTCCCAGGAATTGCTCTAAGCCTGCTGGTGCGGCGTGAAACACTACCCCTCCCCGTCCTGTCAGGTGTGTCTCTCTCCCCCAGGGTCATCTCCTCAGTGTGTGGATGTCACTCCACCCCTCCAGACCCCGGATGGACAGCGACTTTTACACCGACATCATCGACTACGGCCGTCTGGTTTCGAGAATGTTACGGGCGTACACCATGGCGCGCAAAGAGCGGGAGAAGCACCGGGCAGCATCCCACACCAGCGACTAAATGTCACCAGCGCAGACGCTACAACATTACACTTACTTTCGATGTGACTGTTATCCTTTTAATTCAATATGTATCATCTTATTTATTGGTCGTTTATTATTAAAGAAAGTACTTGGCTGAGGCATGGAGTTGAGAAGACGCTTCAAGACGTCCACTCAGACATTTAAGTCGTTCTCTGTTGACACATAGTTTTGATATACAGTAAACTACGGTTATAACGTACTCAAATGGACCACTATTTTTTGTTCGTTATAACCGGAGTTCGCTATAAGCATATATACAGCATATATACAGCAAATGGACGGGACCAAAAACAGTTCGTTATATCCGTCAGTTCGTTAAAAGGGTGTTCATTATAAACGTAGTTTACTGTAATGTAGAATATCTTGATAATAATAGCCACGTTGTAATTGTTTATGTTTTGGTGTTGCCGTACATGCAGATGTGGAATATCCGTACAGATGTGTTAGTGTTCTTGCTCCATGTACATGCGTCACTGTGACGGCGTTCCTGTAAGTCGTGCAATATAGCTGAAGCTGAAGCCTTTCATTGCCCACGTGTTCCTGTAAAAGGTGGATACCATTATGTTGTTGTTGTTGTTGTTGTTGTTGTTGTTGTTTTCAGAACTCAATAAAACATTAAAATGTCATTCATGTTCCTGTTTGTGATTTGTAAGCATAAAAATATTTGATAGTTCCAGCAAATGGCATTTTCAAGTTTTTAATATTTACTTTACCACTGTTATACGTCATACTTTCCCAACTGCAATACGTTATATATTAACTGTCATACACACAAAGCCTGATTAGGATTCGCCGTCAAAATCGGCTGCACTCCACTCCACTCAACCACTCCATTCCACTCCACTCGATGTGTAACATTTATTTTCCTTCAAATAATAAATAATGACATAGTGGCACGCGATCTATACACTGATCGTCACCCTCGATTATCCAGTGTGTTATATCTGAATTCTGATAAAATGAAGACATGATACACTGGATAATCGAGGGTGTGTGACCGCGGCCTTCGCTGGCTGTCTGCCGGGCTGTCATAGACAGACATTTTCAGTAAAGACGCATCCACTTGTAGAGAGGTACTGATATTCTTGTACAGGTCAAAGGAAGTACCGGGGGCACGAGGGGCCCAGTCGTCTAAGGCGCCGCAATTCGCTGTGCAGAGTTGCGTCCCTTGGGCCCGCCAGAAACCTCAAATTAAGCTGACACGCTGTGATAAAACTGAAATAATGTTCACAGAAGAGTCAAACTAAACTCACATGCTAAGCACAAGGGAGCAGCTATGTGATTTGTAGGTGGGGGTTGGGTGGTGGTTTGAAAACAATCAATTTTTCCCAGCTATATCCAGCTTAAGCACGACTAAAGAATCTATTCATGTTCACTATTGACACAACTTTTTGATGATTGGGTATTTTCCACAAAACAAACTATTTATTTTCTCACCACTGCCAACACACTATTTATTTAGGGCCTATTTCTGAGCTAACAATTACATTTAAATTATTGCAATAGGGTGGTCGTGTCGGGTGATATTGCACAAGAGAACACTTCTTGAACAGTTAAATTCAAATGGGTCTTTTAAAGACATGTCGGGCAATTCGCGATACAAACTGTTATATCTGTAATTGAAACGCAGTAGTTTTAAACAAGCTAGTGTATAATATTATGACAGGCCAACAGATGTCCGCTCTTGTAATGCGATTAGTTGCAGGTAAGCGCAATCACGTGCTGTTATGTAACATGCGACAGTCGGAATAAACAGCCGGTCAAGTGGCAGGCTCGTCTCCCTGCTCCCGCGTTTGTCGTTCCTCCCTGAGAACCCAACATTTTGGCGACGAGGATGGGATCCAAGGTAGCTATGAAGTAGATGTAAAGGAATTTTGGTACGTTTATCTGGCTGTTTGACGATACATTGACGAGGTGTGTTCGTTGCGACGAGTGTGTTAGCCAAGAGCACGTGGTCTGCTGACCTTTGTTTCACCCGTCAGTGTGAAGTAGGAGAAGCGGTATAGATGAACATTGACTTTTGTTTCGCTCTTCTTGAGGCATTATAACCGTCACTATCTTCAGCTCAGAGATTATGGCTACCACGGGTTTTGTTTGTGGATTGTTTGAATTTAATCCAAAGAAGTCGACATGGGAGGAATGGTGTGAGATACTGACACATGTTTTCGTGGCAAACGGAATTACAGACGAAGACAACAAGAAAAGCATACTGTTAGCGTCATGTGGAACTGAAACTTACCAGTTGATAAGAGCATTGGTTCAGCCCGTGAAACCTAGCGAGAAAACGTTTGACCAGCTGGTGGTTTTATTGAAAGAACATTTCACGCCAAAACCATCGGAAATTGTACAGAGATTTAAATTTCATTCACGGAATAGGAAGGCTGGTGAAAGTGTAGCTGCTTATGTCGCCGAATTGAGAAAGTTGACTGACGGGTGTGATTTTGGAACGTCTTTACAGGCCATGTTGAGAGACAGGTTAGTGTGTGGTATTTGTGATGACAATATTCAGAAAAAGTTGTTGTCAGAGACTGCTCTAACATTTAGTAGTGCATTGAAAATTGCTAACGCAATTGAGGCGGCAGACAAGAATCTACAGGATCTTCACGGTGATAAAACTGTGGGACATTCAGTACACAAGTTTCGCAGTAAACCATCAGCACAATCTACAAAAGACCAGAGGCCTCATGTTGGATCTGGAAATAACAAAACTTGTTTTAGATGTGGAAAAACTACTCATGCTCCACACATGTGTTTTTATAAGAATGAGAAGTGTCATAAGTGTGGAAAACGTGGCCATATTGTGAGAGTCTGCAGGTCAAAAGAATCAATTCCGCAGAAACAGAATTCTAAGGCTAAATTCAAGGGAAGACAGAAAGTGAATGCTGTAGTGAGTGAGGTGAACTCGTGTGGCCCAGGTAATAGCAGTGCTAGTGTGGAAGACTTGTTTGAGAACTCGCTATTTCATGTTAGTACTCAGACTTCGGCTAAAGGTGATCCAAACTACCCAAACCCCTACTACATTACAGTGGATGTTAATGGCACACCAGTGACGTTTGAGGTTGACACGGGATGCCCAGTGACCATTGTGAATGAGCAGACGGCTCAAAGAATTGGCCTTCAGTCATCGACATTATACACGTCACAAGTACCCCTGCGAAGTTATACAGGACAGGAAGTAGATTTGAACGGTTATACTACTGTGGAAGTATCTTACGAGGAGAGATCTTACTCCTTACCGATTTCCATAGCCAAGGGTAATGGTTCCAATCTTCTAGGTCGTACATGGGTACAGCCTTTGAACTTTGACCTGAGGGATGTTTCGGTGAACCTTATGAAATCTACAGATTTGACACTTAATGATGTTCTTGAACGACACTCAGCTGTTTTTGAGGAAGGTCTTGGAACACTTAAGGGATTCCAAGCTCACATCTACGTGGATAAAGATGCAACTCCGAAGTTTTTCAAACCTAGATCTGTGCCGTATGCATTACGTCAGAAGATAGAAGTTGAACTTGATCGCTTGCTGAGTGAAGGCATTATTGAGCCAATCAAGCATTCTGAGTGGGCGTGTCCCATTGTGCCAGTCATTAAACCTGATTCTTCTGTCAGGATTTGTGGAGATTTTAAACTGACAGTGAATCAGTTTTCAAAATTGGAGCGATATCCAATACCGACGTTGGAAGATTTGTGCACGAAGCTATCTGGGGGTGTAAAGTTCACCAAACTTGACATGAGTCATGCGTATCAACAGTTAGTCTTGGATGAAGAATCGCGAAAATATGTCGTGATTAACACCCACAAAGGACTCTTTAGGTACACAAGATTGCCATTTGGAGTATCTTCGGCACCCGCTATCTTTCAACGGATGATTGAAAGTATTCTACAGGGACTCGATTACTCAGCGGGTTATCTCGATGATATCATAAACTCTGGAATCAACGACAGTGAGCATCTTCGTATTCTGGATGAAGTACTTCATCGATTGTCAGAAGCAGGATTACGTTTGAGAAGAAACAAGTGTGTCTTTATGGCTGATGAAGTTGAATATCTTGGTTATAGACTTGACAGTGAAGGTTTGCATCCAGTGGAGAAAAAGATTGCTGCAATTCAGGAAGCTAAGGTCCCTGAAAATGTGAAAGAATTGAGAGCTTATCTTGGTATTCTGAACTACTACCATAGGTTTCTACCAAATCTGCCTGACACTCTCTCCCCCTTGTACAAGTTGCTACAAAAAGAAGTGAAATGGTCATGGAGTACATCTCAACAAAAAGCGTTTGAGAAGTCAAAGAACTTGCTTCAGTCTTCGGATGTCTTGATTCATTTTGACAGCTCCAAACCACTTTTACTGCAGTGTGATGCATCCCCCTACGGAGTAGGTGTTGTGTTGGCTCACCAACTGCCTGATGGTTCGGAGAGACCTATAAGTTTTGCTTCAAGGACACTGACTAAGGCAGAGCAGAATTATTCTCAACTTGATCGTGAAGGACTGAGTGTGATCTTTGGACTGCGAAAGTTTCATAAGTATGTTTATGGACGTCATTTCCAGATCGTGACAGATCACAAGCCGTTGGTGTCATTATTCAATGAGAATAATCCAGTGCCACAGATGGTGTCTCCAAGAGTTCAGAGATGGTCAGTGTTGTTGACTGCATATGACTATAAAATTGTACACAGGAAAGGTACACAGCATACCAATGCAGACGCATTGAGCAGGTTGCCAGCGCCTGACTCAGGGAAGCCTATGGAAGACATGACAGTCTTAATGCTTCAGGAATTGGACACATGCCCTCTGAAGTCTAAAGACATAAGTATCCAGACTGGCAAGGACCGAACATTGTCTATTGTTCGAGAATTTGTGATCCGAGGTTGGCCGCAGCGTGATAAGTTGGATGACCACTATGAGCCGTACTACAGAGTTCGTTCTGAACTCAGTGTGATGGATGGATGCTTATTGAGAGGTTCGAGGGTCATCATTCCATTGAAACTCAGATCTGTCATATTGTCAGAGTTGCATCAGTCCCACCCAGGAATCACCAGGATGAAGGGCTTGGCCCGAAGCTATGTTTGGTGGCCGCATCTAGATGCTGACATAGAAACAACAGTAAACAGTTGTGATTCCTGCCAGGAAGACAGGAATTGTCCGAGTGTAGCTCCCCTACACCCTTGGGAGTATCCTTCTCAACCTTGGCAAAGACTGCATATGGATTATGCTGGTCCATTCACGGGTAGCATGTTTCTTATAGTGATTGACGCCTACTCCAAATGGATCGAATGTGCACCTATGTCGTCGTCAAATGCAAAGGCTACCATAAACCAGCTGCGTCGGATGTTTGCAGCTTATGGCATACCAGAAATTATTGTAACTGATAATGCTACAGCTTTTGTTGGGGAAGAATTTGCTACATTTATGTCCAGAAATGGAGTTGAACATGTGACAACATCCCCTCATCACCCGGCTGGGAATGGCTTAGCAGAAAGGGCGGTTCAAATAATAAAAGATGGATTAAAGAAGACAACTGGTGACACAGTTGCAACTCAACTACATAGGTTACTATTTTCTTATAGAATTACACCACAGTCTACAACTGGTGTATCACCTTCAATGTTGTTTCTTGGACGCAGATTGCGTTCGCGATTGGACTTGATGTTTCCAAACCTTGCCTCAAAGGTGAAAAAGAACCAGAGAAAACTTGTGGATCAGTCAGCTCTAACGAAATGTAGGGCATTCCAAGTGAATGACTCGGTGTGGGTTAAGAACTTTGCTTCAGGTCCAAAGTGGATTAGTGGACAAGTTGATAGTGTAACTGGTCCATTGTCGTACATCATCAAGTTAACGGATGGAAGATTGGTCAGAAGGCATGTGGATCATGTCAGACGCAGGATGTCTTTATCTTCACCCCGAAGGGACGTGATTGAACGTTCAGACACTCCGCTAGAATCACAGTCTTCACGAAGGAAGGAGTATGAATCAGACTTACCTGACACATCACAGGTAGATTCCCATGAGGAAAGTATCCAAGGGGATGTTTCAAGTGTACCAGATATGTCTGAACCGGGGGAGGAAACGCCGGTAGTGACATCGCCTGTAGCACCCATACTTCGTCGTTCAACCAGAGTGAAGCAGCAACCGTCTTATCTGAGGGACTTTGTGTCAAAGTGACATTTGAGTGAACTGTGACTGTCATTTGCAGTGAACTATGTGTCAAGGTGGCATTTGATTTAGCTGTGAATTACAGTTACTTGTATCAGGACTATAATACTTCAGCAGGTTATCAGTATTATTATGTGTCGAAAAAAAAGCTCAGTTTAGTTAAATTTCACTTTCTACTTTAACAATGTTTTCATTATGACTGACTTGTCAAGTCACAGGGTTATTAGTACTTTACAAGAGTCAGTGTACATTGTTAAGTTACTTATACTTAATGAAGTTCCGTGGACTATGTTGTTTATCAAAGATTATTATTTTGGTTTCAAAGTAACTTAAATTTAGGAGGGGCGGATGTTATATCTGTAATTGAAACGCAGTAGTTTTAAACAAGCTAGTGTATAATATTATGACAGGCCAACAGATGTCCGCTCTTGTAATGCGATTAGTTGCAGGTAAGCGCAATCACGTGCTGTTATGTAACATGCGACAGTCGGAATAAACAGCCGGTCAAGTGGCAGGCTCGTCTCCCTGCTCCCGCGTTTGTCGTTCCTCCCTGAGAACCCAACACAAACAATGACGATAAGTTCTTTCATTGGCATTGCGAAGTTGGTGTGATGAAGTAAGACGAGTTCTATGGATGAACAACTTCTTTATTACAATTAGTGCGACGTTTCGGTGTAGATCCTAACACCTTTATCAAGCAAGTTATGGATAGTGCTTACTTGCTTACTTACTTTAGAGATTTAACGTGCGCTTTCCGACTGATGCGTATTTCGCACACGGGCCCGGCCAGGCCATTTAATGTGTTTCCGAAAGGGGCGAAGTTGTCTGTGCAACCCAAGAGGGGGGTTTAGGGGTTGCTTATATAGAATTTGGGAATTTTGAGATTTGGAATAGATGCCGATGGGGTTGGGGAGGAGAACTAAGGGAGCTGGGTATGGTGGATGTTTGTTTGTTTATGTGATTTTGATTTGGTAGGTTATTTTGTTTTAGATGCGTTTTATTAGTTCCGTTTTTATTAAGAATACGCCTAAGGCCTTGAAGTTTTCTAGTTTATTTTGTGGGTTTAGTATTGCTTCTAGAGTGAGAGCCTTGTTTAGGTTGAGGGTGGTTTGTAATGCGGTTCGATGTGTTAGGTAGTGTGTGCAGTGGATGAGTGCGTGTTCTGGGGTTTCTGGTTGTTTGCAGTGTGGGCAGTTACCTGTAGTGGTTTTTTTTATTTTTTTAGGTGGTTATTTAGGTTGGTGTGTCCTGTTTGGAGTTTAGTGATTACTCTGTCGATTTTTTTGGATGGATGGAGAATTTTTGGTTTGGTTAGTGGTTTGCTGAGCACTTTTTTTATTTGGCTATTTGAGTTTAGATATAGGCTATGCCATTTTTTGTGATTTTTTGCTTGTTTACACTTTTAATTTCTGATTTTGAGATGGGTAAGTTTAAGCTTATTTCTGGGATTTTGAGGGATAGTTTAGCTGCTTTATCGGCGTTTTCATTACCGTATATTCCTACGTGGGCGGGTATCCACAAGAAGGTTATTTGTTTGCCTGCCTTAGTTAGGTCGTTGGAGCTTTTAAGTATTTGATTTATTAATTTAGGTCGGTTTTGGTATTTTTGTTTTGGAGGGCTTGCAGTCCACTTAGGGAGTCGGTAAGTATTAGGATTTTTTTGTGGTTTTTGGATTCTTGATTATGGAGGGCTGAGGCCATGCCCATTAGTTCTGCCGTGAATATTGATTGGTTGTTTGGGAGTCGGAAGGATTGTGTGGTTTTAGTTGGTTGTGTGGTATGGACTCCGAAACCTGTGTGTTTGGAGGTCGGATCTGAGGATCCGTCCGTGTAAATGTGACACCAATTTGGCCAATTTTCGTGTATGTATGCTAGTGTGGTAGTTTTAGCTATGTTTGGGTCGGTTTGTTTATTTATTTGGCTAGCTAGTGTTGTGTCTATTTTGGGTATTTTAAGTTAAGGGGTGAAGATATTTGATTGTTTGCAGTTTTGTTTAAGATTTTTAATTTGGTGTTCATTTAGGTAGTTTGTTATTCTTTGGGATATTGGGGTAAGTAAGGGGTGTTTACGAGCTAGAGCTTGGTTTTTTGGGCTGATGTTTTGGTTTATTAAGTTTTGGATGAGAGGGTTTGATTGGGACGCGGCCCAGAAATTTAAGCTTAGCTGTTCCCTGCGTAGACTTAGTGGCTTTTCTCCTGTTAAGGCCTGAAGTGAGGTGTAGGAGGTGCCATGTTGGGTGCGTGTAATTAGTTTGAGAGCCTGATATTGTATTGAGTCAAGTTTTTAAGATAGAGAGTTGTTTAGGGTGTTGTATATGGCGCAGCCGTAGTCTAGTTTTGATCTAATTAGTGATATGTAGAGAGAGAGGAGGGTATCTTTGGAGGCTCCCCAGTTAGAGCCAGTTAGGCATCTTAGGGTGTTTAGGTCTTTACTGCATTTAGTTGTTAGGTTTTGGATGTGAGCATCCCAGGTGAGATGTTCATCGAAAATAAGTCCTAAGAATTTGGTTTGTTTTTGAAATTTGATTGTTTGATTGTTGCTAAACAACATAGTGCTAAACAACATAGGTATATATACTTATTAACATCAAAGTTTATACAGTAAATAATTGATGGTCACAGAGAGCTGATTAAGATAATTGGAAGCCAGTGGATGACAAATGAACACAGAGTCAACAAGCAGACTGATAGAGATGATGGAAGCCAGTGGATTAATTAGATGGACATAGGGATTTAGCAATTAGGTGATGGTAAGCAGGCGGGATGTAATAGCCTTGGTCTCTGTTCATTGCTGGCTGGATCCTTTTGATGTAGATGGCTTCTAGGAGTTTCCTGATTTTGTAGTCTGATTGATTGTTGGCTAGGATCTTGATGTTGTTCCACTGGATGTTGTGGTCGGGGTGGGTTTGGGTGTGGTCGGAGATGGCTGATTTTGAGTCATTTTTTTGTACTGAGGTCTTGTGTTCTTTTATTGTAATGGGTAGGGGCCTGGATGGTTCTCCTACATAGGAGTCACCACAGTCACATTGTATGTGATATACGACACCAGCTGGGTCTTCTTTCTTTGATGTAGGGGGCTTGCCGTTGGCACTGAGGATGTTCTGGATTGTCCTGCCTCTCTGGAATACTGTATCAATGTTGGCGTGGTGTTTGAGCAGTCTGCGGATCTGGTGGCTGGCTGTTCCTATGTAGGGAAGACTACCGCAAACCCACGCACACGGACCAGTACATTCATTACTACAATCCTCAGATCAGACAAGCCGTAATTGCCCGTCACCAGACATCCTCGTCAGCATCCCATACAAAGGTCCTACCAGTCACAAGATTAGGAGGCTGCTCACCCAAACAGCCAACATAGACGCGACTTTAACTTCCGTCAGAACACTGATAAAAATGATACACGCCAATGGTAAAGGTCCCGCCCAGTCCACCTCAAAACGTGTGAATGAGATGTGGCAACTGTGGACACAAATACATTGAACAGACTTAACGCTCCATCGCCACCAGAATAAAAGAACAAAAGGAAAAAGAAAAATCTGACATGAAATCTCATAAAAAATTCTGACCACAATATGTCCTGGCCACAAACTAAGACTCCATACCAACATCAGTCATTGGAAAAAGAGGAAACTTCAAGAAAGAATCGAAATCCAAAGAAAGAAACCAGTCATTAACAGAGACCAAGGTATCTACCTACCCAGTGTGTACTCCACTGTTCTATAAACACATCAGCAACCACAATAGACACCTTGATTACCTTATTGCTTGTGTCACAATAGCCAGATCCTTGTCATCACTACACCTTCAGTGTACTTAATTAATCCTCTCCTGTTAATCTCATTGGCTTCGTCATTTTATTGTTATCTTTGTACATTAATCCCACTTTGTGTCGTGTAAAAATATCATGATTTATATAAATATATATTACGTCTAGGCACTTACACCAAATTAAAAATCTTAAACAAAACTGCAAACAATCAAATATCTTCACCCCTAAACTTAAAATACCCAAAATAGACACAACACTAGCTAGCCAAATAAATAAACAAACCGACCCAAACATAGCTAAAACTACCACACTAGCATACATACACGAAAATTGGCCAAATTGGTGTCACATTTACACGGACGGATCCTCAGATCCGACCTCCAAACACACAGGTTTCGGAGTCCATACCACACAACCAACTAAAACCACACAATCCTTCCGACTCCCAAACAACCAATCAATATTCACGGCAGAACTAATGGGCATGGCTTCAGCCCTCCATAATCAAGAATCCAAAAACCACCAAAAAAAATCCTAATACTTACCGACTCCCTAAGTGGACTGCAAGCCCTCCAAAACAAAAATACCAAAACCGACCTAAATTAATAAATCAAATACTTAAAAGCTCCAACGACCTAACTAAGGCAGGCAAACAAATAACCTTCTTGTGGATACCCGCCCACGTAGGAATATACGGTAATGAAAACGCCGATAAAGCAGCTAAACTATCCCTCAAAATCCCAGAAATAAGCTTAAACTTACCCATCTCAAAATCAGAAATTAAAAGTGTAAACAAGCAAAAAATCACAAAAAATGGCATAACCTATATCTAAACTCAAATAGCCAAATAAAAAAAGTGCTCAGCAAACCACTAACCAAGTGAGTAATCACTCAACTCCAAACAGGACACACCAACCTAAATAACCACCTAAAAAAAATTAAAAAACACACTACAGGTAACTGCCCACACTGCAAACAACCAGAAACCCCAGAACACGCACTCATCCACTGCACACACTACCTAACACATCGAACCGCATTACAAACCACCCTCAATCTAAACAAGGCTCTCACTCTAGAAGCAATACTTAACCCACAAAATAAACTAGAAAACTTCAAGGCCTTAGGCGTATTCTTAATAAAAACAGAACTAATAAAACGCATCTAAAAACACAATAACCTACCAAATCAAAATCACATAAACAAACAAACATCCACCATACCCAGCTCCCTTAGTTCTCCTCCCCAACCCCATCGGCATCTATTCCAAATCTCAAAATTCCCAAATTCTATATAAGCAACCCCTAAACCCCCCTCTTGGGTTGCACAGACCACTTCCGCCCCTTTCGGAAACACATTAAATGGCCTGGCCGGGCCCGTGTGCGAAATACGCATCAGTCGGAAAGCGCACGTTAAATCTCCAAAGTAAGTAAGTAAGTGAGGCACTTACTCAGCATTCACCTGATGAGGGAGCAAGAAGTAGCTCTGAAACGTCTTGACGAAGAATAAACGAATTTGCTATCCCTGAAAAGTTTCATGTATTCATGTTCTTCCCATTTCTAAATGCCTATCAAAGACTTTATCCCTTAATGTTTGCTATTTTGTCTTGAACCCGTATTAAATTACAGTTTCGTATCATCAGCAAGTTGAAATCCATGCTTGTCTCCATATTTACATTCAACTTAACAAAACGACGAAATTTCAACATTCTATAAACATCTGTCATATAATTTTAACCTTTAAACTCATTTCGTCGTTTTCTTCTGATACATGCTGTTGTCCAACCCGGTTAATATTTTCTTTCCTTGAGGAACCAAATAGTCACAAATCTGTAAGCAAGCTAGAGTGTAAATAACATATGCAAAACGCGTTGAACTGCCCCAACCTGCACACAACCATTGATTGACAAATGAAGCTTTTACAAGTGTTTCTTTTCGGGGCATTTAAAGAGTGGCCTCCCTTTAAGGCTCTTCTCTGAAGACGCATAAGCACAAATATTTGTTAAACGACTCATTGTGTTGGAAAGAATTATGTACATGTAATCTAGTAAAGTTTTATTAGTTTTTCGTTTCCTAAATAGTGTATTTGTATGTAATTTAAGTTTAGAAAACTAACTAATATTAAGATCACTTGAGTAAGCAAGAAACTGTTTAGACTGTTTCATCTTGTTAGCATACAGAAATAGTTGTCTATCAGATACTTCTTAACCAAAATCTGCTATTCACGCTTCGAGTTGATCAACATGCCGAGGGACGTCGGAGCATTCTTAGCTGAACAACAGCGTAAAAGCACTGGCGATGTCGCCACAGAATGGGGAACGCTTGAAGAACTATATAACAAAAAGTAAGTCCAAATGATTGGTTGACCAGATCTCACACACACCCCGAGGTTGTTCCAAGTTTTGTCATTATTTTCGTAGCACCGGCTTTTCACGTATACAAGAAAATCTTATTGTGTGAAGTTCGGAACTCAAAACCACATTAAATTTCAAGTTAGTGCCCTGATTAATAATTGAGGGGTCCTAATTGAGTTTGGGCTGCTTGAGTTCATACTTCATACAATAGGATGTGGTGATGTGGTCTAGTTCGGCCAACTTTGGAAGAGCCCCTTTGAAAGATGATCATGATGATGAACGATAATTAATGTAAGACGATAACAGTTCCTCTGTCGCATTAAGCAACAAACAATCCACCAATCACTCTGGTGACCAAGGCACAAGGAATCCAACATTCTGAGATGTGTGCATGCCATATTTGAAAATAAAAACTAATGTATTATGACCAGCAAGGAAGAGGTTACTTAGGTTTCAAGAACCTGACGAATGTGTTTCGACACCATGTGCACAGAACAACTGGATTACCATGAA
Organism: Haliotis rufescens; assembly: GCF_023055435.1. Taxonomy (NCBI): domain Eukaryota; kingdom Metazoa; phylum Mollusca; class Gastropoda; order Lepetellida; family Haliotidae; genus Haliotis; species Haliotis rufescens. The sequence goes on along the minus strand of NW_025963957.1, from coordinate 7,119,959 downwards.
AAGGCTACACCGGAAATTTGATATTCTAGTGTACCTTCAATGATTTACTAATCACAACCATGACCAAGGATTGGATTAACCTATATTATCATATTATTATATGGATGTCAACTTCTTTATTATGAGGAACACAACGTTTCAGAATATATGCTCTCTGCCTCATGGCATTAATTCACCTGATGGAGGAGTAAGTGTATGCTCCGAAAAAGTGTATTCCTCATAATAAAGATGTTGACATCCATACATTCTCTTCCTTATTGATAATGAAGTTCACATTATTTACATATACATGCCATGTATATTATATTTTTCTTCTTCAGACTGTGGCATCAGTTGACTCTGGAACTCTTGGAATTTGTAAAGAATCCAGTCTTCACCAAAGGAGATGGACTGTTGCGGGTAGGCAGGTTATACTCATACAAAAGCTTCTAGGTCATATGTGTTTTTGTTTTTGTTTTGATTCTTTACCACATTGAATGACTACAACATCCTCAGTGAACAGTGATGAACAATGAAGTGTCACATAGACTTGTAGCGACTGGGGGAGTTTTCCAATCTTTGTTGTGAAAAGTACACTCTAAAAGTTACTTTTGGATCTCTTGTATAGAAGATAAAGTCAAGTTGTCTGTTAAACACTACAATACACCAAGGCTAGAGACCATTTGTGTATGTTTAGTTGACATTGGAAATCTACTATCCGTGGAATATGTGCCTGGGTAGGGGTAGATAAAAGATGTAAAGTCTACTGATCTGTATAATTGGCTGTAGTATTGAGCAGCACAGCTGTTGTGTTCAGCAGCATTGTTCCTAGGCGAACACAAAACTTCACCAACCACCAGTAAGAACCATGGCCATGATTAATATCAACGGAAATATACTCTCATGACGTCACATCAAGACTATGATGTAATCAGAATAATGTGGAATTTCCACCAAGTGATTATGAATCCCTGTATTGTAACTAAGTATGTACTAATATATTGTACAAGGCTACCGATTGCCAATAATGACACACTCTGTAATGTCTGCTTGCCACACGTGTTAGCTTGTAATGATGTACAGTGTCCTATGTTGAGCATGTTCAGTGGAGTAATGTAAATGATGACATGGCCATAGGAATTACTTTGTCTCATCACTATATTGTATAATTCATAATAACCACCACTTGGGTTTACTTTCAGCTGTACGAAAACTTCCTTGCAGATTTTGAACATAGGTAAGAATATTTCATTAAATACATCTTTCAGATGAAATGTTCATATGTATTTGTACAAGTTGTAGAACTTTTATTAAGTAACTGAATAAAGAGAAACTGCTCGATTTCTTCAACTTTGAGAAAATAAAAATATGCAAGAAAATTCCCTGTTGTACTTAATTCTATTACTGTTGAGTCTTGGCATGACAAGTAGCCCTTATTATAGTACATAGAGGGCTGTCACATAGCCAAGTGGTTCAAGTAGGTGCCCGTCCCATCTATGACCAGGCGTCAAGCCAGGATACAGTCCATGTATCCTGTACACGGGGTCCCCATCACTGACATGGCTTACATATTGCTGAACCTTGCTGGTCTATAGACTGTCTCCTCACTCACTCACTCACTCACTCACTGCTTCACTGCCTTCTTTGTTTCAGGATCAACCCCTTGGCTCTCATGGAGATCTCTATCTTCATCGTGCGCCAGATAACAGGTATGCACATTTATCAGCTGTTAGGGCTGCTTGTCTCCCTGTCTTTATCCAAAACACCCATACATGTACTAGTATAAATGTGGCACTCACATACTTATGCTGATGTGGGGATTGCTGGTACCTCGTGATTGTCCTGCCAAACAACTAAACTGAGGATTGGGTGGACAGACTGGGTGACGGGTGATACAGGTCAGGTACCCCATGGATCGCTGCTCATTCTGTCAGTAACTGTTTTGCCTGGTCCATACTTGATTATTTACAGTGGCGTTGCTGACTAAGGTGTTAAACAACACTCACTCACTCATCATATATACAGTCAAGTCTCGTTAATCTGATACTCATTAATCTAACAATCGGCTTTATCCGACACAAATGCTGGGCACCAATTAAATCAGTGCTATTTAGACCCGTTAATCCGATAGTCTCGCACTCCGTCTCCGACACACCTAATTTGCAACGAATTACTGAAATCACTCATTAATCAGTCTAGTTATCCGACACAGTGATCAGCGTACTCCGTGGTCATCTTCCTGCGAGTACAGAGTCTGTGTTTTGATGCGAGACGAGCGGGTGGTAGCTGCATATTACAATGGCTGCAGAGATAAGCTTGCTTAACATTAAACAATTAATGCTTTAAATAAAGAAAACAGGATCAATCACATGCTTAGGTTACTTCAATCTCATTAGTGAGTGAGTGAGTGAGTATGGTTTTACGCCGCTTTTAGCAATATTCCAGCAATATCACGGTGGGGGACACCAGAAATGGGCTTCACACATTGTACCCATATCGGGAATCGAACCCGGGTCTTCGGCGTGACGAGACAACGCTTTAACCACTAGGCTACCTGACCGCCCCCAATCTCATTAAAATCAGATACAAGTTCTCACTATCGCCGAGGACATCACATTGCAGGTCACGTCAGAACAACCTGTCGCGAACTATGACCGACCAATGAAATGACTTACAGGAAGTCAACGTTAGCCACTAAGAAAGCAGCTTTCTTAAGCTTTCGGTATCAGTTTGAAACTGGCGACTTCTATTCCAGACTATGCTTTTTAAAGTATTTTGAATACGTCATACAGTCAGTAACAGTTGTTTTGTGTTAAGCTTTAGAGGTTGCTTAATTAGAAAACATATGCCGCTAACAATGTAACATAACAATATGAATATTTCATTTTTTATTATTGTTGGTATCTCTATCTATCGTGTAGTTGTCCGATTTTCAAACACAAACGTTGATACTACTTAATTTTGTTTATCCGACACACTCGTTAATCCGACATAATCATATGCAACCAACCATGTCGGATTAACGGCACTTTACTGTATGTATGTACAGTCATCTGTCGTCAAAAAGATGTGGCTGAACTAGACAATATCTAGATCATTGAATTTCCCCTAACAAGACTATATTGTATGCATAAACAAACAGTAGTAAACATCTGAGACCTGCGTCACTTTGGGCTGAGACACAGTATACGCCTTGATACAACTGACATGCAGTTCTCAGCAGCATTCAACCCAACTCGGACTCACTCACTCACTCACTCACTCACTCACTCACTCACTCACTCACTCACTCACTCACTGTACTACCCGTGAAGATCCAGGGTAGAAAAGGTCTTCAGCAACCTATGCTTGTCGCAAAAGGCAACTTTGACATAAGAGGCAACTAATGGGATCAGGTGGTCAGACTCGCTGACATGGTCATCATATCTCAATTAAGTGGTTCGATGCTCATATCAATCACTCGATTGCCTGGTCCAGGCTCAATTATTTACCGACCATCGTCATATAGCTGGAATATTGCTACGTTAAACAACAAACAATTAAAACAAAACATACGCTGTCTGTACTAGCCTATTTCCTAGTGTTAGATATTTCCTAGTGACAGATGACTGCATGCACACTGCTGCTTAATACTTCAAACATCTTGGTTTATGAATCGGTTTGGCCTCCAACTTACATCCTGAGATAAAGGTCAACTTTGTTTCCTTTGTTTCAGATCCAAAAGCAGCTATAGAATTTCTGGAGAAAATCAAAGACAAGGTAATAATTATTTAAAACTCTCACCTTTGTTTGTATGTAAGCCTCTGTGTGTTGTTACTGCTTGCAGTATATGAAGAACTAAACAAGCTGTTGGTTCTGGACTGTTTCGCACAAAGAGCATGGTGATGTTGTAATGTGATGACCTGTGATACAGTGACGGGATGTGTGATGAGTTGGTGTGTATTCCAGGTGAAGAGCAGTGACGAGGCCAAGGTTCTGTGTATCACCACCATGGGTATGGCCAAACTGAAGAACAAAGACTTCGACGGCACCAAGGTCAGGCCAAACATAATGCTGATTGGTTAGGCTAATATTTTATAGTAATCGTCATCTAAAGACTAACATCTTGAAAAGAAGTTTTATGTTCAAGCTTGTAGACTGAATTTTGTTTAGCTCAGACCATGATGATAATGTTATTTTTGGTAGTTGATGTGAATCTGGTCCAGATATGTTTTGTTTGATTGTTTGTTTAATGCCACACTCAGCAATATTCCAGCTATATGACGGCGGTCTGTAAATAATCGAGTCTGGACCAGACAATCCAGTGATTGACATCATGAGCATCGATCCACGCAATTGGGATCTGATGACATGCATCAACCAAGTCAGTGAGCCTGACCACCCAATCCCATTAGTCGCCTCTTACGTCAAGCATAGTTGCCTATTACGGCAAGCCATTGGTTGCTGAAGATCTACTCTACCCCGGGTCTTCAGGGGTTGAATCTAGTCCAGAGAAAGTATTTGATACAGAGCTTGTGACTTATTTCTTTACTCAGGTGAAGTTGTGTCAGTGAATAACACAGTGGTAACCCGATATTCTGTCCTTAGTATCATTATTGTTTTATCGATGCAAGTCATCACATTTCAAAGTACTGTATTATAACACAAATACTTTGTTTAATTTTGTAAGCACTTGCAAAGCTTCTGTCTTTTGTACGCACATGCAAAGCTACAGTCCTCAATAGATAGCACACCTAGAGTCTATGGTGAGTTTACAATTGTATGATGGTGTGCAGGTGCTTGTGGAGGAATGCAAGGGCATCTTGGATGCTCTATATGGTGTGACGTCGGTCCACAGTCGCTTCTATGAACTGTCCAGTAATTACCACAAGCTGATGGGGAACCATGCCGAATACTACAAGGAGGCTTTGCGATACCTCGGCTGCACCGACCTGGCAGATATAGCAGGTACGTTTTTGACCCCTCTCGGTACCACCGGCCTCCTCCGACCTGGCAGATTTAGCAGGTACGTTCTTGACCCCTCTCCGTACCACCGGCCTCCTCCGACCTGGCAGATGTAGCAGGTACGTCCTTGACCCCTCTCGGTACCACTGGCCTCCACCGACCTGGCAGATATAGCAGGTACGTCCTTGACCCCTCTCGGTACCACTGGCCTCCACCGACCTGGCAGATATAGCAGGTACGTCCTTGACCCCTCTGGTACCACCGGCTTCCTCCGACCTGGCAGATGTAGCAGGTACGTCCTTGACCCCTCTCGGTACCACTGGCCTCCACCGACCTGGCAGATATAGCAGGTACGTCCTTGACCCCTCTCGGTACCACTGGCCTCCACCGACCTGGCAGATATAGCAGGTACGTCCTTGACCCCTCTCGGTACCACTGGCCTCCACCAACCTGGCAGATATAGCAGGTACGTCCTTGACCCCTCTCGGTACCACCGGCCTGGCAGATATAGCAGGTACGTCCTTGACCCCTTAAGGTACCACCAGACTCCTCCGACCTGGCAGATATAGCAGGTACGTCCTTGACCCCTCTCGGTACCACCGGCCTCCTCCGACCTGGCAGATATAGCAGGTGAGTCCTTGACCCCTCAAGGTACCACCAGACTCCTCCGACCTGGCATATATAGCAGAGGTAAGTTCATTGCACCTCTTGGAATCACCAGTCTCCTATGCAAACTGTTTTGTGATACTTTCTATTAAAAGAGATGAGTTTGAACTGCTAGTATGCCTAGTTAGTATTGTATTGATGACAGGTGTATTTACAGGGATGTATCTCACTCTGAAACATGTGCTGGCTCATGTATTGCTCACATATAAGGACACATATTTTGATAAACCTTAGACTGTTAGACATGATATTATAAATATCAATTAGTTATTTGTTTGTTACAGCTGGGGAGCAGGTAGAGAGAGCCTTCAATCTTGGGCTGGCGGCTGTCTTGGGGGATGGAGTGTACAACTTTGGAGAACTGGTGAGCTTTTCTACAATACCTGTAGCTGTTGGAGTCTCAGACAACATTTGTCAGATGCTTTGTATGGACTTTATCACTGACCACAAGAACACATATCAGTCCAAGAATTCTATAGAAATTTAAGTGAAATTTCGGAACATTGACTTTTTACAATAGACATCATAGGTCACCAGCTCACCTCTCACTATAGGTCTGTAAACTTGACCACTGACCTGTCCAGTAAGTCTGTCATAGAGTCAAGGTATTCAGCTTCTGGAGTATTGGACTTGTGATTACAGTGAAACCGAGAGGTGTGCGGTTCTCCATTCCATGTATGATGAGTGATATGTTTTTTTCTGCTACAGTTAGCTCACCCTATCCTGGAGACACTGAAAGGTACAGAGCGAGGATGGCTGGTAGATCTTCTATATGCCTTTAACAGTGGCAACATTGCCAAATTTGATGACCTCAAGAAACAGTGGCAGACACAGGTAAGTGTCTTCTTTTACAGGATGTTACAAACATGTCTCTTTTCCACACACTAAGTGTGAGTTCTAAGAATTCAACATCAAGCTGATGTGTGTTGTGTGAGAGGAGTAACATCAAGCTGTTGTGTGTAGTGTGAGAGGAGTAACATCAAGCTGTTGTGTGTTGTGTGAGGAGTAACATCAAGCTGTTTGCTGTGTGAGACATGTAACATCAAGGTGTTGTGTGAGAGGAGTAACATCAAGGTGTTGTGTGAGAGGAGTAACATCAAGCTGTTGTGTGAGACATGTAACATCAAGCTGTTGTGTGAGAGGAGTAACATCAAGCTGTTGTGTGAGAGGAGTAACATCAAGCTGTTGTGTGAAAGGAGTAACATCAGGGTGTTGTGTGAGAGGAGTAACATCAAGCTGTTGTGTGAGAGGAGTAACATCAAACTGTTGTGTGAAAGGAGTAACATCAGGGTGTTGTGTGTTGTTTGAGACATGTAACATCAAGCTGTTGTGTGTTGTGTGAGAGGTGTTACATCAAGGTGTTGTGTGTTGTGTGAGAGGAGTAACATCAAGGTGTTGTGTGTTGTTTGAGAGGTGTTACATCAAGGTGTTGTGTGTTGTGTGAGAGGAGTAACATCAAACTGTTGTGTGAAAGGAGTAACATCAGGGTGTTGTGTGTTGTTTGAGAGGTGTTACATCAAGGTGTTGTGTGTTGTGTGAGAGGAGTAACATCAAGGTGTTGTGTGTTGTGTGAGAGGAGTAACATCAAGGTGTTGTGTGAGAGGTGTTACATCAAGCTGTTGTGTGAGACATGTAACATCAAGGTGTTGTGTGAGACATGTAACATCAAGCTGTTGTGTGAGAGGAGTAACATCAAGCTGTTGTGTGAGAGGAGTAACATCAAGCTGTTGTGTGAAAGGAGTAACATCAGGGTGTTGTGTGAGAGGAGTAACATCAAGCTGTTGTGTGAGAGGAGTAACATCAAGCTGTTGTGTGAGAGGAGTAACATCAAACTGTTGTGTGAAAGGAGTAACATCAGGGTGTTGTGTGAAAGGAGTAACATCAGGGTGTTGTGTGAGAGGAGTAACATCAAGCTGTTGTGTGAGAGGAGTAACATCAAGCTGTTGTGTGAGAGGAGTAACATCAAACTGTTGTGTGAAAGGAGTAACATCAGGGTGTTGTGTGTTGTTTGAGACATGTAACATCAAGCTGTTGTGTGTTGTGTGAGAGGTGTTACATCAAGGTGTTGTGTGTTGTGTGAGAGGAGTAACATCAAGGTGTTGTGTGTTGTTTGAGAGGTGTTACATCAAGGTGTTGTGTGTTGTGTGAGAGGAGTAACATCAAACTGTTGTGTGAAAGGAGTAACATCAGGGTGTTGTGTGTTGTTTGAGAGGTGTTACATCAAGGTGTTGTGTGTTGTGTGAGAGGAGTAACATCAAGGTGTTGTGTGTTGTTTGAGAGGAGTAACATCAAGGTGTTGTTTGGGAGGTGTTACATCAAGCTGTTGTGTGTTGTGTGAGAGGTGTTACATCAAGCTGTTGTGTGTTGTGAGAGAGGAGTAACATCAAGGTGTTGTGTGTTGTTTGAGAGGAGTAACATCAAAGTGTTGTTTGAGAGGTGTTACATCAAGCTGTTGTGTGTTGTTTGAGAGGTGTTACATCAAGGTGTTGTGTGTTGTGTGAGAGGAGTAACATCAAGGTGTTGTGTGTTGTTTGAGAGGAGTAACATCAAGGTGTTGTGTGTTGTTTGAGAGGAGTAACATCAAGGTGTTGTGTGTTGTGTGAGAGGTGTTACATCAAGCTGTTGTGTGTTGTTTGAGAGGAGTAACATCAAGGTGTTGTGTGTTGTGTGAGAGGTGTTACATCAAGCTGTTGTGTGTTGTGAGAGAGGAGTAACATCAAGGTGTTGTGTGAGACATGTAACATCAAGGTGTTGTGTGAGAGGAGTAACATCAAGGTGTTGTGTGTTGTGAGAGAGGTGTTACATTAAGGTGTTGTGTGTTGTGTGAGAGGTGTTACATCCAGCTGTCGTGTGTTGCAGGCTGACCTGGCAGCACATGAAGTCGGCATGAGGCAGAAAATATCCCTGCTTTGTCTGATGGAGGTACGTCACTCACAGTATTGTGGGCTTACATATTGATAACTCTATTGTTATTTTGTTTCCTTAATTAAGAGGTGAGAGGCCTGTAATACAATGTCTACACAGTGTTAGTAAGGGACTGCCTTATGTTACATACATTTCCTTGTGTAGTCGTGCATGATACCTGCACATGTTAAATTAAGGGTATTAGAACGTTTTGACAAAGAAATGTGTATATATTAAAGTAATAAGGTTTGCTGTATCCCCATATGCTGTTTAATAAAGAATAGGTTTGTTCAGAACAATTAAAGTTAAAGCACCATGCAGCAATAAAAAGGATTTAGATTTAAGATTTTATGGTTGCAACTTTGCAACTTTGTTTCCACCACTAATGTTAGCAGACGGCAGCATCTGCAAGCCATTAAATAGTGTGCTTGCCAAGTTGGTTCGCTACATGATACCATAACTGGCGGGATTCGACGGCCTTGGACATGGTGTCACCATGGGACGAACATGACGCAGGAAGAGCAACAGTTGTTTAGTTTGACTGCAGTATGTTGCTAAATCCCCTACACTGGGCAACAGATGTGCATGTGGCTATGAAACTCTTCAAGGATTGCACTTTCCTGTGTCCAGAGACGGACAAGATTCCCTTTGCTCTGATGTTGCAGGAATATTGCTGAAAGGGGCTTAAGACAATACTCTCACTCACTCACTCCGAGCTTGTGGGCTTACAAACATAAAGTTGTGCAGGGCCTAAACACAGAGATATTGATCAGGATTGAAGGTTGTGTATCAGTTTTGTTTCAGCCTGTATTCTTTAGAATGATCAGCAGACTATAAAACCATTCCTCTGTACGTTATGTGGCTATGGTCCGTGTTGATGATTGTTAGTGACAGTAATAGATTGGCTTGTTTCAGATCACATTCAGGAGGCCGGCAACAAACAGACAGATGACATTCGCAGAGATTGCACAAGAGGCCAAGGTTCCTCTCAATGAGGTCAGCCCTGACACTTCTCCCTTGTTCCCATCTGTAGCTAGACACATGTGATTATACACACGTGTAGGTAGTTGCGTGTTTCGGTAGAACCAAGTTGACACATGTTAGGTCAGACATGTATAAATGGAAACACACAGACTCACACATGCAATTACTGTTTTGTAACCATAGTAACATGTGCCCCTCTCCCTCAGGTTGAGATGCTGGTGATGAAGGCACTGAGTCTCGGCCTTGTGAAAGGATCAATAGACGAAGTCGACTGCAAAGTTCATATGACCTGGGTACAACCACGCGTTCTCGACATCTCACAGGTGAAGTATTTACAACATTGTAGACATAGCACAGATGAGACCAAGTTTGATATGATCTAGAAGTGAAATCTATCAAATGGACATGACACTATATCTAAAAAGATCAAGAAATGAAATCTATCATATAGATGTAACACTATAGAAAGATCTCGACATGAAATCTATTAGATGGATGTGACACTATATATTGAAAAATGTAGAAACCAATGAGGTGAATGTTTCACTTACCAGCGCCGACTGCCCTGCACTCCCATGTTCCCTGTCCTGTGTTTCAGATCTGCGGCATGAAGACACGTCTGGACCAGTGGTGTGAGGATGTGAAGCAGATGGAGCGACTGGTGGAGGATCGGGCTCACGACATCCTCACATAGCTCCTCCACACAGCAACGTACAGCATCGTCACTCCAACATCATGTGTAGCATGGCTCCCTCCTCAGGGAGGGGCCCTCTCGGGGTGCTGAAGGCGGACTACATCAGTACAGTCGGGGCACTAACTGCCAACACTGAGTCATGCAGACGCCTTGGGGCCTGTCACTTATGGGAAATATCAGTATTGATATATCGACTGAAATACATGATATAAAGAGTATTGCATACAGCATTTCATAGGACGCCTTACCTTTTATTTTTAAGCTTTTGAGACAGAAGTTGTTGACAAAGCACAAAATACTACAATAAAAGTTGGCCAACATTAGCAGATATTTTCAATAACTTTAGTTGTATTTGTATTCCGATGTTGGATATGGATACAGACTGTTTCATGGATATTGTGTGTCAACACTTCTGTTTTCAATGATTAGCCCTCATACTTTCATAATTCCCCTACATGGGTCTTTAGAGTTCATGATGATGTGAATACCGCCAGCTTCAGATTGTATCCGGCAGAACGTATGTTTGAGTGACAGCTGCTAGGTTGGGATGCCATGCCCAGAACAGTCAGGCCTGTAGAACATGAACAACCTCCACTGCTACACATGATGTTGTCATTCCAGTTATATTCTGTTGATACCAAGTTCATGTATTTGTCTGCATCATCATATTGAAATGAAAGGTCAATAAACCTTCTCTATTTATGCTCTGGTCTTGTTCAATTGCTGCCGGTGCTGTCTGCACTGTATGAGAAGGATTACCTGTGCAGGTTGTCTATCTCTTATTCAATTGGCCCTTCACTAGCAAACAACATGTGATGGCAAGGAATATACATATTATAAACATTTTACCTTAATGACTGGCCTTTTTAGAATGTATTGTAAGCAAGGTATATATGCTGGGTGTTTGTTTCTTGAGAATGAAACTGCAGATGAGTCATGAGACCCGTTCCACAAAGCAATCGTAGCTCTACGACTGTCGTAAATCATTCCTCAAGTATGGGATCTATGGTTGTCTTAGCATTACGACTGTCGTAAATCTTTCCTCAAGTATGGGAGCTATGGTTCTCTTAGCATTACGACTGTCGTAAGTCTTTCCTCAAGTATGGGAGCTATGGTCGTCTTAGCACTACGACTGTCGTAAGTCTTTCCTCAAGTATGGGAGCTATGGTCGTCTTAGCACTACGACTGTCGTAAGTCTTTCCTCAAGTATGGGAGCTATGGACGTCTTAGCATTACGAATGTTGTAAGTCTTTCCTCAAGTATGGGAGCTATGCTTGTCTTAGCACTACGACTGCCCTAAGTCTTTACTCAAGTGTGGGAGCTATGCTTGTCTTAGCACTACGACTGTCGTAAGTCTTTCTTCAAGTATGGGATCTATGCTTGTCTTAGCGTTATGATCGCTTTGTGGAAGGGACCCTGGTTGGGTCAGACTAGGTCACCAGTACCTCATATTTGCCTTAAAAATGGACTTACATGAGGGTCGTGTGGTCAGGCTTTGTGTATGCCTGTCACTGTGACTGATTGTGTAGATCGCCACTCATGCTTTCAGTCACTGGTTTGCCTAGTCAGGGTTTGATTATTTACAGGGTGCTATGGTATAGGTGGAATGTATGATTGTGGCGTTGAACAACATTCACTCACTCACCCTTCAGACACTGTCATGTTCACATCAACATCAGTCATAGGCGTATTTGAAACCAGAATGAACATTCTTTAATATGTTTCCCTGTCACATGTACAAATCTACCAATTTATGGAACCAATGAAAGACAACAAATGTGACAAGATTACTTGCAGCGACCATGACAACTGGTGTTTTATCACTTCATTTCAGATCATATCCTTCTGGATGTTTGATTACATTTGAATGCTGTTGCAATTCCACCCTGCCTGCTTTAATAGTGATCTAAGAAGTAGAGCTGAGTATCGCCTGGTATGACATACCACTGGTATGCCATACACCACAAGAAATAATATGAAATGAAGAAATCACTGAAGTACAACTCTAAAAACTTTTGCTTCATGCATTTATTTATTATTAAGTCAAAAACTTGTTGACAAAAAAAAGAAAAAAGAACGAGAGTTTATAATGAAGGGATGGTTATAAAATGTAATATTCTACATAGTGTACGCGTCCTCGATCACCACGTTCTCGGTTCTGTCATGCTTACAAGTTGCGCTATGCTACTTCTGCCATTACCGTAAGTGACTATCACTTCCTGTTCTATTGATAGTTTATCATGATCTCATAAACTGACAATTCAAGTATCGTCTGTACCTCAGTATTGATGATAGAGGTATCAGTGAAATGTTACAGCCAACGTAAGAGGGTGGTTTAGATCTGGTCTCAAAAAAATATTATTTATGTGAATATGTAATCAACCATGAAACCAGAATGTGTTAGTCTCTTTTTGTCCAATCTGAACTGAATATAAGTTTAATCCTGAACATGTGCCAGCTCCTATCCTGGTTTCATCTGGTCATAAACTATGTTGCTTGGCCTGCAAACACTCAACCATGTTTTTTTCAAGACATTTCTTTTAATTCACCACAAATCAACCCAGAGTATAGTAAAGAAATTATGCCCCCCCCCCCCCCCCCCCTGAATTTCAGAAAATGCTCCTTAATAAAGGTTTGGGAACACCTGATTTTCAGAAGCCGAGACCATGACAACAAAACAGACATAAACATATATTTTATGAACAAAAAGAATACTCATTGCTGCAAAGAAAAAAGGCAATGAATGCCATGATAACCTGGATGCAGGTACTGAAAACACGTGGGTCCTTAGGCAGTCTCTCGTGGTCTAACAGTGTAAATAATGTTTGTGGTCACCTCATTGCTGTTAACGCTCTCTGCAATGATGTCACGTTGAGTGTCCTAATATCTGCAGAATCTTGGGGATGACTAGCCATTCTGCTTGGAAGAACTGAACAGTTGTTGCAGATATGCTGGCTGACGGTGGTCCTGCACCAGATTTCTCCACAGAACTTCCCACAGATGTTCGATCGGTGCAAGATCGGAGGAATAAGCTGCATGTACGAGACTATTCTGTTGTGAGAAGGCAGGGGCAACTCTCCTTCTGTGAAGTCTTTCCTTGTCGTCCTTTGACCCGTCCCACAAAGCGACAAGAGCTGGTAACAAAGGGTCTGGAGGAATCCACCACAAAACCGTCCTGTCTCACGTACAGTGGCATCAATGTGTGTTGGCGCATGTTGAAGTTCTTCCGTGAATTTATATTTTTGCCTGAGCGGAATCTCTAAATCACACCAACAGTCGAAGATGTGTTCATGGCATGACAGCCATGCTATCCGTGGACGCATTGGGTGATTTGTCACCTTATCACCATTCTGTTCAAATCTCTCAACCTCTGAAAACTGTCAATATATAAGTACCCTATGTTCTCATACTTGTCTAGAGGAGTATATTAATACACATTTGTACAGCGCTGATTCAACACAAATCCTGGTCGTAACACCTACATAATTTATCCTGACCAACATATCACTGTCATTCTCAGCTCCCTTGGAAATATGTACGTAAGGCTGCTTTGGTGCCTTAAACCACGACTAGTTGACTATTTAGGTCTCAAAAGAAAACATTCTGATTAAAAAAAACCGACAAAATCCTTTCAATATCCATATTATAAAGATATCTCTTTAAAATACAGTCGCTTGTACAGTTGAGATGGTTCTGTACTGTACATTTCTGGGCGGTACAGAAATGAGCGTCAACTAAGCGACAAGACCAAGCCAAGACTAAGTTTTTCAAGGAGAGGCTATCTGAACGACCACTGCATCGAGTTCATGTTCAGTGTGTTGAGACGATCAGCAACCCTGCAGAGTCCTGCGCACGTCCTTTTATTACCGTCTTCGCCATGCTTGTGGTTGTGATACAGAGGTCCATCCATGGTACGACCCAGAATATGCAGAGAGCGTCATGGAAATTGATAAATACAAAATCCTTTAGAATAGTCCCGTATACATCTCGTCGCTATATGACTGAAATAATGCCGATGCGACGTAAAATATCAACTCACTCACACAGTGATCAAACAACATTTCAGCAAGAGAACGACATTGGTGCTCTAAAATGTTCTATGCTAAGTACATGATTGCCTTCGAAGATAACCTTTGATAAACACATTTAAATGTATTGATTCAAACATTTGGATTGAGCTGACAACACCAACAGTCACCTTTTTTTAATCATGATCACAAGTCGGGCTAAGGGAGATAACTTTGATTGTCGTAAAATGACGTAAATCAACTGACGATTTTGTATTGACGGTGACACATGTGCACGCGATAGCTCTAGGTTACAAACATATATATGTACGTGAGTCTGCAACTGTAAAAATGATATTGCTAAATTTACGACAACCGTATATGATTTTGAAATTCTTACAACTTCCGGTTTCGCCATCTTCCACGATGTGTGAATGTGCTGACACATTCAGCCACGATTCTTATATACTTTAATATATTCTGAAGGTATGTATTCTTGAAACATGTCTCTGAGATTGTTGGGCAACAGTCTGCTGTGTGTAGACTCGCCATACCGAAATTATGCCCAAGAAATAGGCAGCGCAGCTGGGTCATTTCACTGCATTTGAACCTCTCTGGACTTTCGTTTTCTGAAGTCTTCAGCGTTACGCTACAGGAGGAGATGTTGATACAGTGAACACAAGCTTGGCGACTATTAGACATTGTGGTGTTCACTTGGAGACTAGTAGAAATATTTTACTGGTGCCAGATACACGTCTCACTAATTTACACACCTGAACTTATCTCGGTGACTATTTTGTCTTGTGATGGGGTCCAGTTAGACTTTTGATGGGGAAAAGTGGATGGGGTGGTTGAGGATCCATCGAGCAATGTAGTAATACCTGATGGCATAAGTTTCAGCTGTATCACATCTCACGGTAGATTAGCCTATCAATCTTCCGCAATACTTATTTATGAACGTCTCCCTACTCTGTCAGCTGTGGGTATACAGTCAAGTCTCGTTAATCCGACACTTGCTAATCCGACAACCGGCTTTATCCGACAAATGATGGGAACCGATTTAATCAGTGCCATTTAGACCCGTTAATCCAACAGTCTCGCACTCCGACTCCGACACTGACACACCTAATTTGCAACAAATTACTGAAATCACACATCAATCAGTCTTGTTAATCCGACACAGTTATCAGCGCACTCCGTGGTCATCTGCCCGCGAGTACACACCCCTATGTTTTGATGCGAGACGAGTCGGCGAGTAGCTGCATATTTCAACGGCTGCAGAGATAAACTTGCTTAACAATAAACAATTACTGCTTTAAATAAACAAAACAGGATTAATCACATGCCTAGATTATCTCAATCTCATTAAAATCGGATACAAGTTCTCGTTACGGACATCCCATTGCAGGTCCCTTTGACCGACCAATGAAATTACTAACCAGGAAGTCGACATTAGCCACTAAGAAGGCAGCTTTCTTGAGCATTGTGGCTCTAGTTTCAAATTAGCGACTTCCCTTCCAGACTATGCTTTAAAAATCAGTCAATTTTGAATCAGTCAGACAGTCCATAACAGTAGTTTTGTGTTAAACTTTAGTGGTTGCATGATTAGAAAACATATTCCGTTGAATGTAACACAACACTATGAATATTTCATTTTTCATTTTCCTACGTGTTCATATCGTTATCTATCGTGTAGTTGTCCAATTTTCGATCACGAACGTTTGTACTACCTAATTTCGTGTATCCAACATACTTGTTAATCCGACATAATCATATGTAACCAACAATGTCGGATTAATTAACGGGACTTGACTGTAGTTTGTTACCGAGCAGTCTTCAAAATCAAATTATGGACTCTTCTTTGTCTCATGGAGACTTTTACAATGAGAACCTTGTGAATTCAGTATGATACCTGAATCAGCAAGACTGGCATTTGGTCCCTTGACCTTCAGTAGATGAATCAAATGATGGACGACATGGATCTACATAGAACCTGATCTAATACATTCATATATTATTAGATTTAGAATACTACAAACAGCGTTAGAAATTGACACCAGTCCTGTAGTCCTTGCCAAACTTCCCAATGGTTAAGGTATCATAAGGACATTATAAGGACTAGAGGAGTAAAATTGTTATACGCTGCAACAAATGAGGTATATATATTTGTAATACTTCAAAGGTGTTGTAATCTTGGCAATGTTTCCAAATTACATCTGGAAAATTTTGTTTACTCAAATTTTAACCCATGTAAATTGTCAAAATCACAAGCACATTGCATCTTTGCACTAGGTTGTCTGAAGTTAAACTTTAAAGTTATCCCTAGGACGAGAAGAATTTCAGGCTTTTTAGGGTGTGTCATATGTTGTCACCATGCAGGCTAGTAAATGCTGCCTGTTATTTTGCATCCTTCACAGGGTAAGCAGGACACTAAATCACTTAACAAATGACAGTTTCAAAGCGGAATATGTTGCACACTGTATGAAATATACTCCAGTGGACATACATGATCGCCAACCTGTTAATTGGAGCAGGAGAGTGAATGGACAAATCAGCTTTAACTTTCATAGCTTAAGCAAGATCATTCTTATTGATTAGCTTGTCTTTGTTATGGCTTTTGTCACATCATGCCAAATATTTAAATTTTAGAAACTTATCCTATCTCGCATTATGCATTCTTCCTTCTTCGATCCTTCCCATCACCTGCTCTTCCCTGCACCCTCATCATCTTTCTTAATGCCTGGTGGATAGGTCATTCAGCAACAGAGAATACATATTATTTATTTTTGTCGAGGTATTTCTGTCTCTACAATTTACAACCGCTAAGTTCTACACAAGTCAATGGAGCTGTCACGCCCCCTCTGTAAAGATGGTAATAGGCTATATTCGCCACATGGCCCCCATTTCATATGCTGTGACTGCCGAGGAATGTGTACTGCCGATAATATATGCACTTTGTGTGTAACCTCTCAGAGCCAGGGTTTAAAACTTACCTGCGAAAATGCCACAAGCGGTCAGTTAATAGGCAGTCCAAACCTGCCTCTCACCATTCAAAGCATGATCCTTCACCCAGCAAGAAACTGAAGCAGACAGTGTCTTCTAATGTTTCTGTGCCTCCTTCGTGTTCACGCAAGATTGCGACTTCAACTGTTCTGTCGTTATCGATCAAAGAGGATGCCCTATGGGATTCATTCCTGAATGTCGATCTAGCCGCCTCTGTGAAGACCACACCCTGTGCTAGTGACGACACCCAGTTACCTACAGTTGTCCGGTTGACTGAGGATTCACTACTTACCTCCAAGAGGAATGTTACCTTCGTGTCATTGTTGGACAAACCTTGACCATCAGCAGAGAGTTGCCTTTCCTCCCCTATGTGTGACCCTGGAGATGATGTGGAAGGCCTCTCGTTCTGCACAGTCGGAACCTTGAGTATCTACCTGAAGGCTTCTCAGTCCTTACCTGCGCGCAAGTGTTTGTTCTCCCATTGTGGATGCCTTCAACTTCAGAGATTTCAAGGACCACCATCTCCTATTGGCTGCGTTCTATTATCCTCAGAACTTTCCATTTTGCGAAATACGGTGTCCCTATCTTGTGTCTGTTCACCTCCATGTCCAATGGATTGTATGTGTGAGGTCTGTCTTGTAGAACCTACTGTCCAGGAAGAGGTGTTTGTAACAGAACACTTCTTAAACGGGTGAGGATAAAGTTGTGACTGAGTAAGCTTCACTTGACTCAAAAGTTACACCGTCGTTCCTTGGATCGATGTCCTGTATGAAACCACAGAAGGCATGAGTATCTGAGCTCAGGCTGCATCTGTCTTAGTAACCATGGTAACACAAAGAGGGATTTCAGAAACAACCCTTACACGAGTTCCTATTTTACAACTAGGCTCTGACAATGCTTGGATTTATCATGGCTCAGATCAAGCTTCCTCGTGTATATCTTATCCTATCTCACACTTTAAACGCCCACTAAACCATCCCTAAATCACAATTACACCAACCTGTATGTTCTAGAAAGAGAATGAGGGTGCAGGGAATATTAAAGTACTGTCGGAAATGCTAGAAAACTGCTTTTCTGGTTTCATGTAATAAATACGAGTCATAGGACTATAAAAAGAGCATATATCAAAATAGTGCGAATTGACCTAATCTAGCCTGTCAACTGACATTGTGATTACCCTAAAAATGTAATTTTATAGGTAAAATGATGATAAACTTGGAAAATATTTGTTGTCATGCATGTATGAAATGGCCTATAACCTGAGGTAATTACCTAACATCTCTCCCGAGGTGATGACCTCACACAGTCCCGTGCATTCTCGTAGGAGCAAATGTCACCGAGCTGGGGGTGGTCTCAAAATATTGCTGTTATTGTACTCAA
This sequence comes from Haliotis rufescens, assembly GCF_023055435.1. NCBI lineage: Eukaryota > Metazoa > Mollusca > Gastropoda > Lepetellida > Haliotidae > Haliotis > Haliotis rufescens. The sequence continues at coordinate 7,101,398 of NW_025963957.1, read as the reverse complement.
TTGACATGCGTTGACGGGGTAGCAGTTTAGGATATGTACTGCATTATATTTGCTTGATCACATGATGGACTAGTTAAGAGCTATGAAACGGGATGAGTATTGGAAGGTTGCGGTTTTGGAATCCATAAGTATTTGTTGTTCTACAGAGGGTTTCTTGAGGTAGCATTTATCTCCGCTGATGACGTAGCTGATGACGTACTTTTGAATGTTGTGTTATGTCATGCCACAAACCCTTTACACTTAGCCAAGATGGGCACAACAGGGTTGAGCTCACAATGTCTGACTGTCTTCTTGAGGTAGCATTTATCGCAGTGTATCGAAACGCCATCTCTAGGGGAGCAATAGTTAGTGCAGTGCAGGAAACATTAATTGTATCTTTAATTCCTCCCAAATTCTACTACAAGTAAGGGTAACCTTTTGCTCATAAAGCTTGTACACTATACGCCAAATCACCCTGTATCAAAGCTGTCTTTTACTTCCCAGTTTTGTTTTTGAGACAACCCCTATTCCTGTTTTGTTTTCTTATACCGTAGACTTGATGGTATGAATAGAAAACCCCATAGCTTGGGCAGTTCGGTATTTCACCCTATCTAAATGAATAAATGGTTTCCCTCTATCTCTCTAAAGTGTAAAGAACTTGTATGCATATCCTAGTACAGACTCCATGTCGTGTACCATGGTTATGGCAATGCAAGTGTAATGTTACATGCATCATGGGAGCAATGTTAACAAAACAAACACAGCGTCATTTTATCATTTAGAAGATGCACAACTCGAATTTTCTCAATGATTTCTGTGTGTGGATTGGATGTTTTATGAAGACTACATTATTATCATTATAACGGAGTCATGTGCGCATATTTCTATAGTCCGTTTCAGACTGCCATCATTGGACTTAGAATAAATGTGATCTTCCTGTTTTTGTTCGAATTTGTTGCCTGTAAACTTGTCGATAGGACTCCTTGTGACTGAAATACTTCAAACCACAGTTAGGTCGATCGGTAGTTACTCGATATTTCAATAACAACTGTCTGTGAAAAATTATATCCTTTTTTAACTGGCAAAAAGCAGTTTTCTAGCATTTCTGACAGTACTTTAGGTGATAGATATATGTTCCCTCTTCTAGTTTTTTCCTAGTAAATGTACTTAGGAAGAGACAGTTTAAAGAATGATAAACATCAATTAATAGGGTGTAGTGAGCTCTTGTGGTGGCTTGAGTGATCTGTATAATTAAATGTTTTATTTTTGTTTATTCTGAAAAATACAATTTAAATAAAAGTAGTGAGGGTATTCAATATGCACTGTACAACAGCTGTATTTCCCCTCTCCCGACAGTTTCACCAGACCAGTATCAATGAGAGTTGTAGAGACCGACACAACACCAACCTACAAAATGGGTAAAAACAGAAAGCATCGACTCAGAAAGAAGAATGAGGGCGGAGGATCTGACTCCAGTGAAGAGGGTGCGGCAGGTGAGAGTGACTTGGTCATCAGTGGTCTGGGGACTTTCTAGTTGATGGTTGTACAGTCCGATAGTAATTCAAAATAACAGCCCTGGCAATTTTATAACAGGCCAACACTAATTACTGAACATAAAATATTTTGCACACACACCTTAGACCTTACTCCTATTATATCTAACAACTTTCTGTGTGTTTGCAATGTTGCAATGTCTGGGGTAATGTTTGGAGAATGCTAAGTTAATTACCCTATTCTTCATAATAAGTGCCATGGACGCTTAGCAAACTGACAAGGGTGCAATTATTAAAACAATACCTGAGTTACATTTGTTGTCAGTGTTTGAGCGATAGATGAAGAACCTGGTTCAAACATTGATGAAACGCAAATGTTTCTAGAATAGTTGCTGGTGTATCAAGGCATATTATAGTGTATGCTAGTGTATCAAGGCATATCATAGTGTATCAAGGCGTATTATAGTGTATGCTAGTGTATCAAGGTGTATTATAGTGTATCAAGGCGTATTATAGTGTATGCTAGTGTATCAAGGTGTATTATAGTGTATCAAGGCGTATTATAGTGTATGCTAGTGTATCAAGGCGTATTAAAGTGTATCAAGGCGTATTATAGTGTATGCTAGTTTATCAAGGCGTATTATAGTGTATGCTAGTGTATCAAGGCATATTATAGTGTATGCTAGTGTATCAAGGCATATTATAGTGTATGCTAGTGTATCAAGGCATGTTATAGTGTATGATAGTGTATCAAGGCATATTATAGTGTATGCTAGTGTATCAAGGCATATTATAGTGTATGCTAGTGTATCAAGGCATATTATAGTGTATGCTGGTGTATCAAGGCGTATTATAGTGTATGATAGTGTATCAAGGTGTATTATAGTGTATGCTAGTTTATCAAGGCGTATTATAGTGTATGCTAGTGTATCAAGGCGTATTATAGTGTATCAAGGTGTATTACAGTGTATGCTAGTGTATCAAGGCGTATTATAGTGTATCAAGGCGTATTATAGTGTATGCTAGTGTATCAAGGCGTATTATAGTGTATGCTAGTGTATCAAGGCGTATTATAGTGTATGCTAGTGTATCAAGGTGTATTATAGTGTATGCTAGTGTATCAAGGCATATTGTAGTGTATGCTAGTTTATCAAGGCATATTATAGTGTATGCTAGTGTATCAAGGCATGTTATAGTGTATCAAGGCGTATTATAGTGTATGCTAGTGTATCAAGGTGTATTATAGTGTATCAAGGCGTATTATAGTGTATGCTAGTGTATCAAGGTGTATTATAGTGTATCAAGGCGTATTATAGTGTATGCTAGTGTATCAAGGCGTATTAAGGCGTATTAAAGTGTATCAAGGCGTATTATAGTGTATGCTAGTGTATCAAGGCGTATTATAGTGTATGCTAGTGTATCAAGGCATATTATAGTGTATGCTAGTGTATCAAGGCATATTATAGTGTATGCTAGTGTATCAAGGCATGTTAGAGTGTATGATAGTGTAGCAAGGCGTATTATAGTGTATGCTGGTGTATCAAGGCGTATTATAGTGTATGATAGTGTATCAAGGTGTATTATAGTGTATGCTAGTGTATCAAGGCGTATTATAGTGTATCAAGGTGTATTATAGTGTATGCTAGTGTATCAAGGCGTATTATAGTGTATGCTAGTGTATCAAGGCGTATTATAGTGTATGCTAGTGTATCAAGGCGTATTATAGTGTATGCTAGTGTATCAAGGCGTATTTTAGTGTATGCTAGTGTATCAAGGCATATTGTAGTGTATGCTAGTGTATCAAGGCATATTATAGTGTATCAAGGTGTATTATAATGTATGCTAGTGTATGAAGGCATATTATAGTGTATGCTAGTGTATCAAGGCGTATTATAGTGTATGCTAGTTTATCAAGGCGTATTATAGTGTATGCTAGTTTATCAAGGCTTGTTATAGTGTATGCTAGTGTATCAAGGCGTATTATAGTGTATGCTTGTGTATCAAGGCTTATTATAGTGTATGCTAGTGTATCAAGGCATATTATAGTGTATGCTAGTGTATCAAGGCGTATTATAGTGTATGCTAGTGTATCAAGGCGTATTATAGTGTAAGCTAGTGTATCAAGGCGTATTATAGTGTATACTAGTGTATCAAGGCGTATTATAGTGTATGCTAGTGTATCTAGGCGTATTATAGTGTATGCTAGTGTATCAAGACATATTATAGTGTATGCTAGTGTATCAAGGCGTATTATAGTGTATCAAGGTGTATTATAGTGTATGATAGTGTATCAAGGCATATTTTAGTGTATCAAGGCATATTATAGTGTATGCTAGTGTATCAAGGCATATTATAGTGTATGCTAGTGTATCAAGGCGTATTATAGTGTATGCTAGTGTATCAAGGCGTATTATAGTGTATGCTAGTGTATCAAGACATATTATAGTGTATGCTAGTGTATCAAGGCGTATTATAGTGTATCAAGGTGTATTATAGTGTATGATAGTGTATCAAGGCATATTTTAGTGTATCAAGGCATATTATAGTGTATGCTAGTGTATCAAGGCATATTATAGTGTATGCTAGTGTATCAAGGCGTATTATAGTGTATGCTAGTGTATCAAGGCGTATTATAGTGTATGCTAGTGTATCAAGGCATATTATAGTGTATGCTAGTGTATCAAGGCATATTATAGTGTATGCTAGTGTAAGTGATGCCCGGTCTGGTACGTGGTTTCGATGTCTGTTAAAGGAGGGGCAACCTGCACACACATCAACAAGGCCGTCAACTTGACCGTTGTGAGGAAGGCCGTGTCTAAACCCACTGCCGCCTTCGGGGAATGTGGGGTAAGTAGATACCAATATGATAATGAGAATTTAACTCATATCTATTTGTTGTAACCAAACGTCAAAATATGTAGGGCAGTAATACATATACATGTCTTCCCTCATTCTGAGGAAGTATGTTTGTCCATGATCAACGTAAACATGAAGTCAAGGAGGAAGTATGTTTGTCCGTGATACAGCTGGTTGTTGTATGACTGTCAGTGTAAACATGAAGTCAAGGAGGAAGTATGTTTGTCTGTGATACAGCTGGTTGTTGTATGACTGTCAGTGTAAACATGAAGTCAAGGAGGAAGTATGTTTGTCTGTGATACAGCTGGTTGTTGTATGACTGTCAGTGTAAACATGAAGTCACACGGACCAACTGAAACTGTATGCGTCCTTTGAGATATGAGATAGGGACATAATAAATTATGAGAACAGCTTGCAAGCTGTGGTACTCATACAGTTTGGCCCTAACTCTATCAAGCTTCAGTTCTTAAATATTTACATGCACGAAGATGATATGGTTTGAGCAAAGTCCTTTGCTACACTGTGAGTTCAAGGTTTAAGAAATATGTAGTTGCTGTGCAGTTGTAAGTACCATGAAAGTGATCAAATCAGGGATGTTGAAGAAGATGTATATTGGTGATGCTTCTGCCCCCAGGCCTGCACCAAGGACAAGGGGCCCGCCAAGGAGACAACAACTGCAGATGGACCTGAGGCACTGGAGACCGAGACGGAGACGACCATCTGGGTGTGTCTCCAGTGTTTTAATCAGGTCAGTGTCACTCACTCATTCAGCAGGAGGTGAGAAGGATGGATCAGCTACAGGGAGGTCGGGTTACTCAGCAGGAACGTGACCCAGTCGTGTAATGCCTCTTTGAACTGTGTTTCTTTCAATTAGGAGATAAACATACTGTGTTTTCAATGTAGAGCTAGGTTACCTGTAGATTTAACCCCGCTAAATTGAATTTGGAACAGAACGCGCAGCGTGAGGTTTCAAATGTTAAATTTAGCGCGGTTAAATCTACAGGTAACCTAGCTCTACATTGAAAACACAGTATGTTTATCTCCATTCTACCATGACAAAATAAAACGCGAACTCTTTGGTGTCAGTAAATATACTGAGTGAAGCGGCATGGGTTGAGTCCAGTGTTTTGAGTTGGTTATCGATCTGAATTAGGGAATCACCGAACAAAATATGGCGCTGTATATACGCAAGCAGTTTGTTTACACCGTAATACTTCACTCGAACATATGACAGGAATTGAAAGCATATAAACACGGCAACTTGGTAAGCTAACATGAGGTGGGCATACCTAAAGAAAACAAAGCAATCTTTGCAAGGCTTTCGCTCCACATCGCACGTCACCATTATGACGTCATATCGCTCATTGTGACGCAAAAGATATGACGTCACAGTCGTATATAGAAAAGCGCCAAAATTCCAAGCTCTCTCGTCTCCAAAACGTAAATACATTCCCTTTGTAGATTTCTACCGTGTTTTCAGCACGAAATGTATTGCCACACATCCTTTGAATATTGTAGTAACCGCATCTGTGCATTTTGTAACCTGTAATTGTAGATATAATTATTTAAATATGCCTACCGACCAGCTGTTTCAATCAGAGGGGGTTTATTGTGATTTTATAGCCTCTGATTGACCAATCAGAATCGAGTTAATTCCAAATTCATGGTAGAATGAAGGTTTCTCTGCCTAATGTTAGTGGAAATCTAAGGTTGTTGACGATTACCAGGTTATGAAACATGACTTCCTTCCAGACCAATGAGCATAGGCAGGTGTGGGTGGTTTCAGTGACCAGAGGCAAGTAAGGGAGGCAACTCTGGATGGTAAATTGTGGTGCATCTAACCACTAGGTCCACAGAACAATGTCACAGTTTCAGCGTGCATGCTTCAACACACAGCCTCATAAATATGCCATTGTTGAACCACTTTGGCACCATTTGCCAAACACTACAATTTACAACTGTTTCAGGGCTGTGATCGGAATTCGAAGGAGAAACATGCTCTTGCCCACTATGAAACCCCTCACTCAGGAACACATTGTGTTGTGGTCAACCTCACATCATGGGCAGTTTGGTGAGTACAACCTCAGTAAGTCCTTTAGTGAGATCAGCTGTAGAAACTAACATTTTAGTCCACTAGTATTGGGCAGGTTGGCAAGGACTACAGGACTAATGCCAATTTCTAACGCTGTGAAATCAAAGCAGGTTTATAATCAGTCCGATTTCACAACTCTCATGACATTTATCCACAGGGATTCTGAATAGGCCCCCAACAGCCTATGCTGGTTGTGAGAGGCGGCCAAGTGGATCAGGTGGTCTGGTGTCTTGGCTGTCGGCATACAGCTGGAATACTGCTGAGTGCAGCATTAAACAACAACGAAATAAAAATATTTTTGACAGGGACAGAGACAGAAAACTTTGTGCAATGTTTTCATAACAATCTTACTATGTTTTATAATACGAGCTGCTGACAAAAGTCTTGATCTGTTTGTACTTGATGCAGTGAATATTGGAGCAAGTGACTTGGATGTATTTCTCTCAATGTGAGTGTCAGATTATGTCTATGGACAACCATGCTTTATTAGATTTCATTATTACAATGCAAACTTTAAATACATAATGTGTATTTATTTCCAGTGATGGCTTGTTTTGAATGAATGACATGAAGAATAATTGGTGATGAAAACAATGAGTGAATTTTGCAGGTGTTACGCGTGTGATGAGGAAATCATCCTGGAGACAAGCAAGAGGATACAGGAGTGTGTGGACATGCTGCGGAAGATGGCAGGCCTCCCGCGTGTCGACCAGACAGCCACAGGTACATTCTCAATCACCAGGAATGCATGTATGGACCATTCACCAGCATTGAATTTTTGGAGATGGTTTAGTGTAAACAATGGTTCGGGATTCAAAATGTCCTCACTCAAGACCCCACTTCCATGTCATCCCCTCTCACTCCATCCCCCCTTCACCCCCTCCCCCCCCTCCCATGTCACCTGTCACTCCAACACAACCACCCCAGCCACGTCATCATCTCTCACTCCAACACAACCACCCCACCCATGTCATCATGTCTCACCACACCATCCCCCTCCCCTCCACCCATGTCACCCCCTCTCACTCCAACACAACCACCCCACCCATGTCACCCCCTCTCACTCCAACACAACCACCCCACCCAAGTCATCATGTCTCACCCCACACCATCCCCCTCCCCTCCTCCCATGTCACCCCCTCTCACTCCAACACAACCACCCCAGCCACGTCATCATCTCTCCCTCCTACTTGACCCCCTACTCCAACCCCGCCCCTTCCCTCCAGCCCCATTCCACATCCCTCCCACTCCATCCTTGCCTCACTCCCTCAGTGGTTTGACCAACACTTTCTGTAACTGCAGGGCGACGAGGGAGGGCCGACTCCACAGTTGATTTAGCTGCAGTGAAGGACAACGGCCGACCTACCACGCCCAAGGCCACAGTAGCTACATCATCCTGTCAGAAGGTCAAGGTCAGTAGGAGATCCAACTGTGGTAGTTTCTTACTACACCGAACACAGCAGGTGTTGGAGATGAAGCTACAAATAATGTTCCACCATTTTGTATAAAATAAGTTTCATGCCTTAAAACTGCTTGTAGGCTTTGGCATGTTTATCAATAAATTATTGCTAAGTTTTCTAGTCTGAACAAATCTAACTGCTGAATTTAGACTGGTGGAATAACAGACTGTTGTTGTTTTTTTGTTTTATTTCTGTTGATTGTTTCAGGGCCTGAGCAACTTAGGAAACACCTGTTTCTTCAATGCTGTGATGCAGGTAGGACTTCCTACATGTTCAGAGTAGTGTGTCACGTGTCATTTCTTGGTGTGAAACTGCACGAAATTGCTTAAAATGCAATCAAATGATTAAAAATATTCTTGGGGGGAATGCCCCCATACCCCCTTGAGTTATCCTCTATTTTGAGGTAAACCTGCTCACATCCCTGCATATATGTTGAACATGTTCCACAGAGGGATATAGTATGGGGGATATATTATTCATATCAATTGTACAGATTATAACTCAGTGTCCAACTTTATTTAACATTCTGAAAATGGAGAACAAATTTTTTAAGATGACTGAACATGTTGAATGTTGGCAATACGATGTCAAGGAGACAGTGTCGACTGTTGGGACATGTAGCTCAGTCACCTTTGTCACCTTTGTCACCTCTGTCACCTTTGTCACCACATGTTTCTATGCAGTTTTGCACACTTAAGTGTCCCTCAATTCAATGATCATAGGGCAGTGTGTTGGTCTGGCTGATTGGTGTTCAGAGACTGGAATATGTTGACATTAATGTAGGGAGTTAGGGTTGAGGTCTTGCCGACTGTACATCTGTGTGATCTGATGTTTCCAGAATCTGAGTCAGACCCACAGCCTGGAGTCAATCCTGTGTGATCGGACAAAGAAAGGGCGTGGTTTCCTGCTTCCTGGGCGGATTGCTAACTCTGACTCCGACACCGGGGGTTCCAGCGATGATGACAGCGAGGACGACTCGCTAAAGGAAATTGTATGTTCACCTGTCATATGTCTCACCCGTTGCATGCAATGTCATCGATCACCATGATCATCCGTTAGTCTGCATGCACTGTCATCGATCACCATGATCACCCGTTAGTCTGCATGCAATGTCATCGATCACCATGATCACCCGTTAGTCTGCATGCAATGTCATCGATCACAATGATCACCCATCAGTCTGCATGCACTGTCATCGATTACCCTGATCACCGTTAGTCTGCATGCAATGTCATCTATCACCATGATCACCCGTTAGTCTGCATGCAATGTCATCGATCACCATGATCACCCGTAAGTCTGCATGCAGTGTCATCGATCACCATGATCACCCGTTAGTCTGCATGCAATGTCATCCATCACCATGATCACCCGTTAGTCTGCATGCAATGTCATTGATCACCATGATCACCCATTAGTCTGCATGCACTGTCATCGATTACCATGATCACCTGTTAGTCTGCATGCAATGTCATCAATCACCATGATCACCCGTTAGTCTGCATGAATGTCATCAATCACCATGATCACCCGTTAGTCTGCGTGAATGTCATCAATCACCATGATCACCCGTTAGTCTGCATGCAATGTCATCGATCACCATGATCACCCGTTAGTCTGCGTGAATGTCATCGATCACCATGATCACCCGTTAGTCTGCGTGAATGTCATCAATCACCATGATCACCCGTTAGTCTGCATGCAATGTCATCCATCACCATGATCACCCGTTAGTCTGCATGCAATGTCATCGATCACCATGATCACCCGTTAGTCTGCATGCAATGTCATCGATCACCATGATCACCCATCAGTCTGCATGCACTGTCATCGATTACCCTGATCACCGTTAGTCTGCATGCAATGTCATCGATCACCATGATCACCCGTTAGTCTGCATGCACTGTCATCGATCACCATGATCACCTGTTAGTCTGCATGCAATGTCATCCATCACCATGATCACCCGTTAGTCTGCATGCACTGTCATCGATCACCATGATCACCTGTTAGTCTGCATGCAATGTCATCCATCACCATGATCACCCGTTAGTCTGCGTGAATGTCATCGATCACCATGATCACCCGTTAGTCTGCATGCAATGTCATCGATCACCATGATCACCCGTTAGTCTGCATGCAATGTCATCGATCACCATGATCACCCGTTAGTCTGCATGCAATGTCATCGATCACCATGATCACCCGTTAGTCTGCATGCAATGTCATCCATCACCATGATCACCCGTTAGTCTGCGTGAATGTCATGGATCACCATGATCACCCGTTAGTCTGCATGCAATGTCATCGATCACCATGATCACCCGTTAGTCTGCGTGAATGTCATCAATCACCATGATCACCCGTTAGTCTGCATGCAATGTCATCCATCACCATGATCACCCGTTAGGGTGCGTGAATGTCATGGATCACCATGATCACCCGTTAGTCTGCATGCAATGTCATCCATCACCATGATCACCCGTTAGTCTGCGTGAATGTCATCGATCACCATGATCACCCGTTAGTCTGCGTGAATGTCATCGATCACCATGATCACCCGTTAGTCTGCATGCAATGTCATCCATCACCATGATCACCCGTTAGTCTGCGTGAATGTCATCGATCACCATGATCACCCGTTAGTCTGCGTGAATGTCATCGATCACCATGATCACCCGTTAGTCTGCATCCATCCCCTGTCCAGCCAGACACATCATGCCAGCAGGAAGAATTAATGCAAGTCCACTGGACTGTGCCAAGGAACATCTTCAAAGGGCTCGAGCCTAGTAGCCAGCTGAATCTCATTAAAAAACCTACTTTATACATGTGTGTTAAAAATGAATGGCCTGGCGATTCATCACTCACTCTAATCAAGATGAATACACTGTTTACTGACTGACATTGTTTCCCACAGTCTCCTATTGAGATTGTGCCCCCTGATGCCGGGCCGCTGACCCAGGCTATGATGACCTTCCTGCAGGACATGAACCACACCGCGCCACGCAACATGACCGTCAACCCCAGCGGCCTGTTCGGACAAGTCTGTAAAAAGTAAGTATTATTAATTTGAGCCGTCGCTTGTTCATTTGGAGGCACAGAAACACCAGCTACATATCCTGACTGGACCTGACGTTGGCAAGTCCTGGAGATAATGATGGACACTCACTCGACTATCATCAGAATTCAATGGGATATGAGCAGCTAATGTTCTGATATAAATACAAATATCTTGGCAAATTCCATCTATACTTCAGAAACTTAAAGCCTCAAATAGATTCCTATCTGAAAAGTATTGTTATATCACACCCCTTGCATTCTAAACTACAAACATTAATATTTTGGATATTTCTTCCAAGTCTTTTCTACAGCTGTCTCCATGAAGAGTTGCCTCCCTTCCTACACAATCATCTTGAGTAGTGTCTGTCACACTGAGCATGTGCACTGTGTATGTTGCAATGATGTAATGAGGTAACTGACTCTCTGTCTACAGAGCCCCGCGGTTCAAGGGATTCCAGCAGCAAGACAGTCACGAGCTCCTGCGCTACCTTCTTGACGTCATCCGCACCGAGGAGGTCAAGGTCAGACTCTCACTGATACTTGAAGCTGTAGTCTTTGTCTGGAATAAACTATGCATGCTGAAGTTGCTTGTGGGTATGGCAGCCTGGTTGATTGCATGTCATTACACCCAGGCAACATGGGAACTGCTCATTATATCAACCACTGGTTTGACTGGCCCAGACTATTTACATCTGTCAAACGCATGGATAGTCACGGCCACTAGTCTGTTGGTCCGAGACAAGTGAATATTTCGAGGGACTAGTTGTTCCTCCCCATTGTAGTTATGTTACATGAGCTACTCATCAGAAATGACCTGCGTAGTAGTGAGATGTGAACATGGGTGTCTGCCCCTGATGTACATGATATAGCTGGAATATTGTTGCTCTGTTAAACATTCAAATTCTTTCAGTCCTGCTCCCACTTCCAGGAACTTATGTGAAGTTTTGTTTTGTATGTAATGGTTAAGATACCCATTTCAAGTAAACGTTTATGTCAGTTTATTGTGTGTTCTGGTTTGTGCAGCGCGGCCAGATGGGGATTCTGAAGTACTTCAAGCTGCAGGAGTCCACCAACCCAAAGAAGGTTGATGATGACACCAAGGTCAAGGTCAAAGGTATAATGGAGTCATACTTTATATATGATTATTAATCAACAAACTATGTGATGTTGTTTTACCTTTGTTCTTTATATTGGAAAGTTGCTATTTGCAAGAATAATGTGAAACAACAAAAAAGCAGACATCTATTCATCAGTGGACACATTGCAATGTTGACTTGTGAAACAACAATGTCTTCTGCTCTACAGTGAAACTGGCAACATCAGGCTGGCTGCCTCCTTCCTACATACAGTTGTCTGTACCTCCTTCCTACATACAGTTGTCTGTACCTCCTTCCTACATACAGTTGTCTGTACCTCCTTCCTACATACAGTTGTCTGTACCTCCTTCCTACATACAGTTGTCTGTACCTCCTTCCTACATACAGTTGTCTGTACCTCCTTCCTACATACAGTTGTCTGTACCTCCTTCCTACATACAGTTGTCTACCTCCTTCCTACATACAGTTGTCTGTACCTCCTACCTACATACAGTTGTCTGTACCTCCTTCCTACATACAGTTGTCTGTACCTCCTTCCTACATACAGTTGTCTACCTCCTTCCTACATACAGTTGTCTGTACCTCCTTCCTACATACAGTTGTCTGTACCTCCTTCCTACATACAGTTGTCTGTACCTCCTACCTACATACAGTTGTCTGTACCTCCTTCCTACATACAGTTGTCTGTACCTCCTTCCTACATACAGTTGTCTGTACCTCCTTCCTACATACAGTTGTCTACCTCCTTCCTACATACAGTTGTCTACCTCCTTCCTACATACAGTTGTCTGTACCTCCTTCCTACATACAGTTGTCTGTACCTCCTTCCTACATACAGTTGTCTGTACCTCCTTCCTACATACAGTTGTCTACCTCCTTCCTACATACAGTTGTCTGTACCTCCTTCCTACATACAGTTGTCTACCTCCTTCCTACATACAGTTGACTACCTGCTTCCTACATACAGTTGTCTGTACCTCCTTCCTACATACAGTTGTCTGTACCTCCTTCCTACATACAGTTGTCTACCTCCTTCCTACATACAGTTGTCTGTACCTCCTTCCTACATACAGTTGTCTGTACCTCCTTCCTACATACAGTTGTCTGTACCTCCTTCCTACATACAGTTGTCTGTACCTCCTTCCTACATACAGTTGTCTGCCTCCTTCCTACATACAGTTGTCTGTACCTCCTTCCTACATACAGTTGTCTGTACCTCCTTCCTACATACAGTTGTCTGTACCTCCTTCCTACATACAGTTGTCTACCTCCTTCCTACATACAGTTGTCTGTACCTCCTTCCTACATACAGTTGTCTGTACCTCCTTCCTACATACAGTTGTCTGTACCTCCTTCCTACATACAGTTGTCTGCCTCCTTCCTACATACAGTTGTCTGTACCTCCTTCCTACATACAGTTGTCTGTACCTCCTTCCTACATACAGTTGTCTGTACCTCCTTCCTACATACAGTTGTCTGTACCTCCTTCCTACATACAGTTGTCTGTACCTCCTTCCTACATACAGTTGTCTGTACCTCCTTCCTACATACAGTTGTCTGTACCTCCTTCCTACATACAGTTGTCTGTACCTCCTTCCTACATACAGTTGTCTGTACCTCCTTCCTACATACAGTTGTCTGTACCTCCACACCAGTGTCTGATCAGTTGTTGCCTGAAGGGTTCTGTTGTCTTTACACTGGTGGTCAAGTAGTTGCATCTTACTGAAGTGTTCAGTTTCATGTTTCTGTATTCTAACTGCTTCGAAACGTTGTCCACAGAGTATGGTCGGCAAGTGAAACACACGTTCCTGGACTCGGTGTTTGGCGGGCAGCTGGTCAGCACCGTCATGTGTGAGGAGTGCAAACACGTATGTCAATCAGTTCGACCGTAGATAGTCTGTTTAGGGTAACATGATTCAGTCCTACCGTAGATAGTCTGTTTAAGGTAAAATGATTCAGTCATACCGTACATAGTCTGTTTAAGGTAACATGATTCAGTCATACCGTAGATAGTCTGTTTATGGCAGCATTATTCAGTCCTACTGTAGATTGTCTGTTTAAGATAGCATGATTCAGTCCTACCGTAGATAGTCTGTTTAGGGTAACATGATCATGATGATTCAGTCATACATTAGATAGTCTGTTAGGGTAACATGATTCAGTCATACCGTAGATAGTCTGTTAGGGTAACATGATTCAGTCCTACATTAGATAGTCTATTAGGGTAACATGATTCAGTCCTACCATGGATAGTCTGTTTAAGGTAACATGATTCAGTCCTACCGTAGATAGTCTGTTTAAGGTAACATGATTCAGTCCTACCGTAGATAGTCTGTTTAAGGTAGCATGATTCAGTCATACCGTAGATAGTCTGTTTAAGGTAACATGATTCAGTCATACCGTAGATAGTCTGTTTAAGGTAACATGATTCAGTCATACCATAGATAGTCTGTTTAAAGTAACATGATTCAGTCCTACCATAGATAGTCTGTTTAAGGTAACATGATTCAGTCCTACCGTAGATAGTCTGTTTAAGGTAGCATGATTCAGTCATACCGTAGATAGTCTGTTTAAGGTAACATGATTCAGTCCTACCATAGATAGTCTGTTTAAGGTAACATGATTCAGTCATACCGTAGATAGTCTGTTAGGGTAACATGATTCAGTCATACCATAGATAGTCTGTTTAGGGTAACATGATTCAGTCCTACCATAGATAGTCTGTTTAAGGTAACATGATTCAGTCCTACCATAGATAGTCTGTTTAAAGTAACATGATTCAGTCCTACCATAGATAGTCTGTTTAAGGTAACATGATTCAGTCATACCGTAGACAGTCTGTTTAGGGTAGCATTATTCAGTCCTACCATAAATAGTCTCTTTAGGGTAGATTGTTAAATGATTATGTAAATAAAGCTTGCACTAGCCACATCAGATAGGCCCTCATTTTGTGATCAAGTCATTTAGTCATGATACTAAGTGTGTCGTTTCTCTCCACTCTTGCATGTGGTCCAGTAACAAAAGGGTATGCTTTGAATCATTTTGTGTTTAACTTGCATCATTGGTTGAACTAGGCTGATTCTAAAAGTATTTGCAATCAGATACTAGATATTACTTTTTGGAAATCTGTACAGAAATAGAAAGAATTCAGTTGATACATGGACAGACATATCAGGTGTAAGTTCACGGTGCATCAGTGTGTCAGTGAATCGTGACACCTCGAGTAGATAATCTAGCTTTCAGGAAGTGTCCAAGTAGCCATTTCTTGATTCAGTTAATGCGAATATAGATTGTTGTACCTGTAGATTGTTGTACCTGTAGATTGTTGTACCTGTAGATTGTTGTACCTATGTGGGGGCAAATAATGCATGGACGTTTTCTACACTGACAGGTGTCCCAAATATTTGAGCCTTTCTTGGACCTGTCCCTTCCTGTCACAGAGGAGAAGGTAGGTTACTCATGTTTTGGTGCTGGCTGTCATGTCTATCTTGTCAAACATTCATCTTCAATCTTTCTCAGCTTGTTGAACCATACAAAGCTATGTTTATCTATATACCCAAGTCAACATGTCAAAGAATTAGCCTGTGAACGACAAGATACAAAAGTGTGGCACACCATGGTGATGCACTTGTGGAGCAGTCCAATACATCCAATACATCCATCACAGGCTCTATGTGTTGATGAGCAACACTCTAAACAGACTTTGTGGTCTAGGGGTGAAACGACACAGCAAGGTCACAATACGATACGTAGCATACGCATATTTATGCCAAGTCGCATGTAAACTTCTTGACAATAAATATTTCAGAGCAGGTTCAAAAGGAAAAGCTTGCTGTAGACACATGTTCATTGTGGCAATTTGTCATTAGTGAACTTGAAACGCAAGTTACAACACATTTTGCAATATCTGACTGACAAAAATGACAGGGGTCATTAAACAAGTAGTGATTAATTTATTTCCACAGGTGTATGATCTTGTATTGATACAGAAAGAAACGTATCTTGTTCCGTATTGTGACATGAAAACTCATGAGGCACCGGTGCATTGATGTATCGATTCACCCCTAATGTGGTCGATGTTAAACTGAAGCCTATTTCGTTGAGTATTGCTTGACGTTGTGTTTCCTGCAGCCTCAGCGTCCGAACCTGATCCTTGGGGGTCGGAAGAAGGAGAGCATGGACACGGAGGAGGTGAAGGGGGTGGAGGGGGGCGTTACAGACAAGCCCACAAAGCATGTGGAGAAGAAGAAGAACAAGAAGCAGGCAAGGAAAGAGGCCAAGGCTAAGGTAACTAGCTAACTAGTTTTGTGAGAGATACAGTGCTTACTGTCCTCCTTGTCTGTAGATGATGTCTTTTGGAAAGTACACATTGTTAAGTGTCGTTTCCCAAATTGAAACAATATGTAAATCCAGAAATCTGTACGTAAAAAAACAAGTGGTATACAATTAACAAATGTATTACAAAGTTCTCTAAGATGGCAAATCAATACAAATAACTGCACCACAATTCCAATGACAGTAAACAATAGAGTGATAGTACAATATTCAATGACAATAAATAATATGATGACTGTGATCAGTATGAAGTACAGAAATACAGTGGTGAAAGCAACAGTCCATGATAATAATACATATTCACCCAGTGGCGACAGTGGTCAAGCTTCCAAGATGGGCAGGGAATCAGGAATGGTGAGCAATCCTCACGTGAAAGCTGGTTCCCAAGCAATGAACTGTATGAGAGATACATAAACTCTCTTGTCTCACTAAATATACAGTCTAACAAGCTACTGGAAATTTCTATACCTTGCCCTCACCATTAAGAACATTACAGAAATTTCGGTAACATACTATCACCATCCGTGGAATGCCAGACCAGATGTTTACACACCACACTAGCATCTAAATATAGTAACTTCCTGACGACGGACACTGTCCAAACACAATGTCCAAACACAATGCAATGAGTGTCTATCGAATCCCAACAGAAACAATGCTACACAGTTACAATCATTGTTAAACAATAAAATACACTGCCATATAACAACATTACAAATTATGGTCCAATTTTGGTGTAATACAGTAGCTGAAAGAGGAAGATGTGCAGCATTTTCTTCTCTTTTTCTTCAGCGTCGTGGCGCCAAACTAGCTAAGCAGAAGAGCTGGACTTCTGCTGACGACCTTGGTGGGAAGGATGAGGTCGGTGGTGAGGAGAGGAAGATGTCGGTGTCGGTGGAGAAGGTGCGGGAAGATGATGGTGACGACTCGCAGGGGAGCGGACGTGATGACCAGTCAGGTGGGTTGCATGGAGAAATCGTTATGTTCTGCTTAGACTCAGTTTGTAAGGTTTACAGAGAAATGTTTGTGACCAAACACTCTCAAATGTGTCCTGGCCACAGCAGGATGTTTGTAGCATGGTGTGATCTGGAGCTGAATGTAGTCGGGGAAGAGTCGTTACAGTGTGTATCATAGTTTGAACTCTCTCTGTGTCCTGACCATGTTTGTTTGTTTGTTGTTCAACGGCGCACTCAGTAATATTCCAGCTATATAACAGCGGTCTGTAAATAATCGAGTCTGGACCAAACAATCCAGTGATTGACATCATTAGCATCGATCTACGTAGTTGGGATGCGATGACATGCATCAACCAAGTCAAAAAGCCTGACCACCCGATCCCGTTAGTCGCCCCTTACAATAAGGCATAGTCACCTCTTACAACATGGGTTACTGAGGATCTATGCTAACCCGGATGTTCACGGGTCTCCTGACAATGATACAGCTGTAATACCAAGGACTCCCCAACGCATACCCAATATGTGGCCTGTAGACTGGCTGCTGCATGATGGCTGTATGAAACTCAGCAGTAGATATGGTAGTCATTGATACATGGTGGATGTAGGAAACTCAGCAGTAGATATGGTAGTCATTGATACATGGTGGATGTATGAAACTCAGCAGTAGATATGGTAGTCATTGATACATGGTGGATGTATGAAACTCAGCAGTAGATATGGTAGTCATTGATACATGGTGGATGTAGGAAACTCAGCAGTAGATATGGTAGTCATTGATACATGGTGGATGTATGAAACTCAGCAGTAGATATGGTAGTCATTGATACATGGTGGCTGTATGAAACTCAACAGTAGATATGGCAGTCATTGATACATGGTGGCTGTATGAAACTCAGCAGTAGATATGGTAGTCATTGATACATGGTGGCTGTATGAAACTCAGCAGTAGATATGGCAGTCATTGATACATGGTGGCTGTATGAAACTCAGCAGTAGATATGGTAGTCATTGATACATGGTGGATGTATGAAACTCAACAGTAGATATGGCAGTCATTGATACATGGTGGATGTATGAAATTCAACAGTAGATATGGTAGTCATTGATACATGGTGGATGTATGAAACTCAGCAGTAGATATGGTAGTCATTGATACATGGTGGCTGTATGAAACTCAGCAGTAGATATGGTAGTCATTGATACATGGTGGCTGTATGAAACTCAGCAGTAGATATGGTAGTCATTGATACATAGTGGATGTATGAAACTCAGCAGTAGATATGGTAGTCATTGATACATGGTGGATGTATGAAACTCAGCAGTAGATATGGTAGTCATTGATACATGGTGGATGTATGAAACTCAGCAGTAGATATGGTAGTCATTGATACATGGTGGCTGTATGAAACTCAGCAGTAGATATGGTAGTCATTGATACATGGTGGATGTAGGAAACTCAGCAGTAGATATGGTAGTCATTGATACATGGTGGCTGTAGGAAACTCAGCAGTAGATATGGTAGTCATTGATACATGGTGGCTGTATGAAACTCAGCAGTAGATATGGCAGTCATTGATACATGGTGGCTGTAGGAAACTCAGCAGTAGATATGGTAGTCATTGATACATGATGGATGTAGGAAACTCAGCAGTAGATATGGCAGTCATTGATACATGGTGGCTGTAGGAAACTCAGCAGTAGATATGGTAGTCATTGATACATGGTGGATGTAGGAAACTCAGCAGTAGATATGGTAGTCATTGATACATTGTGGCTGTATGAAACTCAGCAGTAGATATGGTAGTCATTGATACATGGTGGCTGTATGAAACTCAGCAGTAGATATGGTAGTCATTGATACATAGTGGATGTATGAAACTCAGCAGTAGATATGGTAGTCATTGATACATAGTGGATGTATGAAACTCAGCAGTAGATATGGTAGTCATTGATACATGGTGGATGTATGAAACTCAACAGTAGATATGGTAGTCATTGATACATGGTGGCTGTATGAAACTCAACAGTAGATATGGTAGTCATTGATACATGGTGGCTGTATAAAACTCAGCAGTAGATATGGTAGTCATTGATACATGGTGGATGTATGAAACTCAACAGTAGATATGGCAGTCATTGATACATGGTGGCTGTATGAAACTCAGCAGTAGATATGGTAGTCATTGATACATGGTGGATGTATGAAACTCAGCAGTAGATATGGTAGTCATTGATACATGGTGGATGTATGAAACTCAGCAGTAGATATGGTAGTCATTGATACATGGTGGCTGTATGAAACTCAGCAGTAGATATGGTAGTCATTGATACATGGTGGATGTATGAAACTCAGCAGTAGATATGGTAGTCATTGATACATGGTGGATGTAGGAAACTCAGCAGTAGATATGGTAGTCATTGATACATGGTGGCTGTATGAAACTCAACAGTAGATATGGTAGTCATTGATACATGGTGGATGTATGAAACTCAGCAGTAGATATGGTAGTCATTGATACATGGTGGCTGTATGAAACTCAGCAGTAGATATGGTAGTCATTGATACATGGTGGCTGTATGAAACTCAGCAGTAGATATGGTAGTCATTGATACATGGTGGATGTATGAAACTCAGCAGTAGATATGGTAGTCATTGATACATGGTGGATGTAGGAAACTCAGCAGTAGATATGGTAGTCATTGATACATAGTGGATGTATGAAACTCAGCAGTAGATATGGTAGTCATTGATACATGGTGGATGTATGAAACTCAGCAGTAGATATGGTAGTCATTGATACATGGTGGATGTATGAAACTCAGCAGTAGATATGGTAGTCATTGATACATGGTGGCTGTATGAAACTCAGCAGTAGATATGGTAGTCATTGATACATAGTGGATGTATGAAACTCAGCAGTAGATATGGTAGTCATTGATACATGGTGGATGTATGAAACTCAGCAGTAGATATGGTAGTCATTGATACGTGGTGGATGTATGAAACTCAGCAGTAGATATGGTAGTCATTGATACATGGTGGCTGTATGAAACTCAGCAGTAGATATGGTAGTCATTGATACATGGTGGATGTAGGAAACTCAGCAGTAGATATGGTAGTCATTGATACATGGTGGATGTAGGAAACTCAGCGGTAGATATGGTAGTCATTGATACATGGTGGCTGTATGAAACTCAGCAGTAGATATGGTATTCATTGATACATGGTGGATGTATGAAACTCAGCAGTAGATATGGTAGTCATTGATACATGGTGGATGTATGAAACTCAGCAGTAGATATGGTAGTCATTGATACATAGTGGATGTATGAAACTCAGCAGTAGATATGGTAGTCATTGATACATGGTGGATGTATGAAACTCAACAGTAGATATGGTAGTCATTGATACATGGTGGCTGTATAAAACTCAACAGTAGATATGGTAGTCATTGATACATGGTGGCTGTATGAAACTCAGCAGTAGATATGGTAGTCATTGATACATGGTGGATGTATGAAACTCAACAGTAGATATGGCAGTCATTGATACATGGTGACTGTATGAAACTCAGCAGTAGATATGGTAGTCATTGATACATGGTGGATGTATGAAACTCAGCAGTAGATATGGTAGTCATTGATACATGGTGGATGTATGAAACTCAACAGTAGATATGGTAGTCATTGATACATGGTGGCTGTATAAAACTCAACAGTAGATATGGTAGTCATTGATACATGGTGGCTGTATGAAACTCAGCAGTAGATATGGTAGTCATTGATACATGGTGGATGTATGAAACTCAACAGTAGATATGGCAGTCATTGATACATGGTGACTGTATGAAACTCAGCAGTAGATATGGTAGTCATTGATACATGGTGGCTGTATGAAACTCAGCAGTAGATATGGTAGTCATTGATACATGGTGGATGTATGAAACTCAGCAGTAGATATGGTAGTCATTGATACATGGTGGATGTATGAAACTCAGCAGTAGATATGGTAGTCATTGATACATGGTGGATGTATGAAACTCAGCAGTAGATATGGTAGTCATTGATACATGGTGGATGTATGAAACTCAGCAGTAGATATGGTAGTCATTGATACATGGTGGCTGTATGAAACTCAGCAGTAGATATGGTAGTCATTGATACATGGTGGATGTATGAAACTCAGCAGTAGATATGGTAGTCATTGATACATGGTGGCTGTATGAAACTCAGCAGTAGATATGGTAGTCATTGATACATGGTGGATGTAGGAAACTCAGCAGTAGATATGGTAGTCATTGATACATGGTGGATGTATGAAACTCAGCAGTAGATATGGTAGTCATTGATACATGGTGGATGTATGAAACTCAGCAGTAGATATGGTAGTCATTGATACATGGTGGCTGTATGAAACTCAGCAGTAGATATGGCAGTCATTGATACATGGTGGATGTATGAAACTCAGCAGTAGATATGGTAGTCATTGATACATGGTGGCTGTATGAAACTCAGCAGTAGATATGGTAGTCATTGATACATGGTGGATGTATGAAACTCAGCAGTAGATATGGTAGTCATTGATACATGGTGGATGTATGAAACTCAGCAGTAGATATGGTAGTCATTGATACATGGTGGATGTATGAAACTCAGCAGTAGATATGGTAGTCATTGATACATGGTGGATGTATGTAACTCAGCAGTAGATATGGTAGTCATTGATACATGGTGGCTGTATGAAACTCAGCAGTAGATATGGTAGTCATTGATACATGGTGGATGTATGAAACTCAGCAGTAGATATGGTAGTCATTGATACATGGTGGATGTATGAAACTCAGCAGTAGATATGGTAGTCATTGATACATGGTGGATGTATGAAACTCAGCAGTAGATATGGTAGTCATTGATACATGGTGGATGTATGAAACTCAGCAGTAGATATGGTAGTCATTGATACATGGTGGATGTAGGAAACTCAGCAGTAGATATGGTAGTCATTGATACATGGTGGATGTATGTAACTCAGCAGTAGATATGGTAGTCATTGATACATGGTGTCTGTATGAAACTCAGCAGTAGATATGGTAGTCATTGATACATGGTGGATGTATGAAACTCAGCAGTAGATATGGTAGTCATTGATACATGGTGGCTGTATGAAACTCAGCAGTAGATATGGTAGTCATTGATACATGGTGGATGTATGAAACTCAGCAGTAGATATGGTAGTCATTGATACATGGTGGATGTATGAAACTCAGCAGTAGATATGGTAGTCATTGATACATGGTGGATGTATGAAACTCAGCAGTAGATATGGTAGTCATTGATACATGGTGGCTGTAGGAAACTCAGCAGTAGATATGGTAGTCATTGATACATGGTGGCTGTATGAAACTCAGCAGTAGATATGGTAGTCATTGATACATGGTGGCTGTATGAAACTCAGCAGTAGATATGGTAGTCATTGATACATGGTGGATGTAGGAAACTCAGCAGTAGATATGGTAGTCATTGATACATGGTGGATGTAGGAAACTCAGCAGTAGATATGGTAGTCATTGATACATGGTGGATGTATGAAACTCAGCAGTAGATATGGTAGTCATTGATACATGGTGGCTGTATGAAACTCAGCAGTAGATATGGTAGTCATTGATACATGGTGGCTGTATGAAACTCAGCAGTAGATATGGTAGTCATTGATACATAGTGGATGTATGAAACTCAGCAGTAGATATGGTAGTCATTGATACATGGTGGATGTATGAAACTCAGCAGTAGATATGGTAGTCATTGATACGTGGTGGATGTATGAAACTCAGCAGTAGATATGGTAGTCATTGATACATGGTGGCTGTATGAAACTCAGCAGTAGATATGGTAGTCATTGATACATGGTGGATGTAGGAAACTCAGCAGTAGATATGGTAGTCATTGATACATGGTGGATGTAGGAAACTCAGCAGTAGATATGGTAGTCATTGATACATGGTGGCTGTATGAAACTCAGCAGTAGATATGGTATTCATTGATACATGGTGGATGTATGAAACTCAGCAGTAGATATGGTAGTCATTGATACATAGTGGATGTATGAAACTCAGCAGTAGATATGGTAGTCATTGATACATAGTGGATGTATGAAACTCAGCAGTAGATATGGTAGTCATTGATACATGGTGGATGTATGAAACTCAACAGTAGATATGGTAGTCATTGATACATGGTGGCTGTATAAAACTCAACAGTAGATATGGTAGTCATTGATACATGGTGGCTGTATGAAACTCAGCAGTAGATATGGTAGTCATTGATACATGGTGGATGTATGAAACTCAACAGTAGATATGGCAGTCATTGATACATGGTGACTGTATGAAACTCAGCAGTAGATATGGTAGTCATTGATACATGGTGGCTGTATGAAACTCAGCAGTAGATATGGTAGTCATTGATACATGGTGGATGTATGAAACTCAGCAGTAGATATGGTAGTCATTGATACATGGTGGATGTATGAAACTCAGCAGTAGATATGGTAGTCATTGATACATGGTGGATGTATGAAACTCAGCAGTAGATATGGTAGTCATTGATACATGGTGGATGTAGGAAACTCAGCAGTAGATATGGTAGTCATTGATACATGGTGGATGTATGAAACTCAGCAGTAGATATGGTAGTCATTGATACATGGTGGATGTATGAAACTCAGCAGTAGATATGGTAGTCATTGATACATGGTGGCTGTATGAAACTCAGCAGTAGATATGGTAGTCATTGATACATGGTGGCTGTATGAAACTCAGCAGTAGATATGGTAGTCATTGATACATGGTGGATGTATGAAACTCAGCAGTAGATATGGTAGTCATTGATACATGGTGGATGTATGAAACTCAACAGAAGATATGGTAGTCATTGATACATGGTGGATGTATGAAACTCAGCAGTAGATATGGTAGTCATTGATACATGGTGGATGTATGAAACTCAGCAGTAGATATGGCAGTCATTGATACATGGTGGCTGTATGAAACTCAACAGAAGATATGGTAGTCATTGATACATGGTGGCTGTATGAAACTCAGCAGTAGATATGGTAGTCATTGATACATGGTGGATGTATGAAACTCAGCAGTAGATATGGTAGTCATTGATACATGGTGGATGTATGAAACTCAGCAGTAGATATGGTAGTCATTGATACATGGTGGATGTATGAAACTCAGCAGTAGATATGGTAGTCATTGATACATGGTGGATGTATGAAACTCAGCAGTAGATATGGCAGTCATTGATACATGGTGGATGTATGAAACTCAGCAGTAGATATGGTAGTCATTGATACATGGTGGCTGTATGAAACTCAACAGAAGATATGGTAGTCATTGATACATGGTGGATGTATGAAACTCAGCAGTAGATATGGTAGTCATTGATACATGGTGGATGTATGAAACTCAGCAGTAGATATGGCAGTCATTGATACATGGTGGCTGTATGAAACTCAACAGAAGATATGGTAGTCATTGATACATGGTGGCTGTATGAAACTCAGCAGTAGATATGGTAGTCATTGATACATGGTGGATGTATGAAACTCAGCAGTAGATATGGTAGTCATTGATACATGGTGGATGTATGAAACTCAGCAGTAGATATGGTAGTCATTGATACATGGTGGATGTATGAAACTCAGCAGTAGATATGGTAGTCATTGATACATGGTGGATGTATGAAACTCAGCAGTAGATATGGCAGTCATTGATACATGGTGGATGTATGAAACTCAGCAGTAGATATGGTAGTCATTGATACATGGTGGCTGTATGAAACTCAGCAGTAGATATGGTAGTCATTGATACATGGTGGCTGTATGAAACTCAGCAGTAGATATGGTAGTCATTGATACATAGTGGATGTATGAAACTCAGCAGTAGATATGGTAGTCATTGATACATGGTGGATGTATGAAACTCAGCAGTAGATATGGTAGTCATTGATACGTGGTGGATGTATGAAACTCAGCAGTAGATATGGTAGTCATTGATACATGGTGGCTGTATGAAACTCAGCAGTAGATATGGTAGTCATTGATACATGGTGGATGTAGGAAACTCAGCAGTAGATATGGTAGTCATTGATACATGGTGGATGTAGGAAACTCAGCAGTAGATATGGTAGTCATTGATACATGGTGGCTGTATGAAACTCAGCAGTAGATATGGTATTCATTGATACATGGTGGATGTATGAAACTCAGCAGTAGATATGGTAGTCATTGATACATAGTGGATGTATGAAACTCAGCAGTAGATATGGTAGTCATTGATACATAGTGGATGTATGAAACTCAGCAGTAGATATGGTAGTCATTGATACATGGTGGATGTATGAAACTCAACAGTAGATATGGTAGTCATTGATACATGGTGGCTGTATAAAACTCAACAGTAGATATGGTAGTCATTGATACATGGTGGCTGTATGAAACTCAGCAGTAGATATGGTAGTCATTGATACATGGTGGATGTATGAAACTCAACAGTAGATATGGCAGTCATTGATACATGGTGACTGTATGAAACTCAGCAGTAGATATGGTAGTCATTGATACATGGTGGCTGTATGAAACTCAGCAGTAGATATGGTAGTCATTGATACATGGTGGATGTATGAAACTCAGCAGTAGATATGGTAGTCATTGATACATGGTGGATGTATGAAACTCAGCAGTAGATATGGTAGTCATTGATACATGGTGGATGTATGAAACTCAGCAGTAGATATGGTAGTCATTGATACATGGTGGATGTAGGAAACTCAGCAGTAGATATGGTAGTCATTGATACATGGTGGATGTATGAAACTCAGCAGTAGATATGGTAGTCATTGATACATGGTGGATGTATGAAACTCAGCAGTAGATATGGTAGTCATTGATACATGGTGGCTGTATGAAACTCAGCAGTAGATATGGTAGTCATTGATACATGGTGGCTGTATGAAACTCAGCAGTAGATATGGTAGTCATTGATACATGGTGGATGTATGAAACTCAGCAGTAGATATGGTAGTCATTGATACATGGTGGATGTATGAAACTCAACAGAAGATATGGTAGTCATTGATACATGGTGGATGTATGAAACTCAGCAGTAGATATGGTAGTCATTGATACATGGTGGATGTATGAAACTCAGCAGTAGATATGACAGTCATTGATACATGGTGGCTGTATGAAACTCAACAGAAGATATGGTAGTCATTGATACATGGTGGCTGTATGAAACTCAGCAGTAGATATGGTAGTCATTGATACATGGTGGATGTATGAAACTCAGCAGTAGATATGGTAGTCATTGATACATGGTGGATGTATGAAACTCAGCAGTAGATATGGTAGTCATTGATACATGGTGGATGTATGAAACTCAGCAGTAGATATGGTAGTCATTGATACATGGTGGATGTATGAAACTCAGCAGTAGATATGGCAGTCATTGATACATGGTGGATGTATGAAACTCAGCAGTAGATATGGTAGTCATTGATACATGGTGGCTGTATGAAACTCAACAGAAGATATGGTAGTCATTGATACATGGTGGATGTATGAAACTCAGCAGTAGATATGGTAGTCATTGATACATGGTGGATGTATGAAACTCAGCAGTAGATATGGCAGTCATTGATACATGGTGGCTGTATGAAACTCAACAGAAGATATGGTAGTCATTGATACATGGTGGCTGTATGAAACTCAGCAGTAGATATGGTAGTCATTGATACATGGTGGATGTATGAAACTCAGCAGTAGATATGGTAGTCATTGATACATGGTGGATGTATGAAACTCAGCAGTAGATATGGTAGTCATTGATACATGGTGGATGTATGAAACTCAGCAGTAGATATGGTAGTCATTGATACATGGTGGATGTATGAAACTCAGCAGTAGATATGGCAGTCATTGATACATGGTGGATGTATGAAACTCAGCAGTAGATATGGTAGTCATTGATACATGGTGGATGTATGAAACTCAGCAGTAGATATGGTAGTCATTGATACATGGTGGATGTATGAAACTCAGCAGTAGATATGGTAGTCATTGATACATGGTGGATGTATGAAACTCAGCAGTAGATATGGTAGTCATTGATACATGGTGGCTGTATGAAACTCAGCAGTAGATATGGTAGTCATTGATACATGGTGGATGTATGAAACTCAGCAGTAGATATGGTAGTCATTGATACATGGTGGATGTATGAAACTCAGCAGTAGATATGGTAGTCATTGATACATGGTGGCTGTATGAAACTCAGCAGTAGATATAGTAGTCATTGATACATGGTGGCTGTATGAAACTCAGCAGTAGATATGGTAGTCATTGATACATGGTGGATGTATGAAACTCAACAGAAGATATGGTAGTCATTGATACATGGTGGCTGTATGAAACTCAGCAGTAGATATGGTAGTCATTGATACATGGTGGATGTAGGAAACTCAGCAGTAGATATGCCAGTCATTGATACATGGTGGATGTATGAAACTCAGCAGTAACTATGGTAGTCATTGATACATGGTGGATGTATGAAACTCAGCAGTAGATATGCCAGTCATTGATACATGGTGGATGTATGAAACTCAACAGTAGATATGGTAGTCATTGATACATGGTGGATGTATGAAACTCAGCAGTAGATATGGTAGTCATTGATACATGGTGGCTGTATGAAACTCAACAGAAGATATGGTAGTCATTGATACATGGTGGCTGTATGAAACTCAACAGAAGATATGGTAGTCATTGATACATGGTGGATGTATGAAACTCAGCAGTAGATATGGTAGTCATTGATACATGGTGGATGTATGAAACTCAGCAGTAGATATGGCAGTCATTGATACATGGTGGCTGTATGAAACTCAACAGAAGATATGGTAGTCATTGATACATGGTGGCTGTATGAAACTCAGCAGTAGATATGGTAGTCATTGATACATGGTGGATGTATGAAACTCAGCAGTAGATATGGTAGTCATTGATACATGGTGGATGTATGAAACTCAGCAGTAGATATGGTAGTCATTGATACATGGTGGATGTATGAAACTCAGCAGTAGATATGGTAGTCATTGATACATGGTGGATGTATGAAACTCAGCAGTAGATATGGCAGTCATTGATACATGGTGGATGTATGAAACTCAGCAGTAGATATGGTAGTCATTGATACATGGTGGATGTATGAAACTCAGCAGTAGATATGGTAGTCATTGATACATGGTGGATGTATGAAACTCAGCAGTAGATATGGTAGTCATTGATACATGGTGGATGTATGAAACTCAGCAGTAGATATGGTAGTCATTGATACATGGTGGATGTATGAAACTCAGCAGTAGATATGGTAGTCATTGATACATGGTGGATGTATGAAACTCAGCAGTAGATATGGTAGTCATTGATACATGGTGGATGTATGTAACTCAGCAGTAGATATGGTAGTCATTGATACATGGTGGCTGTATGAAACTCAGCAGTAGATATGGTAGTCATTGATACATGGTGGATGTATGAAACTCAGCAGTAGACATGGTAGTCATTGATACATGGTGGCTGTATGAAACTCAGCAGTAGATATGGTAGTCATTGATACATGGTGGATGTATGAAACTCAGCAGTAGATATGGTAGTCATTGATACATGGTGGATGTATGAAACTCAGCAGTAGATATGGTAGTCATTGATACATGGTGGATGTATGAAACTCAGCAGTAGATATGGTAGTCATTGATACATGGTGGATGTATGAAACTCAGCAGTAGATATGCCAGTCATTGATACATGGTGGATGTAGGAAACTCAGCAGTAGATATGCCAGTCATTGATACATGGTGGATGTATGAAACTCAGCAGTAGATATGGTAGTCATTGATACATGGTGGATGTATGAAACTCAGCAGTAGATATGCCAGTCATTGATACATGGTGGATGTAGGAAACTCAGCAGTAGATATGCCAGTCATTGATACATGGT
This sequence comes from Haliotis rufescens, assembly GCF_023055435.1. Taxonomy (NCBI): domain Eukaryota; kingdom Metazoa; phylum Mollusca; class Gastropoda; order Lepetellida; family Haliotidae; genus Haliotis; species Haliotis rufescens. The sequence continues at coordinate 7,072,005 of NW_025963957.1, read as the reverse complement.
GGATGTATGAAACTCAGCAGTAGATATGGTAGTCATTGATACATGGTGGATGTATGTAACTCAGCAGTAGATATGGCAGTCATTGATACATGGTGGCTCTATGAAACTCAGCAGTAGATATGGTAGTCATTGATACATGGTGGATGTATGAAACTCAGCAGTAGATATGGTAGTCATTGATACATGGTGGATGTATGAAACTCAGCAGTAGATATGGTAGTCATTGATACATGGTGGATGTATGAAACTCAGCAGTAGATATGGTAGTCATTGATACATGGTGGATGTATGAAACTCAGCAGTAGATATGGTAGTCATTGATACATGGTGGCTGTAGGAAACTCAACAGTAGATATGGTAGTCATTGATACATGGTGGATGTATGAAACTCAGCAGTAGATATGGTAGTCATTGATACATGGTGGATGTATGAAATTCAACAGTAGATATGGTAGTCATTGATACATGGTGGATGTATGAAACTCAGCAGTAGATATGGTAGTCATTGATACATGGTGGATGTAGGAAACTCAGCAGTAGATATGGTAGTCATTGATACATGGTGGATGTATGAAACTCAGCAGTAGATATGGTAGTCATTGATACATGGTGGATGTATGAAACTCAGCAGTAGATATGGTAGTCATTGATACATGGTGGATGTATGAAACTCAGCAGTAGATATGGTAGTCATTGATACATGGTGGATGTAGGAAACTCAGCAGTAGATATGGTAGTCATTGATACATGGTGGATGTAGGAAACTCAGCAGTAGATATGGTAGTCATTGATACATGGTGGATGTAGGAAACTCAGCAGTAGATATGGTAGTCATTGATACATGGTGGATGTATGAAACTCAGCAGTAGATATGGTAGTCATTGATACATGGTGGCTGTATGAAACTCAGCAGTAGATATGGTAGTCATTGATACATGGTGGCTGTATGAAACTCAGCAGTAGATATGGTAGTCATTAATACATGGTGGATGTATGAAACTCAGCAGAAGATATGGTAGTCATTGATACATGGTGGCTGTATGAAACTCAACAGAAGATATGGTAGTCATTGATACCTGGTGGCTGTATGAAACTCAGCAGTAGATATGGTAGTCATTGATACATGGTGGATGTAGGAAACTCAGCAGTAGATATGGTAGTCATTGATACATGGTGGATGTATGAAACTCAGCAGTAGATATGGTAGTCATTGATACATGGTGGATGTATGAAACTCAGCAGTAGATATGGTAGTCATTGATACATGGTGGATGTAGGAAACTCAGCAGTAGATATGGTAGTCATTGATACATGGTGGATGTATGAAACTCAGCAGTAGATATGGTAGTCATTGATACCTGGTGGCTGTATGAAACTCAGCAGTAGATATGGTAGTCATTGATACATGGTGGATGTATGAAACTCAGCAGTAGATATGGTAGTCATTGATACATGGTGGATGTATGAAACTCAGCAGTAGATATGGTAGTCATTGATACATGGTGGATGTATGTAACTCAGCAGTAGATATGGCAGTCATTGATACATGGTGGCTGTATGAAACTCAGCAGTAGATATGGTAGTCATTGATACATGGTGGCTGTATGAAATTCAACAGTAGATATGGTAGTCATTGATACATGGTGGATGTATGAAACTCAGCAGTAGATATGGTAGTCATTGATACATGGTGGATGTAGGAAACTCAGCAGTAGATATGGTAGTCATTGATACATGGTGGATGTATGAAACTCAGCAGTAGATATGGTAGTCATTGATACATGGTGGATGTATGAAACTCAGCAGTAGATATGCCAGTCATTGATACATGGTGGCTGTATGAAACTCAGCAGTAGATATGGTAGTCATTGATACATGGTGGATGTATGAAACTCAGCAGTAACTATGGCAGTCATTGATACATGGTGGATGTATGAAACTCAGCAGTAGATATGGTAGTCATTGATATATGGTGGATGTATGAAACTCAGCAGTAGATATGGTAGTCATTGATACATGGTGGCTGTATGAAACTCAGCAGTAGATATGGTAGTCATTGATACATGGTGGATGTATGAAACGCAGCAGTAGATATGGTAGTCATTGATATATGGTGGATGTATGAAACTCAGCAGTAGATATGGTAGTCATTGATACATGGTGGCTGTATGAAACTCAGCAGTAGATATGGTAGTCATTGATACATGGTGGATGTATGAAACGCAGCAGTAGATATGGTAGTCATTGATACATGGTGGCTGTATGAAACTCAGCAGTAGATATGGTAGTCATTGATACATGGTGGATGTATGAAACTCAGCAGTAGATATGGTAGTCATTGATACATGGTGGATGTATGAAACTCAGCAGTAGATATGGTAGTCATTGATACATGGTGGATGTATGAAACTCAGCAGTAGATATGGTAGTCATTGATACATGGTGGATGTATGAAACTCAGCAGTAGATATGGTAGTCATTGATACATGGTGGATGTATGAAACTCAGCAGTAGATATGGTAGTCATTGATACATGGTGGATGTATGAAACTCAGCAGTAGATATGCCAGTCATTGATACATGGTGGATGTATGAAACTCAGCAGTAGATATGGTAGTCATTGATACATGGTGGATGTATGAAACTCAGCAGTAGATATGCCAGTCATTGATACATGGTGGATGTATGAAACTCAGCAGTAGATATGCCAGTCATTGATACATGGTGGATGTATGTAACTCAGCAGTAGATATGGCAGTCATTGATACATGGTGGCTGTATGAAACTCAGCAGTAGATATGGTAGTCATTGATACATGGTGGCTGTATGAAATTCAACAGTAGATATGGTAGTCATTGATACATGGTGGCTGTATGAAACTCAGCAGTAGATATGGTAGTCATTGATACATGGTGGATGTATGAAACTCAGCAGAAGATATGGTAGTCATTGATACATGGTGGCTGTATGAAACTCAACAGAAGATATGGTAGTCATTGATACCTGGTGGCTGTATGAAACTCAGCAGTAGATATGGTAGTCATTGATACATGGTGGCTGTATGAAACTCAGCAGTAGATATGGTAGTCATTGATACATGGTGGATGTATGAAACGCAGCAGTAGATATTGTAGTCATTGATACATGGTGGCTGTATGAAACTCAGCATTAGATATGGTAGTCATTGATACATGGTGGATGTATAAAACTCAGCAGTAGATATGGTAGTCATTGATACATGGTGGCTGTATGAAACTCAGCAGCAGATATGGTAGTCATTGATACATGGTGGCTGTATGAAACTCAACAGTAGATATGGTAGTCATTGATACATGGTGGCTGTATGAAACTCAACAGTAGATATGGTAGTCATTGATATATGGTGGATGTATGAAACTCAGCAGTAGATATGGTAGTCATTGATACATGGTGGCTGTATGAAACTCAGCAGTAGATATGGTAGTCATTGATACATGGTGGATGTATGAAATGCAGCAGTAGATATGGTAGTCATTGATACATGGTGGCTGTATGAAACTCAGCAGTAGATATGGTAGTCATTGATACATGGTGGATGTATGAAACTCAGCAGTAGATATGGTAGTCATTGATACATGGTGGATGTATGAAACTCAGCAGTAGATATGGTAGTCATTGATATATGGTGGATGTATGAAACTCAGCAGTAGACATGGTAGTCATTGATACATGGTGGCTGTATGAAACTCAGCAGTAGATATGGTAGTCATTGATACATGGTGGATGTATGAAACGCAGCAGTAGATATTGTAGTCATTGATACATGGTGGCTGTATGAAACTCAGCATTAGATATGGTAGTCATTGATACATGGTGGATGTATAAAACTCAGCAGTAGATATGGTAGTCATTGATACATGGTGGCTGTATGAAACTCAGCAGCAGATATGGTAGTCATTGATACATGGTGGCTGTATGAAACTCAACAGTAGATATGGTAGTCATTGATACATGGTGGCTGTATGAAACTCAACAGTAGATATGGTAGTCGTTGATACATGGTGGATGTATGAAACTCAGCAGTAGATATGGTAGTCATTGATACATGGTGGATGTATGAAACTCAACAGTAGATATGGCAGTCATTGATACATGGTGGCTGTATGAAACTCAGCAGTAGATATGGTAGTCATTGATACTTGGTGGATGAAGGAAACTCAGCAGTAGATATGGTAGTCATTGATACATGGTGGATGTATGAAACTCAGCAGTAGATATGGTAGTCATTGATACATGGTGGATGTATGAAACTCAGCAGTAGATATGGTAGTCATTGATACATGGTGGATGTATGAAACTCAGCAGTAGATATGGTAGTCATTGATACATGGTGGATGTAGGAAACTCAGCAGTAGATATGCCAGTCATTGATACATGGTGGCTGTATGAAACTCAGCAGTAGATATGGTAGTCATTGATACATGGTGGATGTATGAAACTCAGCAGTAACTATGGTAGTCATTGATACATGGTGGATGTATGAAACTCAGCAGTAGATATGGTAGTCATTGATATATGGTGGATGTATGAAACTCAGCAGTAGATATGGTAGTCATTGATACATGGTGGCTGTATGAAACTCAGCAGTAGATATGGTAGTCATTGATACATGGTGGATGTATGAAACGCAGCAGTAGATATGGTAGTCATTGATACATGGTGGCTGTATGAAACTCAGCAGTAGATATGGTAGTCATTGATACATGGTGGATGTATGAAACTCAGCAGTAGATATGGTAGTCATTGATACATGGTGGATGTATGAAACTCAGCAGTAGATATGGTAGTCATTGATACATGGTGGATGTATGAAACTCAGCAGTAGATATGGTAGTCATTGATACATGGTGGCTGTATGAAACTCAGCAGTAGATATGGTAGTCATTGATACATGGTGGATGTATGAAACTCAGCAGTAGATATGGTAGTCATTGATACATGGTGGATGTATGAAACTCAGCAGTAGATATGGTAGTCATTGATACATGGTGGCTGTATGAAACTCAACAGTAGATATGGTAGTCATTGATACATGGTGGATGTAGGAAACTCAGCAGTAGATATGGTAGTCATTGATACATGGTGGCTGTAGGAAACTCAGCAGTAGATATGGTAGTCATTGATACATGGTGGCTGTAGGAAACTCAGCAGTAGATATGGTAGTCATTGATACATGGTGGCTGTATGAAACTCAGCAGTAGATATGGTAGTCATTGATACATGATGGCTGTATGAAACTCAGCAGTAGATATGGTAGTCATTGATACATGGTGGATGTATGAAACTCAGCAGTAGATATGGTAGTCATTGATACATGGTGGATGTATGAAACTCAGCAGTAGATATGGTAGTCATTGATACATGGTGGCTGTATGAAATTCAACAGTAGATATGGTAGTCATTGATACATGGTGGCTGTATGAAACTCAGCAGTAGATATGGTAGTCATTGATACATGGTGGATGTATGAAACTCAGCAGTAGATATGGTAGTCATTGATACATGGTGGATGTATGAAACTCAGCAGTAGATATGGTAGTCATTGATACATGGTGGATGTATGAAACTCAGCAGTAGATATGGTAGTCATTGATACATGGTGGATGTATGAAACTCAGCAGTAGATATGGTAGTCATTGATACATGGTGGATGTAGGAAACTCAACAGTAGATATGGTAGTCATTGATACATGGTGGCTGTATGAAACTCAGCAGTAGATATGGTAGTCATTGATACATGGTGGATGTATGAAACTCAGCAGTAGATATGGTAGTCATTGATACATGGTGGATGTATGAAACTCAGCAGTAGACATGGTAGTCATTGATACATGGTGGATGTATGAAACTCAGCAGTAGATATGGCAGTCATTGATACATGGTGGCTGTATGAAACTCAGCAGTAGATATGGTAGTCATTGATACATGGTGGCTGTATGTAACTCAGCAGTAGATATGGCAGTCATTGATACATGGTGGCTGTATGAAACTCAGCAGTAGATATGGTAGTCATTGATACATGGTGGATGTATGTAACTCAGCAGTAGATATGGCAGTCATTGATACATGGTGGCTGTATGAAACTCAGCAGTAGATATGGTAGTCATTGATACATGGTGGCTGTATGAAACTCAGCAGTAGATATGGTAGTCATTGATACATGGTGGATGTATGAAACTCAGCAGTAGATATGGTAGTCATTGATACATGGTGGATGTATGAAACTCAGCAGTAGACATGGTAGTCATTGATACATGGTGGATGTATGAAACTCAGCAGTAGATATGGCAGTCATTGATACATGGTGGCTGTATGAAACTCAGCAGTAGATATGGTAGTCATTGATACATGGTGGCTGTATGTAACTCAGCAGTAGATATGGCAGTCATTGATACATGGTGGCTGTATGAAACTCAGCAGTAGATATGGTAGTCATTGATACATGGTGGATGTATGTAACTCAGCAGTAGATATGGTAGTCATTGATACATGGTGGCTGTATGAAACTCAGCAGTAGATATGGTAGTCATTGATACATGGTGGCTGTATGAAACTCAGCAGTAGATATGGTAGTCATTGATACATGGTGGCTGTATGAAACTCAGCAGTAGATATGGTAGTCATTGATACATGGTGGATGTATGAAACTCAACAGTAGATATGGTAGTCATTGATACATGGTGGCTGTATGAAACTCAGCAGTAGATATGGTAGTCATTGATACATGGTGGATGTATGAAACTCAGCAGTAGATATGGTAGTCATTGATACATGGTGGATGTATGAAACTCAGCAGTAGATATGGTAGTCATTGATACATGGTGGCTGTATGAAACTCAACAGTAGATATGGTAGTCATTGATACATGGTGGATGTAGGAAACTCAGCAGTAGATATGGTAGTCATTGATACATGGTGGCTGTAGGAAACTCAGCAGTAGATATGGTAGTCATTGATACATGGTGGCTGTAGGAAACTCAGCAGTAGATATGGTAGTCATTGATACATGGTGGCTGTATGAAACTCAGCAGTAGATATGGTAGTCATTGATACATGATGGCTGTATGAAACTCAGCAGTAGATATGGTAGTCATTGATACATGGTGGATGTATGAAACTCAGCAGTAGATATGGTAGTCATTGATACATGGTGGATGTATGAAACTCAGCAGTAGATATGGTAGTCATTGATACATGGTGGCTGTATGAAATTCAACAGTAGATATGGTAGTCATTGATACATGGTGGCTGTATGAAACTCAGCAGTAGATATGGTAGTCATTGATACATGGTGGATGTATGAAACTCAGCAGTAGATATGGTAGTCATTGATACATGGTGGATGTATGAAACTCAGCAGTAGATATGGTAGTCATTGATACATGGTGGATGTATGAAACTCAGCAGTAGATATGGTAGTCATTGATACATGGTGGATGTATGAAACTCAGCAGTAGATATGGTAGTCATTGATACATGGTGGATGTAGGAAACTCAACAGTAGATATGGTAGTCATTGATACATGGTGGCTGTATGAAACTCAGCAGTAGATATGGTAGTCATTGATACATGGTGGATGTATGAAACTCAGCAGTAGATATGGTAGTCATTGATACATGGTGGATGTATGAAACTCAGCAGTAGACATGGTAGTCATTGATACATGGTGGATGTATGAAACTCAGCAGTAGATATGGCAGTCATTGATACATGGTGGCTGTATGAAACTCAGCAGTAGATATGGTAGTCATTGATACATGGTGGCTGTATGTAACTCAGCAGTAGATATGGCAGTCATTGATACATGGTGGCTGTATGAAACTCAGCAGTAGATATGGTAGTCATTGATACATGGTGGATGTATGTAACTCAGCAGTAGATATGGCAGTCATTGATACATGGTGGCTGTATGAAACTCAGCAGTAGATATGGTAGTCATTGATACATGGTGGCTGTATGAAACTCAGCAGTAGATATGGTAGTCATTGATACATGGTGGATGTATGAAACTCAGCAGTAGATATGGTAGTCATTGATACATGGTGGATGTATGAAACTCAGCAGTAGACATGGTAGTCATTGATACATGGTGGATGTATGAAACTCAGCAGTAGATATGGCAGTCATTGATACATGGTGGCTGTATGAAACTCAGCAGTAGATATGGTAGTCATTGATACATGGTGGCTGTATGTAACTCAGCAGTAGATATGGCAGTCATTGATACATGGTGGCTGTATGAAACTCAGCAGTAGATATGGTAGTCATTGATACATGGTGGATGTATGTAACTCAGCAGTAGATATGGTAGTCATTGATACATGGTGGCTGTATGAAACTCAGCAGTAGATATGGTAGTCATTGATACATGGTGGCTGTATGAAACTCAGCAGTAGATATGGTAGTCATTGATACATGGTGGCTGTATGAAACTCAGCAGTAGATATGGTAGTCATTGATACATGGTGGATGTATGAAACTCAACAGTAGATATGGTAGTCATTGATACATGGTGGCTGTATGTAACTCAGCAGTAGATATGGCAGTCATTGATACATGGTGGATGTATGTAACTCAGCAGTAGATATGGCAGTCATTGATACATGGTGGCTGTATGAAACTCAGCAGTAGATATGGTAGTCATTGATACATGGTGGCTGTATGAAACTCAGCAGTAGATATGGTAGTCATTGATACATGGTGGATGTATGAAACTCAGCAGTAGATATGGTAGTCATTGATACATGGTGGATGTATGAAACTCAGCAGTAGATATGGTAGTCATTGATACATGGTGGCTGTATGAAACTCAGCAGTAGATATGGTAGTCATTGATACATGGTGGATGTAGGAAACTCAGCAGTAGATATAGTAGTCATTGATACATGGTGGCTGTAGGAAACTCAACAGTAGATATGGTAGTCATTGATACATGGTGGATGTATGAAACTCAGCAGTAGATATGGTAGTCATTGATACATGGTGGATGTATGAAATTCAGCAGTAGATATGGTAGTCATTGATACATGGTGGATGTAGGAAACTCAGCAGTAGATATGGTAGTCATTGATACATGGTGGATGTATGAAACTCAGCAGTAGATATGGTAGTCATTGATACATGGTGGCTGTATGAAACTCAGCAGTAGATATGGTAGTCATTGATACATGGTGGATGTATGAAACTCAGCAGTAGATATGGTAGTCATTGATACATGGTGGATGTATGAAACTCAGCAGTAGATATGGTAGTCATTGATACATGGTTGATGTAGGAAACTCAGCAGTAGATATGGTAGTCATTGATACATGATGGATGTAGGAAACTCAGCAGTAGATATGGTAGTCATTGATACATGGTGGATGTATGAAACTCAGCAGTAGATATGGTAGTCATTGATACATGGTGGATGTATGAAACTCAGCAGTAGATATGGTAGTCATTGATACATGGTGGCTGTAGGAAACTCAGCAGTAGATATGGTAGTCATTGATACATGGTGGCTGTATGAAACTCAGCAGTAGATATGGTAGTCATTGATACATGGTGGATGTATGAAACTCAGCAGTAGATATGGTAGTCATTGATACATGGTGGATGTCAGGGCTGTCTCCTTGGAGTGTTGGCAGTCACGTTTGTGGAATTAAAAAATACATGTTTTTTCAGATGCTGACATTGAGGACAACCTGGAGAGTGACACGTCCCGACTGATGCACGCCCAGCAGGAGGGGGGGAGAGATGTAGGGTTGACTGAGGACACTGTAGACAGTGATGGAGCGCAGAGGGAAACCGTGTCAGGTAGAAGGACGGATACACAGACTCCTGGTCAGCCTGTAAGTGTGGACACTGATGTACGACTGGGACATATAGCAGCGGAAGAAATCTCCCCCGATCTCCACGTGTCTGGCGGAGTGTGTACTGGGAACGGGGACATCAAGTCCCACAGTCAGGGGATGGCTAGCAGTGTTGGGGAATGTGGAACATCTATAGCAGCAGTCAAAACAGATGTGTCTAGTTTAGGTAATGACTTGAGTGGCTTGACTTTTGCCGATCAGTCCGAGACTGAAGAATGTGATGCCAAAGATATGTGTGTTGATGTGAACTCTGCTGGCCGTGTTGGACCGTCTCCGCAGTGCAAGGAGGTGGGTCAGTACTGTGCCAGATGTCAGCACAACAGGGGAGCAGTGGAGCAAGCAAGCCAAAACACTGATATTCTACTGAATGGTAATACTGTGATAACTATGAATGGGGAAGTTGAGAAGTCTGTGATAAACGGTGTTGGTGCGGAGTCTGAGGGGGTCAAAGCACCCGAGACGGAAGGCAGCGGTGCGGCAGCGTTCAGTGCACTGGATGACACTGGCCAAGTCAGCCCGGAGGAGTGTGATAGTCAGCTGACTCTGAAGGGCGAGAGTGAGGACACGTTGTACTGTCAGTCCCCGCGGGACCTGACAGAGTGTACGTCAATGCCCTCCACAGAAGAAATCCTGACCAACGGGCTGACCAGTGACCGCCTGTCACCGAACCAGGCCAAGCACAAGGTGGAGCTGAGGAAGCAGGCCCAGTACAAGTCCATGAATTCCCTTGCTCCTCGCTACCACCCGGCTCCCAAAGAGTGCTCTATCATGTCCTGTCTCCATCAGTTCACCTCCGCCGAGCTGCTCACTGGCTCCAACAAGTTTGGCTGTAAGCAATGCACCAAGACAAAACGCAACAAGACCATATCTCAGCAGAAAGGTACAGTGCTTTATTACTATAAGATTCTATCACCTTCACAGCCCACCAGACATGTCATGCAGATCTTGTCCCGACTCATCTCGCTGTCCCGACCACTGTTACTTGTTCAGAGTCTGTCACAAATAGAATTGCGGAACTGTTTATCAGCATGGTCAAGGCTTCTGACAAGTACTTTGATACTGGTTTTTGTGTTGGTATTTATTCATCAGTAATTGGTTCCAACATGTAGCCCTTTTCATTGGTTCCCACATTTCAATTATTGATCATAATCCTCTTGGTTGGGTGCTGATATCTTCTTGTTTCTGGAGGGGCGGTCGGGTAGCCTAGTGGTTAAAGCGTTCGCTCGTCACGCCGAAGACCCGGGTTCGATTCCCGACATGGGTACAATGTGTGAAGCCCATTTCTGGTGTCCCCCGCCGTGATATTGCTGGAATAATTGCTAAAAGCGGCGTAAAACCATATTCACTCACTCACTCACTCACTTGTTTCTGGAAGGTAAAAAGAAAAATGAAATTTTAAAAATCTCGTTCCTTGAACATGTTAAACATGAAAACCAAAAAAAGGTTGAATATTTTAGATAAACATGATGATTGTCACCCTATCATTGTATTGATTCAGGGTATAGATCAATCATCAGTCTTGATTGATTGTCATGTTTTACCTAACCTGACACTACATAGAATAGGAGAGAATGTGCACAGGCTGCAGTCTGTTTCAGCTGTCTGTCTGTTCCAGTACTGTCTGTCTGTAAAGGTAGGGAAGCAAAGCTAAAGCACTGTGTGGTGTCAGGTTAATATAATAACAGTACATTTATCTCGAAATGCTCATGTTTACGTTACGTTTTCATCAGCAGATAAGAAGACGTCGGAGACAGTTTACTCCAACGCCAGCAAGCAGTATCACATCTTCCTGCCGCCGTCAGTGCTCACGCTGCATCTCAAGCGCTTCGAGCAGGTTGGTGACCCAGTCCACTACTGTTAAAGACTGAGTCTTCTACATATAGGAGAGGAGTTCTTGTAAATCTGATGCAAAGTAAAATAGTTCACTATCACTAAACCTTTACTTTGGAACTTGCAAGGCATCACACCACAGCCTTTTCAGATAGGTTCCAGTACATACTGAGGGAATGGAAGACAGGGAAATTTTGCAACATGTTGAGATAGAGGGCGATTATTGTATGTACCCCGAGATAACTGGAGATTGTTGTATGTACCCCGAGATAACTGGAGATTGTTGTATGTACCCCGAGATAACTGGAGATTGTTGTATGTACCCCGAGATAACTGGAGATTGTTGTATGTACCCAGGAGATAACTGGAGATTGTTGTATGTACCCCGAGATAACTGGAGATTGTTGTTTGTACCCAGGAGATAACTGGAGATTATTGTATGTACCCCTGAGATAACTGGAGATTGTTGTATGTACCCCTGAGATAACTGGAGATTGTTGTATGTACCCAGGAGATAACTGGAGATTATTGTATGTACCCCGAGATAACTGGAGATTGTTGTATGTACCCCCAAGATAACTGGAGATTGTTGTATGTACCCCTGAGATAACTGGAGATTATTGTATGTACCCTGAGATAACTGGAGATTGTTGTATGTACCCCTGAGATAACTGGAGATTGTTGTATGTACCCAGGAGATAACTGGAGATTATTGTATGTACCCCGAGATAACTGGAGATTGTTGTATGTACCCCCAAGATAACTGGAGATTGTTGTATGTACCCCTGAGATAACTGGAGATTGTTGTATGTACCCCGAGATAACTGGAGATTGTTGTATGTACCCCTGAGATAACTGGAGATTGTTGTATGTACCCCGAGATAACTGGAGATTGTTGTATGTACCCAGGAGATAACTGGAGATTATTGTATGTACCCCGAGATAACTGGAGATTGTTGTATGTACCCCCAAGATAACTGGAGATTATTGTATGTACCCCCAAGATAACTGGAGATTGTTGTATGTACCCCTGAGATAACTGGAGATTGTTGTATGTACCCCCAAGATAACTGGAGATTGTTGTATGTACCCCCAAGATAACTGGAGATTGTTGTATGTACCCCTGAGATAACTGGAGATTGTTGTATGTACCCCCAAGATAACTGGAGATTGTTGTATGTACCCCTGAGATAACTGGAGATTGTTGTATGTACCCCCAAGATAACTGGAGATTGTTGTATGTACCCCGAGATAACTGGAGATTGTTGTATGTACCCAGGAGATAACTGGAGATTATTGTATGTACCCCGAGATAACTGGAGATTGTTGTATGTACCCCCAAGATAACTGGAGATTGTTGTATGTACCCCTGAGATAACTGGAGATTGTTGTATGTACCCCGAGATAACTGGAGATTGTTGTATGTACCCCTGAGATAACTGGAGATTGTTGTATGTACCCCTGAGATAACTGGAGATTGTTGTATGTACCCAGGAGATAACTGGAGATTATTGTATGTACCCCGAGATAACTGGAGATTGTTGTATGTACCCCCAAGATAACTGGAGATTATTGTATGTACCCCCAAGATAACTGGAGATTGTTGTATGTACCCCTGAGATAACTGGAGATTGTTGTATGTACCCCCAAGATAACTGGAGATTGTTGTATGTACCCCTGAGATAACTGGAGATTGTTGTATGTACCCCTGAGATAACTGGAGATTGTTGTATGTACCCCCAAGATAACTGGAGATTGTTGTATGTACCCCTGAGATAACTGGAGATTGTTGTATGTACCCCTGAGATAACTGGAGATTGTTGTATGTACCCCCAAGATAACTGGAGATTGTTGTATGTACCCCTGAGATAACTGGAGATTATTGTATGTACCCCGAGATAACTGGAGATTGTTGTATGTACCTCTGAGATAACTGGAGATTATTGTATGTACCCCGAGATAACTGGAGATTGTTGTATGTTCCCCCAAGATAACTAGAGATTGAAGTATGTACCCCGGAGATAACTGGAGATTGTTGTATCTACTCCAGAGATAACTGGAGATTGATGTATATACCCCCGAGATAACTGGAGATTGTAGGGCAATTTACATGTTAGTTCCTAACATTTCATTGTCTGCCTTATTTTGTTCAAATGAAGTGTTTTTATAAAAGACATGGTAGACAGAGTAGCAAGTGTTCCTCCGTTCCACTACCATGACACATGAGGCGTTCACTTGTTGCTTCCCGTCAGTGTGTGTTTGTTGTACTGTTGACATAGACATGATAGAATTGTGAATCAGTCAGCTTCATGTTTGATCTCATACAGTGACTTAGCTTGGAGGCAACAGCAGATAATTGACAGAAATTCATGTATTTCAGGTGGGTTTCACATCACGGAAAGTAAACCGCCATGTGGACTTCCCGTTTGTGTTTGACCTGGCCCCCTACTGCAGCGCCCTCTGTCAGGTAACAATTCACACAAGGGGGAAGATAATGCATCACATCACAAGTATTCTTGAAAGTTGAGTGTGTTGTGTAGGTTGCAGGCTAGTGACTGTACACGTGAGACTATGTCTTGATTGCTTCTCAGCATTACCACAATATCAGTACATGAGAATTATTAGAACATTGTGTGTTTACCTGGAGGACTGACTAAGGGCAAAGTAAACAAACATTTAGAAAATAAGAGTGTAAATTGTTTACCAGAACTATTTGAAAGGCTGAGTATATCAATTCACGAAAACACTATACCTGGGATGTACTTATCCCATGCTTGAAGGACACTAGTTCCATGAGGCGGGGCGGTGGGGTAGCCAAGTGGATAAAGTGTTCACTCGTCACACTGAAGCGCCAGGTTCAATCCCCACATGGGCACAATATTTGAATCCCATTTCTGGTGTCCCCCGACGTGATATCGCTGGAATAATGCTTAAAACGGTGTAACATAACACTCACTCACTCACTCACTCACTCACTCACTCCATGGATTACAGCATGTCTTGGGTGTTTCAGGGCATCCGGCCAGGTCAGAAGAAGATCCTGTATGCCCTGTACGGAGTGGTAGAACACAGCGGCCGCTTGTCCGGCGGTCACTACACCGCCTACGTCAAAGTCCGACCATCGTTAGCAGCACTGACCAACTATCTGAACTCTCAGGTCCCAACCCCTAAGGACTACGTGCACCAGTACGCTCACCGCATGCTGAACGGGCCGCGGTCACCCACGGAGGAGGACCTGAGTGATGAGACGCTGGAGAGTCTGGTGCCCCCGGGCAAGTGGTACCACGTGAGTGACAGTCGGGTCAGCGAGGTGCAGGAGGCCACAGTGCAGAGGGCACAGGCTTATCTACTCTTCTATGAGAGAATATACTGAAATACCCAGGGAAGGCACAGACTTTTCTACTCTTCTAGAAGAGAATATACTGGAATGCCCTGGGAGCTAGTTGAAAGGTACAGACTTTTCTACACTTCTATGAATGAATATACAGAAATACCCAGGGAGCTAGTGGAAAGGTACAGACTTTTCTAGTCTTCTACTAGAGAATATACTGAAATACCCAGGGAGCTAGTGGGAAGGTAAAGACTTTTCTAGTCTTCTACTAGAGAATATACTGAAATACCAAGGAAGACAGGCAGAGAGCTGAAGAATCTCTTGTGAATGTGATGTGTTGTCAGGAGATGCTGAAGTAGGATTCAGACCAAAATTTTATTTTAGTAACTCTTTATGATTGGATATTTCCTTAGTTCTTTTTTAATTCCAAAGTTTAGTAAATTGCTAATTAGATTTTGATGGAATTTCATAGAGAATGAACTATTTGATGTGTGGCTAGGAGGATGACTTTGAGGACTGTGGTTGACTTAGGGAAGAATTGATATATTATTCCTATTTCATTCTTTCTTTAAAGTACATTCCATACTTAAGCATGTACAACAAACCTAATGCCAAGTGTCTTTCTTTACATGATTCTTTTGCCAAGTGAAAGAAGCCCCCTGAAAGGCACTGAGCTTGACCAGGTCACGAGTACTACAAGTAACACAAGCCAAGTAACATGTTCTTATTTCTAGTGTTTCTGACCATGGTGGCTAGCTACAAGATACATTCTTTGTGTCAATGTCACATGGAACAAGGGTCTTACAAACATATGGTAACCAGTGTTCCTGTATGTAAGGTCTCTTGGAACCAGTGCCTCTGTCACCTGGAACCAGTGTCCCTGTCACCTGGAACCAGTGTCCCTGTCACCTGGAACCAGTGTCCCTGTCACCTGGAACCAGTGTCCCTGTCACCTGGAACCAGTGTCCCAGTCTCCTGGAACCAGTGTCCCTGTCACCTGGAACCAGTGTCCCTGTCACCCGGAACCAGAGTCCCTGTCAAGCAGAACAAGTTTTGCTGTCACTCAGAACCAGTGTAGCACAGAACCAGTGTTCCCGTCACTAAGAACCAGTGTTCCCGTCACTCAGAACCAGTGTTCCCGTCACTCAGAACCAGTGTCCCTGTCACTTGGAACCAGTGTCCCTGTCACTTGGAACCAGAATCTCTGTTACACAGAATTAGTGTCTGTAACATGCAACCATTGTCCCTTTCACCTGGAACCAGTGTCCCTGTCACCTGGAACCAGTGTCCCTTTCACTCGGAACCAGTGTCCCTTTCACCTGGAACCAGTGTCCCTGTCACCTGGAACCAGTGTCCCTTTCACTCGGAACCAGTGTCCCTGTCACCCGGAACCAGTGTCCCTGTCACTTGGAACCAGAATCTCTGTTACACAGAATTAGTGTCTGTAACATGCAACCAGTGTCCCTGTCACCTGGAACCAGTGTCCTTGTCAGCTGGAAACAGTCACATGGAACCAGTGTCGATATTCTAGCAGAACACAACTATAAATATACAAGAAAATATAAATGAAATAAGAAAAGGTATAAGTAACATGTTTTGGTGAAATATATGCTCAGATATATAGCAAAAGAACTGTTATCTACATGAGCATTTCTCGTATATCATGTATATTATGTATATGATCCTATCTTGATAAGGTTAACACACAAGAGGTGTTGTGGTGAGACATGGACCATATGGCACTGACAGGTGATGGAAGATACTTGTATTGCAGTACTTCTGTCCTTTCATAAAGAACGCCATTGCTCTATCAGTGAACAAGGTTGAACCTGAGAGAATAGCAAGTTCACTGTTACATGTATAATTTTCCCAAATGTTAGATATGTACTGATCTTCATAAGCTAAGGATCACTATGTCTACCTGAAGCATACTTGACCACATCCCACAGATGCAGCCTTGTCAAGCCATTACTGTCTGCTCCCAGTATACACTGATGGTAATCTCAAGGTCGGCAATAGCTATTTATGATGTAGCACATGTTTTGATGTCAGGAATTTGTCATTGAAAATATTATCAATACAACAACAGTTCCTTTTCTATGCAGTGAAAACCCTATTGTTAAGTATTTGTGTGTGCCAAGTCATATTTCAGCAAATTCTGTAAATTCATCAATTCATGTTTGGGCCTGAACAACGATGCAATACTGATTGAAATAGGATCAATTCGGATAATCCCATGTTGTTGTCTAAGGCTGCATGACAGAATGTACACACAACAACCTCTCCTAGACTTCCATCAGCAATGACTGTCAGCGTCCACACCATACAGGTACTAGCAGCATCCACACCATACAGGTACTAGCAGCGTCCACACCATACAGGTACTAGCAGCGTCCAGCAATGACTGTCAGCGTCCACACCATACAGGTACTAGCAGCGTCCACACCATATATCAACCACCGTCAGTGTCCACTCCATCCAGGGACTCTACCACTGGAGTAGTTTCTGCAGTATTGTGAAAGATGTTATCTCTTGTTACCATGGTTTCCTTCTCCTGACAAGGTGTCTATCTCTCAGGGCTGTCATTCACTCACTCACTCACTCACTAACACAGCAGGTCTCATGCGGCAGTGCTATGTACATTCATTTGTGTATTTATTCCATGAAACTGTTGTACATTCAGACTGATCTTTGTAAATACATATGAACTTGTTGATATCAGTGATAAATGCCAACAATAAATACAGGGGGTAATGTCTGTAGTCTGTTGTTTGTCTGCAGGTGTGTTTTTTCCCATTTCAGGGTAGCCTACTTGTCATGCCAGATTGCTTGGTTTAATGCTTGACATGCCAGATTGCTGGGTTTAATGCTTGTCATGCCAGATTGCTGGGTTCAATGCTTGTCATGCCAGATTGCTTGGTTTAATGCTTGTCATGCCAGATTGCTGGGTTTAATGCTTGACATGCTAGATTGCTGGGTTCAATGCTTGTCATGGCAGATTGCTGGGTTCAATGCTTGACATGCCAGATTGCTGGGTTTAATGCTTGACATGCCAGTTCTTCAACTCATGATTGTGGGTTTGAATCCCGGTTCGCCCTGATTATGTTTCTAGGTTTGTCAGCACCACACCTGTGCTCATGGGTTTCACCAAAGTGGTAAATGTCTGAAACCTGCATCTCTTCGAGCTTTTCTCCCACATGAAGTTGACAGGTTGATAAAACTAAAATACCTTTCAAAGTAACACCAAACTATGTCTGGCATCCCTGTACAGTAATATTTGAAGGTCAGATTCTTTAATTCGTCCAGCACCGTCAAACAGCGATATGGGATTTCATAAAAATCTTAATGCAGTCAGTGCCCCATTCAGAACGTTCCCTTCCATGTGTGGCTCGAGTCTCGTGTGAACGTATAGCCACACTGGTGCTCCAAGCTGTGTGGCTCGAGTCTCATGTGAACGTACAGCCACACTGGTGCTCCAAGCTGTGTGGCTCGATTCTCATGTGAACGTACAGCCACACTGGTGCTCCAAGCTGTGTGGCTCGAGTCTCGTGTGAACGTATAGCCACACTGGTGCTCCAAGCTGTGTGGCTCGAGTCTCATGTGAAAGTACAGCCACACTGGTGCTCCAAGCTGTGTGGCTCGATTCTCATGTGAACGTATAGCCAAACTGGTGCTCCAAGCTGTGTGGCTCGGGTCTCGTGTGAACGTATAGCCACACCGGTGCTCCAAGCTGTGTGGCTCGAGTCTCGTGTGAACGTATAGCCACACTGGTGCCCCAAGCTGTGTGGCTCGTGTCTCATGTGAACGTTATGGCTGTTTAACATTCCTGTTACTTTTCAATATACAAATTGAAGGGATGCTCCTCCTTCCATCCATATATTCTTACATACAAAACACTGAGTAGTGGGATTAATGTTGGTTCAGTTCGTCCACCGACCAAGCGTTTCCAGTGAAGCATCCATAAACCAATTGAAAACCAGTTGCCTCCCTTAGACACGTCAGGACCGTATGATCCTTAGTTTGCTCTGCATCTCATCTGATTTGTTTGTTGTTTAACGCTGCACTCAGCACTATTCCAGCTATATGACGTCGGTCTGTAAATAATCGAGTCTGGACCAGACAATCAAGTGATTGATATCATGAGCATCGATCCACGGAATCGGGATCGATGACATGCATGAACCAAGTCAGATCACACCTGCATCACACTGCATGACGTCAGCAACCTGAAGCTGACATGTCTCGTTCTAAGTCTACTGACGTGAGTTATGATGACATCGATCTGTCTTAACACAATACTGCAGTCAAGTCACCTCGCGACCTGAATAATTTACACGTGAAAATATTACTTGTGCCAATAAAATAATTTTCTGTTTCCATGTGCTTTCTGGCCGATGTTCATGCTCTCACTCTGAAACTGATTTTCTCATCGGGGCAGAAAGTTCTGGTGGAGAGTGTTCATGCTTTCAGATACATAAACCGTTACATCACTGAATACTCAGTAATTAGAGAAAACTTGGCTCTTCCTGTCAAATAGTTGTTTATTTTATCGAGTGAGCAGGCAAAATTGATATTTACAACATGCTACTTGAATTTGCTATTGTGAATGGTTTCCAGTTAGCAATAGAAGATATTGGTCTGACTGAAAACCTTCCACAGCTTTGACAGAGGTCGGGGGCACGGGTGGCCCAGTCGTCTAAGGCGCCGCGATTCGCTGTGCAGAGTTGCGTCCCTTGGGCACGCCAGAAACCTATGATTGTGGGTTCGAATCCCGGTTCGCCCCGATTATGTTTCTAGGTTTGTCAGCACCATACCTGTGCTCGTGGGTTTCACTGAAGTGGTAAACGTCTAAGACCTGCATCACTTCGGGCTTTCCTCCCACATTAAGCTGACCCGCCGTGATGTAACTGGAATACTGTTAAAAGCGGCGTTAAACCCAACTCACTCACTTTGACAGAGGTGAGTCTGACGTCACCGACGGGTCACCCTCCAGTCATGTGATTAGTCGCGGAAAGAGACGAGCCGGGGTTCAGCATCCATGCAGTCAACTAAAGCTCCGGGACACAAGATAAGACAAACCAGCTGACAAGGCCATCCACATTTACATGCAAACAAGTACATTAATATTTAAATTCCAACAGTATTCGAGTTTATTCGTTCAACATTATCACCGCATGAATATAATATATTACAGCACAGACACGACACATGGGCAACATGGGGTCATTCGTAGGACACGGGAGACGTGGTGCTGGGTGAAGGTCACGATGTCACGTGGTCTGACTATTCCCTGTTCGTGAAGGCCACTGAGAAGACGCTCTCGGCCTGGTCCTCTGTCCTCATCTTGTACTTGTGCTTTGTGTCGGACCTGCCGAGGACACGTCGAGTTACAGTAACACAGTTCTCATCACATGCATTACAGGGGTGTTCCCACAACTACTTCCAGTGATAGACGTATCTCACTTGCCCTGCATGCACCACCACGCACGCGATAATGCAACCAGACAATGCTGTCAATCATGTATATGCACCAATGTACTGGGAATGCAATATTGCAACCATCAAATCAGGTACATGCACCAATGTAATGTACATGAAGTATTGCAACCAGACAATACTGTGAAATCATATATATGCACCAACGTACTGGTAATGCAATATGGCAACCAGACAATGCTCTCCAATAATGTACCTGCACCAAAGATCTGTAGATGCAATGTATACCGGACTTTTATAATAGACAATCAGTTTGTCATATTGGGAAATAAGGGGCGGTCGGGTAGCCCACTGGTTAAAGCGTTCGCTCGTCACGCCGAAGCCCCGAAATGTGTGAAGCCCATTTCTGGTGTCACCCGCCGTGATATTGGTGCAATATTCTTAAAATCGGCGTAAAACCATACTCACTCACTATTGGGAGATATTTTTTCATGAGGGAAATTATAACTTGCCCGATAGCTTTGGCATCTTCGATTGTTTCCGGTAGTTTCCGGTTCAGAGTTTCCGGAAGAGCGAGGGCCAGCCCCCCAGCAAGAACGGCGGTAACACCAAATACCACCAGAGGAAGAGCTTGCTCGCCAAATGTACCTCCAACTAGTATACCCTACAACAGACAGGAATAGATGGACCAACACATAATGCGTGTGTAAGAATTCCATGATAATTTCACAATCCCAGCAAGTTCGTTTCCATCTATTCACAACCAACCTTCTCCAGACAGATACAGTGACCCAGTCCCACACAAATCTAGATCTCGATCTAGAATTGGGAACCAGACTGACATGGACCCTCTTTAAGATGAGTTTTAGGAAAAGTCCCCAAAGACTTCAGAATCAATTATCAATGCACTACATACAATGACAATGACAAAGAAGACAACATCTCACTGATGCATGTCCTGACAAACTCACCAAATCAGAAATGAAAGGGGAGATAACTCCGCCTATCCTGGAGAACGTCAGGTTGACCCCAAGACCGATGTTTCTAAGAGGCGTGGGGTACAACTCGGCGGTGAAGATGTAGATGACGCCGAACGCCCCTGACGACCCCATCTTTCCCACCAACGACAACATCATCAGTGACCAGTCTGCCGCTGAAACAAAGATGACGCATGTCAGACAAATATCTATTACTTCATTGTAAGGCAGGAACGAAACGTCGGGAAAGCTGTGACGGTAGACTGCCGTATATCATTCATATATGTGATTGGTATACTGCTGACGGACATCTATACACCACTTGATGCCTGATGATGATGATGATGATGATGACGACGACGACGACGACGATGATGATGATGATGATGGAGATTTAACGAGCGCTTCCGGGAGTGCCGATTTTGCACTCGCGCTCTAGCCTGATGCAAATTGAATGATCTGTGATAAATCCTGTCAAATGCCAACAATGATCTGTGATAGACCCTACCCTCTTACCACAGCCATACTTCTCACACTAACCACGACCAGTTTTTAAGCTTCTAACATTAAGTATTAATGGACACACATTTTTCAAAATACACCATGGGTATCTATTTCACTTCCTTTTTCTCTAGGACATGATTTGTCAACCCCGTCATTGCTTCGATCAACCTATCAAAGTCCAGTTTCCACCCTTGCCGAACTGAGCTGGAATTTCCACGCTCAATTTTAGCGCCACCAGTGACGAATACTAGTTATTGGTCATATTGAAGTCAGATTCCATCTCTCACATCACTTGCGTTTGCTTCAAACAGATCTATATTATGATAAAAAAGGGTCTTACCTAGCGAAGTGCATCAGGTCACTTCAGCGCTTTGACTAAAACATGAAAAGATTTGCAAAATATCTGTCGACACCCAATTGGCGGTACACATGCTTTGCAAATCCTGCAGTCGACCGAAATCTGCACGTTGAAATCCATGTTGCTTACGAACCGGATGTCTAGATCGTTACGCGACTTTGATGGGACTATGCATAGACTCATTAGTCCAGCCAAAATGTAACTCAGGAATATCCCCCTAGCTCGGCAAGGGTGGAAACTGGACTTTTAGAGTCAGTCAACGCCCTTGCCTCGGGGAGGTGCGATCAACCCGTAACTACACTACCCCATGTTTGTCAGATGTCCTCGGTGGACATCGCCTACTGGTGTTTCCCAGTTTATGCACAACACAGTATGCATATGCATAGTGTTCGACCCCGGTGTACCTACTTCCGCCGGCGTAGACAGCAGGGAACACGGTGAGCACACATGCCACGCCCCCCAGGGTCATCAGGGCGCACAGCACCATCCGGCGCCCCACCCGGTCCAGTAGGAAGATAGCCAGGACGTACCCCACCGCCTCCACCAGCGCCGACAGCACGAAGTTGACGTAGATATTGCCGCTGAGGTTGGAGACGTTCAGGGTGAGGCCGTAGTACACCAGACTCGACACCATCCTAGAGATAGAGATGGAGAGTAGAGGAGCAGTGTTAATAACATCTTCCCGAGGCAAGTGTGTAACTGACTATAAAAGTCCAATTTCCACCCTTCCGAACTAGGCTGGAATTATGGAGCTATATTTTGGCTGGACTAACAAGTCTTTGCACGGTCCAATCAAAATCGCGCAACGAAATCGACATCCGACATGGATGTCAGCGTCCACATTTCGTCCTAACCAGAGCATGAAGTATCTTGTGGGATACACTGATCAATCAAGCTGAACATGTTTAATATTAGAGGAATATGAGCATCTTCTCACGTCACGTGTTTCTAATGTGGAAAAACTTTAGTTCTTTGTTTTACCTTATTTGTTTGATCATGTTAACAGCCCCGAGTGCAGCGTCCCCGTAGTCCAGCATACTTACCAGATGTAGAAGATCAAGCACCCCCTTGGTCATGCATACTTACCAGATGTAGTAGATCAAGCATCCCCTTAGTCCAGCATACCTACCAGATGTAGAAGATCAAGCATCCCCTTGGTCCAGCATACCTACCAGATGTAGAAGATCAAGCACCCCCTTGGTCCAGCATACCTACCAGATGTAGAAGATCAAGCACCCCCTTAGTCCAGCATACTTACCAGATGTAGAAGATCAAGCATCCCCTTAGTCCAGCATACCTACCAGATGTAGAAGATCGAACATCCCCTTGGTCCAGCATACCTACCAGATGTAGAAGATCAAGCACCCCCTTGGTCCAGCATATTTACCAGATGTAGAAGATCAAGCATCCCCATGGTCATGCATACTTACCAGATGTAGAAGATCAAGCACCCCCTTAGTCCAGCATACCTACCAGATGTAGAAGATCAAGCACCCCCTTGGTCCAGCATACTTACCAGATGTAGAAGATCAAGCATCCCCATGGTCATGCATACTTACCAGATGTAGAAGATCAAGCACCCCCTTAGTCCAGCATACTTACCAGATGTAGAAGATCAAGCACCCCCTTGGTCCAGCATACTTACCAGATGTAGAAGATCAAGCATCCCCATGGTCATGCATACTTACCAGATGTAGAAGATCAAGCACCCCCTTAGTCCAGCATACCTACCAGATGTAGAAGATCAAGCACCCCCTTGGTCCAGCATACCTACCAGATGTAGAAGATCGAACATCCCCTTGGTCATGCATACTTACCAGGTGTAGTAGATCAAGCATCCCCTTAGTCCAGCATACTTACCAGATGTAGAAGATCAAGCACCTCCTTAGTCCAGCATACCTACCAGATGTAGAAGATCAAGCACCCCCTTGGTCCAGCATACCTACCAGATGTAGAAGATCAAGCACCCCCTTGGTCCAGCATACCTACCAGATGTAGAAGATCGAACATCCCCTTGGTCATGCATACTAACCAGGTGTAGTAGATCAAGCATCACCTTAGTCCAGCATACTTACCAGATGTAGAAGATCAAGCACCCCTTAGTCCAGCATACTTACCAGATGTAGAAGATCAAGCACCCCCTTAGTCCAGCATACCTACCAGATGTAGAAGATCGAGCATCCCCTTGGTCATGCATACTTACCAGGTGTAGTAGATCAAGCATCCCCTTAGTCCAGCATACTTACCAGATGTAGAAGATCAAGCACCCCCTTAGTCCAGCATACCTACCAGATGTAGAAGATCAAGCACCCCCTTGGTCCAGCATACCTACCAGATGTAGAAGATCGAGCATCCCCTTGGTCATGCGTACTTACCAGGTGTAGTAGATCAAGCATCCCCTTAGTCCAGCATACTTACCAGATGTAGAAGATCAAGCACCCCCTTGGTCCAGCATACCTACCAGATGTAGAAGATCAAGCACCCCCTTGGTCCAGCATACCTACCAGATGTAGAAGATCAAGCACCCCCTTAGTCCAGCATACCTACCAGATGTAGAAGATCGAACATCCCCTTGGTCATGCATACTTACCAGGTGTAGTAGATCAAGCATCCCCTTAGTCCAGCATACTTACCAGATGTAGAAGATCAAGCACCCCTTAGTCCAGCATACTTACCAGATGTAGAAGATCAAGCACCCCCTTAGTCCAGCATACCTACCAGATGTAGAAGATCGAGCATCCCCTTGGTCATGCATACTTACAAGGTGTAGTAGATCAAGCATCCCCTTAGTCCAGCATACTTACCAGATGTAGAAGATCAAGCACCCCCTTAGTCCAGCATACCTACCAGATGTAGAAGATCAAGCATCCCCATGGTCATGCATACTTACCAGGTGTAGTAGATCAAGCATCCCCTTAGTCCAGCATACTTACCAGATGTAGAAGATCAAGCACCCCCTTAGTCCAGCATACCTACCAGATGTAGAAGATCGAGCATCCCCTTGGTCATGCATACTTACCAGGTGTAGTAGATCAAGCATCCCCTTAGTCCAGCATACTTACCAGATGTAGAAGATCAAGCACCCCCTTAGTCCAGCATACTTACCAGATGTAGAAGATCAAGCATCCCCTTGGTCCAGCATACCTACCAGATGTAGAAGATCAAGCACCCCCTTGGTCCAGCATACCTACCAGATGTAGAAGATCAGGCATCCACTTAGTCCAGCATACTTACCAGATGTTGAAGATAGAGCACCCCCTTAGTCCAGCATACTTACCAGATGTAGAAGATCAAGCACCCCCTTAGTCCAGCATACCTACCAGATGTAGAAGATCAAGCACCCCCTTGGTCCAGCATACCTACCAGATGTAGAAGATCAAGCATCCCCTTAGTCCAGCATACTTACCAGATGTAGAAGATCGAACATCCCCTTGGTCATGCATACTTACCAGATGTAGAAGATCAAGCACCCCCTTAGTCCAGCATACTTACCAGATGTAGAAGATCAAGCACCCCCTTAGTCCAGCATACCTACCAGATGTAGAAGAGGATCAAGGACCGCACTGCCAGAGTTTTGTTGGTGAACATCTCCTTCAGCTTCCCTTTCGGTTCATTGTCCGCCGCCATTGTTTTTTCGTCAAACAACATTTCCGGGAGCGTGACCTTATTGACCTTGGCGACCTTTCGTATGATGTTTTCGGCTTCCTTCAACCGGCCTTTTCACATCAACCAGCGGGGAGACTCCGGTATGAGCCTGCACAACACACACAGCATCATAGTGACAGACTGCAACAGATGAGCGGCAGACTACGGTATTATATAATATTCCTCGGCGAAGCATACCCCTTTACTGCAGCATGCTATTATGTATTGGTAGTTAGACTACATTGTTAAGTTCTGTCACGTAGTTGGACATCGATCTCAGCGCTACGACTATCGTATTTGTTAAGATATAGGAGATACGATCGTCTGGGCGCTGACATCGCTTTGTGCAAGTGGACGTATTTAGTGATGTGTTGTGATCCTGGGAGAGTACTATCCCGTGTGATCCATGGAGAGTACTATCCCGTGTGATCCTGGGAGAGTACTATCCCGTGTGATCCTGGGAGAGTACTATCCCGTGTGATCCTGGGAGAGCACTATCCCGTGTGATCCTGGGAGAGTACTATCCCGTGTGATCCTGGGAGAGTACTATCCCATCCTGGACTTGTGGTACTGGATACTGACCACCAGTAGCTGAGGAAGAGGACAGCGGGCGAGGCCAGGGCGAGAACCAGGTGATGCCAGTCCCGGAGGAAGTAGGCGAGGCCCGCCATGATGACCATCCCCAGCACCCAGAACAGCTCGATCACCAGGCCGGTCCACACACGCTTGGACGGACCCACAAACTCCACACCTGTAGCCATAGAGCAAGGGGTTATCTACGCTGTATCTTACATCAGGATTCCCGATAAGTCACTTTAAGCAGTATCGAGATCCTGTCTTCACAATCAGCAGCATCTTGACTTCATCACAACCAACGGAAGCTTCTCGTGTTCACAGACATGTACCTCACAGTGCGTGGGTCTTACGTTTCCCCCAATCCTAGCTGACGCACACACATACTTTATGTCGTGGTCTGTCCTACCTATAACAAAGGATCTAAGGAACGTGGATGTCGTGGTCTATCCTACCTATAACAAAGGCTCTCAGGAACGTAGATGTCGTGGTCTGTCCTACCTATACCAAAGGATCTAAGGATCGTGGATGTCGTGGTCTGTCCTACCTATAACAAAGGCTACAGGAACGTAGATGTCGTGGTCTGTCCTGCCTATAACAAAGGCTCTCAGGAACGTGGATGTCGTGGTCTGTCCTACCTATAACAAAGGCTACAGGAACGTAGATGTCGTGGACTATCCTACCTATAACAAAGGCTCCCAGGAACGTCGATGTCGTGGTGAGCCCGGCAAGAAAGCGGAAGATCATCAACGAGGTGAAGTTGAAGGGGAAGTAGTTGGCGAAGCCGGTAAGTATCATCAGGAAGAGGAACATGAAGAACGACTTTTTACGACCGAATCTGCAACACAAAACACAGCACTTATGTCAGTTATCGACCTTAGTGGACCGCCTCCGTGGTCTAGTGGTAGAGCGTCCGCCCGAAGAGCGGACGGTCCGGGGTTAGAACCCCGGCTGCGTCATATCAAAAGACGTTGTAAGATGGTACTTGTTGTTACCCTGTCTATCCCCCAAGCACTGAGACACGGTCGGCATGTACTCACATGTCGCTGATGAAGCACTGCAGGGTGGAGCCGACTAGCTTGCCCGCCAGCACTAGGGAGTTGGACAAGGTCCGCACCAATCTGTCGCCGCACACGATGTCCAGCTGGGGAGGGGGAGGTCACGATGTTGGTCAAACAATTTGAAAACTGGCAAATTAATTTCAAAATGTCCCTTTTGTGTTTTTCATTCTGAGGTGTGTGTTCATTTGAAGCTTCTACATTTCAAGGGATTCGATAGCGTTGGCGTACTGTTCAGAGCCCACTTGTACATAGCGACCTCAGCAAATAAATTCCATTCTGTAGACTCATATCTGTGGCTGTAGATATGTGCTATTGACTCATATCTGAAGCGGTAGAGTACTGTTATGTCCTAAGGAATCACATTCTTGTTATGACCTATTGATTTGTTTGTTGTTTAACGGCGCACTCAGCAATATTCCAGCTATATGACGGCGGTCTGTAAATAATCGAGTTTGGACCAGACAATCCAGTGATTGACATCATGAGTATCGATCCACGCAATTGGGATACGATGCCATGCATCAACCAAGTAAGCGAGCCTAACCACCCGATCCCGTCAGTCGCTTCTTACGACAAGCATGGGTTGCTGAAGACCTATTCTAACCCAGATCTTCCCGGGGCATTTGACTCACATCTGTGACTGTAAAGTAGTGTCGTGATATACTGACTCACATCTGTGACTGTAAAGTAGTGTCGTGATATACTGACTCACATCAGTGACTGTAAAGTAGTGCCGTGATATACTGACTCACATCTGTGACTGTAAAGTAGTGTCGTGATATACTGACTCACATCAGTGACTGTAAAGTAGTGTCGTGATATACTGACTCACATCAGTGACTGTAAAGTAGTGTCGTGATATACTGACTCACATCTGTGGCGATGGTGGAAACAAAGGTCGATCTGTCATACACCCAGCTGTCACACTCGCGCTTTGTGAAGTTGTCTCCCCTTGATAAAATTGTGGAGTCCCCGTTTGTGTAGACTTCACACTTTGAGTACTTGCCATCGGAGACGGGAATGGTGAGGTTCACGAGTTCGTGGTGGTAGCCATTCTGCACGGCGTATGTGTCGTTGTCGTAGCCGGGGATCTTACATCTGTCGTAGAATTGTCAGTCATCTTAAGGTGGAATAAGCACAAGACAAGTTAACATGCATACATTTAAGGAGGGATACGGTGACAAGCGTCACTTGTGAAAGGGTGGGTGGCGAGCTTTACCTGTCGGGTTGAGGGTGAGTGTGAAGCCAGCCAACTTGTGGGTGATGATGGTGAGGATAGAACTCACCTTTGATGGGGTGGTGAGGATCGACATGAGAGTGGAACTCACCTTTGACGGGGTGGTGAGAATCGACATGAGGGTTGAACTCACCTGTGACGGGGTGTTGAGGATCGACATGAGGGTGGAACTCACCTTTGACGGGGTGGTGAGGATCGACAAGGGGGTGGAACTCACCTGTGACGGGGTGGTGAGGATCTGCATGAGGGAGGAACTCACCTGTGACGGGGTGGTGAGGATCGACATGAGGGTGGAACTCACCTGTGACGGGGTGGTGAGGATCGGCATGAGGGTGGAACTCGCCTGTGATGTGGTGGTGAGGATCGACATGAGGGTGGAACTCACCTGTGATGGGGTGGTGGGGATCGACATGAGGGTGGAACTCACCTGTGAGGGGGTGGTGAGGATCGACATGAGGGTGGAGCACACCTGTGACGGGGTGGTGAGGATCGGCATGACGGTGGAACTCTCCTGTGATTGGGTGTTGAGGATCGACTGAGGGTGGAACTCACCTGCGACGGGGTGGTGGGGATCGACATGAGGGTGGGACTCGCCTGTGATTGGGTGTTGAGGATCGACATGAGGGTGGAACTCACCTGTGATGGGGTGTTGAGGATCGACATGAGGGTGGAACTCACCTGTGATGGGGGTGGTGAGGATCGACATGAGGGTTGAACTCACCTGTGACGGGGTGGTGAGGATCTGCATGAGGGTGGAACTCACCTGTGATGGGGTGGTGAGGATCGGCATGAGGGTGGAACCCACCTGTGATGTGGTGGTGAGGATCGACATGAGGGTGGAACTCACCTGTGATGGGGTGGTGGGGATCGCCATGAGGGTGGAACTCACCTGTGAGGGGGTGGTGAGGATCGACATGAGGGTGGGACTCGCCTGTGACGGGGTGGTGAGGATCGGCATGACGGTGGAACTCGCCTGTGATTGGGTGTTGAGGATCGACATGAGGGTGGAACTCACCTGTGACGGGGTGGTGAGGATCGACATGAGGGTTGAACTCACCTGTGATGGGATGGTGAGGATCTGCATGAGGGTGGAACATGCCTGTGATGGGGTGTTGAGGATCGACATGAGGGTGGAACTCACCTTTGACGGGGTAGTGAGGATCGACATGAGGGTGGATCTCTCCTGTGACGGGGGTGTTGAGGATCGACATGAGGGTGTACCTCACCTGTGACAGGGTGGTGAAGATCGACATGAGGACGGAACTCACCTTTGACGGGGTGGTGAGGATCGACATGAGGGTGGAACTCACCTGTGATGGGGTGGTGGGGATCGACATGAGGGTTGAACTCACCTGTGACGGGGTGGTGAGGATCGGCATGAGGGTGGAACTCACCTGTGATGGGGTGGTGAGGATCGGCATGAGGGTGGAACTCAACTGTGATGGGGTGTTGAGGATCTACATGAGGATGGAACTCACCTTTGACGGGTTGGTGAGGATCGACACGAGGGTGGAACTCACCTGTGACGGGTTGGTGAGGATCGATATGAGGGTGGATCTCACCTGTGACGGGGTGGTGAGGATCGATATAAATGTCGAGCTCACCTGTGAGGGGGCACGGTGAGGGTGAAGACAGATGCTAGCGTCTGGAAGGCGACACAGATCCCTGTCAGACACACCAGGAAGTACAGTCGCTTTTGGTACGGCCCGAACTCCCCCAGTAACGCCAACACGTCGTCAAACTTCATACTCCGCGTTCCTGACCTGTTCAACATACATATAGCAGCTGACACACAGACGGCAGAGGAGTAAGAAAACAATACCTTTGTTGATATTTGATTCTGATTGTTGACATATTGTTTTGATAATAAGGTATGACATGACAAACCCTTTGAAAAGAAAAAAAAACAGCTCATATTTTTTTGTAAATAAAAAAACTCCATCTGCTTGAATAAAAATATTTCAGCCTCAATAAAAAGTCTCGACCATAATATGGCCATCCTCATCAATACAGAGCATTTCGTGAGCAAAGCCATCATCTTTGACAGAGAGGCATGACCATGAGCGACAGTATGCCAACAATGTTTGCTACAAATATACGGTAATGCGAGACCAAACCTAAGAAATGACGTATGTCATAGACATTTGTAGGGGGTGGGATCTGTTCGACTGAATCTATCTTTAAAGGATCGACATGGATGCCATATTTGCTGAATACATGCATTATATGTAGGCGACTTAAAAGTTCTGCTTCTTGTATCTTTTGGTATACTGCCTTGAGGTGATTAAAATGTCATCTACATATACAAAGTCAATTCATTTCTGTTAGTGTTTGAAATGGTTTGCTAGAACGCCATAGGAGCATTTTTGAGACCGAAAGGGAGGCGATTCCATTTAAAAACATCTTTGTAATGAAGGCCAACTTGTGTTTTGTATTTGGATGGAGTGGTATTGCAAAAAGCCACTAGCACAATCAAGGACATTCGAAATGTTGGCATGGCTGTCGACTATATACGGCATCTTCAATGCTGACAGAGGGGAAAATATATAAGTTTGGTAGCTGCATTGAGGCGTCTATAATCTACGTCAAGGCGGTAAGAGCTATCCCGTTTTTTAACCATGGCAACGGGAGAGTGCCATTCAGAAGAACTGGGCTAAATGATATTGGCTTCTTACATTTCATGCACCTGGAACAATCTGCCCTGATAGGTGCGTTTTGCTTCTACAAATGGGGCTTGTGTCACTTGTTTCTATTTTGTGATGATGTAGGTGAGTATGTGAAAATCCTAATCAATCTGAGGCAAAAACTGATATTTGGGATAGGACAAATGCATTTTACTGTATACTTGTACTTTCAATATTGTCACCATTTTTAAAAAGCATTTGAGGACAAAAGCTCCATGACTTTCAGGGGTATTGTTATAGTGCAAACCACTTCAATAGGTTTCTTTATAAACTTCATTATCCAAAATAACTATTTGTTTCAATATGCTTCCAAAGTGCACAGAAATTCTATCTCCTTTTCCTGTTTAATGTTTAAGTCAAACATTCAGCGTATCCCCTCTAAGCATATGCCCCCTCCGGGCAGGACCCTAATCCCCAGCGGTATCTGTAAATGTCAATTAACACCTCCTTACGTCGCTGGATCTCACGTATGGTCTTTTATTATACATAAATTCTTTATGATGATGCTATTTTCACTGTTCTGATACTAGTGTGGTGTGTACACTTCCGGCCCGTGTACCGCGGACGGTGAGAGTATGTTATAGAAACATATGGACATTTCTGTAATGTTTTGTCTTGTGGGTTGTAAATAAGGGGGCAGTGGCATGTTTGCGGGACACATACGCATTTTCATCACCTTCATGTAAGGATCGCTCAGTATTCCCGATTCCCTGCCTAGCCCATCTCAGAAGTTTGACCACTGTCGCCGCTGGGTGAATATATCTATTATTATCACTGACTTTTGCTATCACCACCATATTCCTGTATTTGATACTGTCCACTGCCATTATATTATTCATTGCCATTGAATATTGTACTTCCACTCTGTTGTTTACTGCCATTATAAATGCTGTGCTGCAGTGTGTGCTGATTTGTAAACAAAGTGAGTTTTGTAATAGATATGTTGATTGTGTACCACTTGTTGGTTGTTTGTTGATTTCACACTAAGTTTTTTTACGTACAGTTCGCTGTGCAGAGTTGCTTCCCTTGGGCACGCCAGAAACCAATGATTGTGGGTTCGAATCCCGGTTCGCCCCGATTATGTTTCTAGGTTTGTCAGCATACCCGTGCTCGTGGGTTTCACCGAAGTGGTAAACGTCTGAGACATGCATCACTCCCACATTAAGCTGACACACCGTGATATAACTGGAATACTGTTAAAAGCGGCGTTAAACACAACCCTCTCACTCACTTTTACGTACAGATTTCTGGATTAACATATTGTTTCAATTTGGGAATCGACATGTAACAACAATGAGTTTGGTGTCTTGAACGCTAACAGTTTTCACATATAGTTTGGTGTCCGCAATCACTCTCCGTAAATGTGACGACGTCACTGACCTTACATCTGACGACATCACTCTCCCTGCTCCTGATGAAAACTCTTAATATCAATGAATTAACTTGTTTTGACTGTGGTTGAGGTTAAGCATGTGTCTGATGAGATGAACGTTTTAAGTCCCCCACCAGGTAACTCTGCAAACAGGCCACATGTCGTTGCAAGGCCGTAGTTAACTTTTTTGTCTTTTCTTTTTTTTTTTTGGGGGGGGGGGGTGGTAAATATTTGTACAAGTATCACTTGTCCCCAACTTGTATTTTCATGATTTTTCAAATA
The DNA here is from genome assembly GCF_023055435.1 of Haliotis rufescens. Classification (NCBI taxonomy): domain Eukaryota; kingdom Metazoa; phylum Mollusca; class Gastropoda; order Lepetellida; family Haliotidae; genus Haliotis; species Haliotis rufescens. Next base: position 7,038,821 of record NW_025963957.1, on the reverse strand, counting down.
AAACTGTATTCTATAAAAAATCCGGCACTGCGTTGGATATGTAAAGTTATATTAACTGATCGTGTCGCCTTCCCTGTTACTTCACCTGTCTTGTTAGCTGATGGGCATATCTAACAGTGACCCAGTTCACTATACCACGAAGCAAATAACTCCCTCCCCACTCCACACACAGACACAGACACACACACACACAGACACACACACAAACAGGCATGAACATACATACACGGACACATACATACAGACACACAAACACAGACACACATACAAACACATACAGACACACACACACACACACACACAGTCTCTCACACACACAGAAACACACACACACACACAAACAAAGGCATGTCAAAGTAAACGTGTACGATAAATTTTAAACGATTGGATCTTCAACAAAATAGGAGCATTAACTAGATGTTCTGCAACGATATACAATTCTCTATTCCCTGTAATTGTTCTGAAGAAGGGCTGCCCCGCCACTACTGACCCTGAACTATATGCCTGGCTGCATGACAGTGCGAACATTGTCTGTTCTTAACTTCCTGTCAGTCCACGGGTCAGGACGCGCGTTCCCAGACAGCACAGAGAGGGACAACTGTCCTCCAACTTATCAGGACCATCCGAGACATACATGCAAGATGTTCCATTCCTTATTATCCCCATGTCCAACACAGGACCGGTATTCTCGTCTTATCCCGCCTCTCTGTCACAGTCATATCCAAACTAACATGACATGATCACGTGGACTGGTCAAGTAGGTGGCACTCAGACGTGACATATGCATGTCCATTCCACCGTACACAGCTCATCATCATCATCATCATCATCATCATCATCATCCTCATCATCATCGTCATCATCACCATCATCATCATCAACATTGTTTCTTGCATTTTCTCTTAGAAACTATAATCAACAAGATGGCGGCAAACGTTTGACAAAATATTATCAGAGAGATTGTAGACATAGTTTCACTCACTTCGATGTTTAGACAACACTGGCTTCAGCCCGGCTAGTGGGAGGGGACACTGCTGCTCGCTGTGGATCACCTGCGTTCTACTTTCAGACAGGTAGATCTCGAGAGTACAGGGTCACCTGAGCGACACTTCCAGCCAGATGGACAGCCAGGGATGGGGGCAGTGGGGGTGGGGTGTGGGGGTTGGGGTGGGGGGCACTGTATCAAGGGGTTGTTTGTTCAGGGGGGATACAGTATCATCATATCGTGGTGCAGTATATCTCAGTTGACCCCAGGTGTGACTGTACACACACCATTACCATACGCCTGCTCACAGCCGGACACGGCACACAGGGGACCTCGTACAAGACACCCTTTGTTTATAAATATTTGTCTACACTAAGTATTTACACAAACACTGGAAGCCGGACGAGTAGTTCGATTCCATACATGGGCACAACATGAAGTGAAATCTTGATGTCCCTACTGTGTTATTGTTTGAATACATTGGTTGTATACTGAGTTGAGAATGACATTGCATAGTCCAATGACAAGCGCAATGGTAATTTAGCGGCTGCGCATGCTTGGGTGCTGAATCTGGCGCATTATACATGGACATTATTATTGTTGAATATTACTGAATGCAGCCAATTCACTTGGTAACCTTTCACTCACTCTTGTGTAAGCGAAACCCCATAGTATAAAGGGACATAGCAGGAAGAAGTGCTACTACCGTCAGGGTGACAGCATGTACGTAGTTACCCCTTGTCACGAACCTATCATCCTCCACCATCTGCTTAACTTATACATACAGAGATCTCACGTCATTCAGGGATGTGCCACAACATCACACGTCATACAGGGATGTGCCTCAACATCACACGTCATACAGGGATGTGCCACAACATCACACGTCATACAGGGATGTGCCACAACATCACACGTCATACAGGGATGTGCCCTAACATCCCACGCCATACAGGGATGTGCCACAACATCCCACGTCATACAGGAATGTGCCACAACATCACACGTCATTCAGGAATGTCCCCCGGCATCACACGTCATACAGGGATGTCCCACAGCATCACACGTCATACAGGAATGTGCCCTAACATCAAACGTCATACAGGAATGTGCCACAACATCACACGTCATACAGGAATGTGCCACAACATCACACGTCATACAGGGATGTGCCATTACATCACACGTCATTCAGGAATGTCCCACAGCATCACACGTCATACAGGAATGTGCCCTAACATCAAACGTCATACAGGAATGTGCCACAACATCACACGTCATACAGGAATGTGCCTCAACATCACACGTCATACAGGGATGTGCCATTACATCACACGTCATACAGGGATGTCCCACAGCATCACACGTCATACAGGAATGTGCCCTAACATCAAACGTCATACAGGAATGTGCCACAACATCACACGTCATACAGGGATGTGCCTCAACATCACACGTCATACAGGGATGTGCCATTACATCAAAAGGAGCAAATGGATGTGCCACAACATCAGACGGAACACATGGATGTTCCAGAACATCAGACGTCATACATAGATATGTCCCAACATCTCACATCATACAGGGGTGGGCCCCAACATGACACGTCATTAGCCCTACATACATGGTACACTAGATGTCGTCCGGAGAGGTCCACCGTACTGTACACACATTTACCCTCAGGAATCAATAGCAAAACTACTACTGTGCTGAAACGGAAAATAAATGTAAATTAAAAGCTTTTCCAGTATAAATGGCCTTAACAGAATTTTGAGCCTGTCTCCCATGCCCCATAGAATAAATTAAGAAAGGAGTCCAACTCAAGTCTAGAATGATCAGAAGTCCGATGCCTCAGCGCCAGGATTAAGTATTGTTCTGGGCTCCATAAGCTTCAAGGAGTTAGATTTCAATGTTACATTGATACATTGACCCCCAGTTACACAGCGTTGTGGACTGAACGAGTGGGTGACGTGGCGAGGGTTGATGACATACATGAGACCCTGCTGCTCTGGAAGATAAATGACCCGACACGCGAGTTTCTCATGTTAGCATGATCCCCATGTATAGCTGGAGTGAGTGAGTGAGTGAGTGAGTGAGTGAGTGGTTGGGTGAGTGAGTGAGTGAGTGACTGAGTGGGTGGGTGAGTGAGTGAGTGAGTGAGTGAGTGAGTGAGTGAGTGAGTGAGTGAGTGAGTGGGTGGGTGGGTGAGTGAGTGAGTGGTTGAGTGAGTGAGTGAGTGAGTGAGTGAGTGAGTGAAGCGGATCCCACTGGGCGTAGAAGGCAAGGTAGTCAACAAAGTAGCGGTGAATATAATATGAATTGATCACTGAAAATCAGATGTGACTGAATAATAAATGTCAGATGCAAAGTCACTTTTAGTATCGATCTGTCATTCAGCTACCCGTCTTTAATAATATTCTTTATCTATTTGTACCTGAGGCCCATATACAAAGTGTACAAAGTATACAAAAATACAAAATATACATCAAGGGTGATGGCGGTTTATCATATGTGCATATATATATATGAATATATAGCATATATATATATATATATATATATGAATATATAGCATGTATATATATATATATGTGAATATATATATATATATGTGTGTGTGTGTGTGTGTGTGTGTGTGTGTGTGTGTGTGTGTGTGTGTGTGTGTGTGTGTGTGTGTGTGTGTGTGTGTGTGTGTGTGTGTGTGTGTGTGTGAATATACATACACATGTACACACATACATACATACACACACATCACACTCACTCACTCACTCACTCACACTCTCACACACACACACACACACACACACACACACACACACACACACACACACACACACACACACACACACACACACACACACACAAATATATATAAATACATTCAGTGATAACAGATCAGTAATTAATGATAACATTCTCTCCTTACAAGTGAAGCTTTACACAATTTTAACAAGTCTTCTATACTATAGCTGCTTCATAATCATTCTTTAAATTAACAAAACATTTGGATGTGCATTTGCTTAAATATTTCTTTGGTACAAAAATGCTTCTTAAATCATTAAAACATGGGCATTTCATTATTATGTGGAATTCATCCTCTAACTCATTTACAATTCTGACAGATTTTTTTACCTTTTTCAACATTTTTCCGTCTTCCAACATTTATGTAGATTTTTGCACATCCAGTTCGTAAAAGAGCTAATTATGCATTGCGCATATGGTTCAGCATTTAATGAAAATTTGTATTTACTGTAACTATCGAATCTTGTACTTTCTCTTAATTTTGCTTGCCACTCTTGAAAAAAAATATCTCTTAATCTAGGTTTAATCATATTTATTAAATAATCAATATTACCTACTCCTTGAGAGAACCAGACTTCTCCAAGACCTATCAAACATAAAGATTCTATAACATTTGTTACCCAATCTCTCCTATCACATTCAGCTAAGTGTTTTAACATATACAACCTTTTGGGTATTCTACCATCTGACATGTGTATTAATCTAAGCCAGTATTTTACACACTGCACAAATGAATCAACATATTAGGGATATCTACCACATTCTCCCACAGCCATAGCGTTAGGAGGTTGTGACGGTAAACCAAGAAATAATTACATGCATAATTCTGAATTTTTTCAAGTGGATCAAAGGTATTGGTGCCCCAAATATCTGCACCGTATGATAAAATAGGCTTAATCTGTGCATCAAATATCTTAAAGAATATGCCAAGCACCCAAGTTCATATCATGATCTTAAAATTTCATAAAGTGCTTGTTTACCTTTCTGGCATGTGTATTTCACTGTTTTTATCATATTCATATTTGAGTAATATTTATAGTGTTTTACAATTTCGACATTTTGGTTATTAAAAGTCCTTCGTTCGTGTTTTTTTCAAAATTCCATATTTGATTAATACCACTATTTTTGTTTTGTCTAAATTAACTGTCAATTTCCATTTGTTACAATACTAATCTTATTGAGAGTATTTAGTTGGTTTTGTAAACCTGAAATCGTATCTGAAAACAATACAATATCATCTGCAAATAAAAGTATCAACAATTCTATATAATCAGGGAAAATATGACCTATCTATCTTTGTCTATATGTAGAAGGATGCGTTTATTCGTTTGTTTAACTTTTAATCTTAACCTAACATTTCATGTTTTACTAAAACACTAAATTTGACAGAGTAGATGAGGATACTAATATGTTAGTCTTTCATACAGATACAATAAGTAACCACGTGTATCAATCCACTCCTGGGCGCTGTCTCAAGATATTAACGCAGAGTAGCTGAAGCTTACAGGTAAGTACCACGGGATCTGGGCGTGGCTGCTCGAGACAGAGATCAGTCATGCTGATGTCAACTGTGACGTGACCAGTGCACGTGAGGGTGACCAGGGGCAGATCAGTGACCGTGATGGAGGACAAGGGCTGACCGGTCGTTGTTCAGGAAGTAAGTGTTCCCGTGTCCTATGTATAGTGTGTGCTGTATGACGTGTAGTGTGTAGCATGTAGTGTGTAGTGTGTAGCGTGTAGCGAGTAGTGTAGGGTGTGCCGGGTATAGTGTGTAATGTGTAGTGTATAGTGTGTGCTGTATGACGTGTAGTGTGTAGTGTGTAGCGTGTAGCGAGTAGTGTAGGGTGTGCCGGGTATAGTGTGTAATGTGTAGTGTATAGTGTGTGCTGTATGACGTGTAGTGTGTAGCGTGTAGTGTGTAGTGTGTAGCGTGTAGCGTGTAGCGAGTAGTGTAGGGTGTGCCGGGTATAGTGTGTAATGTGTAGTGTATAGTGTGTGCTGTATGACGTGTAGTGTGTAGCGTGTAGTGTGTAGTGTTTAGCGTGTAGCGTGTTGTGTAGGGTGTGCCGGGTATAGTGTGTAATGTGTAGTGTATAGTGTGTGCTGTATGACGTGTAGTGTGTAGCGTGTAGTGTGTAGTGTGTAGCGTGTAGCGAGTAGTGTAGGGTGTGCCGGGTATAGTGTGTAATGTGTAGTGTATAGTGTGTGCTGTATGACGTGTAGTGTGTAGCGTGTAGTGTGTAGTGTGTAGCGTGTAGCGTGTAGTGTAGGGTGTGCCGGGTATAGTGTGTAATGTGTAGTGTATAGTGTGTGCTGTGTGACGTGTAGTGTGTAGCGTGTAGTGTGTAGTGTGTAGTGTGTAGCGTGTAGCGTGTAGTGTAGGGTGTGCCGGGTATAGTGTGTAATGTGTAGTGTATAGTGTGTGCTGTATGACGTGTAGTGTGTAGCGTGTAGTGTGTAGTGTGTAGCGAGTAGTGTAGGGTGTGCCGGGTATAGTGTGTAATGTGCAGTGTATAGTGTGTAGCGTGTAGCGAGTAGTGTAGGGTGTGCCGGGTATAGTGTGTAATGTGTAGTGTATAGTGTATGCTGTATGACGTGTAGTGTGTAGTGTGTAGCGAGTAGTGTAGAGTGTGCCGGGTATAGTGTGTAATGTGTAGTGTATAGTGTGTGCTGTATGACGTGTACTGTGTAGCGTGTAGCGAGTAGTGTAGGGTGTGCCGGGTATAGTGTGTAATGTGTAGTGTATAGTGTGTGCTGTATGACGTGTAGTGTGTAGTGTGTAGTGTGTAGCGTGTAGCGAGTAGTGTAGGGTGTGCCGGGTATAATGTGTAATGTGTAGTGTATAGTGTGTGCTGCATGATGTGTAATGTACAGTGTGTAGTATGTAGTGTGTAGTGTGCAGAGGTTAGTGTGTAGTGTGTAGTGTTTAGCGTGTAGTGTAGAGTGTGCAGGCTTTAGTGTGTAGTGTTTAGTGTGTCGGGTGTTGTGTATACTGTGTAGTGTGTACTGTATCACGTGTTATGTGCATTGCGTAGTGTGAAGTGTGCAGTGTGCACTGTATGGCGAGTAATGTGTAGTGTGTAGTGCACGGTGCGTGGTGTGTAGTTTGCAGTGTGTGCTGTATGACCTGTAATGTACAGTGTGCAGTGTGTAGCGTGTTGTGCGAAGCGTGTAGAGTAGAGTGTGTAGGGTCTAGTGTGTAAAGTGTTGTGTGTAGTGTGTGTTGTATGACGTGTAGTGTGTAGTGCACGGTGCGTGGTGTGTAGTGTGCAGTGTGTGCTGTATGACCTGTAATGTACAGTGTGTAGTGTGTTATGTGTAGTGTTGACTGTATGGCGTGAATGTGAAGTGTGTAGTGTGTTATGTGTAGTGTTGACTTAATGGCGTGTAATGTGAAGTGTGTAGTGTGTTATGTGTAGTGTTGACTGTATGGCGTGAATGTGAAGTGTGAAGTGTGTTATGTGTAGTGTTGACTGTATGGCGTGTAATGTGAAGTGTGTAGTGTGTTATGTGTAGTGTTGACTGTATGGCGTGAATGTGAAGTGTGAAGTGTGTTATGTGTAGTGTTGACTGTATGGCGTGAATGTGAAGTGTGTAGTGTGTTATGTGTAGTGTTGACTGTATGGCGTGAATGTGAAGTGTGTAGTGTGTTATGTGTAGTGTTGACTGTATGGCGTGAATGTGAAGTGTGTAGTGTGTTATGTGTAGTGTTGACTGTATGGCGTGTAATGTGAAGTGTGTAGTGTGTTATGTGTAGTGTTGACTGTATGGCGTGAATGTGAAGTGTGAAGTGTGTTATGTGTAGTGTTGACTGTATGGCGTGTAATGTCAAGTGTGTAGTGTGTTATGTGTAGTGTTGACTGTATGGCGTGTAATGTGAAGTGTGTAGTGTTTAATGTGTAGTGTTGACTGTATGGCGTGTAATGTGAAGTGTGTAGTGTTTAATGTGTAGTGTTGACTGTATGGCGTGAATGTGAAGTGTTTAGTGTGTTATGTGTAGTGTTGACTGTATGGCGTGAATGTGAAGTGTGTAGTGTGTTATGTGTAGTGTTGACTGTATGGCGTGTAATGTGAAGTGTGTAGTGTGTTATGTGTAGTGTTGACTGTATGGCGTGAATGTGAAGTGTGTAGTGTGTTATGTGTAGTGTTGACTGTATGGCGTGAATGTGAAGTGTGAAGTGTGTTATGTGTAGTGTTGACTGTATGGCGTGTAATGTGAAGTGTGTAGTGTGTTATGTGTAGTGTTGACTGTATGGCGTGTAATGTGAAGTGTGTAGTGTTTAATGTGTAGTGTTGACTGTATGGCGTGTAATGTGAAGTGTGTAGTGTTTAATGTGTAGCGTTGACTGTATGGCGTGAATGTGAAGTGCTTAGTGTGTTATGTGTAGTGTTGACTGTATGGCGTGTAATGTGAAGTGTGTAGTGTGTTATGTGTAATGTTGACTGTATGGCGTGTAATGTGAAGTGTGTAGTGTTTAATGTGTAGTGTTGACTGTATGGCGTGTAATGTGAAGTGTGTAGTGTGTTATGTGTAGTGTTGACTGTATGGCGTGTAATGTGAAGTGTGTAGTGTGTTATGTGTAGTGTTGACTGTATGGCGTGAATGTGAAGTGTGTAGTGTTTAATTTGTAGTGTTGACTGTATGGCGTGAATGTGAAGTGTGAAGTGTGTTATGTGTAGTGTTGACTGTATGGCGTGTAATGTGAAGTGTGTAGTGTGTTATGTGTAGTGTTGACTGTATGGCGTGTAATGTGAAGTGTGTAGTGTTTAATGTGTAGTGTTGACTGTGTGGCGTGTAATGTGAAGTGTGTAGTGTTTAATGTGTAGTGTTGACTGTATGGCGTGTAATGTGAAGTGTGTAGTGTTTAATTTGTAGTGTTGAGTGTATGGCGTGAATGTGAAGTGTGTAGTGTGTTATGTGTAGTGTTGACTGTATGGCGTGTAATGTGAAGTGTGTAGTGTGTTATGTGTAGTGTTGACTGTATGGCGTGTAATGTGAAGTGTGTAGTGTTTAGTGTGTGGCGTGTAATGAAGTGTGTAGTGTGTGGTGTGTAGTATGTAGTGTATGGCATATGCTGTAGTGTGTATTGTGTAGTATGTTGTGCGTAGTGTGTATTGTGTAGTGTGTACTATATAGCGTAGAGTGTGCATTTTGTAGTGTGTAGTGTAGAGTGTGTATGACGTTTACTGTATAGTGTAGAGTTTTTAGTGTGTAGTGTGGACTGTATGACATGTACTACATAGCGTAGAGTATGAAGTGCCGTGTATGGTGTTTAGTGTGGAGTGTGTATTGTAAGACGTGTAATGTGTAGTGTGTATTGTAGAGTGTGTAGTGTGGCGTGTATAGTAAATAGTTAAAGTGTGTAGTATGAGAGAAGTCTTAGTGCATGCGATGAGAGAGCAGTTTTAGTGTATGCGATGATAGAGCAGTTTTAGTGTATGCGATGATAGAGCAGTTTTAGTGTATGCGATGAGAGAGCAGTTTTAGTGTGTACGATGAGAGAGCAGTTTTGGTGTATGCGATGATAGAGCAGTTTTAGTGTATGCGATGATAGAGCAGTTTTAGTGTATGCGATGATAGAGCAGTTTTAGTGTATGCGATGAGACAGCAGTTTTAGTGTATGCGATGAGAGAGCAGTTTTAGTGTGTACGATGAGAGAGCAGTTTTAGTGTGTACGATGAGAGAGCAGTTTTGGTGTATGCGATGATAGAGCAGTTTTAGTGTATGCGATGATAGAGCAGTTTTAGTGTATGCGATGATAGAGCAGTTTTAGTGTATGCGATGATAGAGCAGTTTTAGTTATGCGATGATAGAGCAGTTTTAGTGTATGCGATGAGAGAGCAGTTTTAGTGTATGCGATGAGAGAGCAGTTTTAGTGTGTACGATGAGAGAGCAGTTTTGGTGTATGCGATGATAGAGCAGTTTTAGTGTATGCGATGATAGAGCAGTTTTAGTGTATGCGATGATAGAGCAGTTTTAGTGTATGCGATGATAGAGCAGTTTTAGTGTATGCGATGATAGAGCAGTTTTAGTGTATGCGATGAGAGAGCAGTTTTAGTGTGTACGATGAGAGAGCAGTTTTGGTGTATGCGATGATAGAGCAGTTTTAGTGTATGCGATGATAGAGCAGTTTTAGTGTATGCGATGAGACAGCAGTTTTAGTGTATGCGATGAGAGAGCAGTTTTAGTGTGTACGATGAGAGAGCAGTTTTGGTGTATGCGATGATAGAGCAGTTTTAGTGTATGCGATGATAGAGCAGTTTTAGTGTATGCGATGATAGAGCAGTTTTAGTGTATGCGATGAGACAGCAGTTTTAGTGTATGCGATGAGAGAGCAGTTTTAGTGTGTACGATGAGAGAGCAGTTTTGGTGTATGCGATGATAGAGCAGTTTTAGTGTATGCGATGATAGAGCAGTTTTAGTGTATGCGATGAAAGAGCAGTTTTAGTGTGTACGATGAGAGAGCAGTTTTAGTGTGTACGATGAGAGAGCAGTTTTGGTGTATGCGATGATAGAGCAGTTTTAGTGTATGCGATGATAGAGCAGTTTTAGTGTGTGCGATGATAGAGCAGTTTTAATGTATGCGATGAGAGAGCAGTTTTAGTGTGTACGATGAGAGAGCAGTTTTAGTTTTGACGATGAGAGAGCAGTTTTAGTGTATGCGATGAGAGAGCAGTTTCAGTGTATGCGATGAGAGAGTAGGTTTAGTGTATGCGATCAGAGAGCAGTTTTAGTGTGTGCGATGATAGAGCAGTTTTAATGTATGCGATGAGAGAGCAGTTTTAGTGTGTACGATGAGAGAGCAGTTTTAGTTTTGACGATGAGAGAGCAGTTTTAGTGTATGCGATGAGAGAGCAGTTTCAGTGTATGCGATGAGAGAGCAGGTTTAGTGTATGCGATCAGAGAGCAGTTTTAGTGTGTACGATGAGAGAGCAGTTTTAGTTTTGACGATGAGAGAGCAGTTTTAGTGTATGCGATGATAGAGCAGTTTTGGTGTATGCGATGATAGAGCAGTTTAAGCGCCTCTCATCGCATACGCTCAAACTGCTCTCTTGTTGCTTACACTGCCGTGCCACCACGCCATGGTATTGGTGACTACGCTGGGCGACGCAACATCGCCCCTGGGTACAAACAGGTGTCACACTGAGATTTCAGACGCGAATAGATAGCTTGACAGATCATCTCGCACTTCACTGCGACTTCACTTCCACGCTCTGACGCCCTGGTGACCTCTGACACGTACACAGATGTTCACGTGACACGTTAATTATCACTGCGTTGTTGCGTTATCGTGTGTTGTATTGGAATATACCCCTATTCTATTCTATCAGACTGCATGGAAAGGCAGCTGTTGTTTCTTGGCCGTGTGATATCACTGACTGCGTCTATAACAGAACGGTTCGAGACGTCACGTGACCCCAAGTGCAGCAGGTCATGCCTCTGGGTAAGTTGCAGATCTATACGTCTTCCTGCGGGAGGAGAATGAACTAGCCTGCGACAGACAGGTGATACTCATCACTGACGGAACCATAGACTTCACTGGACATATCATATCTGTACCTACAGTGAGTATTATTTGTATAGTTATACACTGATGATAAGTACAAAGACGATTATAGTGAGAGGGCGGGCCCGGTGTGGGATAGACTGTTGTCCCGAGTCAACCAGGAAGTGAATCTGGTCCCATGTGGATGCGTAATGGCCATGGCAATCATGTATTGCTCAACAATGTCCAATGTGTGTTGTTGAAGGACTCGGTTATAACCAACATGTGGGGTTCACGTCCTACAACCCAACACTGATACACAGTCTGTATCCGCCTTGGTACAATCGTCTGTGAAATCAGAACTGACGCATATATTTCCCGCGATTTCTAAAACTAACAGTTGACGGATGTAATTTAAACTGTGCCTTCCGCTACTCGACGACGTCGTGGGTCAATTGGTTCTACTTGCATCTCAACCAGACGTCTCAGGTCAATTGGTTCTACCAGCATATCTATCGTCTCAGGTCAATTGATTCAACCAGCATATCACTAACGTCTCAAGTCAGTTGATTCAACCAGCATATCACTCAGGTCTCAGGTCAATTGTTTCTACCAGCATATCACTGACGTCTCAGGTCAATTGGTTCTACCAGCATATCACTGAGGTCTCCGGTCAATTGATTCAACCAGCATATCACTCAGGTCTCCGGTCAATTGGTTCTACCAGCATATCACCGACGTCTCAGGTCAATTGGTTCTACCAGCATATCACTGACCTCTCAGGTCAATTGGTTCTATCAGCATATCACCGATGTCTCAGGTCAATTGGTTCTTCCAGCATATCACCGAGGTCTCAGGTCAATTGGTTCTACCAGCATATCCCCGACGTCTCCGGTCAATTGGTTCTTCCAGCATATCACTGAGGTCTCAGGTCAATTGGTTCAACCAGCATATCACCGACGTCTCAGGTCAATTGGTTCTACCAGCATATCACTGAGGTCTCAGGTCATTTGGTTCCACTGTTATCTGGACCACAACAAACGAGTGATTGATATAATGATCAACGTCGCACGGCTGCGGTGACACCCAATCAGCCAATCAGCGCCTGGCCACCCGATCCACCAAGTCACCTCTTACAATCAGCATAGATACCTGGCGGCGCATTCTGACAATGCCTCTCCACGGTGCTGTGGTGTCTTCACATGCACGATATCCAGATCGGCGCTCTGAAGACAACAACAGGGGCGGTCGGGTAGCCTAGTGGTTAAAGCGTTCGCTCGTCACGCCGAAGATCCGGGTTCGATTCCCGACATGGGTACAATGTGTGAAGCCCATTTCTGGTGTCCCCCGCCGTGATATTGCTGGAATATTGCTAAAAGCGGCGTAAAACCATACTCACTCACTCACTCTGAAGACAACCAAAGAACACAATGTCGGGTTGGGGGACGCATAGACACAAACCCAACCTGAAGACGAGGGGACGACGGGCAGAGATAACAAGCAGGTCCTAATGCAAGATGACGAATGGTTGTAGTGAAGCAGTGGTACTTCTAACGGACAAACGGTTTCATGTTAAGCTGGCGAGTTAACGGAGAACAGATCATAATCTGAGGCCGTGCTAATTTACTTGTAGCGTTGAGACAGTGTTCTACGTCAGGTGTCATGGCGATGATGACGAGTTTATAATGTGTTCGTGATTTATAGTCAACACAGGTAATCAGTCGCCTGAGAGGGTGCTAATTACGGGAGTCTACCTGTCGCCAGGTATGAACGTATAATTACCCTGCTATCAGCGTGTCACCTGGGTTACATGTCAACCAGCTGCAGCTGTGGTGTTATGATCTGGATAGTGTCTCCATGTCGCCGTAATTGGTGTCTATCCATGGGGGGCGTCTATGAAATGTCTGAACCCAGTTTCACACGGATATGAATATTCTTTCAGTTTTAGGTGCGCTGGGGCAGCCTAGTGGTTAAAGCGTTCGTCCGAAGGCCCGGGCTCGATTCCCCACATGGGAACAATGTGTGAAGCCCATTTCTGGTGTCCCCCGCCGTGATATTGCCGAAATATTGCTAAAAGCCGCGTAAAACCACACTTACTCACTCTTTCAGTTATATCAAGGCGCGCCAAGTTAATGAGTATCCCTAGAACGCGCTTGTCCATACTCTACAACTGGCGAAGCACGTGACCACGCCTAGAGACTGTCAAACAGAGGATGCAGCGTACGGAGTGGGGTGTGAGCAGATGACAGCCGCGTGGTAAAACACATCACCTGGTATACACAATTTGGGAATCAGATTTAATGTTTTCATGAGTCTCACTTGGTCTTTTTCACACGCAGGACATTTTCTATATTCATTTTATCTTGTATGATTACAGGTATTGTCACGTGATCGGGTGGGGGACTCCGGGTATGTCTAGCGGGAAGTATCGGCGTGGAAGGGGTGAGGACCAAGCCCCTATTCGCAAGCGCAACAAATCCAAAGACATTGCTCTGCAGGAACTTAGCTCCCCAGGTAGGTGTTGTTGTTGAAGCAAGATCAATGCTATAGCAATTGTGTGCGGGGGTCAGGTTTGGGAACTTGGTTGATTGTGAGACGTCGTTTACATATTTACATACCGCCGTTAAGTAGCTGGAATATTGTGACGTTAACAACAAAGAAACATTGAAGGAGACACAGCTGTCACCAAGCATCTTATTGTAGTGCTGCCACACAGCTCCTCGTTACATGCAGCTGGTAAGGGAACACTAATGTCAACACCTCGTAGTGCTGCCACACAGCTCCGTGTTACATGCAGCTGGTAAGGGAACACTAATGTCAACACCTCGTAGTGCTGCCACACAGCTCCGTGTTACATGCAGCTGGTAAGGGAACACTAATGTCAACACCTCGTAGTGCTGCCACACAGCTCCGTGTTACATGCAGCTGGTAAGGGAACACTAATGTCAACACCTCCTAGTGCTGCCACACAGCTCCGTGTTACATGCAGCTGGTAAGGGAACAGTAATGTCAACACCTCGTAGTGCTGCCACACAGCTCCGTGTTACATGCAGCTGGTAAGGGAACACTAATGTCAACAACCCGTAGTGCTGCCACACAGCTCCATGTTACATGCAGCTGGTGAGGGAACACTAGTGTCAACACCTTGTAGTTCTGCCACACAGCTCCGTGTTACATGCAGCTGGTGAGGGAACACTAATGTCAACACCCTGTAGTGCTGCCACACAGCTCCGTGTTACATGCAGCTGGTAAGGTAACACTAATGTCAACACCTCGTAGTGCTGCCACACAGCTCCGTGTTACATGCAGCTGGTAAGGGAACACTAATGTCAACACCTCGTAGTGCTGCCACACAGCTCCGTGTTACATGCAGCTGGTGAGGGAACACTAATGTCAACACCTTGTAGTGCTGCCACACAGCTCCGTGTTACATGCAGCTGGTAAGGGAACACTAATGTCAACAACCCGTAGTGCTGCCACACAGCTCCATGTTACATGCAGCTGGTGAGGGAACACTAGTGTCAACACCTTGTAGTTCTGCCACACAGCTCCGTGTTACATGCAGCTGGTGAGGGAACACTAATGTCAACACCTTGTAGTGCTGCCACACAGCTCTGTGTTACATGCAGCTGGTGAGGGAACACTAATGTCAACACCTCGTAGTGCTGCCACACAGCTCCGTGTTACATGCAGATGGTAAGGGAACACTAATGTCAACACCTCGTAGTGCTGCCACACAGCTCCGTGTTACATGCAGCTGGTAAGGGAACACTAATGTCAACACCTCGTAGTGCTGCCACACAGCTCCGTGTTACATGCAGCTGGTAAGGGAACACTAATGTCAACACCTACTAGTGCTGCCACACAGCTCCATGTTACATGCAGCTGGTAAGGGAACACTAATGTCAACACCTCGTAGTGCTGCCACACAGCTCCATGTTACATGCAGCTGGCGAGGGAACACTAGTGTCAACACCTTGTAGTTCTGCCACACAGCTCCGTGTTACATGCAGCTGGTGAGGGAACACTAGTGTCAACACCTTGTAGTGCTGCCACACAGCTCCGTGTTACATGCAGCTGGTGAGGGAACACTAATGTCAACACCTTGTCGTTTTGCCACACAGCTCCATGTTACATGTGGCTGGTAAGGGAACACTAATGTCAACACCTCGTAGTGCTGCCACACAGCTCCGTGTTACATGCAGCTAGTGAGGGAACATTAGTGTCAACACCTCGTAGTGCTGCCACACTGCTCCGTGTTACATGCAGCTGGTGAGGGAACACTAATGTCAACACCTCGTAGTGCTGCCACACAGCTCCGTGTTACATGCAGCTAGTGAGGGAACACTAATGTCAACACCTTGTAGTGCTGCCACACAGCTCCGTGTTACATGCAGCTAGTGAGGGAACATTAATGTCAACACCTTGTAGTGCTGCCACACAGCTCCGTGTTACATGCAGCTAGTGAGGGAACATTAATGTCAACACCTCGTAGTGCAGCCACACAGCTCCGTGTTACATGCAGCTAGTGAGGGAACACTAATGTCAACACCTTGTAGTGCTGCTGACTAGTTCCTCTTTCTCATTGTTATAGGTCAGTCTCAGAAGCGGGCGTCTCAGTCGTCGACCCTGCCGATCACTGCGTCTGTTGCTGACTTTCTTGGAACCGACATCACTGAAGATGCCTTTCAAAGAGAGGTACTGCAAAGGAAAAGCATAAAGAAACCTTAATGAGGCATTTTGAAACCAGGGACGAATATATGGAGAAGCAGTATTTTTCTACCCAATACTGAACATATGCGGTTAAATGTTGGCTTTGTTTCAGCATCAAACCCACACGTTATGATTTGAACATTGGTCAAACTGCGTTAACTGTTCGCCCTTAGGTCGTCCAGAAGACACAGACACACTACATCGGCCGACAGGAGGCGGAGACCGAGGTGATGATTGACAAGCTGATTGACAGATACGAGGGAAAAGATAAGGCCTTGCTGTATGTCGTGTCGGAAATCCCCACAGAAATAAAGGTAACATATACGGTAACATATACTGAATAAAACTGATGTTAAAACTACCATGGATGTCATAAATAACACTGTCAGAGTTCCAAGCGATATCTCTAAAAGCAGCTCCGTGTTATCATTCCTGGGCGGAATGGATTGTTGCTCATAATATCAGTCAATGGAATATTCAGTTCAGACCGGATTTTTTACGGCCCTCATAGAGCTGGAATATTGCTGAATGCTGCGTTAAACAAACAAACAAACAAACAAATCAGAGGTGCCACGTTGAAGGCAATGGCATCTTCGGGTAACTCAAGGCCATCACCATGTCTTCAATGGCTCGCGACATTACCGACTTCACTGAAAATATTATTGTGCAATGTGTTGGGTTCGTGTCCAGGTGCAGATCTTCGTGAACACCCTGCTGCACCGCGGCGCCAACCCG
Organism: Haliotis rufescens; assembly: GCF_023055435.1. Taxonomy (NCBI): domain Eukaryota; kingdom Metazoa; phylum Mollusca; class Gastropoda; order Lepetellida; family Haliotidae; genus Haliotis; species Haliotis rufescens. The sequence goes on along the minus strand of NW_025963957.1, from coordinate 7,022,096 downwards.
TCGACGTGCGACAGCGCCTGGCAGACCCCCCTCCACCACGCCGTCAAGAGGAACTTCAAGGGGGTGTGTAGTAAACTGCTGGAGAACGACGCCCTCCCCCACGCCAGAGACAAGGACAACAACATGCCCTACCACCTGGCCCTCAACAACAACAACGACGACATCGCCGCCCTTATCCTCAACTTCATGCCCAACACTGCGTGAGTGACATCATCCGAGGATAACCTTAGACGTACTGCAACCCCCATAGATGCAGATCTAAGTGCTGTCAAGCAGTGATAATCATCGACTTACTGCAACCCTGACACATGTAGATCTAAGTGCCGTCATGCAAGACTAGCCATCGACTAACTGCAACCCTGACATATGTAAATCGAGGTGCAGTCATGTATTAGTCACGGGGGATGCTCTACACATATATAGCATCAAGGGACTACTCTTTGTATTGGAAAGCAGCTGTATTCATTTAAAAGAAAACCATTTATGATGTTTCATATTACAAGGGTCCGAGAGCTCCACACAGTGACGGATGACAAGAACTCTGAGGCTGAGTGCAAACTCCACACACTCCTGCGCAATGAGATGCTGGTAAGTGAGTGAGTGAGCGGGCTGGGTTTTACGCCGCAATACTCCAGCTTCGCACACTGGTACATATGGGTAATCTAATTCGGGTCTTTGCTTTGACGCTAGCCCACCAGGTGCCAATGCACACGCCGACATCTATGACACTAGATCCTTGTCCAATCACAAGCCACGGGCTGGTTCATTCCGTGCATCACCAAACCTGCTGATGACATGACGTTTTCTTGACCCTATTGACCCTGGACAATAGTCTTGTTTTATTCTTTCTCAAATCGACGAGTCCACGACATTTGTGTACTCTTTAGGTCAACTTTACTCGTATTTCATAAACTAACTTTCACCATATAGAGAAAGTGGTCGCGATTGTAGGGAAGGAAACTCATGTTGCCTTTATTACAGCAGACTGCCCTGGTTGTGCCAGACTGTATGGTCTATGTTCTATGTATTACAGCAGACTGCCCTGGGTGTGCTAGACTGTATGGTCTATGTTCTATGTATTACAGCAGACTGCCCTGGTTGTGCCAGACTGTATGGTCTATGTTCTATGTATTACAGCAGACTGCCCTGGTTGTGCTGGACTGTGTGGTCTATGTTCTATGTATTACAGCAGACTGCCCTGGATGTGCCAGACTGTATGGTCTATGTTCTATGTATTACAGCAGACTGCCCTGGGTGTGCCAGACTGTATGGTCTATGTTCTATGTATTACAGCAGACTGCCCTGGGTGTGCTAGACTGTATGGTCTATGTTCTATGTATTACAGCAGACTGCCCTGGTTGTGCCAGACTGTATGGTCTATGTTCTATGTATTACAGCAGACTGCCCTGGGTGTGCTAGACTGTATGGTCTATGTTCTATGTATTACAGCAGACTGCCCTGGTTGTGCGGGACTGTATGGTCTATGTTCTATGTATTACAGCAGACTGCCCTGGTTGTGCTGGACTGTGTGGTCTATGTTCTATGTATTACAGCAGACTGCCCTGGATGTGCTGGACTGTATGGTCTATGTTCTGTGTATTACAGCAGACTGCCCTGGGTGTGTTGGACTGTATGGTCTATGTTCTGTGTATTACAGAAGACTGCCCTGGGTGTGTTGGACTGTATGATGGACCCTATAGGAGACAGTGGACACATGAGGGTGTTCTACCACGTGCTGGAGGCCGATGAGTTTGGCAGATCCCCGCGACATCCGTCGTTTGGCTCTAACTCCAAGTCCTGTCTACATGTCATAGCCAAGGAAGGGTATAAGGTGGGTGTCCTCATGTACAGACTCTCATATAGGACGCCCTAGTAACCTCAGGATGTGGTGTACGTTTTTGCAACATTTGGTGTTTTTTTTCTTTTTAAAAGGATAACGAAAAATTAGTTTCATCTATTCTCCGAAAATTCAAGTAAGTTTTGTTGTCTTTGTTTGTTGTCTATTGTCTTTGTATTTCAGCATGTGTATCTAAAGTCGTCTCACAGACATCCGACGTTAAACAATCATGGGAGTTATTCATCGGACAATAAAACACTGCAGGGAGAATACACCATAAGGGGCGCAACCCAGAGCAGTTATTCTCATTCTTATGTTCAGAGGGGATTAAGTTTGTAGTTCTCGCAATTTTCTGCACCTTTCTCTCTCAATATCGATTGTCATATTTCTTCCACATTTGGATGCGATCGTTCGGCCACTGCGTCAAGATGGTTTTGAAACACAGTCCATATCTGTCAAATTGAGGTTTAGTTGCATATTTAAACCGTGTAACTTATCAGAAATTACCATTCTGTATCTTCAGGATACATGCGATAGGTATACAGTAATGATTTGATAGTAAAAGATATACGTAGTGACGCAACAGCATGTATACAAAACAGGGAAGCCAAAATTGTTATATTTTGTATAAGTTTTTAAAACATGACAGAAACCATGACAAGGGTTTACACATGTCTAAAGTCATTGACATATTGTGCCTCAACAAATAATTCCTCTAATCATCGAATATATAACACATAGTGTTCATGTTGACTGATCCATCCTGGCATCTATAAATGTTCATAAGGTGAGTGAGTGAGTTTGGTTTAACGCCGCTTTTAACAGTATTCCAGTTATTCCAGTGTCAGTTTAATGTGGGAGGAAAGCCCGAAGTGATACAGGTCTCAGACGTTTACCACTTCGGTGAAACCCACGAGCACGGGTATGGTGCTGACAAAACTTGGAATATTAATCGGGGCGAACCGGGATGAATTCCAAATTGTTTGATCTATAATATTTTCTTAGCAACAAATATTTTCCTAACCAAACTTTATGTGACATAATATACAATTAAACACCGTTGTGTCGAACTAACGTTTGTCTCGAAGTAAATGCTTGGTCCCCGCGTATACCTTCTTTAGTCATCAGGTCGAACATCGGATGACTCGAAGTATTTACGTAGGCCCCTCAACTTCGGCACAAAGGTGTTTAACTGGACTACTCAGCGTTTTATGGAGATTTTAAGATAGTGCATGCTGCTACTAAACGATGAGGAAATCACATCATTAGTGTGTAGTCATTGCATCTGGACATGGTGCTAAAAATGCGCCAGTATCAAGGCACTATTCGATACTATTAGTATGACAACATCTCCAAGCCACTTTCCTTTGTACCTGGATAATCACGAATATCCCTATCACAAGTTGACTAGTATGGATGACTGGTCCCACATTCAACATCTGTTCCCTCCTCTACAGTCGGTGGTGTACCACGACGTTGTCAGGCTCCTCATCAGGAAGAAGTGGAAAGGCTACGCACGCTTCCGATTTCAGTGAGTATCATTAGTTCCATCAATGTAAACTCCCAGTTGCCATGGTGATGCCACGCTCTTCCGCCCCTGCTTGATTGGGTGGACAAAATGGCCACTGCATTTGGACCATCTGGGCCTTGGGGCGGAGTGTCTGGTCGAACCACTAAGGTGAGGGTCGATTCTGTGTGAGTTAATAGTGGTTTGCCTGCACCATGTACTCAACTGTCGGTCAAAGGGAAGCATACACTTGACAACTGGTTTCTATATTTAAAAAATGCTGATTCAAGTACACATTCTATACTGTACACACGGTACAGTGTTCTAACACACATTATTCTGTTTCAGAATGAATTGTTTCTTGTTTTGCATCACACTGTTCTCGATGACGTTTTCTGCCATCTCGGCCGTGATGACGTCAGACCCCACAGTCTACGACTCACCTGTACAGTTAGCACGTGCGGTGTTCGAGGTGTGGTCCTACCTGGCCGTGATCGTCACCTTCTTCCTCGAGCTCAACCAATTCAGAAAGTACGTCACAGTAATCGAGCATAGCTCTGTAGGCATGCAGTTCAACCAATTCAGAAAGTACGTCAAAGCAATTGAGTATAGCTCTGTAGGCATGTAGCTCAACCAATTCAGAAAGTACGTCACAGCAATCGAGTATAGCTCTGTAGGCATGCAGTTCAACCAATTCAGAAAGTACGTCACAGCGATTGAGTATAGCTCTGTTGACATGTAGTTCAACCGGTTCAGAAAGTACGTCACAGCAATCGAATATAGCTCTGTAGGCATGTAGCTCAACCAATTCAGAAAGTACGTCACAGCAATTGAGTATAGCTCTGTAGGCATGCAGTTCAACCAATTCAGAAAGTACGTCACAGCAATTGAGTATAGCTTTGTTGACATGTAGTTCAACCGATTCAGAAAGTACGTCACAGCAATCGAATATAGCTCTGTAGGCATGTAGCTCAACCAGTTCAGAAAGTACGTCATAGCAATTGAGTATAGCTCTGTAGGCATGTAGTTCAACCAATTCAGAAAGTATGTCTATATATGTGTGTTTCCGAGTGTATGAGAAAGTGAGCTCTGCTTCTAACAGTATTCCGCATTATATCACGTTGCGTCAGCTTAATGTTGGGGGAAAACCCGAGGTAATGCTGCCATCGAAACACACGAGCATGGGTCTGGTGCTGACCAACCTAGAAACATAATCGGCGCGAACCGGCATTCGAACCCACGATCATAGGTTTCCGGGGTGTCCGAGGGAAGCAATTCTGCACCGCGGATTGTGGGACCTGAGACGACTAGGGAACACGTACACCCGTACAAGAGTTAATATCTATGTGCTTATCTGCTGTGTGTTGTGGGCAGTGTTGTGAGATGATGGTATAGGTAAAGATTCAAATAATCTAATCAAGAAGGAAATGCAGAGTTGGACGAGTTCTTGATTACCTGGCTTTGTGCCTGCAGACACAGACTAGACTACTGGAAGGACAAGTTCAACTGGATCGACCTGTCGTCCTCCTCCCTCCTGCTGTTGGTTCCCCCGCTCCGCTTCACGCACAGACAGGAGCAGTGGCACGTCTTCTCCGTCGGCTATCTGCTGTGGACACTCAGGCTCTTCAAATACGCCGCAGTGTTTCGGTAAGGTCGGCTATCTGCTGTGGACACTCAGTCTCTTCAAATACGCCGCAGTGTTTCGGTAAGGTCGGCTATCTGGTGTGGACACTCAGTCTCTTCAAATACGCCGCAGTGTTTCGGTAAGGTCGGCTATCTGCTGTGGACACTCAGTCTCTTCAAATACGCCGCAGTGTTTCGGTAAGGTCGACTATCTACTGTGGACACTCAGGCTCTTCAAATACGCCGCAGTGTTTCGGTAAGGTCGGCTATCTACTGTGGACGCTCAGGCTGTTTTCCAAGATGTCGGCCAAGCACTGAGGCTAATGCAGTTTTATGAGCTATCATATAACATTTGCGCGATTACAGTTACAAAATCTATTTTAATAACCGGATGTCTACACAACAAGCACCCTCGCTGACGGCCTGTGGCTACATATAGCTAACTCCTCACATCTCTTCTCGTCCTCAGACAAACCGGAGCCTATGCCCAGATCTTATGGCGCATCATCGCACACGACTTCATCCAGTTCACCATTGTCTTCGCCGTCATCCTGCTTGCTTTCAGCGGATCCTTCATCATGGCCCTAAGGGGAGAGAACTCCCTGCAAGTACACAATGAAACCAGGTACGGGTGGTTCCCCTTTATTCCCGTAACCACCATGTGTGACATACAATGCAGATAATCAGTACAAATATATATCAATGAATTCTTTATATGCCTTCGTCTTCCTGTACAGCACCTTCTGGGACATCCTGTTCACAGGCGTACGGGTCCTGATTGAGGGCGAGCCTGTCATAGAGTACACAGAATATAGGTGAGTCTAGCTCAAGACGTGTACTGCTGTGTATAACAGCGACGTCAATGTAGGATCCAAGGACTAGTCCACTGAAGTGTTGCTTTGGTTGCAAAGGAGGCTGAGTGTGAATAGGGCTTGAACGACAAGTTGGTATTTGAACGAGTACCAACAGGGGATAGTCACTAGTTGGATGAACGTGTTCCAACAAGGGATAGTCACTAGTTGGATGAACGTGTTCCAACAGGGGATAGTCACTAGTTGGATGAACGTGTTCCTATAGGGGATAGTCACTAGTTGGATGAACGTGTTCCTACAGGGGATAGTTATTAGTTGGATGAACGAGCTCCTACAGGGGATAGTCACTAGTCGGAGTAGTCGGATGAACGTCACTAGTTTGATGAACGTGTTCCTATAGGAGATAGTCACTAGTTGGATGAACGTGTTCCTATAGGGGATAGTCACTGGTCGGATGAACGTGTTCCTATAGGGGATAGTCACTAGTCGGATGGACGTCTTCCTACAGGGGATAGTCACTAGTGAGATGAACGTGTTCCTATAGGGGATAGTCACTAGTTGGATGAACGTGTTCCTATAGGGGATAGTCACTAGTTGGATGAACGTGTTCCTATAGGGGATAGTCACTAGTCGGATGAACGTGTTCCTATAGGGGATAGTCACTAGTCGGATGGACGTCTTCCTACAGGGGATAGTCACTAGTCGGATGAACGTGTTCCTATAGGGGATAGTCACTAGTTGGATGAACGTGTTCCTATAGGGGATAGTCACTAGTTGGATGAACGTGTTCCTATAGGGGATAGTCACTAGTCGGATGAACGTGTTCCTTTAGGGGACAGTCACCAGTAGGATGAACGTGTTCCTTTAGGGGACAGTCACTAGTCGGATGAACGTGTTCCTACAGGGGATAGTCACTAGTCGGATGAACGAGTACCTTTAGGGGACAGTCACTAGTCGGATGAACGAGTACCTTTAGGGAACCGTCACTAGTTGAATCAGTTACTACCTGGTGGAGTCATTCATTGGACTAATATTCCCATGCATTCCTTATCGCTGTTATTACAAAGGAGGTCGCATTAATAAAGATGAAAGTTCACTTCATGATGGCCTTACACTATTATTCGCTATGGTATTACCGCAATACGACCGGTAGCAACAAATCATACACCTGGCAGTATTGCAAATAAATAATATGATTGCACTTTATGAGCGACTTGTGAGGTCTATACATTTTTACCACTTCTCCATTTGGACAATAATCTCCACACAACCTACTGCTTCTTTGAATCACGTGTCTTATCTGGGTTTCTTATGGCACGGGGTTGTAAGAGGTCGGGGGAAGGGGATGTGTGCGTGCGTGCGTACGTGCATATGTGTGTCTGTGCGTGTGTGTGTGTATGGGTGTGTGTTTTCTACCATCACTGACTGCGCTTGCTTCCCCCCACAGCACGCTGAGCTGCATCATCATGGTCATCTTCCTCTTCACCTGCATCGTTGTCCTCCTCAACATCCTCATCGCCCAGCTCAGCGACACCTACCAGAACGTACAGCGGGATGCACAACGCGGTCTGGAGCTCAACAGGGCGTGGATTATTGCCCGTGTTGAGCTTAACAGTCTGTTTATAGGCAAGGTAAGATTGTTTATAGGCAAGGTGAGACTGTTTATAGGCAAGGTGAGATTGTATATAGGCAAGGTGAGATTGTTTATAGGTAAGGTGAGATTGTCTATAGGCAAGGTGAAATTGTTTGTAGGCAATGTGAGATTGTCTATAGGCAAGGTGAGATTGTTTATAGGCAAGGTGAGATTGTTTTATAGGCAAGGTGAGATTGTTTGTAGGCAATGTGAGATTGTTTATAGGCAAGGTGAGATTGTTTATAGGCAAGGTGAGATTGGTTAGTGGCAAGGTGAGATTGGTTAGTGGCAGGATTACATTGTTTATAGGAAAAGGTGAGGTTGTTTATAGACAAAGGTAGGATTTTCATAGGCAAGGGTAAATTGTTTATAGGCAAGATAACATTGTTTATAGGCATAAACAATGAGAATTCAGCACTTCATAAACACTACCACCATCCAGTGGTACTATAACAGCAGTGATAGGACAAAAAAGTATCGAGAACTAACAGTTAACGCTAGAGATGGCTAGGTGTAACACAGAACGCTGAAGTCACAGCTCCAGTGATGAGGTTAAACGTTGAGTGATATGATGGTGGTCTCCCAGGGTTACCGCGTGACGAAGTACCAGGAGATGGACGAGATCGCAAGCCCCCTGGACGTGTTGGAGAAGTGGGAGAATCCTCCCCTCAACGAGCTCAACAAGTACATCCGGGACATCTGGGACGGCCTTGACTCACACAAGCTCAACCTGCTGACGATCAAGAACCGCCTGGCCCGACAGGAATACACGCTCACCCGGATACAGTCAGTATACACCCCGCACCGGGCAAGGGGACCAACCATGTTATGGTTTTAATTCTGTTTTTTATTTTATAATTATTATCAAAAAAATAAATTGTCCCGGAAATTGATTGAAAAAATGATCATGTTGAAATACAAAGAAAATGTCCCCCACAAAAGACTACATTGTTGCAGAATGCGGACTCACCTTCCTTCGGCCTGAAGAGGCCACTTCGCTCATATACTGTGAAAATACCTTGTTTATCAAATTAGGTATTGAAGGGAGGTAATCGTATTGTAGTCAAGAACATGGTTTAAGATGTAAAGCCGGAAATGAATTGATACCAATATATAACATATTTTGGGGGACACAAAGAGTTTGCCGCCGTGTTGATGCATCGCATCAAACGTTTTCTTGTGTTAGTTTGTATCAGCAACCACAGAATTTGACCCAACGCTGTCCTGTGCCTGGTTTCCTAAAGCTACCTCTGATACGTACACGTCTTGTGGACACAATAAGCTGGGGTAACGCGTTCGGGTGATTGGCCTTGGTGACGCAGTCCTAGACCTGTTTTCTACGAATAGTAAATACACGTGACTTGGACACGCTCGTGTAATGGTAGTAATAGTGAATATTGGAAGTCGGACAGTTGGATTTCTTCAGCTGATATTCTGTTTCTGTTGTAGAGAGCAGTTGGACCGACTTGTTCCTCCAGAGAGACCTCTCGCCACTACACCTACCAGCAATACAATAAAAGATGAGGACATTGATCGCATCCAATCACAAATGCTGGTGGCAGAGACAGAAGAGTCTACTGACCTATCAGAAGCCCAGGTCGAAATCAAGTTGGAATGACGTGACGACAGCTGATCCAGGAAGGTGGTGGAGTCAGTGACTCCGCGGGTTCGTGACGTCTGTCACGTTGGCGACGTGACCAGAGTGGTGTGGAGATAGTGACCCGGTAGGTAGTGTCCACCCGGGGTTCCTTAGATAATGGAGTTTCTGTCGGCGTCATTGAATCAGTTCTGTGACGACCTCACAACTGTCCTTTGTGAATCTGAGAACCATTTATGAGAAGATCTGTGAGCCTATTCTGTGGGAATCTGAGAACCATTTCTGTGAGGCTCTGTGAGCCATTTCTGTGAGGATCGGAAAACTATTTCTGTGAGGATCTGAGAAGCATTACTGTGGGTATTATACTGCCAGTTCTCTATTATTAGGGACCTACATCTTATACATGGTGGTCGAAAGATAGTCATAAGGAATACAATCTTCACGTTTATCACAGACATGATGAGACGGGACACGTCAGACAACTGTAGCTTCAAAAAGCAAAAGTATGCTGGCTTGCTGAGGGGAGGTAACTCCTGCAAGCAGTGCCCGTGGGACACCTCACCGGTGCATCATAGTCCCACCACGCTGTACGGAGGAGCGGTGTATTGTAGTACAGATTTCCCTGACATTGCAACGTGCCAATTCTTATAAGATGACGTTCATGCTGTCTTGTTGTATGTTGTGGATCCCGATTCTGTACAGATATACACTGTGTACCATTGAATAAAACTTTCAGTTGTAAACACCTCACAACGTATACATTCCGCTTTATATCATCGTGAGGATCGTTCCGTTGCGCACAAAATGACTGAAGATATGTATACATGTATTTCTACAAATGACGGCAAGGCGCACTCTAACGTGAATGTGGAAAATACTCGATTCTCATTGGCTGGTCACTGATTGAAACAGCTGAAGCTGATATCTATAGACAAGTAATTGTTGCCGACAGATATTTCGAAACAATGCTATGTACAATGATAGGTTACAAAATACAGGGTGTCGGTTATTACGATATTATTATTTCAAAGTTGGCAATCATTATTGGGGAGAAAACATGATAGAACTACAGTGATAGCGTGTATTTCATATTTGGGGGGAAACAGATAGCTTGAATTTTTCCCTTTTCTACATCCGGCTATAACGTCCTGTCTATTACGTCACAGTGAGTGGTGTGACGTCATCAATGTAGCTCTGTGAGGTGTACAGCTTACTTCACAATGGTGCCTATTTACCTGTAATCTTCTTTATGTTATCTCAGGACGTTGCTGTGTTAATATGACCAGGTGGTTTTCAAATTTGAAACGTAAAGATTACCCCGTACTCGGTTCGTTAAAAACTAAATTGCGAAATCAGTAAATGATCACAAGATCAGTAAATAATAAACCGATATTATATCATATATACAGGTTCCGATTTACAATGACGTAAGACAATACTATGGGTCACATAAGCGTCCGCAGCAATACGTTACAAGCTCTATAACATATGTCAATGTACACAGGAATGTCCAGAAATTCTCACTGTCGCCGCGACAAAATATGCAACGTTCACGGACATGTTGTCGCAGGCGACAATATATGCCGAGTTTCACTGCATAATTGTTAGCATTCGTCAGAGCAAAAAACAGCAAAGTTGATGATGATGTAGGTCATGTTGTAGAAAACATGCTTGTCTTGATTGAACTGTTGTTATTGTTGCATTAAGTGTTTATATTAAGAGCTCGCCTTCTGCCTAAGCAATTTCGGCTGACCTGTCCCTCTTTGGGACTCCTGTGTGTGAGTAGGGTACACCTATCTATTGTGAGTTTGGTGTTCACATAATTTCTGTTTTTGTATTAATATGATTTCCATTTTCGTATATTGATATGATTTCATTTTTATCCTTGGCTGCTCTGTTTATATACGTTCGAGTAGCTCTCCTTCTCTCAGAAATAGAGTTAGTTTGGCCTTCGCTATTGCATCTCTTGGCTTCAGGAGATCTAAGACGGAGAGCGGATCTAACTGCAATTCTTGTTTTAACCTAGCCCGGGCTGGGGCATGGTCTTGATATTCTAGTAACACGTGATCAATGGTTTCAGCCTGATTGCAAGATGAACAAACCTTGTCCTAGTGCTTTTTGTGACCGAGTCTGAGGCGTGAGATAGCAATTTCAATTTTCCTTTCATTTGAGTATGAGTTTGACTTTTGTTGGACCTTGGGTTGAATTTTGTAAAGCCATCTGCCGATCTTACTTGCACCCCATGTGGCTTGCCATCTCTCTGCTATGGAGGCTTTGATTTTGCTTTTAATCTCTAGTTTACTAAAGGGAATAGGCTTTATATCCGCTTTGTCTAGAGCTAGCTTCGCCAGTGAGTCTGCTTTTTCATTTCCATGAATATCTATGTGAGAGGGGATCCAACACAGCTCCACCTGTTGCCCTTGGTTGACCGTGTTTGGCCTGGAGTTTGAGTTTCTGCCACTGATGGCCTGAAGTGCACTTAGCGAGTCTGATAGGACGACTGCCTTTGCTTCCGGAAGTTCCGGTATGAGTTTGAGTGCATGATAATTTGCCTCCATTTCAGCAGTGAACACTGACTGACCATCAGGCAAGCGAACTAAATGTGCTTGGGGTTTGGAGCTGTGGATATAAATCCGGTAACCAGCACTGTTGTCGATAGGATTCTTGGATCCATCACTGTATATAGGGGCCGAACTGTCCCAGGTAGTTTGAATTTTAGTGATAGCTACTGATCGTAGTAGGGTTGGGTTTTCCTTTTTAGTGACTTCTGATGTTAAAGCAGTGTCAACTTTGGGAGTTTTTAAAGTCCAGGTAGGGTGTAACCCTTTGTAGTGACTTTCTGGAGGCTGAATGTCATCACAATTGTGACTTCGAATGAGTTCACGTACTAATATCCCAGATGGCTTGAGTGAGGGATTTTTTCGACCTAGGGCTTCATCTCGAGTGTTTTTGTCTTGCAATATCTTTTTAATCAAAGGGTTTGATGTTCGTCCCCAGAATGATAATATTGCCTGCTCTCTGAACTGTTCTGTTTACACTTATATGTATCAGGGTCAGCACAGTTTTGATGTCGTGAGATGACTCATGTCGGCCGAGCGTGTCAACACATCATCCAGCACACGATATGACAGGTCATGCACTGTGTGCTTTTCTGGAGGCCATTGTGCGATATAGTATACTAGCATTGGCTTAGGGATGTTTATCCAGCCTGATATAATGGATGTGCGCCTCCATGAGGTATCGCCTTCCAAGCGTCCCCGTGCTTTAAGTATAATAGTTCAGGGGTAAAACACATTTTATGACAACACAAGCGGATAGAGCAGACATCAAACTTGGGCCTACCACCCCGGCTATACACATCTCATGTCATTTCTTAGTACATGTACACCAAAGTGCCGTCTTTGAACCTGTGTTAAGGATAAGTGTATATCGTAAACTACGGTTATAACGAACTCAAAGGGGCCACTAATTTGTGTTCGTTATAACCGTTGTTCGTTATAAGCATATACTATTTCAATGTGAAGGTTACACGATATACGGCTATTCCATTGGAAGAGGGGTCATGTGACCGCGAAACTGAAGTTCATAAGTGTTAAACGACACATTTATACGTTTATACGTTTCTCACGAGGTGTACACTGACGGACTACTTCCACATTCCCGGGGAAAAGCCGGCGAGTTCCCAAGCACGAATACACACAGAAGCGTTGTTTCTGATAGCTTAGACCCTTTCATCTTGAACTTAGCGTTTTAGCATACACTGGGAACAGTCAGAGACTGATTGCATGCCAGTTCAAGGATATCCTCGGTACAACCATTCTTAGAGAACAAACGAAGAAAATCACATCCAAACTTGTCTAGAAACCGCCTCCGTGGTCTAGAGGTAGAGCGTCCGCCCGGAGAGCGGAAGGTCCGGAGTTCGATCCCCGGCCGCGTCATACCAAAAGACGTTAAAAGATGGTACTTGTTGTTACCCTGTCTGGCGCTCGGCATTTAAGGGTTAAAACAAGGACTGGTCGGCTCGGAGTCAGTATATTGTGTCTGAGTGAGGTATTCATGTTAAACTGCGGCATGGTATCTCAGTGTGCTAGCACTATAAATCGGCATCAGTCCGGACTAGTACAAGCAGCCACACACACGTGCATGCATGCACCTCGCTATATAAGTGCAATAATCTTGGACGCGACGTTAAACCCAATTTCATCTCACCTTGTCTAGACTACAGTGACAGTCTACAGCAATCTATGAATTTAACTATTTGATAGATCCTTTCACCTTTCAGCGATCGGCCAATTGATGAGCAATGACTAACACCTTGAATAGCCACAGGTTCATCACACAGTTCGGAAATCTCTCCTGTCACGTTTATCGTGTAGGCCATTTTAGCGTCGTGTACTTGATGTAAATGTATTAGGACGCGCTATCATTGTGTCTGACTTACTGGGGTAGTTCATAACAGTCTAAAATGATAGAGTTCATCCCAGAGGTGTTCGATTGGCTTGAGATCTCGACGGCCATGGCAAATCGTTGATGTTGGCATTATGAAGGTAGTCACGAGCTGTGTGCGGTGGAGCGTTGTCCTGTTGAAACAGGTCCCTCTGGCGGTCAATGATTGGAAGAAGGTTAGGTTGAAGAATTTGATTTATGTAGCGATTTGCTGTCCAATTTCACTGAACCACAAGATCTCGTGGTGTAGGATATGCCTATAAAACGTAACAATGGCCAACCACTAAAACAGGCGCACAAGGTTGTGAACAAAGGACCGGCAGAGGGAAGTTAGCTGACGAGAGGCGGTTGAAACAGTGTCGAATCAAATACCATGTACATTTTCCCCTCCAAGGCCCACACACTTCTGCCAACGACGTTGTAGTGCCCGGATGACTGGGGTAGAAGGCCTCCTCCTAGTAGTGGAAAATGTCCTCCACAGAAGAAACGGGATCATCATCATTTGCCTAATGTTTGCCAGACAATGCTTCGAAATTTGGTTGCAAATCTGCAAAATACGGAGGATGTTTAATTACTTCAAAGTCACCATCATGCATTATAATCATGGCGACAATAGATTTGTGAAAAGATGCATTGACCAGGTGGAACAATACAGCGTTAGTGAGTGTCTCGCGACTTTAAGATTTGATATTCTCACGCAGTTGCCCTAACAGCTTCACGTAATAATAGTGTTGGCAGTTGAAGGTAGTCCTGATCTTAGATTATGTCCTGTTGAGAGACAAAACCCCTTCCATATTCATGGGAAGTCTCTGCGAAAAAGCCCGGTGTTCACGGTGTCCAAGCACCATGATATTCTACTACCACCAGTAAGACCAGACATGTCCAGATTGTTCAAATACTTTTTTAATCCAAATATCTTTGTTACATGTGGACAGGGACAGCTATAACTATTTCAGTCTCTGTTCTTGATAGACAGAGCAAACACAGCAATGTCCCGGCCATCCAGTGACTTCCTCATTTCGTAAACATTTGAAGCAGACTTGGCCCGAGTTCTGAAAGATGAAGTAGATAGATCACCGTCATGTAATAGGGATCGACCGTGATTATAGTGTGGGATTCTTTGGGGGCCTCTCCTTCAAGACATATACTTTGTTCTCTGAAAGGCGGAGCCAAACAAACACACAGTCGGCCCGGTATCACATGATACGTCCTACGAAAAAATCGAATCACTTTTTGAAATTGTATGTCCAATCTTATGTTGATGTTTAGGCGTAAAAAACATATAACAAATATTCTAATACAACCGCAACTTTAGTGCATATAATATACAAAATGGAAACTTTTCTTACAAGACGAACGAATAGTATCGGATGGAAAAAACTTTTTCTGTGTAACCGCATCACTTGATTTTCTCATGCAGCTGCAATATATAGCACCACCATAGTATCCAAACACCATGATATACGCCCGTTACCGGCCAAGAGTCTTGATATCCACCACAGTGCACAGACACCACGATGCACTACAAGTACCGTTACCTGCCTAGAGTCTTGGCATCTTTCACAGTGTCCAAGCACCATGATATACTCCGAGTATTATTACCTGCCAATGTTCTTGGCGTCCTCGATGGTCTCCGGCAGGTCTTGGTTGAGGGTCTCTGGGAGGAAGAAGGTCAACACTCCCGCCAATACCGCCGCGCCACCGAACACCATGAGGGGAAGAGCTTCTCCAAACCCTCCCTCCACCAAGATGCCCTGCAGAATGAAGTATTGTGTCAGCAACACGCACCACTACATCACATACACCATAACAAATGCTGCAGTGTCCTCACACGTACGACGAAAAGTAACATTGCTGGGGATTCATCATCTTCCCGAGGCAAGGGAGTTAACTGACTATAAAGTCCCAGTTTCTACCCTTGCCGAACTAGACTGGAATTTACTGGCTCGATCGTAGCGCCACCAGTGGTAATTACGAGTTATGTCCCTTCTATGACCACCCTACTGACCAATCAGATTCCACCTCTCATATAACTTGCATTTGCTTCAAACAAAATGGCGGCGCCCAGTCAACTGGACTTTTATAGATAGTTAACTCCCTTGTCTCGGGAAGGTGGGGATTGAGTGGAACCCTTTTACACTTTCACTGTGCTCGTGTGGTTTAATATCTGAAGCAAGCACCTGGAGGAAGTTCTCAACGTACCAGATCTACAATGTAGGGAGATATGACACCCCCAAGTCTCGAGCACATGCTCCCGGCCCCAAGCCCGACATTGCGGACGGGAGTTGGAAAGAGTTCGGCGGTGTAGATGTAGACGGTGGCGAAGGCTCCTGACGCTCCCATCTTGCCGATCAGGGACAGCAAAACGAGCGTCCACTTCGCGTCTGTGCAAAATAGGAGATTTTGAAATCAGACATTACGTGACCTGTGGAATTATTATGTCGACAGACTGATTTCATTTAATCCGCCTGACATGGACACTGTTATATATATGCACATTTCTTTAGTATTAATAGAAATAGTGCTGTGCTCAAACACAGCTATTGGTACATACCCTCTCCAGCATAGAGGACTGGGAAGATGGTTGCGAGACACGCGAGGCCCCCGCCCAGGAAGAAGCCGCAATGGAGCCACTTCCGGCCAACTCTGTCGAGCAGAAACAGTGTCAGCAGATACCCAGCTACCTCCACCAGCGCAGACAGAACGAAGTTGGTGATGACGTTGCCGCTGAGGTTGGTGACGTTCAGTGTTAAGCCGTAGTAGGTCAGACTACACACAGCCCTGTTTAACACAGACATAGATTACAAAAGTCACAGTTGAAGATTCCAGGGAAAAGGAGACGTTGAATAATGAGTACGTACCAGAGAAAAGAGATGTTGAATAAGGTTTTTGTACAATACGTAGCAGTTGATGAATGACGTATATATACCAGAGGAAGGAGGTGTTGAATAACATGCATATTAAAGAAGAAGGAGAAGTTGATGTTGAGTTGATGTTAGTAGTTGATGAATAGCGTGTAAATCCGAGAGGAAGGAGACATTGAACAGCGTGTATATCCTAGAGGAAGAAGACGTTGAATTGCGTGTATATCCTAGAGGAAGGAGATGTTGAATTGCGTGTATATCCAAGAGGAAGGAGATGTGAATTGCGTGTATATCCAAGAGGAAGAAGACGTTGAATTGCGTGTATATCCAAGAGGAAGGCGACGTTGAATTGCGTGTATATCCAAGAGGAAGGAGACGGTAAATAGCGTTTATATGCAAGAGGAAGAAGGATATCGTGCATGCACAAAAAGTGATTCGACATATGCCAAAACTAATTATTAAATGAACATGCAAGATGAAAAGGGTTTTGAAAGAGGTGATGAAAACGCTCGCTTACCAATGAAAGAAGAGGATGAAGCTGCGTATGGCCAGGGTTCTGTTTGTCAGCAGCTCAGACAGTTTTCCTGTTGGAGCTTTAGTCTCCTCCACATATTTGCCATCAAACATATTTTCCGGAACTGTGGTCTTGTTGACTTTCGCAAACTTCCGGATGATGACTTCTGCTTCGTCAAACCTGCCTTTGGATATCAGCCACCTTGGAGACTCTGGTATAAACCTTTAACAGAGATGAACAGACTTCTAGAAGGTTAGAACATCAGTTCCACTCGACATGGTGACTAACAAACAACCAGGACATATGCTATTGTCGTTAATAACTTATTTAAGTCTGCTTACATGGCTAGTATGGTGGACGAGTTCTTGACTATGGTCTCACTATGTCAGTTAATTGTCCCCATGGTTTTTATGTTACTCTTGAGCTGGTGAGGCAGCCTTGCTTTGTAATTAGCTCATCATACAAAACACGGCATTGACTCTTCGAATGGGGGACAGTACTACCAGTAGAAAATAGAAGAGGGTCAGGACCTCACTAACGGTACTGAGGAAGAGGGTCGGGACCTCACTAACGGTAATCAGGAAGAAGGGACTTACCACCAGTAGGAGAGGAAGAGGACCAGAACTTACCACCAGTAGGAGAGGAAAGGGTCGGGACTTACCACAAGTAGGAGAAGAAGAGGACTAGGGCGTACCACCAGTAGGAGAGGAAGAGGGTCGGGACTTACCACCAGTAGGTGAGGAAGAGGACTAGGACTTACCGCAAGTAGCAGAGGAAGAGGGTCAGAACTTACTACTAGTAGGAGAGGAAGAGGGTCAGAACTTACTACCAGTAGGAGAGGAAGAGGGTCGGGACTTACCACCAGTAGGAGAGGAAGAGGACTAGGACTTACCACAAGTAGGAGAGGAAGAGGGTCAGAACTTACTACTAGTAGGAGAGGAAGAGGGTCAGGACTTACCACCAGTAGGTGAGGAAGAGGACCAGGACTTACCACCAGTAGGAGAGGAAGAGGGTCGGGACTTACCACCAGCAGGAGAGGAAGCGGGTCAGGACTTTCCACCAGTAGGAGAGGAAGAGGGTCAGGACTTACCACAAATAGGAGAGGAAGAGGACCAGGACTTACCACCAATAGGAGAGAAGAGGACCAGGACTTACCACCAGTAGGAGAGGAAGAGGGTCGGGACTTACCACAAGTAGGAGAGGAAGAGGACCAGGACTTACCACCAGTAGCAGAGGAAGAGGACTGGAGCACATGCCAAAGTGAGGACGTAGTTGTGCCAGTCTCGGATAAAGTAGACCACACCCGACATCAGAAGCATCCCCGTCACCCAGAAAAACAGGACTAAATTTCCAGGGTACAAGCGTTTGGAAGGAGCTACCAGTTCCATTCCTGAAACAAACACACGGTAACTGTTTATCATGGTGCAGATTTAATGAGATATAAAGAGTCATGGAGAAATCCTGACGTCGTGTGTGTATATACAGTAAAAAAGCGAGAAGAGTGATGGGGTCAAAACAACAGGTCTCTAAATTCACTCACAATCCAAGCTACAAGTCAGCATAGATCATCTCAGGGTAATGTTTCGTTTCCAAATGCCAATTTCTGCTAACTAGAATATCTCTTCTAGAGGACAATCGGTGTTGACTGACCCAAGATGAAGGTGGCGATGTATACAGATGTCGACCCAACGCCATTGAGAAACCGGATGATGATGAGGGAGGCGAAGTCTTGGATGACGTAGTTGAGGAAGCCGACACAAATCATCACACACAGGGACATCATGAACGATTTCTTCCGCCCGAATCTGTCACAGAAATGAAGGGTCGCGACAAGGAAGTGAATAGTTTACGGTAAAATACGTTTATAACGAACACGCTTATAACGAACTGACAGATATTACGAACTTAATTTTTGGTCCCTGCCATTTCCTGTATAGATGTTGTATATATGCTTATAACGAACTACGGTTATAACGAACTAAAATTAGTGGTGCATTTGAGTTCGTTATAACCGTAGTTTACTGTACTTCCTTTTACTTGTAATCGTTGATTCGAATTTCATTCATAATAGAAATGATATGATACATAGAACATCAACCACTCTCGACCATCCGCCATTGGGCGGAAACGGCAAAGTTGCTGTGAAAATTGTAAGAATGGCTGACTGAAAATGACCGTTGTACAAAACGACCTAAGCACTAAGGTTACCTCATATCCTCAAGTTTTAACCTCAGGCCTTTACCAAAGTCGACTCCCTGTTGCATGAAACTCCCATACTTCATCATTGGCTAGCAACAGACTTGGCGCTAAGATCACTTTGTGCAAGTGTTACCCTAAAGTAGCCTTAGTTAAGGTGAATATTTCCGGTTGGGCCGACCCAAACTCGTGGCTAAGGTTGATGCTCCATTGAATTTCAACATGGTTACTTTCTTGTTGACGTGTGAGGAAATTGAGAAAAGGAAATTGTTGAAAAACAACGCGATTTCCGAGATCGCACCATGCAGCTGGAAAAATTGACTGACTGGGAACTAATATCTTGATGTCGACTCACACGTGAAGCCATTTTCTGTCTCGTTGACAAAGTTCGTCCAATGGTCGAAACACCATAACAGCGTTCGTACGATATGACAGTGCGATCTCAAATTCTGTTCACGTTGATATATTAAGGTAGGGGGGAATTCTTTCTGAAATGTCAATATGTAGTCTGTTATTACAAGTAAAGGTAGCTGTATTCTCACATGTCGCTGACCAGACCCTGCCCAAAGGAGCCAACAAGCTTCCCCGCCATCACCGCCATGTTGGAATGGGACCGCATCACTTTATTGTCACACACCAAGTTGAGCTGCGAGAAAGCAGATATATCTCAGGAACAAGGAACATCCTCACATTGTAAAAATAGTGATATTGTTATAAATATATTTGTACATTTAAGCCGCACGGTGCAGGCAATAATTGTATTGTAATAAATATATAATATCACATATTGTCAATACAAAAAACAAAAAAGACTAAACAAAGTTGAATTACAAATTATAACTCACATCTTCTGTTATGGTGGATGTAAACATTGATTTGTCGTACACCCATTCTCCACACTGGGACTGACTGGAGTTGTCTGCCCTTTTAGCAAGGTCTGTGACGTCATCCGTGTAGACATCACATTTGGAGTATGCGCCATCTTTAATGGGAATGGTCAAGTTGACCAGACGACGATGGTTGTCTCCCTGTATGGCGTAGGTGTCGTTACTGAGGCCGGGGACTGCACATCTATTGTCGGGAAACAGAGAAGAAAAATAGCATGAAAATAGCAAATTGAATAAATGGTATCAGCTCGAGGTCAACATCTTCCTGAGGCAAGAGAGTCATCTGACTGTTAAAATCCAGTTTCCACCCTTGCGGAACTCGGCTGGAATTTCTGGGCTCGATCGTAGCGCCACCAGTGGCTATTACGAGTTATGTCCCTTCTATGTCCCCCCTAATGGCCACCTCTCACCTCACTTGCATTTGCTTCAAACAAAATGGCGGCGCCAAGACGATCCAATTGATAATCAAATACTTTGTTGTAATAAAACCGGCCTTACTTCGCGAAATGCATCACGTGAACAACTTGATTAAAAACATGAAAAGGTTTGGAAAATATCTGATGACGCCGTGTTGCAAATCCTGCAGTCGACCGAAATCTGCACAACAGTTTACAAAAACGGATGTCGATTTCGTTACGCGATTTTGATTAGACTATTGAAATAGAATCGTTAATCCAGCCAGTATATACCTGCATATTTCCAGCCTAGTTCGGTAAGGTTGGAAACTGGAATTTTACAGTCAATTAACTAACTCCCTTGCCTCGGGAATATGGGGGTCAATTATTGTTTTCGAACTGACACAATTACTGGTGGTGCAATTGGACTGTTACATCTGAGGGGACTTTTACAGTGTGAAGACACGGAGAGTGTTATCTGTGAGGGGGTATGTACAGTGTGAAGACATGGAGAGTGTTACCTGTGAGGGGGTATGTGCAGTGTGAAGACACGGAGAGTGTTCCCTGTGAGGGGGTATGTACAGTGTGAAGACACGGAGAGTGTTACCTGTGAGGGGGTATGTACAGCGTGAAGACACGGAGAGTGTTACATGTGAGGGGGTATGTACAGTGTGAAGACACGGAGAGTGTTACCTGTGAGGGGGTATGTACAGTGTGAAGAAACGGAGAGTGTTACCTGTGAGGGGGCATTCAGCGTGAAGAAACGGAGAGTGTTACCTGTGAGGGCGTTGGTACAGTGTGAAGAAACGGAGAGTGTTACCTATGAGGGGGTATGTACAGTGTGAAAACACCGGAAAGTGTCAGGAAGGCAGTCATCGCCGAGGGGAGAAATATCAAGAACAGGAGTCTCTTCTGATAAGTCCCGAACTCCCCGACCTGCGTCAGAATCTCGTCGAAGGTCTTCATGTCGACTCCTTTGATGTGTTCACTAGGTCACCATGCAAAATGAATAGTTGCATGACATTAATCATTCCACTTCAATAGAGTCTGATGTTGTTTGTTTCTTGTTTAACGCCACACTCAACAATGTTTCCAGTGAGTGAAATCATGAGCATCGATCTACACGATTGGGATACGATGACATGCATCAACCAAGTCAGCGAGCTTGACCACCCGATCCCGCTAGTTGCCTCTTACGGCAAGCATAGTCGCCTTTTACGGCAAGCATGGGTTGCTGAAGATGACTTATAACCCGGAATGGGACCACAAGCGTATACATATGTATAACGCTTATCGCAGGAAGAAGGAGCCGGGAGATAATCAACACGTCTTATTCTAGCCCAACAATCAGGCTTTACATATATGTAATCATTGAAAACATTTTACAATGTTAAACTATCCTTTTAAAAACCATGAAACATCATGTGACTGTCGCCAGTATACAACGATTGGATTGTACCTTTGGTGTGCGTGGGGAAAAGTCCGCTCGACTTGTCCGGCAGGCTGAGATCCCGTCTTTGTGTGAGGATAACAAATGCCCCTGTAGGTAATAACGCACACGCCTCAGACTGGGTTTCATCGACATGAATTATCTTGTCATGTAAGGTAAGCACTGGCACATCTCTGAGTCGTTCTTTCATCTTACAATGTTTGATCAACCAACAGCCATGAAACGTTAGTGTTGACCTCAAACACCAGTGGTGACCTCACATGTCATGTCAACAGGGGACGGGAGGGGACATGCCACACACGTGATAAGAGTGGCCACTTCACTATCTAATAAACTGTTATAGAGGATATAACATTAGCATCTTATTTTTATTTTATTTTTTATTTTTTTGTTCCATTCTTTTCAGTCACGTGTGGCAGAGATGGAGGGAAGAGAGGCATTCTGGGCGGTTTGGTTTAAAAGAAGAAAAATGAAAAGAAAGAAAAAAAAAAAAAAACATTACCATCGATGCCTATGCTTTTATAATAAACCTTATGACCTATAATAACCTTTAAAGGTTTGTTTGGTCAAGGCTAATTATAATTCCTAGAATTAGTTGTCGGGGAATTAGCGAGGGACCGCACACCTTAAAACAACCAAGAGAAGCATCTATTAGTGGCCAGTTTTTATTCCGTGTGTCTCATCAGTCATTTACATATCACAATAAAACATAAACAAAGTACAACCTAAGACAATTAAAGTATTCCGCAAATTATGAACTAACAGTTACAGTATAAATCTTACAATGTATCATACAATAAACAATTGCATTTAACAATAAAACGAAGACACTTTACATTTGGTTGAAAATATAATACACGTGATATAGCGCAATTAAGGACAATGTATTTTAAATAAATAAGATAACTCTTCGATTAGACACGTACTAGATATGTGTTACCAAAAACTGAAATAATCTTAAATGATCTTTGCTATTTATGAAGAACGTAATGATAAGCGTTACTTTAAAATACCCAGCAGAGTGAGTGAGTGAGTTTTGTTTAACGCCGCTTTTAACAGTATTCCAGTTATATCACGGCGTGTCAGCTTAATGTGGGAGGAAAGCCCGAAGTGATGAAGGTCTCAGGCGTTTACTACTTCGGTGAACCCACGAGCTGACAAACCTAGAAACGTAATTGGGGCGAACCGGGATTCGAACCCACAATCATAGGTTTCTGGCGTGCCCAAGGGACGCAACTCTGCACAGCGAATCGCGGCGCCTTAGACGACTGGGCCACCCGTGCCCCCAATATACCCAGCAGAAGATATCCTGAACCGAATAATAAGAATACACATACATTAATAGATATCTTACCGATTACTAAAATAATCTTACATGATCTTTGATGTTTATGAAGAACGTAATGATGAGCTTTAATTTAATACAACATTACAGAATACAACTTAAACCGAATAATAAGAATACACAAATATTAAAAAATATCTCACCCATTACTAAAATAATCATACATGATCTTTTGATGTTTATGAGAAACGTAAAGATGAGCTTGACTTCAATACAACCTTACGGAATACAACTTAAACCGAATAATAGGAATACACAAATATTATTAAGATTTCAATCTGCTAATTAAATAATATGGCCACATGTTTTATATCTAAACTACCGTTAATAACCAAACGTCATATGCCCGACGGCATGTCATTGTATGTGTACAATGTAGACATAAATAGAGCTTAATAATACTGAAAATATAGCAATACATGAGCAGCTGAATTAAACAACAAGTGTTATGTGTGCTCACGGGTTTTGCGTGTACAGTATAGTTGCCGCGCTTAATAAGTACATTGTTTAAACATTAATTACATCAAGGGTAGTTTGAATCATTTGAATGGAACACACGCAGTAATCATTTGGAGATGCATTCATTTACATACACTTCAATTGCAGACATTCAATAAAATATACAATTGACAACAGATGCACAAGAACTACTTTGCTTCCACGTGCCCGATTATGTGTAATTTTAATTTGCTGAACCAATGTCTAAAAACGCTATCATATTATATTTTATACTATTTTAATATACACTATATTGTTAGATTGTTTCTCGTGCTACATGATCTAACCTAACTATAATACTAACTTAACTGGTTACCTTAATCATTATTGCCTAATTTAAAATGTTGATTATATTCAAAGCAACTAAGAATATAGAATGCAATAGAAAACAGGAAAATAGGAATATAGTTTAAGAACATACAATATATATGAAGTGAACATATCTTACCTTGAGACAACCAAGAGAAGCATCTATTAGTGGCCAGTCTTTATTCCGTGTGTCTCATCAGTGAGGTACCCGGAATAAGGTCGTTATCTGTACCACCGATGCTCTTAGGTCCTGATATGGTCACATTTTCAATTATCACTTACTTACACAATACCTACGCAATGTTGCTAATCTAACGTGCTGACTATCTGAATTAAGAGATTACCTCGCAGTTTTGAAGGACATGAGTATGCAGAAATGACTAAAATTACATAAGTTTTCTCGGATATCGCGTTATCATAGAGTAATGTTTACTTCTCTCGCTGGACATGTAGTCTTAACGCTTAATACATAATGCCTATCAACTACACTCATAGTCTTAACGCTTACTGCATAATGCTTATCAACCAAATGTTAACCTTGCGAATGAAGGCCGACTGATAATAAACGTTTAGTACACAAAATATTAAGTAATATACACAAAATATGTTGTTTAGTCATATTTTATAAAGTCAAAATTATTTACAAAAAATATAAGAAAACATGATGTATTTTGGAACTATGACACTTTGTTTAATGTGTATTCTTTTCCATATGTCATAGTGTAAACCGCTTCAATACGTTTTTTTAAAAGGTCATGTATCAAAAATACCAAATTGTTTTAAATGTTCAAGTGCACCTAATTTATATTATATCTCCTATTCTGTCTCTTTAATATATTCAGCAAACACTGCGTGTCCCCTCTTATCATGTCTCCTTCGTGCAGGTCCCTGAATCCCCATCTATAATCCCCATCTATAATCCCAATCTATAATCCCCATCTATAAGTCAGTTAGCATCTCCTTATGTCGAAGGATGTGTGTTTATGTACATGTCTGTGGGTCACTGTAATACCTCTACCTACAAAACCGGACCGACACGGTCAATCAGAGAGGCCGGCCCTGGACATGGACATGTGGATTTATGGTTCGTCGTTGCGTCGGCTACGGCTACCACATCACCAATGACTACGTCGACGATGAAAAATCGCCGTCCTACTTCATGTTTATGTATAAGTGACAGAGGGGGTCTCTCTCTCTCTCTCTCTCTCTCTCTCTCTCTCTCTCTCTCTCTCTCTCTCTCTCTCTCTCTCCCTCCCTCCCTCCCCCTCTCTCTCTCTCTCTCTCCCTCCTCTCTCCCTCTCTCTCTCTCACTCTCTCTCTCTCTCCCTCCCTCCCTCTCTCTCTCTCTCTCCCTCCCTCCCCTCCTCTCTCTCTCTCCCTCTCTCCCTCTCTCTCCCTCCTCTCTCGCTCTCTCCCTCTCTCTCTCACTCTCTCTCTCTCCCTCCTCTCTCTCTCTCCCTCTCTCCCTCTCTCTCCCTCCTCTCTCGCTCTCTCCCTCTCTCTCTCACTCTCTCTCTCCCTCCTCTCTCTCTCTCCCTCTCTCCCTCTCTCTCCCTCCTCTCTCGCTCTCTCCCTCTCTCTCTCACTCTCTCTCTCTCCCTCCTCTCTCTCTCTCCCTCTCTCCCTCTCTCTCCCTCCTCTCTCGCTCTCCCCCTCTCTCTCTCACTCTCTCTCTCTCCCTCCTCTCTCTCTCCCTCTCTCTCTCTCTCTCTCTCTCTCTCTCTCTCTCTCTCTCACTTGGGCGGGTGCAATGTTCTGGTGTACACTCGACGCCCGAGAACATCATCCCAGATGGTTTCAGATGCTCTATTGGGGACTCCTCGGGGACGTAGCGGGCCGTATTACTTCTCGTCGGAGATCATCAGTGCCGAGTTAGTCTGTGGTCTGGCACTGTCAACTTGCAGTTCAAACTTTCTGCCGATAATACCAGTGAATGGAACAAGAGGTTGCTAATCTCCATTCACATTTACTCAAAGAGTTCGCCTGTCACGTGTGATGCCGCCCCACACCATGACACTTCCGGCCTGTGATGATCATTGTAAAACATAGTTGCCCTAGCATATACCGTTCGCCGCAACGTTGTCAACAAAGTACTCTGACATCTATCGGAGCAAAACCTTGATACGTGTGTAAACATGGTGTAATGCCGATGGCGCACATCCCGTCCCTGCAGTTGCCTAGATGCAGCCCACTCCAATCCTTGCCACCTGTGGTCAGGCCATACCCGTCAGAGGACGCCTTTCTTTCAGGCGGGACGAACAGAGCCGGTTTTTAACGGTTGATGTAGAAATTCGACTTCCTGTTAATGTACGGACGTAATTCCCCATTGACAACAAGAGCCGAGTTGAATCTGTTGCGTGGTGCAGTTAACGTAGTGAGACGATCCTGTCCAGGTGAGGTTGGTCCTACGTCTCATGGCAACCCCTCCCGCTGATACTACTTGTCCCACAGTCCAGAAATAAAAGTTTTTGATTTGGCAAACATACGGGCAACTAGGGATATTGACACAGACCCATCAATGTATATCTATCAACACAAGATGTAGCCTATATATAATCACTTGGTATATTTATGCATTAACACAAGAAATATGTGTTGTTTTATTTGGACAAAACTGTTTTGTGGATGAGTTACCTCCCTTGCATGTTTCTTATAGGTAACTTGTGGAGATTTCACTTTATTACCCACGTGGTGAAGATACAAGTGGTAAGATACTAAACCCGTACGTCACACGTGTGTCGTACAAGGATGACCTTGTTTTATTCGTTTTGATTGGATAACCGCGACCTCTGTCACACCGGGACTACTTTTTTCGTTCATAAAAAAGCGCGAGACGTCATTCATTTTGCAACTACAAGGAAGAACTGAAGAAATTAATGAGAACGAGAGATATTTACAAACACTTTATTAAACCATACGAAATAGTCACACGCATCAAATTTGGTTTGCATCCTATATACAGTTATGCATAGAGCTTCTACAGACATTATATAATCGAGCTATATCCATTTACAATGTACGACTACCGATCAATAGAGCGAGGGTCCCCATGAGCGTGACGCACCCGACCGCTGTCGCAACTTTCAATTTGATTTAACGTAAAGGGATAAGCGTGGTGAAATGAAGTCTGTTTAAACTATCTAGATATCTAGATTTACTTGGGATGATCCGGTTGTGCCATCAGTGTCCCCTTCGAAGTGTATTTTGTGGCGCTGTTTCGGGAGGCGTTGTTCATGAATGAACGCACACGACAGCACGACCAGATCACTAAAAGTGAACAGTTCTGAAACAAATCCTTCGAAAACTCCGTGGAAGTGTGCCTGACTTCTGATTTTGTAGCCCCAAACATTCCAAATGTGAACAGTAACATTCCCCATCTCTAGCATAAAACGCTGTGAGTAGATCACGGTTGTCTTTTCTTATTCTGGTGGTGACCGTTTCGATCGTTCGAAGCTGTCACTGACATGCAACCAGACTTGAGTTTGTTGATTTTTACGTCTTCAGTATATAGGGTGGTACAGTTAACATGAATGTCTTTGGCGAACAGTCTGATTTCCCTCTTCCAAAATGGTACGGACATGATATAAATTCTGCTGATAGATCAAGGAAACCGAGCCATTTTGATTAAACAGATAGGACACCGGCAGTGCGAGTGACCGACCGTCAGTCCGATATTCAAAGCGCGGCGCTAATGTGACTTTTCAAATTTTCTTATAGGTGTCTTTCGTACTTACAACATGGCGCTTGAATTACCATAAGTTGAAGAATTTCTTCCCAAAGGATCTTGAGCGTCGGTGCTGTTTTATTTGCAAACACAACTGCAGGCGCATGTTGTTAATGCGGATGCACAGAAATGTCAACAATGCCCATATTTGGGCATATATCAATATTCATGCGCATCCAGATTTTGCAACCAGTTTCAGTTTGGTCTGTCAATTGACGAAAGTTGTTATGTATTTACACTTCAATGTATATTTGACGTGGGCAATAAATAAAATACCACACTCATTCTCGTTAGATACCAACTCGTGAACTTTCTATGGTATCTGACCTCGTTTTCGCTCGATCTGATACCATAGAAATCCACTCGTGTCGTAATAATGGTATCTAACGTGAATGAGTGCAGTATTCTCTATATATTGCTTCACTGTGTGTAGCCACCGCATGTTGGCCTATATGTTGCATGATGAACTTTGTATCTTTCAGCCCTATGGTTTAAATACTTTTGCCAAATCCCTTTACTTGTAATGGAAACTATGTAAGTAAGTTACTATCCTGTGTATAATCACTTGGTATATTTATGTACACAAGATATATTCTGTATAAACACTTGTTTATCTACGCTTATTATGTATAATAAGTGTTCATTTACGTTTCTCGTTCAGGTGATATTTTGACTGTTTTAACATTAAGGCAAGTTCTAGGTGAATTTAATGAGTCATTGGAAGATCGGTCAACGTATGTTGTTCTGAAGTTTACTTTGCTGCGAATGATATTGATGAACCCAAAACATGTGTTTTCCCTTTTGAAAAGTTTGACAGGTCCAGACAAGTCAAAAGACAAAACTTTTGATGGTATAGTGAAAATCTTGAGAGATCACCAATCACCAAAACCCATCATTATTGCAGAACGTTTCCATTTTCATGAAAGAGTTCAGACACCTGGCAAGGGTGTTAGCTCTCTTGTGTAGCTGAATTGAAGCGTTTGTCACAACATTGTGAATTTGGTACTAATGTAAACGATGCACCCAGAGACAGTTTCGTTTGCGGACTTAGAATAGAGACTGTTCAGAGGCGTTTGCTGGCAGACAACAAGTTAATTTTTGCTAAGGCAGTAGAGACCGCTGTTGCTATGGTAACTGCTGTAAGAGATCAAATCAAATTTCATAACATTAATATCAAATCTCATTCAGCTTTCTTTTCGGGATAAGTCTAAACCGGTGGATAGCTTAGGTATGCTATTTGGACATAAACACAAAACGCAACTTGCAAGCTATGGTCCGACCTGCTGTGACCTCGAAATTTCTGTGATTGAGCGTAATGGTACGCCTCTCTTTGGAAGGAATGGGGCGGTCGGGTGGCCTAGTGGTTAAAGCGTTCGCTCGTCACGCCGAAGACCCGGGTGCGATTCACGACATGGTTACAATGTGTGAAGCCCATTTCTGGTGCCCCCCCACCGTGATATTGCTGGAATATTGCTAAAAGCGGCGTAAAACCATACTCACTCACTCACTTTGGAAGGAACTGGTTAAACCAGATCAAACCTGATAGGAGGAGTATCAAGACTTTTCAGGTAGGACAACTCTCATCATCGTCTGTGTCACAGAAGTTAAGTTCAATCCTTGACAAGTACCCTGGTGTTTTCGGCGGACGAATTGGAACACTGAAAGAAATCAAGGCTGTGCTCGGGATGTCGATTATCTCAGAAAAAGCCAGCCACTGTCTTGGACAATGCAGAGTAAAATATCTAAATTCCCCCTGTCTTATAGGAAATCAGTTCATTCTACCACTGGTGAAACACCAGCGTGGTTGTTTATGAACATACACCCCAGGACGCGTTTTGATTTGATGAAGCCTACCATCAGAAAAACCGTTCAAGAGAAACAGCTGGGCATTGAGTGTGGCAAGCAACGTCGACCTAGGTACGCTGAATCCAGACAGGAAGTGTCCATTCGAGATTACAGAGCTGGTCATGATAAGTGGACACCTGATGTTGTCAGTTCTCGAGACGGTCCTCTTTCTTGGATGTAGTTCTCTGCATGGCGGTTTAACACAGAGACCTCTGTGATGTTGGCCGTAGCTACTCGGCCCTTCCCACGTCACCACAGTGTATATCTGGTGATGTGACTCAGACTGTACCTGTTCCAGCCTGTTCTTGTGATTCTGCTGACACAGGGGAAAATACTTCACCACTCTCACTGTCAAATGATGGTGTTCTGAGTGACAGTGATGGAGTTAATTCTAAGTCAGTTCCTACCTCAGGATATCTACCTGTTTGCATCCTGTACTAGTTTGTCGTCCTCCACAAAAGATAGATTTATAGGATTATCTTATCAGTCTCTAAATTTCTAAATTCGTTTTAGATGTTTGCACTGTTAAACTGTTGAGTCCCATCCTTGCCGCCAATTGTATTTATTCTCTGTTCTGCGAGACTACTCTGAATGTCGCAAGACCTGTGCCCTCAATGAATAAGAAATGTATGTCTGTTAGGCATAGATAAGGAGCGTGGATAACTATTCAGTCTCTGTTCTTGATAGAGAGATCAAGCACAGCATTGTCTCGGCCATCAAGTACCTCAGAGTCAATGTCAGTTATCATCAAGTCACTGTCATCGTCCACAGTGTCCAAGCACCATGATATTCTGCTGCTACCAGAAAGACCAGACATGTCCAGATTGTTCAAGTACGTTTTTAATCCAAATATCTTTGTTACATGTGGACAGGGACAGTTATAACTATTTCAGTCTCTGTTCTTGATAGACAGAGCAAACACAGCAATGTCCCGGCCATCCAGTGACTTCCTCATTTCGTAAACATTTGAAGCAGACTTGGCCCGAGTTCTGAAAGATGAAGTAGATAGTTTACCGTGATGTAATAGGGATCGACCGTGATTATAGTGTGGGATTCTTTGAGGTTCGCTCTTTCAAGACAAATGAGAGGTGGAACCATACAAGGTTTCTGGGACCCACATCTTACTATAATTAAATCAAACCACGTGAAGTCCAATCATATGTTGATGTTTAAAGCCTCAGTCACACAGACAATGCCACTGCGATGCAACCTAATTTGTTTTAACCACAGTTCATTGTAAGCATATGTACAACATGTATACAGCAAATGTACGGGATCAAGAAATAGTTCATTATACCAATCTGTTTGATATAAGCGTGTTTGTTATAAACGGAATTTACAGTACAATTGTTACCGACCAAGAAAGTTGACGTCTTCCGCGGTGTCCAAGCACCATGAAGATATACAACTGTTACCTGTTGGCAATGGTCTTGTCCTCCTCCACGGTGTCCAAGCATCGTGCTAATGATATACTCTGAATACTGTTACCTGCCGAGCGTCTTGACGCACAATGGTACTGATATACACCGAGTATTATTACCGGCCAATGTTCTTGGCGTCCTCAATCGTCTCTGGCAGGTCTTGGTTGAGGGTCTCCGGGAGGAAGAAGGTCAACACTCCCGCCAATACCGCCGCACCACCAAACACCATGAGGGGAAGAGCTTCTCCAAACCCTCCCTCCACCAAGATGCCCTGCAGAATGAAGTATTGTGTCAGCAATAAGCACCACTACATCATATACACCGTAGTCAATGCTTTTAAGAAAAGTAACATTGCTGCGGACTCTGATCCCATACTTCAATGTGACAATGGTTGGGTTTTTTGAATATTTAGAGCAAGCATCTAGAGGAAGTTCTCAACGTACCAGATCTACAATGTAGGGAGAAATGACACCCCCAAGTCTCGAGCACATGCTCCCGGCCCCAAGCCCGACATTGCGGACGGGAGTTGGAAAGAGTTCGGCGGTGTAGATGTAGACGGTGGCGAAGGCTCCTGACGCTCCCATCTTGCCAATCAGGGACAGCAATACGAGCGTCCACTTCGCGTCTGCGCAAAATAGGAGATTTTATAAAAAACATATATGCTGTCAAACTGTTATATAAACATGCACAAAGGTTAAGCGCCACCACGTTCATATTCTCTTGATTTCACGTGTGACTGAATTAGGTTTCCATAGTTTCATGAACCCAAATTTGTCCAGATACAACACGGAAAGCTTGCTTTACATGTTGCTGCAGTTCCCCTGCCCTATAAATAGTGAAGTTTCAGACACGTGGTTGCATTTTGCTCCTGTGTGAGATTCCCTTGCCAATAGAGGTTGAAAATCAGCCATGGTGAGGAGAAAGTTAACGGACACTGAAAGATGGCAAGTGATAGGCATGAAAAATGCTGGCATGTAATGCAGGGCCAGGTTGAAGCTGTGGTCAATGTCCGTGGATCATACACACGTGACTGTCGTTTCTGTCTTGCAATAGACTCCCTAGGGTGTCTATGTGACACTTGATATGGTCTGCTGATGTCATGACAGTTACATGACAAAAAAAGTTTTTCAATGTTTTCTAATCCTTCAATTTCTGGCCTTCGGTAAACTTCCTTTCTGTTCATATTCTTTTGGAACACAAGGTAAACTTGCTTTGGGACAACTTTTGCATCACATGAGGTTTACATATACGGCTTATAACAATCGTACATCTCGTTATAATAGTCATCATTAAGTGGCAAAAGTAACAGCTCACAAATATGGTGGGTGGCGCTTAACTTTTGTGTATATATTGACCATGTCTTCAGTACTGATAGCAGTAGTACTCGTAGGTCAAACATATCCATTTTTTTTAAAATAGCATAAAATTAAAAATCCAGATAAAGCCGCCGAATAGATTCACAATCAGTGCATGAATAAAGGGCACAAACTATTGAAGAAGAGGTACATACCCTCTCCAGCATAGAGGACTGGGAAGATGGTTGCGAGACACGCAAGGCCCCCGCCCAGGAAGAAGCCGCAATGGAGCCACTTCCGTCCAACTCTGTCGAGCAGAAACAGTGTCAGCAGATACCCAGCCACCTCCACCAGCGCAGAAAAAACGAAGTTGTTGATGACGTTGCCACTGAGGTTGGTGACGTTCAGTGTTAAGCCGTAGTAGGTCAGACTACACACAGCCCTGTTTAACACATTACAAGTCACGTTAAATCCGACGGATATTTCCAGAGAAAGGAGAAAAACATGTATATATCAGAGGAAGGAGATGTTGAAAACGAGTATAAAACAAAGGAATGAGATGTTGAATAAAGCGCATATACCAGAGGAAGGAGGTGTTGAATAACACGCATATACCAAATGAATAAGATGTTGAATAACGCGTATATACAAGAGGAAGTAGGTGTTGAATTGGACGATTGCAAGCCGGTCAAAGTAGCCAAAGAATTTCAAGTTCACGTAAGGACCATATACAGGATCCAGCAACGGTACCAGACAACCAACACTACAGATGACCGACGGTCAAGGGTCACCACCCGACGTTTGGGTCGTCAGATTGTGCGACGGCATCTTCAAGATCGCTTTGTTACTGCTGCGGACACCATGCGTCGACGACTGACGAGCAGACACCACTGTCACAGGCCACACTGAGGACCAATTCTGACACCACGTCATCGCCGGGACCGTTTTTGGCACTGGCGCCACCAGCAGTGGAAAAGAGTCTCCTTTTCAGACGGAACTGCTACTGTATCTCAACAGCAGATGGCAGAGAGAGAGTCTGGCGACGCCGTGGGGAACATTATTCGGATGATTGTGTTGAGAGAGACTCGTGGGGTGGTCCGAGCATCATGGTGTGGGGTGGAATTGGTCTTGCACAGAGGGTCGGCCCTGTGGTCTTCCGGAACATCAGTCCAAGGAGAGGCAAGGGTGGCACAGCAGCTCGGTATATTGATAAAGTCTGGAGACCACACGCCATACCTCATTTGGCACGTCGCCACAACCACGAGTTTCAGCATGATAACGCCCGTGCCCACACTGCGAGAGCAACAAGAGACTTCCTTCAGCAGAATGGCATCAGAACCATGCAGTGGCCTGCCCTCAGTCCCGATTTAAATCGCACTGAGCACCTGTGGGACGAGATTCAAAGACGGTTGAATGACGTCCGACCAAGGCCGAAACTGCAGCTGAACTGTGTCAGGCCTTCCTCAGAGTGTTGGCTCAAGTGCCTATGGCCTTAATCAACCGCCTCATCCATTCCTTGTATCGACGTTGCACGGCAGTCATCAATGCACATGGCGGACACATGAGATACTGACTTGTGATGCCATTTTCTCAGAAACTAGTGTTGTGTTTCACTTTAAGAACATTTGACACTTTAATTTCAACTTTGTTGATCAGTTTTGCCAATCTTTTTAATATGCCTCAAAGTATATGTTTACAGTGTTTAAATAAGGTTTCTCATATATCTATCCATGATGACGTTTACGTACCAATGAAATAAGAGTATGAAGCTGCGTATGGCCAGGGTTCTGTTTGTCAGCAGCTCAGACAGTTTTCCTGTTGGAGCTTTAGTCTCCTCCACATATTTGCCATCAAACATATTTTCCGGAACTGTGGTCTTGTTGACTTTCGCAAACTTCCGGATGATGACTTCTGCTTCTCCAAACCTGCCTTTGGATATAAGCCACCTTGGAGACTCGGGTATAAACCTTTAACAGAGATGAACAGAATTCTGGACGGTTAGAACATCAGTTCCATTCGATATGATGACTCACAAACAACCAGGACATATGCTATTGTCGTAAACTTATTTAAGTCTGCTTACATGCATGGCTAGTATGGTGGACTAGTTCTTGGCATTTTATTTATATTACTCTTGAGCTGGTGAGGCAGCCTTGCTACGTAATTATCTCATCTTACAAAAGTACGACTTTGACTCTTTGAATGGAGACAATTAATGAAAACAAATCCCTAGGTCTGATAATGTAAAGAGGGTTAGGGCCTCAAGACCCCGTGAAGAACCCATTCCACGAAACGATCTTGGTGCTAAGTTGATCGTAGCTCCCATTCTTTTGCATAGGCTTACGACATAAGTCGTAGTGCTAAGATCACTTTATGGAATGAGGCCCATGGCAGCATCTCGCCACAACTAGCAGAGGGCCGGGGCCTTATCACAGGAGAAGAAAGAAGAGGATCAGGGCGTACCACCAGTAAGAGTAAGTGAGTGAGTATGGTATTACGCCACTTTTTGCAATATTCCAGCACCATCATGGCGGGGACACCAGAAATGGGATTCACACATTGTACCTATGTCAGGAATTGAACCCGGGTCTTCAGCATGACGAGCTACCCAACCGCCCAACACCAGTAGGAAAGGAAGACAGTCAGGACTTACCACCAGCAGGAGAGGACGAGGGTCGGGACTTACCACCAGTAAGTAAGGAAGAGGACCAGGACTTACCACAAGTAGGTGATGAAGAGTACCAGGACTTACCACTAGCGGGAGAGGAAGAGTGTCAGGACTCACCATAAGAAGGAGAGGAAGAGGATCAGGACGTACCACAAGTAGGTGAGGAAGTGGGTCAGGACTTACCCCAAGAAGGAGAGAAAGAGGGTCAGGACCTTACCACCAATAGGAGAGGAAGAGGGTCTGGACGTACCACAAGTAGGTGAGGAAGAGGGTCAGGACCTTACCACCAATAGGAGAGGAAGAGGACCAGGACTAACCACCAGCAGGAGAGGAAGAGGGTCAGGACCTTACCACCAATAGGAGAGGAAGAGGGTCTGGACGTACCACAAGTAGGTGAGGAAGAGGGTCAGGACCTTACCACCAATAGGAGAGGAAGAGGACCAGGACTTACCACTAGCAGGAGAGGAAGAGGGTCAGGTCGTACCACCAGTAGGAGAGGAAGAGGGTCAGGTCGTACCACCAGTAGGAAAGGAAGAGGGTCAGGACCCTACCACCAATAGAAGAGGAAGAGGGTCAGGACGTACCACTAGCAGGAGAGGAAGAGGGTCGGGACTTACCATCAGTAGGTGAGGAAGAGGGTCAGGACTAACCCCGAGAAGGACTTACCACCAGTAGGAAAGAAAGAGGACTGGAGCACATGCTAAAGTGAGGACATAGTTGTGCCAGTCTCGGATAAAGTAGACCACACCCGACATCAGAAGCATCCCCGTCACCCAAAAAAACAGGACTAAATTCCCAGGGTACAAGCGTTTGGAAGGAGCAACCAGTTCCATTCCTGAAACAAACACAACATATTGGCATACTACAAATGTTCTGGGCAATATGTGTGTACAGTTTATGAATACAATTTCAAAATGCCATGTTCTGCTAACTAAAGCTCCATGTCCTGCATAGATCTAAAGCCTACCCAAGACGAAAGTGGCAATGTATACAGATGTTGACCCAAAGCCGGAGAGGAAGCGGATGATGATGAGGGAGGCGAAGTCTTGGATGACGTAGTTGAGGAAGCCGACACAAATCATCACACACAAGAACATCATCAACGCTTTCTTCCGCCCGAACCTGTAAGAAAGAGATTATAAGGAAGTTTACTCCCGTTGCCTTGTAACTGTTGATTCGAATTTCATCCATAATAAACGACTCAAAGTTTGCTAAGGATCACCCCTTTAAAAGGTATTATGTCACATGTGTGCATTTCTTGAAAAAGCTAAGGACAATATTGCATGAAGACGAACAATGAACAA
Source organism: Haliotis rufescens (assembly GCF_023055435.1). Lineage (NCBI taxonomy): Eukaryota > Metazoa > Mollusca > Gastropoda > Lepetellida > Haliotidae > Haliotis > Haliotis rufescens. Next base: position 6,985,926 of record NW_025963957.1, on the reverse strand, counting down.
AAATCCGGTGTTATGTGTCACGCAATGCCAACAAACAAACTCAGATCACCTGCAAAATGAGAGAATCTGACCGAAATTGACACGTAAGACAAATTAATTGTCCATCAAAAACAACGCCCATGTAGCGCATATGTGATTCACGTGGTGCAATCACAGCCTGGCATCGCCTTCCCATGCTCCCAATAAGTGTCTGGATTGTTGCCAAGGGAAGATTGCTCCACTCTTCAGTGAAAGGGGAAGTAGAGTTACCGGAAGGACAAGGCTTCTGCTGCTCGGTCGCCACGTGTCGGATAGGGGTGAGGTCTGGTGACCAGGCTGGGCACTTCATGAGTACAATGGACTTCTGCTCTAAGTATGCATAACCGACCCTGGCATGATAAGGTTGTGCTTTATCGACCATGAGGATGAAGTCCGGTCCGAGTGCACCAGCATACGATCTCATTTTCACACCCAGTTTGTCATCGCTGTAGCACACACCTGTCATCGTGTCCTGTTGTAGGAGATCGGTTCTTCCGGCTCTATTGATCATGATTGAACCCCTTACATAGCGGTAATGTTCGGCTTTGTTGGAAACCTTAAATCTTTCACCTTGTTTACGCCACACTCGCGTACAACGATCTGTGAAGTATAGACAGTATCGCGATTCATCAGTGCAAAGTGCTGGAGCCCAGGCCTGGTCTGTCCAACTGATGTGAGTCCAATCCAAACTTGCCTGCCTGTGATGTCGGCTCAGTGGGATGTGAATGCATGCCTCCTCTAAAGTGACCAGAGACTCACTGAGACGACTACGCGCCGTAGAAACATCTAAAACGTTCTGCTGGTCATTTCTGAGTGTGATGGCAGTCATGAAGTGATAACAGCTGCAATCATGTGAAACACGTCTTCCTGCTGTCGTTATATGTCACTAGGAAGTTGTTCCAAATCTCTGCTGATCACCAAAGACATTTGCAAAGTGACCGTGTGGTGACCCAGTTTCAAGGATGCCTATGTATCTGTCGATTTTTTCAGTCGTCAAAAAACATCCAGTTGCAAATGTGGCAAATGTTGTTGCGCTCTCCTGCAATGATGTGCAACACATGTTTTCAAGTACATCGTGCACATCCTGCTTATGTCCGTTTGTCATGAAATTGAGGATCTAAAGGGGTTACCAAATTATTGTGTACGGGATATTAAAGTCTTTATTTGTTGGATGATTTTTTTATATCATCAATACTTTATACTTAGGAAACATTTTGTAGCATAAAATATAGAGTGAAGCGTGTCCAAATGGTATTTATTATTGATATCTATCAGTAATAGAAGGCTGACGTCTATTAAGACAAGTTAAAGTATTCTCACATGTCGCTGATGAGACCCTGCCCAAAGGAGCCAACAAGCTTCCCCGCCATCACCACCATGTTGGAATGGGACCGCATCACTTTATTGTCACACACCAAGCTAAGCTGCGAGAAAGCAGATATAGCTCAGGAACAAGGAACATCATCACATTGTTAAAAATGGTGATATTGTTAAAAAATATATATGTATATATAAGCTTCACTGTGCAAGTAATAAATGTATTCAATTATTATTTTTTAAATATCACATATTGTCCATACAATAATTAACCAGGAATAAACAAAATTGAATGACAAATTACAACTCACATCTTCTGTTATGGTGGATGTAAACATTGATTTGTCGTACACCCATTCTCCACACTGGGACTGACTGGAGTTGTCTGACCTTTTAGCAAGGTCTGTGACGTCATCCGTGTAGACATCACATTTGGAGTATGCGCCATCTTTAATGGGAATGGTCAAGTTGACCAGACGACGATGGTTGTCTCCCTGTATGGCGTAGGTGTCGTTACTGAGGCCGGGGACTGCACATCTATTGGCGGGAAACAGAGAGGATTTCAGTGTGAAGACAAGGAGAGTGGTACCTGTGAGTAGGTATGCACAGAGTGAAGACACGGAGAGTGGTACCTGTGAGGGGGTATGTACAGTGTGAAGACAAGGAGAGTGTTACCTGTGAGGGGGTATGTATAGTGTTAAGACACGGACAGTGTTACCTGTGAGGGGGTATGTACAGCATGAAGACACGGAGAGTGTTACCTTTTAGGGGGTATGTACAGTGTGAAGACACGGAGTGTGTTACCTGTGAGGGGGTATGTACAGTGTGAAGACACCGAGAGTGTTACCTGTGAGGGGGTATGTACAGTGTGAAGACACCGAGAGTGTTACCTGTGAGGGAGTATGTACAGCGTGAAGACACGAAGAGTGTTACCCGTGAGGGGGTATGTACAGTGTGAAGTCACGAAGAGTGTTACCTGTGAGGGGGTATGTAAAGCGTGAAGACACGAAAAGTGTTACCTGTGAGGGGGTATGTACAGTGTGAAGACACGGAGAGTGTTACCTGTGAGGGGGTATGTACAGTGTGAAGACACGGAGAGTGTTACCTGTAAGGGGGTATGTACAGTGTGAAGACACGGAGAGTGTTACCTGTGAGGGGGTATGTATAGTGTTAAGACACGGACAGTGTTACCTGTGAGGGGGTATGTACAGCATGAAGACACGGAGAGTGTTACCTTTTAGGGGGTATGTACAGTGTGAAGACACGGAGTGTGTTACCTGTGAGGGGGTATGTACAGTGTGAAGACACCGAGAGTGTTACCTGTGAGGGGGTATGTACAGTGTGAAGACACCGAGAGTGTTACCTGTGAGGGAGTATGTACAGCGTGAAGACACGAAGAGTGTTACCCGTGAGGGGGTATGTACAGTGTGAAGTCACGAAGAGTGTTACCTGTGAGGGGGTATGTAAAGCGTGAAGACACGAAGAGTGTTACCTGTGAGGGGGTATGTACAGTGTGAAGACACGGAGAGTGTTACCTGTGAGGGGGTATGTACAGTGTGAAGACACGGAGAGTGTTACCTGTAAGGGGGTATGTACAGTGTGAAGACACGGAGAGTGTTACCTGTGAGGGGGTATATACAGCATGAAGACACGGAGAATGTTACCTGTGAGGGGATATGTACAGTGTGAAGACACGGAGAGTGTTACCTGTGAGGGAGTATGTACAGCGTGAAGAAACGGGGAGTGTTACCTGTGAGGGGGTATGTACAGTGTGAAGACACCGGAAAGTGTCAGGAAGGCTGTCACCAGTGTGGGGAGAAAAATGAAAAACAGGAGCCTCTTCTGATAAGTTCCTAATTCCCCAACTTCATGCAGGATCTCGTCGAAAGACTTCATGTCGACTGTTGTGATATGCTCGCTAGGTCTTCAAAGGTTCTGTAAAAGCATACTTGCAAGGGTTAATTACAGTTCTGAGCCTCACAAAATTAGGTAATAGTGAATATTTTCTTGTGAACATTTCATGAACATTACATGATGTCAAGAGGTATATGCTCAAAAAAGACATCAGAATACGCAGGGGTCTGTGACCGTTGGAAAATGGACAAACCTGAAGAACGTGTTGTGAGAAAGTACTTGCAGGAACAGGGTTTAACACCGAAAGGCATCCATGGAGATATGAGTATCATATTATAATAACGTTCAGTCCGCATCGCAAGCAGGCAGTAAACACCAGCAGCACAGACACTTGAACGCAATGAAGAATATATCAGCTCTTTGGTTTCTAAAACTTCTGACATCTGATCAATAACGTCATAATCTGGCCCTGTTTAAAGCTGATCCAGAAAGGTTCTTGCAACGAGTTCTGACAGTGGATGACACCTGGGTGAACCACTTCCAGCCAAACAACAATCTACAAGTACTTGGTCACTTCCCGATTTTCAAGTTGTTCCTTTTTCCATGGTCACAGAACTTGTTGTGATAAGCAGCTGATTAACTTTGACTACAACATAAATAGATAACCAGTAGTATCCTTCAGGATTCATGTACATATGATTAAATTTTCGTTGTGTTCATTGAAATTCCTGTATTCTGATTAGCTGAATTGGTCACGTGTTATTGCATTCATTTCCCAATGAATGTAAAGAATTTAGCCACGCCCACCGGGGCGCACTACTTTTATTACTTCGGAATGTCGGGGAATCCCAATGTTACAGTCGAGGGAATTCCCTTTCTGCTCACGTGTATCTTCATGCACAAGACATTTAGCGACTTTAATGCATATTCATTGTCCAAACAAACCTTTGAAACCGAAAGCCGAGAATGAATGAAACAGCAAACGTGCAGGTTCGCTCGCCTGGTTTTTTTCTGCTCGCCTCGGTTCAACTTTCATGTGTTCGGGTTTCATTTCTAACAAGCATTTTTCCAACTGTGTTTTACCGTAATCAGGGAAGTAATGTTTGAATCTGGCGGTAACAGCCGCCTTATCCCGAACTTATTTCTTCCGGTTCGTTACAGTCTGACTGTTGCAGTTCTTTTCGCCTCTTGTCTTAATTGACAGGTCCAATGAACATTGTTTTGATCCTGCTCTCGGTTGATTGGCTACTGACTGTGTAGGCGTGTCAAGTTATGTGCATAAATTAAACGATCACCTGATTCATGTCACACCACAGTATGTATTCCTACACCTGGAATGTTTATCAATCTCATCATTTTTGTCTGTTTTGATATATACAACTGTTTTCGGTTAAACTATTGAAGATAAAACATGTTTTATGTTGTCGAATTAAATTATAAGCATTGACTGTGTATTTGTTTCGGTTCATTGAGGTATGAATCGAAAAAAACAATGTGCAAACTTTTGTAAGAATCCGCTATGCGGATTCATACAGTTTGCACTTTGTTTTTTCGATTCATACCTCAATGAACCGAAACAAATACACAGTCAATCCTTAAGTAATCACTGAACATATTTCTACAAGTTCTACAATCCTTTCAAAAAGCCAAAACATCATATCACTGTCGCTAGTAAATAAAAGATTGGACTGTACCTTGGCTGTGCGAGAGAGGAAATCCACTCGAGATCCCGTCAGTGTGTGAGGGTAAAGAATATCCCTATAGGTAATAACGCACACGCTCCCGGATGGTTTACTTGACATCGACCTTCGCATGACAGGTAAGAATGGTGCAGCTCTGATTCGCTCGTCTCATATTATAATGTTTGCCGAATAAACACCCATGAAACGTTAGTGGTGACCTCAGATGTCATGTCAACAAGCTGCAGACGGGACATGATACACACGGGATAAAACATGTCCACTTCCGTTTCTAATAAACAGTTGTGGAGACCAAACCTTTACAATGTTATGCTTTTATGCTATGTGTAATATTGACTTTTTTCTAACTTGATACGGCAGGTTGGAAATGTTACCACCTGAGTGAACAATGGGTCGAGGTTGACGTAACTGTCACATACATAATTCATGCAACAATGACACGAGGCTCACACAGGTGAGGTGACTGCAGGCTACACTTACAGACAACAGTCAGCAATGTACCCAACATACATATCTCTAAAAGTCGAACGATATAATACGAACCTTCTTTGAAGGGTGGTGTATATATCTCACATCATTGACAAAGTTTACTTACTGAATCCATATGTTCATTTAAATTATTTATCCTCGTGTCATGGAAGTCCGATTACTTACGAAAAGTCGCTGAATATTCATAGTAATATTCATATAATTTAATTTTCAAATATCTTACTTCTAAACCTGTTTATTTATGTCAAACATTTCCAAAATCCAGGTGTTTCCAGTGAAACTGACACTCGCGGCATGGCCACTCTCTCAACGTCAACAGACGTGACCTACAACTCGACGCCACACAAGTTCGATCATTTGAATGGCTTGCTTGTTGCGTAACAGAGATGACATGTATGGACGATCTCTGGAGTCAAGATCCGAATCAGAGCAGTCCACAGTAGTTATTCATATTTTTGTCAATGGAACGTTCATTTTATGTTTAAATATTGAAAAAAAAACGATGAAAAGTCACAAATATCCAGCTTATTTACAAGAATAATGCAGGGCGTTATTCTTCTGGCTCATCATGACAGGGGCACCAAAACTCAGAATGTCGACGCACAACACGAACTGGCGTGCAGAAACGTAAATGTGTCCAGTGCTGACATGTAGGGTGGGTACAGTGTGCCCAGGTTGTAATGATCAGTGAGACATTAGCTCGAACCTCACCAGGTACAATATTGCAGCAGGTGTTTATATTTGCAGCAGAGTTCGTCATCACTTATCCCATTATTGTCGTACGAATCAAAACTATCACCCTGATGCTGATATCATTCAAAATGGCCGATCGAAGTTATATGTCGATCAAACCTGCGTAGCATGATGACATAAAGTTGATGAATATGTGACCTCAGACCTCTCATTGAAGACAGTAACATAGGAGACAACTTGGACTGACAGAGCAGGGGGCTTAAGGATTGTGTTTTCAACTCACATCTTTATTAGTTTTTTCTTAGTTATATACAACTGTTTATATATTTCGTATATTATGTATATGTTCGTCGCTTAGTAAGTCCATGTGACGTATGCCCTGTGGTATGAGCTGTGTTACAACAATGTCTAGTCGGGGATCGCTCCACCAGATGTATTGGGGCAGTTGCTGAACTGCTTATGGCTGCCACGACTCATCAGAGTGCAACCAAACTGGTAATAAAAAATCCCAGCTGACTTCTTCATCGTTGCAAATAACAACAATCATCAGCTATTCAAACGTGGACCAAAATATTGTGAACCATCTGCTACCCAATGGAACTTGGTAGAAGTGACATGTCAACTGATGCCTCCTATAAGTCAATACAAAGTCACGTTTGCATCAGCTCACCCAGTGACATGTAGGTGGTCAACAGCGTTCCACCACACAGCGGGAAGACAGGATCCTCCATATTGCAGCAAGACGTTATCACTTCGTGACTGCCACCACACTCAGAAATGATATGCAGAACGCCAGCGGCGTTAACCTTTCCACTCAGACAGTGCCTAATTGTCTCTGTAAGGATAGTCTCTGGTCACGGAAGGGCATGCATTCGCAACCCACTGACCCAACATCCTAGTCAGGCATCATTGGATTCGATTGAAGATCACGACAGTTGGACAGACGAGAACTGGACACTTTTCTCAGATGAATCGAGATTCTGTCAAGAGTACTGTTCACAGATCGCCATGCCCGAGTGTGGGGTAAACAAGGAGAACGATTTCAGGATTCCAGCGTAGCAAAACATGACCACTGTGGAGGGGGCTCAATCATGAATGGGGTCGGGATCAATAGAGCAGGAAAACCGATCTCCATGTCCTGCAGCAGAGCACGATAACATGTGTGAGCTCCAGGATGTGATCATGAGACGGTATGCTAGTGCAATCGGACAGGACGATAACACACGACGACATTTTGTCAGGGTCGTTTATGCCTATTTGGAGCAGGAGACCATTGTCCACATGAAGTGGTCAGCACAGTCACCAGACCTCAACCATATCGAAAACATGTGGAACGAGCTGCAGATCGCCCTCTCACGATGCCCTGTCCTTTACTTAAACTTTACTTAAAGTCACCAGTGCTCTTACTGAAGACTGGAAAATTTTCTAGAGAATACACGTGTTTGTGCACAAAGCGTGCAGATAGTCAATCAACAGTTCTTTGTTAAGGCCTTGTAAGCCATTAAGCAGAACATGGCATTTAAAATTTCCCAGATCTGTTCATTGTCGATAGCACCTATGCTGATGTAAATTTACTTTAGAGTTCCTGAAACGACCCAAAGTTGGTTAATTTGTTTATTTAGAGGCCTCTCGTGTATATCCAATGACTCTCTCTTTTCGTTGTATACACATATTGCCCAGGACGGCTGTATTATACCATGACCCTTTATATCTCTGCCTGCCTCATGATAAAAAGAAATTGTGTATGTTTCAGGAATTGAACTGGTAGCTCCGTCCAAACGCCTGGACATTTGCTTTTTTTGTGTTTTTTCATATGACAGGTGTGGTCTACTTTATCCGAGACTGGCACAACTGCGTCCTCATTTTAGCATGTATTCACACAATATTGTCCGTGGCTATTTCAGCAGATGCACACAATTTGACGCATTGACTTTTTAAGCTGTGATCCTTAGCAAACTTAGTAGAATGTGTCAAAACATTTGATTTTTCGACTTTGTTCACCACTATCCCTCAAGACAAACTTAAGGAAAAACGTCATTACGTGATCGTGGTGACCATAGATATAGTTATCATCAAAGGTTCAAAACAATTTGTCAAAATGAAAGCAAATATTACATGAAGTTTACTGACCAAACAATAGGTGAAATGCTGGACTCCTCACAGATAACACAGTTGTAGATTTGGGGATAGGGCATTTAGACAAGAAGGAGGCAATACCCGCTGCTGCCAAATGTTTTCCCCTCCTTGCTGATGTGTTTCTGTCTGGCAAAATATAAACATAGAAATTTGGCCAAGAGGTTTACCTCAGGTTTTGGGTATATCGATTATCTGATATTGTTCAAGGGTCAAATCGCCAATTCCATTCCACTGATTTACCCACCTGAGTTAGAAATAAAGGAGACCAGTGAAACCTCATTATCTGTTTCATATGCATAAAGATTCAGTTACAAAAAACTCTCCAAAAGAATGTATGACAAGAGGGATTGACAAGTAAACAATTGACCTGCCTCTGCATGTGTTGTGATGTGCTGCAGCTGGGTGCATATACCATGTATCATAATTATTTGATAGTGATTCATAAATACATGCTTATGAAGCAGTCAGAATATGCCTGTGGCATATGATTAGACACAGATATTTATCGCTATCTATTACAATTAGATAGCAAAAAAAACATGCAAATTAACTAATATAGATAAAAGAGCAGACGAGTGATTATTAAAATACGCATTTAATCAATACACACACAAAATTATGTGGGGTGCGTTCACAGTCACTTTATGTTGATTTCAGTCCTTGCTCTTCACAGACAGGGTAAACACAGCATTGTCCTGGCCATCTAGAGGCCTCCTCATGTTGTACACATTGGACGCACACTTCGACCCGGATCTGAAAATAAGACAGATATATCCTATATATAATGTTGCTATAAATATATATGCCAGGCATCTCTATCAACTCAAGGGCATTCAATATTTGTATTGCAGGGCCTTTTAACTATGACGTACCACCAGTAATGTTACCTTCCAAGAGTCTTTGTATCATCTACGGTTTCCAAAGACCATGGTATACGACTGTTACCTTCCAAGAGTCTTGGCATCATCTACGGTTTCCAAAGACCATGGTATACTATACCTTCCAAAGCTGTTTGTGTCCTACACGGTGTCCAAGCACCGTGATGTACTACTGTTTCCTGCCACGCATCTTGATGCCATCCACTCTGTCAAAGCACCATGATATACTCCGAGTATTATTACCTGCCAATGTTCTTGGCGTCCTCGATGGTCTCCGGCAGGTCTTGGTTGAGGGTCTCTGGGAGGAAGAAGGTCAACACTCCCGCCGATACCGCCGCACAACCGAACACCATGAGGGGAAGAGCTTCTCCAAACCCGCCCTTCACCAGCATGCTCTAGAAAAGGAAGAAATTACCAAATACAGGTCCAAACAAGACACTGGTTAGAGAGGTTACAAGGCGCAATCTGCAAAGCTAATCGTCTATAGACCCCATTATTGGATGCAGTACTAGAGCCAACAGTATCACTATACAAACAGATGCAAGAACACATGATCTGTATGTGAACTAAAACCTCTGGCAAGGCAGAGAATACAGAATGTGTTCATGTGTGCCTTTTTCAGGCCACGAGAGTTGTATTTTGTGACAATGGTTTTACAAAATGTGCCACTTACACTGAGAATCTTCTGAACCTACCAGATCTGCTATGTAGGGGGAAATGATCCCCCCTATTCTAGAGCACATGCTCCCGACACCAACAGCAGTGTTGCGGACGGGGGTTGGGTAAAGTTCGACAGTGAAGATGTAAAGCGTTGAAAACGCCCCTGCCGCCCCCATCTTGCCTCCAAGGGACAACACGACCAGGGTCCACTTGCTGTCTGGGCAATACAAAAGATCAATAATAGTCACAATAGAAGAAGTATTTACTCCTCAGTTCATCTCAAGGTGTGTGTGTGTAAAACTCATACAGCCTGCATAGATCCAATAATGCAACAAGGTAGGAAACTGTAGTTCTTCAACATTTCACGACAACATTGACTGATCACAAACTGCAGGTGAATGGGTGGTAATAGGCACGTACCCTCTGCAGCATAGAGGACTGGGAAGATGGTGGCGAGACAGGCAAGACCCCCGCCCAGCAAGAAGCTGCAATGCAGCCACTTCCGGCCAAGTCTATTGAGCAGGAACAGTGTCAGCACATACCCCACCGCCTCCACCAGCCCAGAGAGCACGAAGTTGATAATGACATTGCCGCTGAGGTTGGTGACATTCAATGTTAACCCATAGTAGATCAAACTGCAGACGGCCCTGTGTAACACAAATACACATTACAAATGTTCTACTGGATGACCAGTTCTTTTCGGTTCCGGGGGTGTTGAATTTAGGTAAGGTCAAGACCCGAGGAAAGTGACGTTGAAGTAAGAAAAGAACCTCGGTCTTGTTCCACAGAGGGCTCTCGGTGCTACGATTATCGAAAACCTATGTTAAAGTATGGGAGTTACGATCATCTTAGTGCTAAGATCTCTTTGTGGAACAGGGCTCTGGTCACATACCAGTGGAAGTTGATGATCAGACAGCGAATCGCCAGGGTTCTGTTTGTCAGCAGCTCAGACAGTTTGCCCTTGGGTGTATCAGTCTCCTCCACACATTTACCATCAAACATGTCTTCTGGAAGCGTAGTCTTGTTGACCTTTGCAAACTTCCGGATGATGACTTCTGCTTCTTCAAACCTGCCTTTGGACATCAGCCACCTTGGAGACTCTGGCACAATCCTTTAACAGTCAGTGGGAGTGTCATAAAGTGAATGTCATAGATTTCCAAATTTGACGCATCAGTGACAAGAATGATGTCCGAGGCAATTCCTTATTTTGACTTGTACACATATGTTCTCATGTTTTTTTCAGGTAACAACTGACTTGTCTTTGCTTGTGTTTATGAAGGGTGCCACCAATGGAGCAGGGTACGCTCCCCTTTTCGTGAACACCTGGTGTCATTCCTATTTAATAGTGATTCATAAACACATGCTCATGACATAGTCAGAATCGTACAATCGACTCTGCTTTTGGCAGAGATTTCTAATGAATATGGAAAGGGTTCTGTCACATTTATTTATCATGTGAATAACAACTTTGATGCTTACCACCAGTAGGAGAGGAAGAAGACTGAAGGGCCTGCCAGAGCGAGGACGTAATTGTGCCAGTCTCGGAGGAAATAGGCCACACCAGACATCAGAAGCATCCCCAGCATCCATAGAAACAGGCCTCCCATTCCAGTGTAGACACGTTTTGCGGGAGCTACCAGTTCAATTGCTGAAAAATCCCCATCACAGCAACTACACAAGGTACAATGGTATGTCCTCCACACTCATCCAGTGTCTTCAAGTGGCCAACATTGTAGAAAAGGTGAAATTTGAAAAACTAACCCGAACCCGGACCCGGACCCGGACCCGAACCCGAACCCGAACCCTAACGTCACGTTTCAGCAAAGCTTTACAATAAAACATTTTTTTGTGCTGACGAAGGATTGGATAGGAAATGTCCCTGCAATTTTGATGCCATGATCTTGATAATCTCCCTCAAGTTAGATACAATGTAACTGCATGTGGTCAAGCACAATTACGTAATTATCCACAGATCTAGGAATTAACCTTTTTAAAAAGAGTTTCATTTGAAAATATATTTGGTAAGCTTTCAAGAAAAGCTTACATTGCAACATAATACACACAATAACGGCAGCAAAAAAAATAATTGTTGGATGTTATATGATCTTTGTGTTCCAAATGTAGATTTATGTTTTGCGGTCGTTCAGTGACGTACAAACAAAGTGCCCTTGACGTACCCATGAAGTGACCATGACGTACCCATAACGTAGCATGCAATGCCCACCGATGTTGTCCCGCAGCCAGTAAGGAAACGGATGATGATGAGGGAAGCGAAGTCACGGATGACGTAGTTCAGGAAGCCGACACAAATCAACATAAACAGGAAGATCATGCACGCCTTCTTCCGCCCAAACCTTGAAAGGCAAAAATGAATCCAGTTATACCACAGGGCAGATAGAGTTGACCGGAAGTACATATAAGTTCTAACCTAGCTTTCTACCATAGGTAGCATGCTTCAGTAACCCAGAAAACATTAAAATGATACTATCTGAACCAAATGTATTCTTTTCCTGGGCATGCTATAACAGAGTCACAGAGTCACAGCCTATTCTATAATAGGTAGCATGCTTCAGTAACCCAGAAAACATTAAAATGATACTATCTGAACCAAATGTATTCTTTTCCAGGGCATGCTATAACAGAGTCACAGAGTCACAGCCTATTCTATAATAGGTAGCATGCTTCAGTAACCCAGAAAACATTAAAATGATACTATCTGAACCAAATGTATTCTTTTCCTGGGCATGCTATAACAGAGTCACAGAGTCACAGCCTATTCTATAATAGGTAGCATGCTTCAGTAACCCAGAAAACATTAAAATGATACTATCTGAACCAAATGTATTCTTTTCCTGGGCATGCTATAACAGAGTCACAGAGTCACAGCCTATTCTATAATAGGTAGCATGCTTCAGTAACCCAGAAAACATTAAAATGATATTATCTGAACCAAATGTATTCTTTTCCTGGGCATGCTATAACAGAGTCACAGAGTCACAGCCTATTCTATAATAGGTAGCATGCTTCAGTAACCCAGAAAACATTAAAATGATACTATCTGAACCAAATGTATTCTTTTCCTGGGCATGCTATAACAGAGTCACAGAGTCACAGAGTCACAGAGTCACAGAGTCACAGCCTATTCTATAATAGGTAGCATGCTTCAGTAACCCAGAAAACATTAAAATGATACTATCTGAACCAAATGTATTCTTTTCCTGGGTATGCTATAACAGAGTCACAGAGTCACAGCCTATTCTATAATAGGTAGCATGCTTCAGTTACCCAGAAAAGAATAAAATGATACTATCTGAACCAAATGTATTCTTTTCCTGGGCATGCTATAACAGAGTCACAGAGTCACAGCCTATTCTATAATAGGTAGCATGCTTCAGTAACCCAGAAAACATTAAAATGATACTATCTGAACCAAATGTATTCTTTTCCTGGGCATGCTATAACAGAGTCACAGAGTCACAGAGTCACAGCCTATTCTATAATAGGTAGCATGCTTCAGTAACCCAGAAAACATTAAAATGATACTATCTGAACCAAATGTATTCTTTTCCTGGGCATGCTATAACAGAGTCACAGAGTCACAGAGTCACAGCCTATTCTATAATAGGTAGCATGCTTCAGTAACCCAGAAAACATTAAAATGATACTATCTGAACCAAATGTATTCTTTTCCTGGGCATGCTATAACAGAGTCACAGAGTCACAGCCTATTCTATAATAGGTAGCATGCTTCAGTAACCCAGAAAACATTAAAATGATATTATCTGAACCAAATGTATTCTTTTCCTGGGCATGCTATAACAGAGTCACAGAGTCACAGCCTATTCTATAATAGGTAGCATGCTTCAGTAACCCAGAAAACATTAAAATGATACTATCTGAACCAAATGTATTCTTTTCCTGGGCATGCTATAACAGAGTCACAGAGTCACAGAGTCACAGAGTCACAGAGTCACAGCCTATTCTATAATAGGTAGCATGCTTCAGTAACCCAGAAAACATTAAAATGATACTATCTGAACCAAATGTATTCTTTTCCTGGGTATGCTATAACAGAGTCACAGAGTCACAGCCTATTCTATAATAGGTAGCATGCTTCAGTTACCCAGAAAAGAATAAAATGATACTATCTGAACCAAATGTATTCTTTTCCAGGGCATGCTATAACAGAGTCACAGAGTCACAGCCTATTCTATAATAGGTAGCATGCTTCAGTAACCCAGAAAACATTAAAATGATACTATCTGAACCAAATGTATTCTTTTCCTGGGCATGCTATAACAGAGTCACAGAGTCACAGAGTCACAGCCTATTCTATAATAGGTAGCATGCTTCAGTAACCCAGAAAACATTAAAATGATACTATCTGAACCAAATGTATTCTTTTCCTGGGCATGCTATAACAGAGTCACAGAGTCACAGAGTCACAGCCTATTCTATAATAGGTAGCATGCTTCAGTAACCCAGAAAACATTAAAATGATACTATCTGAACCAAATGTATTCTTTTCCTGGGCATGCTATAACAGAGTCACAGAGTCACAGCCTATTCTATAATAAGTAGCATGCTTCAGTAACCCAGAAAACATTAAAATGATACTATCTGAACCAAATGTATTCTTTTCCTGGGCATGCTATAACAGAGTCACAGAGTCACAGCCTATTCTATAATAGGTAGCATGCTTCAGTAACCCAGAAAACATTAAAATGATACTATCTGAACCAAATGTATTCTTTTCCTGGGCATGCTATAACAGAGTCACAGAGTCACAGAGTCACAGCCTATTCTATAATAGGTAGCATGCTTCAGTAACCCAGAAAACATTAAAATGATACTATCTGAACCAAATGTATTCTTTTCCTGGGCATGCTATAACAGAGTCACAGAGTCACAGCCTATTCTATAATAAGTAGCATGCTTCAGTAACCCAGAAAACATTAAAATGATACTATCTGAACCAAATGTATTCTTTTCCTGGGCATGCTATAACAGAGTCAAAGCGAATGGTACAGAGACTGTCAGACACAGAGGGACAGACACACGGACAGTAGGACAGAGCCACACGTACAGAAAGAGACACACATACCAAGAGATAAAGACAGGCCATGCTGGACAGACAAAAGAGGAGCCAATTGCAGAGTCTCTCTTAACACAGGGGTGCTCTCACATATCACTGATGATACTCTGCCCGAACGAGCCAACCAGCATCCCCGCCATCACCGCCATGTTGGAGTGGGACCGCATCACCACGTTGTCACACACCAGGGATAGCTGTGAAGAGGAACACGGGGCCAGAGATGATGAAGTTCGCAATACGTCACAGGACGCCCATTGCTAACAAGGATTCTTTAAATTCACAAGTGTATTGTTGAGAATACTTATAATCACATCATTGTCATGTATGATAAGAATTACGTTCATAACAAGAAATGTTTTGAGGCGATGGACCACATTACATTATTTTCACACACCAGGTACATCCATGGTTAGCACACACAATTCTCATAACGATTTGGATCCAAAACACTTTCAGGTCTTAAAGCCTCTGTACAGATGGTATTTGTATTGAAAAGTCAATGCAATAACTAGCAGTTTATGACGTATCGTTTGGAAAAGATTAAACCTATTGACAAGTTATAAGAAAAATATAACTCACATCTTCTGTTATGGTTGATGTAAAAATTGATTTGTCGTACACCCATTCGCTGCACTGGGACTGACTGGAGTTGTCTGACCTTTTAGCAAGGTCTGTGACGTCATCCGTGTAGACATCACATTTGGAGTATGCACCATCTTTAATGGGAATGGTGAAGTTGACCAGACGACGATGGTTGTCTCCCTGTATGGCGTAGGTGTCGTTACTGAGGCCGGGGACTGCACATCTATCGTCGGGAAACAGAGAGGAATTCAAAAAAACATGAGGAAAATGATTGACGACAATGTTGGCACCTGGAGTTCATGGACGTGGGGATGTTTGTTTCAGAGTTACTTAGTGCGTGTGTCTTGGAGAGAAAGGACGACTTAACGGGGCGAACTGCTTTAAATGTGTGTTAGTTGTAGGGGCAGAGTTGTGATTTACAGTGATTACCAGAGAGGGATATTACCTGTGATGGGGGAGGAGGTGTAAGGGTATGACCTGTGAGGGGGGAGGGGTATTACCTGTGATGAGGGAGGGAGTGTAAGGGTATTACCTGTGAGGGGGGAAGGGTATTACCTGTGAGGGGAGAGGGGTATTACCTGTGATGGGGGAGGGGGTGTAAGGGTATTACCTGTGATGGGGGAGGGGGTGTAAGGGTATTACACGTGAGGGGAGAGGAGTATTACCTGTGAGGGGTGAGGGGTGTTACATGTGAGGGGAGGGGTATTACATGTGAGGGGGGAGGGGTATTACCTGTGAGGGGGGAGGGGTATTACCTGTGAGGGGAGAGGGGTATTACCTGTGAGGGGAGGGGTATTACCTGTGAGGGGGGAGGGGTATTACCTGTGAGGGGAGGGGTATTACCTGTGAGGGGAGGGGTATTACATGTGAGGGGGGAGGGGTATTACCTGTGAGGGGAGAGGGGTATTACCTGTGAGGGGAGAGGGGTATTACCTGTGAGGGGAGGGGTATTACCTGTGAGGGGAGAGGGGTATTACCTGTGAGGGGGGAGGGGGTATTACCTGTGAGGGGAGGGGTATTACCGGTGAGGGGAGAGGGGTATTACCTGTCAGGGGAGAGGGGTATTACCTGTGAGGGGGGAGGGGTATTACCTGTGAGGGGGGAGGGGTATTACCTGTGAGGGGAAGGGGTATTACCTGTGAGGGGAGAGGGGAATTACCTGTGAGGGGAGGGGTATTACCTGTGAGGGGGAGAGGTCTTACCTGTGTGGGGGAGGGGTATTACCTGTGAGGGGAGGGGTATTACCTGTGAGGGGAGAGGGGTATTACCTGTGAGGGGAGGGGGGTATTACCTGTGAGGGGAGAGGGGTATTACCTGTGAGGGGAGCGGGGTATTACCTGTGAGGGGGGAGGGGTATTACCTGTGAAGGGAGGGGTATTACCTGTGAGGGGGGAGGGGTGTTACCTGTGAGGGGAGAGGGGTATTACCTGTGAGGGGGAGGGGTATTACCTGTGAGGGGGGAGGGGTATTACCTGTGAGGGGAGGGGTATTACCTGTGAGGGGGGAGGGGTATTACCTGTGAGGGGAGAGGGGTATTACCTGTGAGGGGAGAGGGGTATTACCTGTGAGGGGAGGGGTATTACCTGTGAGGGGAGGGGTATTACCTGTGAGGGGGGAGGGGTGTTACCTGTGAGGGGAGAGGGGTATTACCTGTGAGGGGAGGGGTATTACCTGTGAGGGGGGAGGGGTATTACCTGTCAGGGGAGAGGGGTTGTAAGGGTATTACCTGTGAGGGGAGGGGTATTACCTGTCAGGGGAGAGGGGTTGTAAGGGTATTACCTGTGAGGGGAGGGGTATTACCTGTGAGGGGAGAGGGGTATTACCTGTGAGGGGAGAGGGGTATTACCTGTGAGGGGGGAGGGGTATTACCTGTGAGGGGAGAGGGGTATTACCTGTGAGGGGGGAGGGGTATTACCTGTGAGGGGAGGGGTATTACCTGTGAGGGGAGGGGTATTTCCTGTGAGGGGGAGGGGTATTTCCTGTGAGGGGGAGGGGTATTACCTGTGAGAGGGTGTAGAAGTATTACCTGTGAGGGGGTATGTACATTGTGAAGATGGAGCTGAACGTGAGGAACGATGTGACCACCGAGGGGAGACACAGAAAGAAGAATATCCTCTTCTGATAAGTTCCAAACTCCCCCACGTGTTGCAGGATCTCATCGAATGTCTTCATGCTGAGAGATGAAAAGTGTTTGTTATGACAGGAGACAGTCGCAGGCGAGAAACACTTGACGAATGTTGGGAAACTAACATTAAATGCCACGTGATGAGGGGTCAAGAGATTGCATTCGTCAATATCTCGTCAACAAGCAATGCAGGAAGCCTGTCAAATAGTAATTATTTCTTTTACCTCTACTGGGCATGCTACTGTCGTGACATCTTAACATTAAGTGCGCTTTGAACTCAGCCTAACAGAGCCTAACAAATGCACTTATTATTATAATGTTTAAATAAATAAATGATTGGACTGTACCTGTATCGGGAGATGTTTTAGAGCGCACCTAATGCTGTTCCGTACGCTGTCACTCCGCGACTGTCCCAGGCCGACATATCCCAGTGTTATGGCAAGTTTCCATGCCCCGGACGTTCAGGCTGGCTGTGACATGAATTGTTATTCAGTTAAGACAAGCTGATGGACCGCCTCGTCTCTCTTCACGGTGTTTAATGGCGCAGCAAACATTTGACTCAAGAGTTCTGTCAACAAACTGTTCTGGTTTTGGTTTTGGTTTGACTTCAGGTCGCCTCCAGATCACAAAGATGTCCACATGTGTCCACATGTGTCCACATGTGTTTGCAGACTTTCCCGTAATGATCAAACCTCCAAGCCAGATGGCTGCTTGTCGTAAAAGGCGACTAACGGGATCGGGTGGTCAGACTAGCTGACTTGTTTAATGCATGTCATCGCATCCTAATTACGTAGATCGATGTTCATGATATCAATCACAGGATTGTCAGGTCCAGACTCGATTATTTACAGACCGCCGTCATATAGCTGGAATATTGCTGAATGCGGCGTTTAACCACACACAAACAAACAAACACAATTCAAAACGTTCATGTTCCTGGTTGCTTGTCGAAATTCATGTCGTTTGGCCGTTATTTTGAAGTGCAGACTGTCGGATTCTTTCGTAAAAACGACATAAAACATCGAAGCTGTTGGCCCAAACTTGGCAGGAGGCACCGGCATATGTGGCCCATCGTGGTGCTTAATCTCCCCGTCTGGCCGCCATATTGTATATGATGTGTTTCGTGTGGTTGCCGTGGAAACCAAACTTGACCTTGGAAGGAAACGTTTCGTACAACGTTGGTGGATGCTATTGGTAGGATCCATGTAAGGTGTCAGCGGTTTAGGGAAAATCGGAAGACATATTTTAGCAGGGCCGACTAGAACAGAGAACGGACGACGGGGAGTTTGTGGTACGTTTCGGCCACGTTCATATTTGTGTCAGGTGCCCCTGGCCCGGACAAGCCACTTATCGCTTTGGTGGTCGGCGAAAGGACAAGAGAGCTGTAGCCTGTCAAGGATGGACTACATGGAAGTACCATGACCTAGCGGTAAATACATGTACATCCACGCGTCAACCACCATCCACTCAACTAATGTGTCGCTGATTGCGCCTAAATGTCGCGTTTTTATATATTGTCACTGCAAAGTGACATTTACACGCTGTACGACTACTGAGGCGTGAGTGTCAAGTGAGCTCAGAAGGAACATCGTCCCAACTTGTTATCAGTCAATATGTATTCAGTTTATTGTAGAGCCTGTGAACTAATAAACAAGGCGTTACTTGCTTTCAGTAGATTTGGAGAGTGTACATTTTACTACTATACATACATAACGGTACTTGCTTTTAGTATATTTGGAGAGTGTACTGCTATACATAACGGTACAGACGCCGACCTGTTGCCCTATATATCTATCCTATCTCACACACTGTAGCATAACCCATCAAAAGGCAGGCTAATTAAAATACCATGGACAAAGAACTCAAGAATTAGGTATTATCCTGTATTCCAAAAAACATTATATTTCATCATATTATGTCGAAGGGAAGGTTGTTTCAGAAAACTGGATCAAGTTTGTATTGTACACTAGAGTCTGAATAAGAAATCAGCTGACACAGGGTTCAACGTTAACTTTACCTAGGCATGTGCTGGCGATGTATAATTCATGTGATGACAAACAGAGATCGGTTAGATTGAGTGGTAAACAGGAATATGTTTACATACATGAATATTCCAGAGACTAACGTTTACCTACAGTAAATGTAACACATCTCCCATACATACAGTAAAGGCTACAGTCCTGACCCAAGCTCATCTACAGGCTACCGTAGAGTTCCACATTAAGTATACATGGCATACAGGCTACCGTAAAGTTCATCATTAAGTATACATGGCATACAGGCTACCGTAGAGTTCCACATTAAGTATACATGGCATACAGGCTACCGTAAAGTTCATCATTAAGTATACATGGCATACAGGCTACCGTAGAGTTCCACATTAAGTATACATGGCATACAGACTACCGTAGAGTTCCACATTATACATACATAGAATACAGGCTACCGTAGAGTTCCACATTAAGTATACATGGCATACAGGCTACCGTAGAGTTCCACATTAAGTAAACATGGCATACAGGCTACCATAGAGTTCCACATTAAGTATACATGGCATACAGGCTCCCGTAGAGTTCCACATTAAGTATACATGGCATACAGACTACCGTAGAGTTCCACATTAAGTATACATGACATACAGGCTCCCGTAGAGTTCCACATTATACATACATGGCATACAGGCTACCGTAGAATTCCACATTAAGTATACATGGCATACAGGCTCCCGTAGAGTTCCACATTAAGTATACATGGCATACAGACTACCGTAGAGTTCCACATTAAGTATACATGGCATACAGGCTACCGTAGAGTTCCACATTAAGTATACATGACATACAGGCTACCGTAGAGTTCCACATTAAGTATACATGGCATACAGGCTCCAGTAGAGCTCCACATTAAGTATACATGGCATACAGACTACCGTAGAGCTCGACATTAAGTATACATGACATACAGGCTCCCGTAGAGTTCCACATTATACATACATGGCATACAGGCTACCGTAGAGTTCCACATTAAGTATACATGACATACAGGCTACCGTAGAGTTCCACATTAAGTATACATGATATACAGGCTACCGTAGAGTTCCACATTAAGTATGCATGACAAACAGACTACCGTAGAGATCCACATTAAGTATACATGGCATACAGGCTACCGTGAAGTTCCACATTAACTATACATGGCATACAGGCGACCGTAGAGTTCCACATTAAGTATACATGGCATACAGACTACCGTAGAGATCCACATTATGTCTACATGACATACAGGCTACCGTAGAGTTCCACATTAAGTATACATGGCATACAGGCTACCGTAGAGTTCCACATTAAGTATACATGGCATACAGGCTACCGTAGAGTTCCACATTCAGTATACATGGCATACAGGCTACCGTAGAGTTCCACATTAAGTATACATGGCATACAGGCTACCGTAGAGTTCCACATTAAGTATACATGGCATACAGACTACCGTAGAGTTCCACATTAAGTATACATGACATACAGGCTCCCGTAGAGTTCCACATTATACATACATGGCATACAGGCTACCGTAGAATTCCACATTAAGTATACATGGCATACAGGCTACCGTAGAGTTCCACATTAAGTATACATGGCATACAGACTACCGTAGAGTTCCACATTAAGTATACATGACATACAGGCTCCCGTAGAGTTCCACATTAAGTATACATGGCATACAGGCTACCGTAGAGTTCCACATTAAGTATACATGACATACAGGCTACCGTAGAGCTCCACATTAAGTATACATGACATACAGGCTACCGTAGAGTTCCACATTAAGTATACATGGCATACAGGCTACCGTAGAGATCCACATTAAGTATACATGGCATACAGGCTACCGTAGAGATCCACATTATACATACATGACATACAGACTTCCGTAGAGTTCCACATTAAGTGTACATGGCATACAGGCTACCGTAGAGCTCCACATTAAGTATACATGACATACAGGCTACCGTAGAGATCCACATTATACATACATGGCAAACAGACTACTGTAGAATTCCACATTAAGTATACATGACATACAGGCTACCGTAGAGTTCCACATTAAGTATACATGGCATACAGACTACCGTAGAGATCCACATTAAGTATACATGGCATACAGGCTACCGTAGAGCTCCACATTAAGTATACATGACATACAGGCTACCGTAGAGTTCCACATTAAGTATACATGACATACAGGCTACCGTAGAGATCCACATTATACATACATGGCATACAGACTACTGTAGAATTCCACATTAAGTATACATGACATACAGGCTACCGTAGAGTTCCACATTAAGTATACATGGCATACAGACTACCGTAGAGTTCCACATTAAGTATACATGACATACAGGCTCCCGTAGAGTTCCACATTAAGTATACATGGCATACAGGCTACCGTAGAATTCCACATTAAGTATACATGGCATACAGGCTACCGTAGAGTTCCACATTAAGTATACATGGCAAACAGACTACCGTAGAGTTCCACATTAAGTATACATGGCATACAGGCTCCCGTAGAGTTCCACATTAAGTATACATGGCATACAGGCTACCGTAGAGTTCCACATTAAG
This sequence comes from Haliotis rufescens, assembly GCF_023055435.1. Classification (NCBI taxonomy): domain Eukaryota; kingdom Metazoa; phylum Mollusca; class Gastropoda; order Lepetellida; family Haliotidae; genus Haliotis; species Haliotis rufescens. The sequence goes on along the minus strand of NW_025963957.1, from coordinate 6,963,754 downwards.
TATACATGACATACAGGCTACCGTAGAGATCCACATTATACATACATGACATACAGACTTCCGTAGAGTTCCACATTAAGTGTACATGGCATACAGGCTACCGTAGAGCTCCACATTAAGTATACATGACATACAGGCTACCGTAGAGATCCACATTATACATACATGGCATACAGACTACTGTAGAATTCCACATTAAGTATACATGACATACAGGCTACCGTAGAGTTCCACATTAAGTATACATGGCATACAGACTACCGTAGAGTTCCACATTAAGTATACATGGCATACAGGCTACCGTAGAGTTCCACATTAAGTATACATGACATACAGGCTACCGTAGAGATCCACATTATACATACATGGCATACAGACTACTGTAGAATTCCACATTAAGTATACATGACATACAGGCTACCGTACAGTTCCACATTATACATACATGGCATACAGACTACTGTAGAATTCCACATTAAGTATACATGACATACAGGCTACCGTAGAGTTCCACATTAAGTATACATGGCATACAGACTACCGTAGAGTTCCACATTAAGTATACATGGCATACAGACTACCGTAGAGTTCCACATTAAGTATACATGGCATACAGGCTCCCGTAGAGTTCCACATTAAGTATACATGGCATACAGGCTACCGTAGAGTTCCACATTAAGTATACATGACATACAGGCTACCGTAGAGATCCACATTATACATACATGACATACAGACTTCCGTAGAGTTCCACATTAAGTGTACATGGCATACAGGCTACCGTAGAGCTCCACATTAAGTATACATGACATACAGGCTACCGTAGAGATCCACATTATACATACATGGCATACAGACTACTGTAGAATTCCACATTAAGTATACATGACATACAGGCTACCGTAGAGTTCCACATTAAGTATACATGGCATACAGACTACCGTAGAGTTCCACATTAAGTATACATGGCATACAGGCTACCGTAGAGTTCCACATTAAGTATACATGACATACAGGCTACCGTAGAGTTCCACATTAAGTATACATGGCATACAGGCTCCAGTAGAGCTCCACATTAAGTATACATGGCATACAGACTACCGTAGAGCTCGACATTAAGTATACATGACATACAGGCTCCCGTAGAGTTCCACATTATACATACATGGCATACAGGCTACCGTAGAGTTCCACATTAAGTATACATGACATACAGGCTACCGTAGAGTTCCACATTAAGTATACATGATATACAGGCTACCGTAGAGTTCCACATTAAGTATGCATGACAAACAGACTACCGTAGAGATCCACATTAAGTATACATGGCATACAGGCTACCGTGAAGTTCCACATTAACTATACATGGCATACAGGCGACCGTAGAGTTCCACATTAAGTATACATGGCATACAGACTACCGTAGAGATCCACATTATGTCTACATGACATACAGGCTACCGTAGAGTTCCACATTAAGTATACATGGCATACAGGCTACCGTAGAGTTCCACATTAAGTATACATGGCATACAGGCTACCGTAGAGTTCCACATTCAGTATACATGGCATACAGGCTACCGTAGAGTTCCACATTAAGTATACATGGCATACAGGCTACCGTAGAGTTCCACATTAAGTATACATGGCATACAGACTACCGTAGAGTTCCACATTAAGTATACATGACATACAGGCTCCCGTAGAGTTCCACATTATACATACATGGCATACAGGCTACCGTAGAATTCCACATTAAGTATACATGGCATACAGGCTACCGTAGAGTTCCACATTAAGTATACATGGCATACAGACTACCGTAGAGTTCCACATTAAGTATACATGACATACAGGCTCCCGTAGAGTTCCACATTAAGTATACATGGCATACAGGCTACCGTAGAGTTCCACATTAAGTATACATGACATACAGGCTACCGTAGAGCTCCACATTAAGTATACATGACATACAGGCTACCGTAGAGCTCCACATTAAGTATACATGGCATACAGGCTACCGTAGAGATCCACATTAAGTATACATGGCATACAGGCTACCGTAGAGATCCACATTATACATACATGACATACAGACTTCCGTAGAGTTCCACATTGAGTGTACATGGCATACAGGCTACCGTAGAGCTCCACATTAAGTATACATGACATACAGGCTACCGTAGAGATCCACATTATACATACATGGCAAACAGACTACTGTAGAATTCCACATTAAGTATACATGACATACAGGCTACCGTAGAGTTCCACATTAAGTATACATGGCATACAGACTACCGTAGAGATCCACATTAAGTATACATGGCATACAGGCTACCGTAGAGCTCCACATTAAGTATACATGACATACAGGCTACCGTAGAGTTCCACATTAAGTATACATGACATACAGGCTACCGTAGAGATCCACATTATACATACATGGCATACAGACTACTGTAGAATTCCACATTAAGTATACATGACATACAGGCTACCGTAGAGTTCCACATTAAGTATACATGGCATACAGACTACCGTAGAGTTCCACATTAAGTATACATGACATACAGGCTCCCGTAGAGTTCCACATTAAGTATACATGGCATACAGGCTACCGTAGAATTCCACATTAAGTATACATGGCATACAGGCTACCGTAGAGTTCCACATTAAGTATACATGGCATACAGACTACCGTAGAGTTCCACATTAAGTATACATGGCATACAGGCTCCCGTAGAGTTCCACATTAAGTATACATGGCATACAGGCTACCGTAGAGTTCCACATTAAGTATACATGACATACAGGCTACCGTAGAGATCCACATTATACATACATGACATACAGACTTCCGTAGAGTTCCACATTAAGTGTACATGGCATACAGGCTACCGTAGAGCTCCACATTAAGTATACATGACATACAGGCTACCGTAGAGATCCACATTATACATACATGGCATACAGACTACTGTAGAATTCCACATTAAGTATACATGACATACAGGCTACCGTAGAGTTCCACATTAAGTATACATGGCATACAGACTACCGTAGAGTTCCACATTAAGTATACATGGCATACAGGCTACCGTAGAGCTCCACATTAAGTATACATGACATACAGGCTACCATAGAGTTCCACATTAAGTATACATGACATACAGGCTACCGTAGAGATCCACATTATACATACATGGCATACAGACTACTGTAGAATTCCACATTAAGTATACATGACATACAGGCTACCGTACAGTTCCACATTATACATACATGGCATACAGACTACTGTAGAATTCCACATTAAGTATACATGACATACAGGCTACCGTAGAGTTCAACATTAAGTATACATGGCATACAGACTACCGTAGAGTTCCACATTAAGTATACATGGCATACAGGCTACCGTAGAGTTCCACATTAAGTATACATGACATACAGGCTCCCGTAGAGTTCCACATTAAGTATACATGGCATACAGGCTACCGTAGAGTTCCACATTAAGTATACATGACATACAGGCTACCGTAGAGCTCCACATTAAGTATACATGACATACAGGCTACCGTAGAGCTCCACATTAAGTATACATGGCATACAGGCTACCGTAGAGATTCACATTAAGTATACATGGCATACAGGCTACCGTAGAGATCCACATTATACATACATGACATACAGACTTCCGTAGAGTTCCACATTAAGTGTACATGGCATACAGGCTACCGTAGAGTTCCACATTAAGTATACATGACATACAGGCTACCGTAGAGATCCACATTATACATACATGGCATACAGACTACTGTAGAATTCCACATTAAGTATACATGACATACAGGCAACCGTAGAGTTTCACATTAAGTATACATGGCATACAGACTACCGTAGAGCTCCACATTAAGTATACATGGCATACAGGCTACCGTAGAGTTCCACATTAAGTATACATGGCATACAAGCTACCGTAGAGTTCCACATTAAGTATACATGGCATACAGGCTACCATAGAGTTCCACATTAAGTATACATGACATACAGGCTACCGTAGAGTTCCACATTAAGTATACATGGCATACAGGCTACCGTAGAGTTCCACATTAAGTATACATGACATACAGGCTACCGTAGAGTTCCACATTAAGTATACATGACATACAGGCTACCGTAGAGTTCCACATTAAGTATACATGACATACAGGCTACCGTAGAGCTCCACATTAAGTATACATGACATACAGCCTACCGTAAAGTTCCACATTAAGTATACATGGCATACAGACTACTGTAGAGTTACACATTAAGTATACATGACATACAGTCTACCGTAGAGTTCCACATTAAGTATACATGGCATACAGACTACTGTAGAGTTCAACATTAAGTATACATGGCATACAGACTACCGTAGAGCTCCACATTAAGTATACATGACATACAGGCTACCGTAGAGATCCACATTATACATACATGGCATACAGACTACTGTAGAATTCCACATTAAGTATACATGACATACAGGCTACCGTAGAGTTCCACATTAAGTACACATGGCATACAGACTACCGTAGAGTTCCACATTAAGTATACATGACATACAGGCTACCGTAGAGTTCCACATTAAGTATACATGGCATACAGGCTACCGTAGAATTCCACATTAAGTATACATGGCATACAGGCTACCGTAGAGATCCACATTAAGTATACATGGCATACAGACTACCGTAGAGTTCCACATTAAGTATACATGGCATACAGGCTCCCGTAGAGTTCCACATTAAGTATACATGGCATACAGGCTACCGTAGAGTTCCACATTAAGTATACATGACATACAGGCTACCGTAGAGATCCACATTATACATACATGACATACAGACTTCCGTAGAGTTCCACATTAAGTGTACATGGCATACAGGCTACCGTAGAGCTCCACATTAAGTATACATGACATACAGGCTACCGTAGAGATCCACATTATACATACATGGCATACAGACTACTGTAGAATTCCACATTAAGTATACATGACATACAGGCTACCGTAGAGTTCCACATTAAGTATACATGGCATACAGACTACCGTAGAGTTCCACATTAAGTATACATGGCATACAGGCTACCGTAGAGTTCCACATTAAGTATACATGACATACAGGCTACCGTAGAGATCCACATTATACATACATGGCATACAGACTACTGTAGAATTCCACATTAAGTATACATGACATACAGGCTACCGTACAGTTCCACATTATACATACATGGCATACAGACTACTGTAGAATTCCACATTAAGTATACATGACATACAGGCTACCGTAGAGTTCCACATTAAGTATACATGGCATACAGACTACCGTAGAGTTCCACATTAAGTATACATGGCATACAGACTACCGTAGAGTTCCACATTAAGTATACATGGCATACAGGCTCCCGTAGAGTTCCACATTAAGTATACATGGCATACAGGCTACCGTAGAGTTCCACATTAAGTATACATGACATACAGGCTACCGTAGAGATCCACATTATACATACATGACATACAGACTTCCGTAGAGTTCCACATTAAGTGTACATGGCATACAGGCTACCGTAGAGCTCCACATTAAGTATACATGACATACAGGCTACCGTAGAGATCCACATTATACATACATGGCATACAGACTACTGTAGAATTCCACATTAAGTATACATGACATACAGGCTACCGTAGAGTTCCACATTAAGTATACATGGCATACAGACTACCGTAGAGTTCCACATTAAGTATACATGGCATACAGGCTACCGTAGAGTTCCACATTAAGTATACATGACATACAGGCTACCGTAGAGTTCCACATTAAGTATACATGGCATACAGGCTCCAGTAGAGCTCCACATTAAGTATACATGGCATACAGACTACCGTAGAGCTCGACATTAAGTATACATGACATACAGGCTCCCGTAGAGTTCCACATTATACATACATGGCATACAGGCTACCGTAGAGTTCCACATTAAGTATACATGACATACAGGCTACCGTAGAGTTCCACATTAAGTATACATGATATACAGGCTACCGTAGAGTTCCACATTAAGTATGCATGACAAACAGACTACCGTAGAGATCCACATTAAGTATACATGGCATACAGGCTACCGTGAAGTTCCACATTAACTATACATGGCATACAGGCGACCGTAGAGTTCCACATTAAGTATACATGGCATACAGACTACCGTAGAGATCCACATTATGTCTACATGACATACAGGCTACCGTAGAGTTCCACATTAAGTATACATGGCATACAGGCTACCGTAGAGTTCCACATTAAGTATACATGGCATACAGGCTACCGTAGAGTTCCACATTCAGTATACATGGCATACAGGCTACCGTAGAGTTCCACATTAAGTATACATGGCATACAGGCTACCGTAGAGTTCCACATTAAGTATACATGGCATACAGACTACCGTAGAGTTCCACATTAAGTATACATGACATACAGGCTCCCGTAGAGTTCCACATTATACATACATGGCATACAGGCTACCGTAGAATTCCACATTAAGTATACATGGCATACAGGCTACCGTAGAGTTCCACATTAAGTATACATGGCATACAGACTACCGTAGAGTTCCACATTAAGTATACATGACATACAGGCTCCCGTAGAGTTCCACATTAAGTATACATGGCATACAGGCTACCGTAGAGTTCCACATTAAGTATACATGACATACAGGCTACCGTAGAGCTCCACATTAAGTATACATGACATACAGGCTACCGTAGAGCTCCACATTAAGTATACATGGCATACAGGCTACCGTAGAGATCCACATTAAGTATACATGGCATACAGGCTACCGTAGAGATCCACATTATACATACATGACATACAGACTTCCGTAGAGTTCCACATTAAGTGTACATGGCATACAGGCTACCGTAGAGCTCCACATTAAGTATACATGACATACAGGCTACCGTAGAGATCCACATTATACATACATGGCAAACAGACTACTGTAGAATTCCACATTAAGTATACATGACATACAGGCTACCGTAGAGTTCCACATTAAGTATACATGGCATACAGACTACCGTAGAGATCCACATTAAGTATACATGGCATACAGGCTACCGTAGAGCTCCACATTAAGTATACATGACATACAGGCTACCGTAGAGTTCCACATTAAGTATACATGACATACAGGCTACCGTAGAGATCCACATTATACATACATGGCATACAGACTACTGTAGAATTCCACATTAAGTATACATGACATACAGGCTACCGTAGAGTTCCACATTAAGTATACATGGCATACAGACTACCGTAGAGTTCCACATTAAGTATACATGACATACAGGCTCCCGTAGAGTTCCACATTAAGTATACATGGCATACAGGCTACCGTAGAATTCCACATTAAGTATACATGGCATACAGGCTACCGTAGAGTTCCACATTAAGTATACATGGCATACAGACTACCGTAGAGTTCCACATTAAGTATACATGGCATACAGGCTCCCGTAGAGTTCCACATTAAGTATACATGGCATACAGGCTACCGTAGAGTTCCACATTAAGTATACATGACATACAGGCTACCGTAGAGATCCACATTATACATACATGACATACAGACTTCCGTAGAGTTCCACATTAAGTGTACATGGCATACAGGCTACCGTAGAGCTCCACATTAAGTATACATGACATACAGACTACCGTAGAGATCCACATTATACATACATGGCATACAGACTACTGTAGAATTCCACATTAAGTATACATGACATACAGGCTACCGTAGAGTTCCACATTAAGTATACATGGCATACAGACTACCGTAGAGTTCCACATTAAGTATACATGGCATACAGGCTACCGTAGAGCTCCACATTAAGTATACATGACATACAGGCTACCATAGAGTTCCACATTAAGTATACATGACATACAGGCTACCGTAGAGATCCACATTATACATACATGGCATACAGACTACTGTAGAATTCCACATTAAGTATACATGACATACAGGCTACCATACAGTTCCACATTATACATACATGGCATACAGACTACTGTAGAATTCCACATTAAGTATACATGACATACAGGCTACCGTAGAGTTCAACATTAAGTATACATGGCATACAGACTACCGTAGAGTTCCACATTAAGTATACATGGCATACAGGCTACCGTAGAGTTCCACATTAAGTATACATGACATACAGGCTCCCGTAGAGTTCCACATTAAGTATACATGGCATACAGGCTACCGTAGAGTTCCACATTAAGTATACATGACATACAGGCTACCGTAGAGCTCCACATTAAGTATACATGACATACATGCTACCGTAGAGCTCCACATTAAGTATACATGGCATACAGGCTACCGTAGAGATTCACATTAAGTATACATGGCATACAGGCTACCGTAGAGATCCACATTATACATACATGACATACAGACTTCCGTAGAGTTCCACATTAAGTGTACATGGCATACAGGCTACCGTAGAGTTCCACATTAAGTATACATGACATACAGGCTACCGTAGAGATCCACATTATACATACATGGCATACAGACTACTGTAGAATTCCACATTAAGTATACATGACATACAGGCAACCGTAGAGTTTCACATTAAGTATACATGGCATACAGACTACCGTAGAGCTCCACATTAAGTATACATGGCATACAGGCTACCGTAGAGTTCCACATTAAGTATACATGGCATACAAGCTACCGTAGAGTTCCACATTAAGTATACATGGCATACAGGCTACCATAGAGTTCCACATTAAGTATACATGACATACAGGCTACCGTAGAGTTCCACATTAAGTATACATGGCATACAGGCTACCGTAGAGTTCCACATTAAGTATACATGACATACAGGCTACCGTAGAGTTCCACATTAAGTATACATGACATACAGGCTACCGTAGAGTTCCACATTAAGTATACATGACATACAGGCTACCGTAGAGCTCCACATTAAGTATACATGACATACAGCCTACCGTAAAGTTCCACATTAAGTATACATGGCATACAGACTACTGTAGAGTTACACATTAAGTATACATGACATACAGTCTACCGTAGAGTTCCACATTAAGTATACATGGCATACAGACTACTGTAGAGTTCAACATTAAGTATACATGGCATACAGACTACCGTAGAGCTCCACATTAAGTATACATGACATACAGGCTACCGTAGAGATCCACATTATACATACATGGCATACAGACTACTGTAGAATTCCACATTAAGTATACATGACATACAGGCTACCGTAGAGTTCCACATTAAGTACACATGGCATACAGACTACCGTAGAGTTCCACATTAAGTATACATGACATACAGGCTACCGTAGAGTTCCACATTAAGTATACATGGCATACAGACTACTGTAGAGTTCCACATTAAGTATACATGACATACAGTCTACCGTAGAGTTCCACATTAAGTATACATGGCATACAGGCTACCGTAGAGCTCCACATTAAGTATACATGACATACAGACTACCGTAGAGTTCCACATTAAGTATACATGACATACAGACTACCGTAGAGATCCACATTAAGTATACATGACATACAGGCTACCGTAGAGATCCACATTATACATACATGGCATACAGACTACTGTAGAACTCCACATTAAGTATACATGACATACAGGCTACCGTAGAGTTCCACATTAAGTATACATGGCATACAGACTACCGTAGAGTTCCACATTAAGTATACATGACATACAGGCTCCCGTAGAGATCCACATTAAGTATACATGACATACAGGCTACCGTAGAGATCCACATTATACATACATGACATACAGGCTACCGTAGAGATCCACATTATACATACATGACATACAGACTACCGTAGAGTTCCACATTAAGTATACATGACATACAGGCTACCGTAGAGATCCACATTATACATACATGACATACAGGCTACCGTAGAGATCCACATTATACATACATGGCATACAGGCTCCCGTAGAGTTCCACATTAAGTATACATGGCATACAGTCTACCGTAGAGTTCCACATTAAGTATACATGACATACAGGCTACCGTAGAGATCCAAATTATACATACATGGCATACAGGCTACCGTTGTGTTCCACATTATACATACAAGACATACAGACTACCGTAGAGAGACACATTAAGTATACATGACATACAGGCTACCGTAGAGTTCCACATTAAGTATACATGGCATACAGACTACCGTAGAGCTCCACATTAAGTATACATGGCATAGAGGCTACCGTAGAGTTCCACATTAAGTATACATGACATACAGACTCCCGTTGAGTTCCACATTATGCATACATGATATACAGACTACCGTAGAGAGCCACATTAAGTATACATGACATACAGGCTACCGTAGAGTTCCACATTAAGTATACATGACATACAGACTACCGTAGAGCTCCACATTAAGAATACATTGCATACAGGCTACTGTAGAGTTCCACATTGAGTATACATGACATACAGACTCCCGTTGAGTTCCACATTATACATACATGATATACAGACTACCGTAGAGAGCCACATTAAGTATACATGACATACAGGCTACCGTAGAGCTCCACATTAAGTATACATGACATACAGACTACCGTAGAGATCCACATTAAGTATACATGGCATAGAGGCTACCGTAGAGTTCCACATTAAGTATACATGACATACAGACTACCGTTGAGTTCCACATTAAGTATACATGACATACAGGCTACCGTAGAGTTCCACATTAAGTATACATGGCATACAGACTACCGTAGAGTTCCACATTAAGTATACATGGCATACAGACTACTGTGCAGCTCCACATAAAGTATACATGCCATACAGACTACCGTAGAGTTCCACATTAAGTATACATGACATACAGACTACTGTAGAGTTCCACATTAAGAATACATGACATACAGGCTACCGTAGAGTTCCACATTAAGTATACATGACATACAGACTACCGTTGAGCTCCACATTAAGTATACATGACATACAGACTACTGTAGAGTTCCACATTAAGTATACATGACATACAGACTACCGTAGAGTTCCACATTAAGTATACATGACATACAGTCTACCGTAGAGTTCCACATTAAGTATACATTGCATACAGACTCCCGTAGTGTTCCACATTAAGTATACATGACATACAGACTACCGTAGAGATCCACATTAAGTATACATGGCATACAGGCTACCGTAGAGTTCCACATTAAGTATACATGGCATACAGGCTACCGTAGAGTTCCACATTAAGTACACATGGCATACAGTCTACCGTAGAGTTCCACATTAAGTATACATGACATACAGTCTACCGTAGAGTTCCACATTAAGTATACATTGCATACAGACTACCGTAGAGTTCCACATTAAGTATACATGACATACAGACTACCGTAGAGATCCACATTAAGTATACATGGCATACAGGCTACCGTAAAGCTCCACATATACATGGCATACAGACTACCATAGACTTCCACATTATACATACATGGCATACAGACTACCGTAGAGTTCCACATTAAGTATACATGGCATACAGTCTACTGTGCAGCTCCACATAAAGTATACATGACATACAGACTACCGTAGAGTTCCACATTAAGTATACATGACATACAGACTACTGTAGAGTTCCACATTAAGAATACATGACATACAGGCTACCGTAGAGTTCCACATTAAGTATACATGGCATACAGACTACCGTAGAGTTCCACATTAAGTATACATGGCATACAGACTATGTGATTTCATTTCTTGTTTGATTTCATTCATTGTTTGTGTAAGAACTAGCGATGCGGCGTCTGCAACGCGTGGATTATTTATTGCTAAACGCGCACTCAGCAATATTCCAGCTATATCTAAATAATCGAGTCTGGACCAGACAATCCAGTTATTGCAACGCGCGGAGCGTCTACGAGCTGTTGGCATGCTGGAAACCGGCAGAAGTCAGGCAGATCTGGCAGTGGCTAATACGTTCAATGTTTCACAATCTGTGATTAGCAGACTATGGAACAGGTTTCAACAAACCAAACATGTTTGCGGTCGATCCCGTGCAGGGCGTCCTAGGTCAACAAGAAGAGTACAAGATCGACTGATCCAAAACCATATGCAGGCTCTACCAAACTGAGCTCAAGCGGGGATTCAAATAGTATAAACTTTCATCAGGCTGCTGGAGTACGCGTTACGGGGTCAGACGATTTAGAAATAGTCTACTTTCAACTCATCTCCATGCCAATCTCCATCTACCTCACGCTCTTTCTTCAAACTGATTTTACACAATCCGTTCATATTTCAATATTCAGCTACACTAGATATGTCAAGTATGCTCTTAATGCAAATATTTCTACTGCTACACTTAGTGTCAAGTGAGCGAGATATCTGTTACGCCGTTAGCGATATACAAGTAATATCACTGCGAAGAACACCAGAGAGGGCTTCACACACGGTACCCACGTAGGGAATCGGGTGAGTGAGTGAGTGAGAGTTGTTTTGCGCCGTTTCAGCAATATATCATCAATATCAAGGCGGGTACACCAGAACAGGGCTTCACACATGGTACCCAAGTAGGGAATCGAACCCGCACATGTCCCCACTGTACCACCTCACCGCAGTGCTACGTCAGGGTGGAGAAAGCACCTATTTACACTATTCCATTGATGTGTCGCGGCGTGTCAGTATACTACGGAAGGAGTCCGACATTATAAACGCCGTTAGTCGGTACAATACTCACAATCATAATAGCGACAAGCGGATCTGGTCTGGATCGAGGCTACGGCTAGTCGATTGTTTTCATCTCTCGTGCAAATGTTTAAAATGTGAAGATTAAGAACTGTAAATGATACTTACTACATCTCAGTGACCACAAGAGACTCTTCTCCAAATGAAATGCGCCATTATAACCGCAGTAAAACACAAAGATCACAGACACTCGGACCAACAACAATGGATCAATCACAGGGGAGAGTGAGTAATGGACACCAACCATTATCGTCAACACCGGTCATGACGAACAGTCTACTACTTCGCCTGTAGAACTACTTACTTAGCCTGACATAGTTGGAGATAGAGTGCAGATGGTATATCGCCAATAGCTCAACAATTCCAACCCCAGAACGTCACGTTTAATGGTACACCTCACGGACAAATGCCTTTGTTAACCTCGACAGTAAACAATGTGTCGCCATATCGTGGCCTTATGAAGCCAGATCAGGTTGAACTGCTACAAAGACTCTCTAATATAGAGGGACACAAGATGCTTACATAACTGATGTATAAATCCCCCTGATAACTCCAAATACTCCTCTCAAGAACAAATGCAAGTCTTTGAACCTGAAGCAATTCATTTCACGGCACTATCTGATAGCATATGTATATTGAGTGACTTTAATGCTCGGACAAGGGCACTGCCAGACTACGTAATGTTTGAGAACCCTGACCTTCTCGACATGAACGACCTGGAACTCTACATGAACGAGGCACTTGTACTGCAGCAGAACGGCATATCTCCTACCCGAGCTAATGCAGACAAAACACTGAATAATTATTGCTAGAGACCAAACATCGTTATTGTAAACGGTAGATTTGGATCAGATTCAAAGACAGGCAAATGTACCTCAAACCGCCGTGGAGCGGTGGATCATTATTTGCAGTGGGAAACTACTGAAGCTCGCAGCTGACTTTAGCATCCATGACTTTCCCCCCTTGATGCATGACATTGTATCCAATTGACGTAGATCGATGCTCATGATATCAATCACTAGATTGTCTTTCCAGACTCGATAAATTACGGACCGCTGTCATACAGCTGGGATATTGCTGAGTCCGGCGTTAAACAACACACAAACAAGAAACAAACAAACAACATTCAAAATGTTCATGTTCTTGGTTGCTGGTCGAAAGTCAGGTCGTTTGGCAGTTATATTGAAGAGCAGATTGTCTCTCGTAAAAACGGCATAACACGCCATATATTTCCGAAGTTGTTGGCCCAAACTTGACAGGAGGTACCGGTATATGTTGCGATGGACTCAACATCTTGATTGTAAACGGTAGATTCGGATCAGATTCAAAGACAGGAAAATGTACCTCAAAATGCCGTGGACCGGTGGCTTATTATTTGCAGTGGGAAACTACTAAAGTTCGCATCCATGACTCCCCCCCAATTATTTCCTGTCGTACATTGCCCCCTGTCCACGTCGTTCCCCTTTAGGCCGCTACCCCTACCTGAACCCGTCACCCCTCCAGATACACCTAGACGATGGCAGCCCGAATGGGAGGGGATATACTTTGAGAATCTCGATGCATGATATAGCAGCTATCAGAGAGGAAACAGACAATCTTAATTATAAGGCATGTACTCTTTCTGACATTAGTCATGTAGCAGATACTTGTCTAAAATACTGTACGATTCTGTTGTTAAAACATTCGGCACGAGTAGACACTTCCACAACTGTGTTAGGCCAGGACCCGTATAGTTTAGTAATAACTGTAAGTCGGCTGGACGAAAGTATCACTGGGAGAGTGTATAACCAGCAGAAAAACGGGATCGATAGAGCGCGGATGCTATAGAAAAACGGTGAAAGTTTTCAAAAGCATGTAAGTCAAAAGAAAATTTATGTGAGCGTCTAACAGAAAATCAAAACAACCAAAGGAATTTTTTTTTGGAAAAATTATAAATTCTCTGTCCAGGAAACAAAGATGAACACATTACTCTCGACAAGTTATTTGCCTACTACAAGGGTGTCAACGACGGTCCCGAAGAGGATGTGAACGTCGACGGCGACACCACTGAAGCAGCTACGTACAAATGAAGCTATCGATGCTTAGAAGAAGAAATCGTGAAGGCGATCCATGGACACAATACAAAGCAGGGCCTGTGGTATCGACAATGTGTTCAACGAGTACATAAAATCGCCAAAAACGTTACTTTTACCTGTGTATAAAAAATAAATATTTTACCTTGTTCTTTACTCGGGCATTCACCCTGAGGGGTGGCTTGAAGGGATTGTCAAGCCTATTTATAGCAACATAGGTGAACGATATAACCCTGCAGATTACCGCCCAGTAACACTGTTAAGCTGCATTAGTAAACTGTTCACATCTATAATCAAACGTCAGTCTTTAGAATCGACAGGTATCCTGTGAGACAACCAGGTTGGTTGAAGGGACGTTCGTCTATAGATCTTGTATGTACGCTTCATAGGCTTTCTGAACTACTACAAACAAGGAAACGTAACTCTGTTGCGCTTTCAAAGATTTCAGTAAGGCTTTCGATAATATTTGGAAAACTGGTCACAGGAGAAAAATATTGAGCTATAATTTAAAATGTAACCTATTTGATTTAATCAAATGTATATACAGCGGTATAAAATCTTGTTTAGAACTTAATGATAAACATTCTGATTTCTTTTATGGTAATAATGGTGTTAGACAAGGCGCAAATTTATCGCCAGTTATTTTTGCATTATACATAAATGACTTAGAAACCTGACTGACATCCAATAAGGTGGAAGGTGTAACACTTAGACCAGATGATGATGAACTGGATATGTATCCGTCTGCTTGTAGTGTTATATGCGGACGAGGCGTGCTTCAAGCTGATAGCCCTCATAAATTACAGAAACCACTTGATTCTTTTCATAATTATTGTAAAGTAAACAAACTGGCAGTTTACCTGGATTTACCAAAGATGTTTATACTTGGCAGTAGAAAACATGCAGGTTAATACACCTTTTAAGTTGAGACTTTCTGAGCTTTGTTTGCTGGCGACTAGGCGCTTCACTCTGGAAGTGTGTGTTCGAATCCCAGACGGGACTCGACCCAAAAAGTATTGTAATCTGTATTTTACTAAGAAAGCGTTATCCCAAATATAACATTTGTTACAAGCCAATAAAGCTATGCATTTGTTATGCCAACGTGTCTGGTATATTTATATGTCCATTGAATGTAAACTTTATTTATTTCACCATACGTTATGTCCTTTTTGTTATGCGGATAAGAAATATGGGGTTTCGAAAATGTTAGTTCCATCGAAAAGGTACATACCGACTTTCTAAGATACTTTATATCAGTCGTAGTACTCCCTTATACATGCTGGACGGAGTAACTGGTCGGTCACCCCTAACACACAATATCAAATCCCGTACACTCTGCTACTGGTCCAAAATAGTATTAGGAAACTGTTACTCTACCTACATTATACCAAATAGCACTGAAAACACTTACTGAAATACGACTACCACGTAACTGGCTCCAGTTTATTGAAGTATCTCTGGGTAACATTAGACTATCCATTATCTGGCAACCCCAAAATAGTATTTCACCCACACGGTTTAAACATGCAGTTAATCTACGAATTTCCCACCAGTCGCTCCAATATAGGAGTGAATAAGTAGCATCTTCCTCTAAAGGTGTCACTTACCTTTGTGCGAAATCATGTTGTAATATTTCATGGCTTCAGACTAAACTGGGCACAAAGAATCATAGCATATTGTTAAAATATAAAACCTCATACCATAAATTACCAATCGAAACTGGTCGCTGGGAAAGTATTCCCCACGACCAAAGATATTGTCAAACCGGTCCAAGTCAAATCGGTGACGAATTCCACTTCATTTTTTAATGTTAAAATTTAATGAAAGAATGAGGCACCTGCACAAATATTTTGACCCCAACAATAATCTATATGAAATATCAAACTAATGATTGTTTTGTAACCCACGTTCTGGTCCGAGCATTGACCGATACACTCCATGTCGTAACGGTGACGTTAGCCCGTGTTGTCCTCGCTATACCGTCATTGAATCAGTGACACAACTGAGCCCACTCGCCATATCGTCATTGAATCAGTGACACAACTGAGCCCCCTCGCTATACCGTCATTGAATCAGTGACACAACTGAGCCCACTCGCCATACCGTCATTGAATCAGTGACGCAACTGAGCCTCCTTGCTATACCGTCATTGAATCAGTGACGCAACTGAGCCTCCTCGCTATACCGTCATTGAATCAGTGACACAACTGAGCCTCCTCGCTATACCGTCATTGAATCAGTGACACAACTGAGCCCCCTCGCCATATCGTCATTGAATCAGTGACACAAGTGAGCCCACTCGCTATACCGTCATTGAATCAGTGACGCAACTGAGCCCCCTCGCTATACCGTCATTGAATCAGTGACACAACTGAGCCCACTCGCCATACCGTCATTGAATCAGTGACGCAACTGAGCCTCCTTGCTATACCGTCATTGAATCAGTGACGCAACTGAGCCTCCTCGCTATACCGTCATTGAATCAGTGACACAACTGAGCCTCCTCGCTATACCGTCATTGAATCAGTGACACAACTGAGCCTCCTCGCTATACCGTCATTGAATCAGTGACACAACTGAGCCCCCTCGCTATACCGTCATTGAATCAGTGACACAACTGAGCCCACTCGCCATACCGTCATTGAATCAGTGACGCAACTGAGCCTCCTCGCTATACCGTCATTGAATCAGTGACGCAACTGAGCCTCCTCGCTATACCGTCATTGAATCAGTGACACAACTGAGCCTCCTCGCTATACCGTCATTGAATCAGTGACACAACTGAGCCTCCTCGCTATACCGTCATTGAATCAGTGACACAACTGAGCCCCCTCGCTATACCGTCATTGAATCAGTGACACAAGTGAGCCCACTCGCCATACCGTCATTGAATCAGTGACATAACTGAGCCCCCTCGCCATACTGTCATTGAATCAGTGACACAACTGAGCCCTCTCGCTATACCGTCATTGAATCAGTGACACAACTGAGCCCCCTCGCTATACCGTCATTGAATCAGTGACACAACTGAGCCCACTCGCCATACCGTCATTGAATCAGTGACGCAACTGAGCCTCCTCGCTATACCGTCATTGAATCAGTGACGCAACTGAGCCTCCTCGCTATACCGTCATTGAATCAGTGACACAACTGAGCCTCCTCGCTATACCGTCATTGAATCAGTGACACAACTGAGCCTCCTCGCTATACCGTCATTGAATCAGTGACACAACTGAGCCCCCTCGCTATACCGTCATTGAATCAGTGACACAAGTGAGCCCACTCGCTATACCGTCATTAAATCAGTGACGCAACTGAGCCCACTCGCTATACCGTCATTGAATCAGTGACACAACTGAGCCCACTCGCCATACCGTCATTGAATCAGTGACACAACTGAGCCCCCTCGCTATACCGTCATTGAATCAGTGACACAACTGAGCCCACTCGCCATACCGTCATTGAATCAGTGACATAACTGAGCCCCCTCGCCATACTGTCATTGAATCAGTGACACAACTGAGCCCTCTCGCTATACCGTCATTGAATCAGTGACACAACTGAGCCCACTCGCTATACCGTCATTGAATCAGTGACACAACTGAGCCCCCTCGCTATACCGTCATTGAATCAGTGACACAACTGAGCCCCCTCGCTATACCGTCATTGAATCAGTGACACAACTGAGCCCCCTCGCTATACCGTCATTGAATCAGTGACACAACTGAGCCCCCTCGCTATACCGTCATTGAATCAGTGACACAACTGAGCCCCCTCGCTATACCGTCATTGGGGGCGGTTGGGTAGCCTAGTGGTTAAAGCGTTCGCTCGTCACGCCGAAGACCCGGGTTCGATTCCCGACATGGGTACATTGTGTGAAGCCCATTTCTGGTGTCCCCCGCCGTGATATTGCTGGAATATTGCTAAAAGCGGCGTAAAAACCATACTCACTCACACTATACCGTCATTGAATCAGTGACACAACTGAGCCCACTCGCTATACCGTCATTGAATCAGTGACACAACTGAGCCTCCTCGCTATACCGAGTAGAGTAGAAGTGACCACACTGATCACACCAAGTTAAGGGACCTGGGGCCCACATGCAGACAGTGATGTAAGCTTTTTCTTCATAAGAACAAGGAGGCTCGTTAACACTGCCTGAGGTGCGTCATCACAACAACCCCATGTCGCCCCGACCAGGCTCGTTATACTCCCAGTTGACAGCAACCTTGTGGTGTGATGATTGACAGGCACCACAAACTCAGCGAGACATGACTCAGGCATCAAAACACATGCAATCATCACATCACATTTGATAGTTTTGAGGCCCAATTTTACTCTTTACTTTCTATTTAATGATATAAATAATTCGTTCACTGATATTTCTCAACGAATTGTGTTATCAATGAATATATTCAAAGATAGCAACAGATAACATTATCAATCAATACAGTTTTGTCATTGGTCTAACAAAGGACATATTTATACACAGCGGCTCATAAACAGAGGAGTAATAAAAACACACATCACATAACATCACATAACATCACGTCACATCACGTCACATCACATAACATAACATCACATCACATTTCAATTGTGTCCCCATCATTGCTGCTGCCATTAGGCAGTGTAAGATGGCGGTGCGTGTTTGCACGTGGGGTTTATCACACCGCACCGACTGCTTCAGTCATGGCGCATGGCCCCGGGATACAGAGCGGAGGGAGAGCCAGACAGTCTGCACCGCGAGCTGGCCTGCAAGTGTTTATTCAAGCTTTCTCACATATCTGCCCCTCCCCGCCGATGGGTGTGATGTGAACGCTGAGGTTCCCGCGTTACGGCAGCTGGAGGCCGCTGCATGGACGACAGGGAACTCCAAACTGTGTCCCAGTGGTTACTGAACAAAGTCGTTTTGGTGGATACTCAGAGCAGAACCACGTGAGTCTGTTAGACACGTGGCCAACTGAAGCGCTAAACTCTGACCTTTGGCGTGATTCTCCCCGCGCTGTTCTCTGCAACCCCGGATTGTTACCCCCAGCCTCTGGAGCAGCCCTTAACCCGGTAGGTAGATGATGACCATGATGTTCTTCCTTGCGAGAAGTAGCGAGAGTTGGCACCGTTGACTTGTGCCGAATCATAGGGGTATTTGATAGAACTTTAGAACCAAACCCAACACCCGGCGTCCACGGAGGCAGGTGACACTAATGACATCAACCAGAGAGAAAACATTGTTATAACCCACACTATGGACATGTACAAGGTAGTAAACACTGTTATAACTCATACTATGGACATGTACAGGGTAGTAAACACTGTTATAACCCATACTATGGACATGTACAAGGTAGTAAACACTGTTATAACTCATACTATGGGCATGTACAAGGTAGTAAACACTGTTATAACTCACACTATGGACATGTACAATGATTTCCTCCTACATTAAGACCAAATTAAACACAAGGAATTAACACTTCTGTATTATTCATGCGCTGGCGGTTGTTCCCGTGGACTTGTGAGTGGGCAAAGGTTGACGTCATTTCAGTGAGACTTTGTTAATGAATATTCAAGTATTTCGTGAACAGCAATGCAGTTTCGGCATGTCGCGCCCGCCTTCGTGTCGTGGTCGTGTCTGTCACAATGAGGCCATAGTTGAGTTATTCTGCAGTGACGTGCTAATCTGGTCACGTGTACAGTCAGTTTTCACGAGGTTCGATATCCTACCTGCTTCACCTGGCGCTATGTGATTACACGTGGAGACGAAGGTATCTTGCGAGGCATGATAGTCAATGTTACATAAATGATTGGTTATCCTACGACTTCATACTTTCCTTCAAGGAAGACTACTCTTGCGTCTTATCATGTTACTCAAGTTTAGACAGTTTTAACGCGGGATAATAATTAGTTAAGAATTTAAAATTTTAAAGGGCTGTCATTGTCAAACGCTCGTTAGGTATAGATGATCCCTGTTTCTAGATGGGGATTAACTGATGTTTAAGGGGAAGCAGTGCTGTGTGTGAGGGAGTCAGAGTGTGCTCACACCCACTGACAGACAGTCATCCCTATTTCAATACAGATACGTTGACGATCTCATTCACTTAATGCCATGAAGTTTGGCTTAGATATTCACAAGCGGGTATTCTAAAGAATGTTGAATGATATGTCAGTGATGTCTGTACCATTGGCAACATGTGTTGTAAACCAGACAAACATAGAACAAGCGGTGCAATAAAGCACTGTTACCGTACAACAACCTAGCACTCATTGTCGACAACACCTAGCGATGTGACCGACATCTGTGTTACTATGTGACCGACACCTGTTACTATGTGACCGACAGCTATTTCTATGTGACCGACATCTGTGTTACTATGTGACCAACATCTGTTACTATGTGACCGACAGCTGTTACTATGTGACCGACAGCTATCACAGTGTGACCTACAGGTGTTACTATGTGACCGACAGCTGTTACTATGTGACCGACAGCTGTGTTACTATGTGACCGACAGCTATCACAATATGACCTACAGCTGTTACTATGTGACCGACAGCTGTTACTGTGTGACCGACAGCTGTTACTATGTGACCGAGAGCTATCACAATGTGACCTACAGCTGTTACTGTGTGACCAACACCTGTGTTACTATGTGACCTACAGCTGTTGGCATGTGGCCGACACCTGTGTTACTATGTAACCAACACCTATTACTTTGTGACCGACAGCTGTTACTATGTGACCGACAGCTGTTACTATTTGACCGACAGCTGTTACTATGTGACCGACAGCTATAACTATGTGACCGACAGCTAGCACAATGTGACCTACAGATGTTACTATATGACCGACAGCTGTTACTATTTGACTGACAGCTGTTGCTATGTGACCTACAGCTATTACTATCTGACCGACAGCTATTACTTTGTGACCGACAGCTGTTACTATGTGACTGGCAGCTGTTACTATGTGACCTACATCTATTACTATGTGACCGACAGCTATCACTATGTGACCGACAGCTGTTACTATGTGACCTACAGCTATTACCACGTGACCGACAGCTATCACAATGTGACCTACAGGTGTTACTTTGTAACCGACAGCTGTTACTTTGTGACCGACAGCTGTTACTATGTGACTGGCAGCTGTTACTATGTGACCTACACCTATTACTATGTGACCGACAGCTATCACAATGTGACCTACAGCTGTTACTATATAACCGACAGCTGTTTCTATGTGACCGACAGCTGTGTTACTATGTGACCGACATCTGTTACTATGTGACCGACAGCTGTTACTATGTGACCGACAGCTACCACAATGTGACCTACAGCTGTTACTATGTGACCGACAGCTGTTACTATGTGACCGACAGCTGTGTTGATATGTGACCGACATCTGTTACTTTGTGACCGACATCTGTTACTATGTGACCGACAGCTATCACAATGTGCCCTACAGCTGTTACTATGTGACCAACACCTGTGTTACTATGTGACCGATAGCTGTTGGCATGTGGCCGACACCTGTGTTACTATGTAACCGACACCTATTACTTTGTGACCGACAGCTGTTACTATGTGACCGACAGCTGTTACTATTTGACCGACAGCTGTTACTATGTGACCGACAGCTATAACTATGTGACCGACAGCTATCACAATGTGACCTACAGCTGTTACTATATGACCGACAGCTGTTACTATTTGACTGACAGCTGCTACTATGTGACCTACAGCTATTACTATCTGACCGACAGCTATAACTATGTGACCGACAGCTATCACAATGTGACCTACAGCTGTTACTATATGACCGACAGCTGTTACTATGTGACTGACAGCTGCTACTATGTGACTTACAGCTATTACTATCTGACCGACAGCTATTACTTTGTGACCGACAGCTGTTACTATGTGACCTACAGCTATTACCACGTGACCGACAGCTATCACAATGTGACCTACAGCTGTTACTATGTAACCGACAGCTGTTACTTTGTGACCGACAGCTGTTACTATGTGACTGACAGCTGTTACTATGTGACCGACAGCTGTGTTACTATGTGACCGACATCTGTAAATATGTGACCGACAGCTGTTACTATGTGACCGACAGCTATCACAATGTGACCTACAGCTGTTACTTTGTTACCGACAGCTGTTACTATGTGACCGACAGCTGTGTTACTATGTGACCGACAGCTGTTACTATGTGACCGACAGCTGTTACTATGTGACCGACAGCTATCACAATGTGACCTACAGCTGTTACTATGCGACCAACACCTGTGTTACTATGTGACCGATAGCTGTTGGCATGTGGCCGACACCTGTGTTACTATGTAACCGACACCTATTACTTTGTGACCGACAGCTGTTACTATGTGACCGTCAGCTGTTACTATGTGTAACTACGTCATCAACAGCTGTACAATAACTGTACATCTGTACAGTAACCACGGAAGTAGTTCATACAGCTCAACAATCACTATCCAATAAAATAGAGTTATTTATACAGGCAACAGGCTTCACCCTTCCTGTCTAATGAGGAAGTGGAGTATAGGGTTGTCCGGTGTGTAACAGACGCTTGATCCGGTGCCTGTCAAGGACCTAACTAAACATGAGCGACGTTGACCACGGCGACATAGTCCTGGATGACCTGAACGGCAAAGGTGAGCAACTAAGATTTTCTTGGTTAAGGTTGAAATCATTAAACCATAGCACTGATGTGAATTTAATGTTTTACCAAACTACTTACTGTTTTACATGAAAGACCGGTGAGTATATATTCCATATTGTATGACACTTTGATACTGGTTCTGAAACAAGGTGATTGATGTAAAATCGGTGGGATCGTTGAACGTTATGATGGATGCATATCCTGTAATGGATATGGCGATACGTATTTCACTAATTAGGGGCAAGGCTGGAAGAGCCGTCTAGCTGCCTGTACAGACATGCCAGAAACCCACGATTGGGGGTTCGAATCCAGGTACCGCCCTGAATATGTTTCTTGGTTTGTCTGCACAGCGCTCGTGGGTTTCACCAAAGTGGTAAGCGTCCGAGACCTGCATCACGTCTAGCTTTCCTCCCATGTCCAGCTGATACGCCGTGATATAACTGGAATACTGTTCAAAGCGGCATTAAACCTCACTCACTCACTCACTCACTCACTCACTCAATCACTCACTCACTCACTCACTCACTCACTCACTCACGAGCTCACTCACTCACGAGCTCACTCACTCACTCACTCACGAGCTCACGAGCTCACTCACTCACTCACTCACGAGCTCACGAGCTACTGTCAGTAGTGACCCAGGTCAATGTTAATGGGGATATATACGCCGTCTATTTGCGCTAATAAACACACACGCTTACTTCTTGTTGTTATATCATTGTTTATTATCACGAAAATATCTATTTTAAAAGTATTCTTGTACATTGTCACAAATCTAGTAGATCACACAATAAACAACCTTATCACTCGCCCGCTAAACGGCTGGTGGGAATGTAATCAGTATAACATTCATCATATAGATGAGGAAAAAATAGTTCTGATAAAAATGCGGAAACATGTTGCCACTAGCTGGAGGCGTTATTGTAACATAAAAGTTACATAAACCTCATTGTCGTCGGTGGAGAAACATTACCTTCAGCCGCAAGCGCCCTAGGACTAACATCGGGTAATACAGAGTGAGTGGGTGCTGTGATATATATTTGGTAATAATCGACAATATTGTTGGGATATATTTGGTAATAATCGACAATGTTGTTGGGATATATTTAGTAAAAATCGACAATGTTGTTGGGATATATTTAGTAATAATCGACAATGTTGTTGAGATATATTTGGTAATAATCGACAATGTTGTTGGGATATATTTGGTGACAATCGACAATGTTGTTGAGATATATTTGGTAATAATCGGGGTAGTAGCCTAGTGGTTAAAGCGTTCGTTCGTAACGTCGAAGGCCCGGCTTCGACTCCCCACATGGGTACAATGTGTGAAGCCCATTTCTGGTGTTACCCGCCGAAATATTGCTGGAATATGGATAAAAGCGGCGTAAAACCATATTCACTTATTCACTAGTGTTCTGTCGTTTTCAGCAACCACCCCAGAGGATGACACAGAGAGGGAGAAGGAAGAGGGTAACACAGCGTCCCCCCCGGACCAGCCTGGAACACCTCCCCCTGTCACCCCTCCTGCCTCCCACCCGCCTGTCCCGGGGGAAGACCGACACTGCCCCCTCTGTAAGAACAAGATCCCCCGCTACTCGTGCCGCGGGGGTAGTGTGGACGTATGTGAAGACGGCCGATGTCGATCCTGTGAAAATATCACGTCGGTGCCTTCGTTGTCGGACCTGCTCGGAGAGGACGTCACGGGCGACGACTTTCAGACCGAGGTAATTAAGTCAGTGCTGTGACTATAGTAACACTCGTACACGTTGAACAACGTCCACGTGTCTACAGTAACATTTACACCTACTGGCAGTCGGTGGTCAAGCGCACTGTGGGTTCTATGCTGCTATTATCGTACAGTCAGAGGTCACATAGGTAGTCGATGGTCAGGGTGTCACTGTGGGTTCCATGCTGCTATTATCGTACAGTCAGAGGTCATATAGGTAGTCGATGGTCAGGATGTCACTGTGGGTTCTATGCTGCTATTATCGTACAGTCAGAGGTCACATAGGTAGTCGATGGTCAGGATGTCATTGTGGCTTCCATGCTGCTCTTAACGTACAGTCAGAGGTCACATAGGTAGTCGATGGTCAGGATGTCACTGGCTTCCATGCTGCTATTATCGTACAGTCAGAGGTCACATAGGTAGTCGATGGTCAGGATGTCACTGGCTTCCATGCTGCTCTTAACGTACAGTCAGAGGTCACAGGGTCAGTAGATTGCCAGGATGTCACTGGTTTCCATGCTGCTCTTAACGTACAGTCAGAGGTCACAGAGTCAGTAGATGGCCAGGATGTTACTGGTTTCTATGCTGCTATTATCGTACAGTCAGAAGTCACAGGGTCAGTCGATGGTCAGGATGTCACTGTGGGTTCTATGCTGCTATTGTTGTACAGTCAGAGGTCATAGAGGCAGTAGATTGTAAGGATGACACTGTGGGTTCTATGCTGCAGGTCGCACACAAAAGTCAGCTGCTGTTGATAGGACGACAGGAGGCTGAGTTGGAGACCATCATAGACCGCCTGATCAGAAACCATGGAACCAAGGAGAAAGCGCTGTTGTACGCCATCACACACTTCCCTACTGAAGCTAAGGTAGACACTGTTGTACGCCATCACACACTTCCCTACTGAAGCTAAGGTAGACACTGTTGTACGCCATCACACACTTCCCTACTGAAGCTAAGGTAGACACTGTTGTTTGACATCCACACTTCCCTACTGAAGATAAGGTAGACACTGTTGTACGCCATCACACACTTCCCTACTGAAGCTAAGGTAGACACTGTTGTTTGACATCCACACTTCCCTACGGGAAGATAAGGTAGACACAGTTGTACGCCATCACACACTTCCCTACTGAAGCTAAGGTAGACACTGTTGTACGCCATCACACACTTCCTACTGAAGCTAAGGTAGACACTGTTGTTTGACATCCACACTTCCCTACTGAAGCTAAGGTAGACACTGTTGTACGCCATCACACACTTCCCTACTGAAGCTAAGGTAGACACTGTTGTTTGACATCCACACTTCCCTACGGGAAGATAAGGTAGACACTGCTGTACGCCATCACACACTTCCCAACTGAAGCTAAGGTAGACACTGTTGTTTGACATCCACACTTCCCTACGGGAAGATAAGGTAGACACTGTTGTACGCCATCACACACTTCCCTGCTGAAGCTAAGGTAGACACTGTTTGTTTGACATCCACACTTCCCTAATGAAGCTAAGGTAGACACTATTGTTTGACATCCACACTTCCCTACTGAAGCTAAGGTAGACACTGTTGTACGCCATCACACACTTCCCTACTGAAGCTGAGGTAGACACTGTTGTTTGACATCCACACTTCCCTACGGGAAGATAAGGTAGACACTGTTGTACGCCATCACACACTTCCCTACTGAAGCTAAGGTAGACACTGTTGTACGCCATCACACACTTCCCTACTGAAGATAAGGTAGACACTGTTGTTTGACATCCACACTTCCCTACTGAAGCTGAGGCAGACACTGTTGTACGCCATCACACACTTCCCTATTGAAGCTAAGGTAGACACTGTTGTTTGACATCCACACTTCCCTACTGAAGCTAAGGCAGACACTGTTGTACGCCATCACACACTTCCCTACTGAAGCTAAGGTAGACACTGTTGTACGCCACCACACACTTCCCTACTGAAGCTAAGGTAGACACTGTTGTTTGACATCAACACTTCCCTACGGGAAGATAAGGTAGACACTGTTGTACGCCATCACACACTTCCCTGCTGAAGCTAAGGTAGACACTGTTGTACGCCATCACACACTTCCCTACTGAAGCTAAGGTAGACACTGTTGTTTGACATCCACACTTCCCTACTGAAGCTAAGGTAGACACTGTTGTACGCCATCACACACTTCCCTACTGAAGCTAAGGTAGACACTGTTGTACGCCATCACACACTTCCCTATTGAAGCTAAGGTAGACACTGTTGTTTGACATCCACACTTCCCTACTGAAGCTAAGGTAGACACTGTTGTACGCCATCACACACTTCCCTGCTGAAGCTAAGGCAGACACTGGTGTACGCCATCACACACTTCCCTACTGAAGCTAAGGTAGACACTGTTGTTTGACATCCACACTTCCCTACGGGAAGATAAGGTAGACACTGTTGTACGCCATCACACACTTCCCTACTGAAGATAAGGTAGACACTGTTGTTTGACATCCACACTTCCCTACTGAAGCTGAGGCAGACACTGTTGTACGCCATCACACACTTCCCTATTGAAGCTAAGGTAGACACTGTTGTTTGACATCCACACTTCCCTACGGGAAGATAAGGTAGACACTGTTGTACGCCATCACACACTTCCCTACTAAAGATAAGGTAGACACTGTTGTACGCCATCACACACTTCCCTACTGAAGCTAAGGTAGACACTGTTGTTTGACATCCACACTTCCCTACTGAAGCTAAGGCAGACACTGTTGTACGCCATCACACACTTCCCTACTGAAGCTAAGGTAGACACTGTTGTACGCCATCACACACTTCCCTACTGAAGCTAAGGTAGACACTGTTGTTTGACATCCACACTTCCCTACGGGAAGATAAGGTAGACACTGTTGTACGCCATCACACACTTCCCTGCTGAAGCTAAGGTAGACACTGTTGTACGCCATCACACACTTCCCTACTGAAGCTAAGGTAGACACTGTTGTACGCCATCACACACTTCCCTACTGAAGCTAAGGTAGACACTGTTGTACGCCATCACACACTTCCCTATTGAAGCTAAGGTAGACACTGTTGTTTGACATCCACACTTCCCTACTGAAGCTAAGGTAGACACTGTTGTACGCCATCACACACTTCCCTGCTGAAGCTAAGGCAGACACTGGTGTACGCCATCACACACTTCCCTACTGAAGCTAAGGTAGACACTGTTGTTTGACATCCACACTTCCCTACGGGAAGATAAGGTAGACACTGTTGTACGCCATCACACA
This sequence comes from Haliotis rufescens, assembly GCF_023055435.1. Lineage (NCBI taxonomy): Eukaryota > Metazoa > Mollusca > Gastropoda > Lepetellida > Haliotidae > Haliotis > Haliotis rufescens. The sequence continues at coordinate 6,935,097 of NW_025963957.1, read as the reverse complement.
CTTCCCTACTGAAGCTAAGGTAGACACTATTGTTTGACATCCACACTTCCCTACTGAAGCTAAGGTAGACACTGTTGTACGCCATCACACACTTCCCTACTGAAGCTAAGGTAGACACTGTTGTACGCCATCACACACTTCCCTACTGAAGCTAAGGTAGACACTGTTGTTTGACATCCACACTTCCCTACGGGAAGATAAGGTAGACACTGTTGTACGCCATCACACACTTCCCTACTGAAGCTAAGGTAGACACTGTTGTACGCCATCACACACTTCCCTACTGAAGCTAAGGTAGACACTGTTGTTTGACATCCACACTTCCCTACTGAAGCTAAGGCAGACACTGTTGTACGCCATCACACACTTCCCTACTGAAGCTAAGGTAGACACTGTTGTTTGACATCCACACTTCCCTACGGGAAGATAAGGTAGACACTGTTGTACGCCACACACACTTCCCTGCTGAAGATAAGGTAGACACTGGTGTACGCCATCACACACTTCCCTGCTGAAGATAAGGTAGACACTGTTGTACGCCATCACACACTTCCCTACTGAAGCTAAAGTAGACATTGTTGTTTGACATCCACACTTCCCTACGGGAAGATAAGGTAGACACTGTTGTACGCCATCACACACTTCCCTACTGAAGCTAAGGTAGACACTGTTGTTTGACATCCACACTTCCCTACTGAAGCTAAGGCAGACACTGTTGTACGCCACACACACTTCCCTGCTGAAGCTAAGGTAGACACTGTTGTACGCCATCACACACTTCCCTACTGAAGCTAAGGTAGACACTGTTGTTTGACATCCACACTTCCCTACGGGAAGATAAGGTAGACACTGTTGTACGCCATCACACACTTCCCTGCTGAAGCTTAGGTAGACACTGTTGTTTGACATCCACACTTCCCTACGGGAAGATAAGGTAGACACTGTTGTACGCCATCACACACTTCCCTGCTGAAGCTAAGGTAGACACTGTTGTACGCCATCACACACTTCCTACTGAAGCTAAGGTAGACACTGTTGTTTGACATCCACACTTCCCTACGGGAAGATAAGGTAGACACTGTTGTACGCCATCACACACTTCCCTGCTGAAGCTAAGGTAGACACTGTTGTACGCCACACACACTTCCCTGCTGAAGCTAAGGTAGACACTGTTGTACGCCATCACACACTTCCCTACTGAAGCTAAGGTAGACACTGTTGTTTGACATCCACACTTCCCTACGGGAAGATAAGGTAGACACTGTTGTACGCCATCACACACTTCCCTACTGAAGCTAAGGTAGACACTATTGTTTGACATCCACACTTCCCTACGGGAAGATAAGGTAGACACTGTTGTACGCCATCACACACTTCCCTACTGAAGCTAAGGTAGACACTGTTGTTTGACATCCGCTCTTCCCTACAAGAAGCTAAGGCAGACACTGTTGTTTCACATCCACACTTCCCTACTGAAGCTAAGGTAGACACTTATTATCGTGCAATATGTTGGGTTCGTGTTCAGGTGCAGATCTTCGTGAACACCCTGCTGCACCGCGGCGCCAACCCGTCGACGTGCGACAGCGCCTGGCAGACCCCCCTCCACCACGCCGTCAAGAGGAACTTCAAGGGTGTGTGTAGTAAACTGCTGGAGAATGAGGCCCTCCCTCACGTCCGAGACAAGGACAACAACATGCCCTACCACTTGGCCCTCAACAACAACAACGACGACATCGCTGCGATGTTGCTGTCGGTCATGCCACATACGGTGTAAGTCGAGCGTCACTTGACGCACGAGTAGAAAAAGGGGGTCGTACGGCTTCAAAGATTCATTGTTTACTGACAATGTCTGTAGACGGTCAGTAGTGTAACATAGATGTGTGTTATGTTCAGTAACGGATGCCAAGGACGATTACTTACCTGTTGTGTCTGTTTTCAGAGTACGGAGTCTGTTTGTGGCTACCGAGGATGCCGGATCGGCCGCCGAGTGCAGTCTACATGATCTCATAAACAACAACATGCAGGTAATGGTCTTTGACGCATTATCTTACAGATCACCGTGTATACGGGTGACGTAACTAAGTGCAGGTACATATGACGTTATATTGGTAGATGGAACAAAGTGCATGGACGTTATACAGGCAGGTAGGTGGGTATAATTCCAGGTACAGATGACGTTATACAGGTAGGTGGGTATAATTCCAGGTACAGATGACGTTATACAGGTAGATTGATGTAAGTGCAGGTACAGATGACGTTATACAGGCAGGTAGATATAATTCCAGGTACAGATGACGTTATACAGGTAGATTGATGTAAGTGCAGGTACAGATGACGTTATACAGGTAAATAGCCCTAGGTGCAGTTACAGATGACGTTATACAGGCAGGTTGGTATAAGTGCAGGTACAGATGACGTTATACGGGTAGATGGGTATCAGTGCGATAGATTCTAGGGTGTTTCCGTTGGGTGTATGGCTCATTATGTAATAACCTCGATACCGTGTGATAGAATCTCCTCGGTTTCAGTAAATACATTCCTCAGATATTATGAATATTTGTATTACAGCATGCGGCACTGGGCGTCCTAGACGCCATGATGGACCGTCTGGGTGACAGTGGTCACGTGAGGGTGTTCTATCACGTGCTGGAAGTAGATGCAAAAGGGCGCTCCCCATCCCACCCCGAGTTTGAATCCCACGACAAGTCCTGTCTCCATCTGATCTCACAGCGAGGTCTGAAGGTAGGCCAGCAATGACGGAGATGGATGCGTTGTGCTGTCAGCTACTAAAGAAAGATCCGTTCCAATTTTTAAATCTCAAGGCAAGTTAATCCGAAAACTTACCCATCGATGGCCTGGAAACAGTCTGTTGTCTCTAGTGTCCGTGCACCAATTGTCCGGCAACTCTGTCCGAAAACTTGCTGACTCATCAACGATTGTATGTGTTGTCGTGTTGTGTTGCAGTCGCTTGTCTTCCATGACGTCGTCCGTCTCCTAATACGCCGGAAGTGGAAGAAATACGCCAGACTCAGATTCGAGTAAGGGTATATTATGTGTGTGTGTGTGTGTGTGCGTGTGTTGGTGTGTGTTGGTGTGTGTGTCTGTTGGTGTGACAGCTTGTACTAGTCCGGACAAATGCCCACTGAGATACCATGCCGCAGTTTAACATGAATACCCCACTCAGACACAGTATACTGACTCCGAGCCGACCAGTCCTTGTTTTAGCCCCTTAATGCCGAGCGTCAGACAGGGTAACAACAAGCCCCCCGACATGACGTGGCCGGGGATCGAACCCCGGACCTTCCACGAAGGCGGTCTATTACTATCTTTAACAAGACTCTGTATGATGTCTTTTATCGCGAACACCTGATGTCATCACTGGTTTTCAGTGATCCATCCAGAAATATTTTCCTTCCTCTTTTGATTTCTACGCCAAGTGAAATCTGTTTTGTCGCATAAGCGAGACTGGTTATTCTCTGGCGTTGGCGCTTTATATAATATCAGCTGACATCAGTGTTAGTGTAGGTATGTGGTGTGAGCTAGTGAATGTACGGAGTCGTCAGTGTACTCTGTATGCTGCAGCGTGATGTAGCGTGTTTAACTTCTCTAAAATATGACGTATCGTGTTTTTTACTTCACTAAAGTAAGACGTAACGTGTTTGACTTGTCTGCAGTGTGGCGTAGCGTGTTTGACTTCTCTACAATATGACGTAGCGTGTTTGACATCTCTACAATATGACGTAGCGTGTTTGACTTCTCTACAATATGACGTAGCGTGTTTGACATCTCTACAATATGACGTATCCTGTTTGACTTCTCTTCAGTATGATCAAACGTGTTTGACTTGTCTTCAGTTTGACGAATTATGTTTGACTTTATTACAATATGCCGTAACGTAGTGTGTTTGACTTCCCTTCAGACTGAACTGTTTGCTGTTCTGCGTCACGCTGCTGTGTTTGACCTTCTCCGTGGCTGTATCTACCCTGACCTCTGACCCCGCCTTATACTCGGACCCCCTGCAGATCGCCCGGGGGGTGGCGGAATGCTTTGGGGCCGTCCTCGTCCTCGCCACCCTGGTGTTGGAGCTGAACCAAATGCGGAGGTAGGTCTGTCCTCCCACAGTGTGTGGACATGCGCAGTAATACATACACTGGGCTAGACATAGTTACACTAACACAGTAACGCCGTTTTACCACAACAAAATATTAACAACTGTTTTACTCCTTTCTTCAAACAATGACAAAGTAATATCACTTCTGACAAGATGTCTAGTGTGAGATATATGACATGTTCCAGACATCGAGGAGACTACTGGAGGGATAAGTTTAACTGGATCGACCTGTCGTCCTCCTTCCTGCTGCTGATGGTGATCCCGCTCCGCTTCACTCACAGACAGGAGCAGTGGCATGTCTTCTCAATGGGCTATCTGCTGTGGACGCTCAGGATGTTCAAGTATGCCGCTGTCTTCAGGTAACTGCAAGATAACACCATCTGTTCAGGTAACTGCAAGATAACACCAGGTGTTCAGGTAACTGCAAGATAACACCAGGTGTTCAGGTAACTGCAAGATAACACCAGCTGTTCAGGTAACTGCAAGATAACACCAGGTGTTCAGGTAACTGATAGATGCACATCAGGTGTTCAGGTAACTGCGAGATAACACCAGGTGTTCAGGTAACTGCAAGATAACACCAGGTGTTCAGGTAACTGCGAGATAACACCAGGTGTTCAGGTAACTGCGAGATAACACCAGGTGTTCAGGTAACTGCGAGATAACACCAGGTGTTCAGGTAACTGCGAGATAACACCAGGTGTTCAGGTAACTGCGAGATAACGCCAGGTGTTCAGGTAACTGCGAGATAACACCAGGTGTTCAGGTAACTGCAAGATAACACCAGGTGTTCAGGTAACTGCGAGATAACACCAGGTGTTCAGGTAACTGCAAGATAACACAGGTGTTCAGGTAACTGCAAGATAACACCAGGTGTTCAGGTAACTGCGAGATAACACCAGGTGTTCAGGTAACTGCAAGATAACACCAGGTGTTCAGGTAACTGCGAGATAACACCAGGTGTTCAGGTAACTGCGAGATAATACCAGGTAATCAGGTAACTGCGAGATAACACCAGGTAATCAGGTAACTGCAAGATAACACCAGGTGTTCAGGTAACTGATAGATGCACACCAGGTGTTCAGGTAACTGCGAGATAACACCAGGTGTTCAGGTAACTGCGAGATAACACCAGGTGTTCAGGTAACTGCGAGATAACACCAGGTGTTCAGGTAACTGCGAGATAACACCAGGTGTTCAGGTAACTGCAAGATAACACCAGGTGTTCAGGTAACTGCGAGATAACACCAGGTGTTCAGGTAACTGCGAGATAACACCAGGTGTTCAGGTAACTGCGAGATAACACCAGGTGTTCAGGTAACTGCGACATAACACCAGGTGTTCAGGTAACTGCGAGATAACACCAGGTGTTCAGGTAACTGCGAGATAACACCAGGTGTTCAGGTAACTGATAGATGCACATCAGGTGATCAGGTAACTGCGAGATAACACCAGGTGTTCAGGTAACTGCGAGATAACACCAGGTGTTCAGGTAACTGCGAGATAATACCAGGTAATCAGGTAACTGCGAGATAACACCAGGTAATCAGGTAACTGCGAGATAACACCAGGTGTTCAGGTAACTGCAAGATAACACCAGGTGTTCAGGTAACTTATAGATGCACACCAGCTGCAGGTAATCAGGTAACTGCGAGATAACACCAGGTGTTCAGGTAACTGATAGATGCACACCAGGTGTTCAGATAACTGCGAGATAACACCAGGTGTTCAGGTAACTGCGAGATAACACCAGGTGTTCAGGTAACTGCAAGATAACACCAGGTGTTCAGGTAACTGATAGATGCACACCAGCTGTTCAGGTAACTGCACGATGACACCAGGTGTTCGGGTAACTGATAGATGGCCATTTCCCTGCAGGCGGACGGGAGCCTACGCCCTGATCCTGTGGCGCATCATCAGCAGGGACATCCTCCAGTTCATCCTGTTCTTCCTCGTCATCCTCCTTGCTTTCACCGGGTCCTTCACCTTGGCACTCAAGGGAGAGAACGCCCTGACCGTGCATAACGAAACCAGGTGGGCAGTTTCATATTGCTGTAGCACTATATACATAACACACCACAGACGTATGTGTTGGCGAGAGTTATTGAACTGCAATGCAACAGATCATCCAATAGCAATAGGTTCCCTGGCTGAGGAAGACGCTGATAGGAATGTGATCACCGACAGGGACGACAAGGTAACCATGTTTCAGCATCTACAGGGTAGCTATAAATTCCATATTTCAGCATCTACAGGGTAGCTATGGTTTCCATGTTTCAGCATCTACAGGGTAGCTATAGATTCCATGTTTCAGCATATACAGGGTAGCCATGGTTTCCATGTTTCAGCATCTACAGGGTAGCTATGGTTTCCATGTTTCAGCATCTACAGGGTAGCTATGGTTTCCATGTTTCAGCATCTACAGGGTAGCTATAGATTCCATGTTTCAGCATCTACGGGTTAGCTATGGTTTCCATGTTTCAGCATCTACAGGGTAGCTATAAATTCCATATTTCAGCATCTACAGGGTAGCTATGGTTTCCATGTTTCAGCATCTACAGGGTAGCTATAGATTCCATGTTTCAGCATCTACAGGGTAGCTATAGATTCCATGTTTCAGCATCTACAGGGTAGCTATAGATTCAATGTTTCAGCATCTACGGGTTAGCTAAAGTTTCCATGTTTCAGCATCTACAGGGTAGCTATAAATTCCATATTTCAGCATCCACAGGGTAACTATGGTTTCCATGTTTCAGCATCCACAGGGTAGCTATAGATTCCATGTTTCAGCATCTACGGGTTAGCTATGGTTTCCATGTTTCAGCATCTACAGGGTAGCTATAAATTCCATATTTCAGCATCTACAGGGTTACTATGGTTTCCATGTTTCAGCATCTAACGGGTAGCTATGGTTTCCATGTTTCAGCATCAACAGGGTAGCTATAGATTCAATGTTTCAGCATCTACAGGTTAGCTATGGTTTCCATGTTTCAGCATCTACAGGGTAGCTATAAATTCCATGTTACAGCATATACAGGGTAGCCATGGTTTCCATGTTTCAGCATCTACAGGGTAGCTATGGTTTCCATGTTTCAGCATCTACAGGGTAGCTATGGTTTCCATGTTTCAGCATCTACAGGGTAGCTATAGAATCCATGTTTCAGGATCTACAGGGTAGCTATAGATTCCATGTTTTAGCTTCTAACGGGTAGCTATGGTTTCCATGTTTCAGCATCTACAGGGTAGCTATAGATTCCATGTTTCAGCATCCACAGGGTAGCTATAGATTCCATGTTTCAGCATCTAACGGGTAGCTATGGTTTCCATGTTTCAGCATCAACAGGGTAGCTATAGATTCAATGTTTCAGCATCTACAGGTTAGCTATGGTTTCCATGTTTCAGCATCTACAGGGTAGCTATAAATTCCATATTTCAGCATCTACAGGGTAACTGTGGTTTCCATGTTTCAGCATCTACAGGGTAGCTATAGATTCCATGTTTCAGCATATACAGGGTAGCCATGGTTTCCATGTTTCAGCATCTACAGGGTAGCTATGGTTTCCATGTTTCAGCATCCACAGGGTAGCTATAGATTCCATGTTTCAGCATCTACGGGTTAGCTATGGTTTCCATGTTTCAGCATCTACAGGGTAGCTATAAATTCCATATTTCAGCATCTACAGGGTTACTATGGTTTCCATGTTTCAGCATCTACAGGGTAGCTATAGAATCCATGTTTCAGCATCTACAGGGTAGCTATAGATTCCATGTTTTAGCTTCTAACGGGTAGCTATGGTTTCCATGTTTCAGCATCTACAGGGTAGCTATAATAGATTCCATGTTTCAGCATCAACAGGGTAGCTATAGATTCAATGTTTCAGCATCTACAGGTTAGCTATGGTTTCCATGTTTCAGCATCTACAGGGTAGCTATAAATTCCATATTTCAGCATCTACAGGGTAACTATGGTTTCCATGTTTCAGCATCTACAGGGTAGCTATACATTCCATGTTTCAGTATCTACAGGGTAGCTATAGATTCCATGTTTCAGCTTCTAACGGGTAGCTATGGTTTCCATGTTTCAGCATCTACAGGGTAGCTATAGATTCCATGTTTCAGCATCTAACGGGTAGCTATGGTTTCCATGTTTCAGCATCTACAGGGTAACTGTAGTTTCCAGGTTTCTTGTTGTTTGTGTGTCTGTTTGTTGTTTAACGCCGCTCTCGGCAATATTCCATCTATATGACGGTGGTCTGTAAAGAGTCTAGACCAGGCAATCCTGTGGTTGATATCATGAGCAGCGATCTACGCATTTGGGGTACGATGACATGCATCAACAAAGTCAGCGAGCCTGACCACCGATCCCGTTAGATGCCATGGGTTGCTGAAGACCAATTCTAACCCTGATCTAACCAGCATCTAGGGGTAGATTTAGATACCATGTTTCAGCATCTACGGGATTGATATGGTTACTATATTTACTACGGGGTAGATATGTTTTTCATGTTTCAGCAGCTGATGTCTGATATCCTTATGTTCAGGGGTTCAGGGGAGCCACGACTGCCACTTTTCAGCTTCTACACGTCTTGTCTTCGTGTTTTTCAGCAACTACTGGAATGTCATGTTTGTCGGTGTACGGACACTGATAGAGGCATACGCTGTAGTGGAGTATGCAGGCGAGGGAGGATACCCGTATGTGAACAATTCATTTTTCCATCACAGTCAGTGAGTGAGTGAGTGAGTTGAGTTTAACGCCGCTTTTAACAGTATTCCAGTTATATCACGGCGTGTCAGTGGTGCAGGTCTCTGGCGTTTACCACTTCGGTGAAACCCACGAGCACGGGTATGGTGCTGACAAACCTAGAAACATTATCGGGGCGAACCGGGATTCGAACCCACAATCATAGGTTGCGAACTGCGGCGTCTTAGACGACTGGGCCACGCGTGCCCCCTTTCCATCACAGAAATATTCTGATTGTGCAATAGTATAGAGAGATCTGCATTATATAATACAGTAAATTACAGGAAACTCATCGCCCAGAAAGGACGTATTTTAAAGAAAGCACGTTCTTCCCAACCCCAACCAATATCAATATAGTATAGAAGTCAATATCTGAGAAATATTAAAATTGAGGGCACGGAGTGTTTTAAAACTAAAGTGCAGATTATGATTGACAAGTAGTTACAACTATGTGATAACTGTTTGGTTTAATTCGGTGGCAGCATGAGAGGTTATTTGCCGGTTCCGTGTAAATGTTAGACAGTCAAGACAGCAATAATAAACCTACCAGCTGATGATGATTTCCTGCAACATGTCGTCAATGATACCTCAGCCTATATGATGTACAAGTACCCATAAAAGAGGAGAACATCCGATTCTTTTATATGATACCATAGTTACGCTGTCATGACAATTTAACTTCGCTAATATGCAAACTTCTTTATCATTGTATAAATGCCAATTTACGTCACCATCATCGTTATACTTGGACACCACAATTGTTTGTCTTTCACTCTGTCATCACTGTCGTCGTCTTCAGGCCGATGAGCACTTTCCTCATGGTGACCTTCCTATTCTTCTGCTGCGTGGTACTCCTCAGCATCCTCATCGCCCAGCTCAGCGACACCTACCACTACGTACAGAGAGACGCACAGCGTGGGCTGGAGCTCAATAGGGCGTGGATCATCAGCAGAGTCGAACTCAACAGTATATATGTCGGCAAGGTGGGTTATCACCAGAGTCGAACTCAACAGTATATATGTCGGCAAGGTGGGTTATCAACAGAGTCGAACTCAACAGTATATATGTCGGCAAGGTGGGTTATCACCAGAGTCGAACTCAACAGTATATATGTCGGCAAGGTGGGTTATCACCAGAGTCGAACTCAACAGTATATATGTCGGCAAGGTGGGTTATCACCAGAGTCGAACTCAACAGTATATATGTCGGCAAGGTGGGTTATCATCAGAGTCGAACTCAACAGTATATATGTCGGCAAGGTGGGTCCGTGGATCCCCTACTCAGGGCGTGCCTACATCCACTGCCACGTGTCCGTGTTTCAGAGCAGCAGGTTCAAGACGTACATAGAGATGGAGGAGATAAATAACCCACGTGACATCCTTAAACGCTGGGACGGCCCGGAGCTGAGTCAGATGAACAAGAACATCCGGGACCTGTGGGATCATCTGGACTCAAACAGGATGACCCTTCTGACCATCCAGTCCAGACTCGCCAGACAGGAGAACAGCCTCGTGCTCATCCAGTGAGTGAATTTTCTACATGGCCCGAGTAAATAGGTGCTACTGGATATATGTTATTGTGGCCATGTTTCACAGAGTACATCACGTTATTGTGGCAATGTTTCAAAGAGTACATCACGTTATTGTGGTAATGTTTCAAAGAGTACATCTCGTTATTGTGGCAATGTTTCAAAGAGTACGTCACGTGTTTTTGGATCTGTTTCAGAGAGTACATCACATTTTTGTGGCAATGTTTCATAAAGAACATCACGTTCGTGTCGTCATGTTTCAGAGAGTATCTGGAGCACCTGGTAAATTCAGAATCACGTGACAAGCTAGGAACGGCCCGGAAGGACCGAAGGACATGACACCAAGTAGTGACCTAGACTGTAACTGATGTGTCTCAGTAACTCCTTGTCACACATGCAGATCCTGCATCGACCCAGGGACGTCATCAATATCGTCATCACCATCGTCGTCACCTCTGTCATCATCATCGTCGTCACGTCATCGTCATCACTGTCATCACCACCATTGTCATCGCCATCATCATCACAATCATCATCACCATCGTCGTCACTACTGTCACCGCTGTCATAACCATTGTCGTCAACATCATCATCACCACCGTCATCCCCATTGTCTTCGTCACGCCGGGTTCGATTCCCGACATGGTACAATGTGTGGAGTCCATTTCTGGTGTCCCCCGACGTAACATTGCTGGGATATTGCTAAAAGCGGTGTAAAATCAAACTCACTCACTCCATTGTCATCACCATCATTCCCACCACCAGCATCTCCATCACCATCACCATCATCGTCAAGATCATCATCATCACGATCGTCGTTATCATCGTCGTCAACGCGGTATTTTTGAGCAACTATCACCTCCATCAGCACATGACACGTGAGTGCTTACACTGATACAGCGGTATAGCGGGGACTGGTATACGTCTCGACTTCAAGGAGTGTCTCACGTGCATGAGAATACACACTGTACAGCAAGATTCAGGCTTCTCGCGTGGTTTGTCTCATGGGAGGGGAATGTCTGATCTCATCTGACCAGTCGTGTGTTAATTGTGAGACTGTCTGGTCCAAAGGGGAGACAATCCACCATGCTTTCCGGGAAAGCCCACTTACCCCCATCATCGTAGAGATAAACGACCATCACAAACATCTTTACATCTTGAACTTTGTTGGATCTTTATTGCTGAAAGTTAGCTTGATGAGCCACAGCTACATGTGAGTGTGTATCCTTTCCGTGACACGGCAACACAACACAACTGTGCTACATGAACAGACACCAGCCGCCATCCATGACCAAATCAACAACACACACATCCCATATTTGTCTTCTCAAAAGTGCATAAGTTACAACATAACATTTATCCTACCACCATATAATCCCTGAAACTGACTGCCGTGTTCTCCAACTGCACCCATACGTGTACCCACGAACTGAGAAATAAAGTTTTATACACGGTATTTCAGAGTTGTCTTGTTTTAAACCAACGACAGGCAGTGACAGAAGCGTCCATAAAATCAGGATTTCATGCGTTATGCCTATGCTGTGCGGGCCTATGCAGGGGGTTTGCTGACAGGATGGCATTCACTGATCTGCATAATATACTGTGAGCCGACGGACTTTTGAATGTCGTGGTTTAAATACTGTACAGCCTGTAAATTCACCTCGCTTTTGTCGGTTTGAATATCATAAAAAAATTCTTCTTTGATAGGCATTTAGAAGTTGGAGTACTAAGTAAGGATAGGATTCATGGATGACAACTTCTTTATTACAATTAAGAGCGACGTGTCGGTGTAGGTTCTAACACCACTTGCTTGATAACGGTGTTAGAACCTACACCGAGTTCATCCATAAATCCCATCCTTACCGAATATCATCATTGCAACATCTACTGTGCTTAAAGGGAGACTACCCCGTCTTTAGAAACTAAACTTGGTCAACTTGATACTACTGAAACACCCCAGTACCGAGGGACACACACTACTGAAACACCCCAGTACCGAGGGACACACACTACTGAAACACCCCAGTCCCGAGGAACACACACTACTGAAACACCCCAGTACCGAGGGACACACATTACTGAAACACCCCAGTACCGAGGGACACACACTACTGAGACACCCCAGTACCGAGGGACACACACTACTGAGACACCCCAGTACCGAGGGACACACACTACTGAAACACCCCAGTCCCGAGGGACACACATTACTGAAACACCCCAGCCCCGAGGGACACACACTACTGAGACACTCCAGCCCCGAGGGACACACACTACTGAAACACCCCAGTCCCGAGGAACACACACTACTGAAACACTCCAGCCCCGAGGGACACACACTACTGAAACACCCCACCCCAGAGGGACACACACTACTGAAACACCCCAGTCCCGAGGAACACACACTACTGAAACACTCCAGCCCCGAGGGACACACACTACTGAAACACCCCAGCCCCGAGGAACACACACTACTGAAACACCCAAGTCCCGAGGGACACACACTACTGAGACACCCCAGTCCCGAGGGACACACACTACTGAAACACTCCAGCCCCGAGGGACACACACTACTGAGACACCCCAGTCCCGAGGGACACACACTACTGAAACACCCCAGCCCCGAGGAACACACACTACTGAAACACCCCAGTCCCGAGGGACACACACTACTGAAACACCCCAGCCCCGAGGAACACACACTACTGAGACACCCCAGTACCGAGGGACACACACTACTGAGACACCCCAGTCCCGAGGGACACACACTACCGAAACACCCCAGTGACCGTGCTGACATTGCTTTATTTAACCTTAAAACGCGTCATACCATAAGACGGTAAAAGATGGTACTTGTTGTTACCCTGCCTGGTGCCCGGCATGAAGGGACTAAAACAAGGACTGGTCGGCTCGGAGTCAGTATACTGTGTCTGAATGGGGTATTCATGTTAAACTGCGGCAAGGAATTTCAGTTGGCTGGCACTATGAAAGCGGCAACTGTCTGGACTAGTACAAGCAGCCACACACACACGCACGCAGCCACACACACACACACGCACGCACGCACGCACGCACGCACGCACGCGCGCGCATGCACGTCGCTATGTTCAATCCCATTTCACCTCACCTGACCTTAATACAAATAGTCGGCTGTACCCGGTAAAGATCATTAATTGGTTAAGCTCATCAGAATATCTACCTACAAATACCCGTTACGGTTCGATACCACATGATGGTGTACAACACATCAGTGACGGACAAGGAGAGGGCACATGCAAATCACACACTATACTCACAGCCCACCACAGGAGAAAAGTGCACAACCAGGAACTGCGTGTTTTAGTGAGAGCATGGATATGCACGGCTGAGCAACGATGAGAAATATGTATACATTGGCATCGCCCGATCAGTGATGTATGATCGTGATATTTGATGTATGATCGCGATGTTTGACCGCCCACTGAACAATGCGACCACTGAACAAAGTTATCTTCATCCTCAGTATTCAGGCTTCGCTTTATTCTTATACAGACAGGATGTAAAACTTTATCACAACTGCGAGCGTAACGCAGTACAATACCACATTTCACAAACCGAACTATTGTAATGATAATTATGATGATTATTATTGTTATTACCTACTTAAAAGCCAACTATAGACAGGCAGATTGTATTCAGCTCCTATCTCGTTTAACGTTGCATACGAGTTATTACAAAACATAATCAATTGTAATGTAAGCGACAAACGCCTGCGAAGGCATACGCTGAGATGGCAACACAAGTACACTGACCTTTGGTTCGTTAATAATGCACTACTACACTTCTACGTGCAGCAACGATTACTAGGAAGCATGTACAGTATCTGAGATCAGTATCAACTAAACAACCACACTGTAGAACTACAGCTTGGTCACATTGAACTAGACGCCGACCCATGACATAGCGAGGCTGTTCCCGGGCCGCAAGACGATTAAACGTCTCCGGTACCTAGGCTGGCATACTTTCTTCGACACGATAGTAAGTATTTGTACAATAAATTAGTGCCGTTATCTGTTATCTGCCTGCGTTATAACCCCGGCGAGTAATCCCCGCCCCTCAGAACAGACGCTAGACCTAGTGAGGACCTATATGGGTGGAGGTATTCCTGGAGAACTGACGTCTGAAGACGTTTCTGTCACTGGCATATACTTTGTGACAATCCGTTGCTACCCGGCTGCGTGATTTTCCTGCGACTATTTCAGGCCGTGATGACTGTACGTGCCGCTATAGGACGGGAATTGGGGATCTGTGGAAGAGGACACGACATCGATCACTGTCACTGAAGCATTAGCCTGGACGTACAGGGCCGTCATGTCGTGGTATGCACCGGCAGCTCCCGTATAGCCCACCGTACATACAGCCAGTACCTGAGTTCACCTGTGTTGTCATGGTAACACGGCCTGGACAATGAGAAGACAGAAACACAGGAGCATCGCCCTTGGACATCTCGATACAACAGGTAGGCGACATCAAGGGTGGGGGACATCGGAGGTGAGGGACATCAGGGGAGGGGAACATCAGGGGTGGGGAACATCAGGGGTAGGGAACATCAGGGGTGGGGAACATCAGAGGTGAGGGACATCAGAGGTGGGGAACATCAGGGGGGGGGGGGGGGACATCAGGGGTGGGGAACATCACATGTCATCACAGGTGGGGAACATCACAGGTGGGGAACATCAGGGGTTGGGGACATCAGAGGTGGGGAACATCAGAGGTGAGGGACATCAGAGGTGAGGGACATCAGAGGTGGGGAACATCAGGGGTGGGGAACATCAGGGGTGGGGAACATCAGGGGTGGGGGACATCAGGGGTTGGGGACATCAGGGGTGGGGAACATCAGGGGTGGGGAACATCAGGGGTGGGGAACATCAGGGGTGGGGAACATCAGGGGTGGGGGACATCAGGGGTGGGGAACATCAGGGGTGGGGGACATCAGGGGTGGGGAACATCACATGTCATCACAGGTGGGGAACATCACAGGTGGGGAACATCAGGGGTGGGGGACATCAGAGGTGAGGAACATCACATGTCATCACAGGTGGGGAACATCACAGGTGGGGAACATCAGGGGTTGGGGACATCAGAGGTGGGGAACATCAGAGGTGAGGGACATCAGAGGTGAGGGACATCAGAGGTGGGGAACATCAGGGGTGGGGGACATCAGGGGTGGGGGACATCAGGGGTGGGGGACATCACATGTCATCACAGGTGGGGAACATCACAGGTGGGGAACATCAGGGGTTGGGGACATCAGGGGTGGGGAACATCACATGTCATCACAGGTGGGGAACATCACAGGTGGGGAACATCAGGGGTGGGGGACATCAGAGGTGAGGAACATCAGGGGCGGGGAACATCACATGTCATCACAGGTGGGGAACATCACAGGTGGGGAACATCAGGGGTGGGGACATCAGGGCCGGGGAACATCAGGGGTGGGGAACATCAGGGGTGGGGAACATCAGGGGTGGGGAACGTCAGAGGTGGGGAACATCAGGTATGGGGAACATCAGGTATGGGGAACGTCAGGTGTGGGGGACATCAGGGGTGGGGAACATCAGGGGTGGGGAACGTCAGGGGTGGGGAACGTCAGGGGTGGGGAACATCAGGGGTGGGGAACATCAGGGGTGGGGAACATCAGAGAGGGGAACATCACATGTCATCACAGGTGGCATCTGTCCCGTCCTCCTTGGCGAATCAGGCTGTACAGGGAGATGCACCTGAAACACTCGGGGACGAGTAACAACATTATACTAACAGTATTAGTGCTGACATCGATTATGTTAAGTCATATCCTCTGTGTTGCGTTCGGGAATATACACTCTCAGACCAATCCATAATTACCAGCGACAATTAAGAAGCTCACGTGGCCACTTATTGATTTAGAGGTGTTTTAAGCGCGTCTTCGCAGAGGCCTGTACTGAGTATTCCACAGCTACCGATCAGCCCTAGTGAGTGTAACAAATGAAAGTGTAACATGGGAGAGGGTTGTGACACTTATGCGGCAGCCTCGTGTGTCTTTGTGTTCATGGAGTCCGTGTGTATGCCTGAGTCTGTATGTCGGAGTGTCTGATTCCGTGTAACTGTCTGTGTTTCCGTGTATCTGTGCCTGTGAGTAAGAGCGTCTGAGCGCCTGAGTGCCTGTGTGTGTGAGTGTCTGAGTCTCAGTGTCTGAGCGGCTGTGTGTCTGAGTGTCTGAGTGTCTGATTGCCTCGGTGTATCCGTGTGTGTTTACCGTGTACACATGGTTACACATCTCACACGTCCTTCCTGCTACAGATTACGCCTACCCCGAAGATGCTGGGTTCTGTGGTGCATGTAGCCGCATCCCCCCGACGCACCTGCCCCAGACCCCCTCGTTCTCCGACCTGCTGGGGGAGGAGGTGACGGAGGATGAGTTCCAGCAAGAGGTAGGTCTATCTGTGGCGCCCGGTGTAGGTCTTTCTGTGTCGCCCGGGGTAGGTCTTTCTGTGGCGCCCGGTGTAGGTCTTTCTGTGTCGCCCGGGGTAGGTCTTTCTGTGGCGCCCGGTGTAGGTCTTTCTGTGGCGCCCGGGGTAGGTCTTTCTGTGTCGCCCGGGGTAGGTCTTTCTGTGTCGCCCGGGGTAGGTCTTTCTGTGTCGCCCGGGGTAGGTCTTTCTGTGTCGCCCGGTGTAGGTCTTTCTGTGGCGCCCGGTGTAGGTCTGTCTGTGTCGCCCGGGGTAGGTCTTTCTGTGTCGCCCGGTGTAGGTCTTTCTGTGTCGCCCGGTGTAGGTCTTTCTGTGTCGCCCGGTGTAGGTCTTTCTGTGTTGCCCGGTGTAGGTCTTTCTGTGTTGCCCGGTGTAGGTCTTTCTGTGTCGCCCGGTGTAGGTCTTTCTGTGTCGCCCGGGGTAGGTCTTTCTGTGTCGCCCGGTGTAGGTCTTTCTGTGTCGCCCGGGGTAGGTCTTTCTGTGTCGCCCGGGGTAGGTCTTTCTGTGTCGCCCGGTGTAGGTCTTTCTGTGTCGCCCGGGGTAGGTCTTTCTGTGTCGCCCGGGGTAGGTCTTTCTGTGTCGCCCGGTGTAGGTCTTTCTGTGTCGCCCGGTGTAGGTCTTTCTGTGTCGCCCGGTGTAGGTCTTTCTGTGTCGCCCGGTGTAGGTCTTTCTGTGTCGCCCGGGGTAGGTCTTTCTGTGTCGCCCGGTGTAGGTCTTTCTGTGTCGCCCGGTGTAGGTCTTTCTGTTGCGCCCGGTGTAGGTCTTTCTGTTGCGCCCGGTGTAGGTCTTTCTGTGTCGCCCGGTGTAGGTCTTTCTGTGTCGCCCGGGGTAGGTCTTTCTGTGTCGCCCGTCGTAGGTCTTTCTGTGTCGCCCGGTGTAGGTCTTTCTGTTGCGCCCGGGGTAGGTCTTTCTGTGGCGCCCGGTGTAGGTCTTTCTGTGTCGCCCGGTGTAGGTCTTTCTGTTGCGCCCGGTGTAGGTCTTTCTGTTGCGCCCGGTGTAGGTCTCTCGGCGGTGCCATGGGGTCGGTCGTTGGCTGGGATTGGGCATCGCGGTGATAAACATGATATGAATAAAATACTAATAATGAAACAGTAAGGTGAACTTTCACAAAAGAAATTCATAATACAAATCAAAACATCCACAATACCACAACAAGCACACATACACACACACACACACTAACGACCTTCACACACACGACCTTCACACACAAACACACCAAAATCACCAAACACAAACACACACACGCTCACTTCCCCACCCCCATACACACACACGCTCCACACAAATACGCCCTCCACACAAAGAGACACATGCACGCCTTCCAAACACAGTCACATACACCCTCGACATGCCCCCCCCCCCCCCCCCCCCCCCCCCATCCCTCCACACACACACATAACCACACGCCTCACACAGATACACTCAACCCTCGACACACACACTCCACACACAAACGCAAACAAACCCCCTCACACACCTTCCACGAACAAACACACACACCCTTCACAGAGAAACACACACACACACACACACACACACACACACACACACACACACACACACACACACACACACACACAGACCCTCCACGCACATACACGCTCCACACAATGACACACGCGCTCAACACAAACACACACATGCTACACACTCACAAACACACACGCGCACGCGCGCGCACATTCACACACACTACACGAACTCATGCTACACACACACACACACAGACAAACGCTACACACACACGCAGCACTCACATGCACACACAAACATATATATGTAGCAGGGCGTGGAGTCGTCCCACAGATGACATCCTTACCTTGTCAGCTTGCTGACGGGGTTAACCTCTTTCGTCATGTGGACAAGGCGTTCGACCTCGGATCAGAAGGTCCGTGATTCGAATCCCATCACGGAACTCGGAAATTTTATGGCCGCTACATTGGCGCCCAACGTGGGGCTGAGCACGTTCATATTAAATTTGAGCAAAATCTGCCTCAGTACCCTACTATGCGGCCCGGGACGTGCCTTCTGTCGACGGGGGAGTATGTAGCAGGGCGTCGAGTCGTCCCACAGATGACATCCTTACCTTGTCAGCTTGCTGACGGGGTTAACCTCTTTGGTCATGTGGACAAGGCGTCCGACCTCGGATCAGAAGGTCCGTGGTTCGAATCCCATCACGGGACTCGGAAATTTTATGGCCGCTACATATACACAAAGAGACAAACACACACGCTATACAAACACACAAACACAAACAATTAAACAAACAAAAACCACGCACGCACGCACGCACGCACACACACACACTACACTACACACACACACTTCACAAACACACACTACACAAACACACACTACATACACACACGCACACACACCCCTTCCCTACAGTTGACCACTGCCTCATCCTCCCTAGGTGGCGGTCAAGACTCGGACGCTGCTGATCGGCCGCCAGGAGGCGGAGAGGGAGGTGGTGATGGACAGACTGGTGGACAAGTATGGCGACAAGGAGAAGGCGCTCATGTTCGTGGTCTCAGAATTCCCAACAGAGTACAAGGTTCGACTTTGACATTTCTCTACTATCGCTGCATCTTGAGAAACATGTTTGGCTGATCTTTCGCAGGTCCTCCCTGACCTGGATGGCCGATCTTTTGTATTTCACATTCTGGTATGGCTGCCACATTAATAAACTATTTTATTCTATTCTATTTACCTACTATATTTTATTTAATGTGTTCCGACAGGTCCAGCTGTTTGTCAACATGCTTCTACAACGCGGCGCCAACCCGTCGACGTGCGACAGCTCCTGGCAGACCCCCCTCCACCACGCCGTCAAGAGGAACTTCAAGGGTGTGTGTAGTAAACTGCTGGAGAACGACGCCCTCCCCCACGTCCGAGACAAGGACAGCAACATGCCCTACCACCTGGCCCTCAACAACAACAACGACGACATCGCCGCCCTCATTCTCAGCTACATGCCCAACGCTGTGTAAGCTGCCACCGTTGCTGTAGGAACCACCTCTTGTATGACGTATACCCTGTCTAAAATTGCATGTCAAAACAGTAGTGAGAGGCACAAAAGTATAAAACTCCACGTCCCTTTACGCCAGGATAACAAAGGCAATCACTCGCTGTGGCTCAGTTGTTGTTACTGCTGCTGCTGTTGTTTCATTGTTAGGTTCAACCAATCGCTTTTACGTGTTAAACTCAGCCAATCATTATGTTTCAACCTCAGTGTAATAATGAGCCAATAGGTTTCAGAGAATCACTGCCTGTGTACGTTTGTAAAGTGTTCGATTCTACCAATCACTGCCTGTGTACGTTTGTAAAGTGTTAGATTCAACCAATCACTGCCTGTGTACGTCAATAAAGTGTTAGATTCAACCAATCACTGCCTGTGTACGTCAATAAAGTGTTAGATTCAACCAATCACTGCCTGTGTATGTTCATAAAGTGTTCAATTCCACCAATCACTGCCTGTGTACGTTCGTAAAGTGTTCGATTCAGCCAATCACTGCCTGTGTAAGTTCATATAGTTACTGGATTCAACCAGTCACTGTCTGTGTACGTTCGTAAAGTGTTCGATTCAGCCAATCACTGCCTGTGTAAGTTCATATAGTTACCGGATTCAACCAATCACTGTTCCATATTTCAGCATTAGAGACATGTACATCACCAGGACCTCCACAAGGTCAGAGTTCAACCTTCACGACCTGCTTCGTAAAGCAATGCAGGTGAGACGCAAATGCTTTCACCATCCTGTGTTGTTTAATGTTTCACCGTCTCACGTTGTTTAGCGTTTCACCGTCCCGTGTTGTTCAATCATCGACTCTCATCTCCTTTGCAAGATTTGTTTAAAGCGTCACTGACACCGATAAACAAACTGTACACACCGATTCGATCTCCCCAGCACGCGGCTATGGGAGTGTTGGACTGTATGATGGACCCTATCGGGGATACAGGTCACGTGAGGGTGTTCTACCACGTGCTGGAGGCCGACGAGGAAGGGAGACCACCCACACACCAAGACTTTGAGGACGAGTCCAAATCTTGCCTCAATCTCATCGCCAAGGGAAACCTGAAGGTAATGAGTAGATTTGGTTCCCTACTTTTCGTTGTGAACTGGTACACAAAGATCAGATATTTGTCTCTTATGATTCTGTTATGAAACGATGGAAGAGCCGGGTACTATTTCGCCGTCTCTCGGTGATAAGGATGACATATTGCTTACGGTGATCCATTGATGTGTTGTTTTCTGTGATGCATTTGACATATCACGGTGGTTGATGTGATGTGGGGTTAACGTTGGGTTTATTGTACTTACATAGCGACGTGCATGCACGTGTGTGTGTGCGGCTGCTTATAATGGCCAATCTTCCCGAAGCAAGGGGGTAACTGACTCTAAATGTCCAGATTCCAATGTCCGTTATCTCCTTTGCCTCGGAAGGATGATGATAGTCCGGACTAAGGCCGGTGTTACAGTGCTAGCCCACTAAGATACCATGCCGGATTTTAACATGGATACTGACTCCGAGTTAGTTTCCGAGTTGTTTTATCCTCTGAATGCCGAGCACCAGGCAGGGTAACAACACGTAAAAGCTTTTTACATTGCCAAGGGATCGAACTCCAGGCAAACCCTATGTCCACTGGACCATGGAGACGTCATATTGTTTACTGTGATATAGCTCCTATATTGCTTACTATGACGTATATCCCGTTCTTCCTAGTGTAGCCGACCTGTGAATATCCGGGGTAGAATATGTCTTGCCGTGACAGGAGACTATGCTTGTCGTAAGAGGCGACTAACGGTATCGGGTGGTCAGACTCGCTGATTTGGTTGATGCATGTCATCGTAGCCCAATGGCGAAGATCGATGCTCATGTTGTCAATCACTGGAATGTCTGATCCAGACTCGATTATTTACAGACCGCCGTCATATAGCTGGAAAACAAACAAACAAATCCTACTGTAGCCATGACTGTATGTACGTGTGTCTGTCTGTCTGTCCAGGAGGTTGTGTTCCATGACTGTGTCCGGCTGCTCATACGACGGAAGTGGAAGAAATACGCCAGGTTTCGCTTCGTGTACGTACACTTCATTATAATAGCGTTTAATGATTAAAATAACTTCGGGCTTCGACTATCTCCACATTGAATCGCATGCAACATTTTAGATGACAACTTCTGGTTTATTGCATTTAGCGACGATGTAAATTCTGACACCATTATCAAGCTGGAGTGACTACAACCAAGTTATAATAGGTTTTTCATCCTATGTTGTAACAAGAAGCACTTTAACATTAACAACAGTTACTGAATAATAAATATCACACAGATAATTGGATGAAGCCAGATTTACAGTAAGGATTAAGAAGCTGAACCAGCTGATTTGATACTTCATAAAATGGTTGCACAAACTTATTAGAAACTAATTGAAAAAAAATGAACAAGCTGTTTGATACAAATAGAAAGAGTCTATTGCTTGATTAGATTTTCACAGGCAGACGGGATGTGTTACCCTTCATCTCTTTTGGTTTGTGACAGTGGACTTCTATGGTTTCCGGGAGTTTTCTTTTGTGAAGCCCTGATGTTTGGTAGAGAGACATTGGACTGTGTATAACTAGATTTGAGGGCCGGGGAACTCAGTTGCTGGCTGTTTGGGCTGTTGAAGCTTTATGTCTGTTGATGAGGGTATTTATTGGGCGGGAGGTTTCACCAGTGTACGAGTCACCACAGTCACAATGTATCTTATAGATCACTACTTTTGGGGTTGCCTTTCCGATGGAAGGTTACGGCCATTAGCATGGAGAGTTCGGGAGCCCGTGAAGATGGCATTGATACCTGTTTGGTGCTTAAGTGATCTGCTGATTTGATGTGAAGTCTTGCCAATGTAGGTAGGGTCATTCTGATGGGGGTGGGCTTGTGCTGGTCGGTTTGGGTTTGTGCTGGAGCGTGGTGGACAAGGTCCTCTTGACAAGCTTGGTAGGACACATGTTGAGATGGGTGGAAATATGCTGCGGATCATTAAGCTCATGGACAAGGTCACGGTTGCTGGAGCAGGTTTCTTTGCTTGGTTGGTCAGTATGGACATGATGCCAGACTTAGTTTTAGGGGGATGGTTAAAGTTAAAGGGAAGGTACTGGTCAGAATGGGTAGGCTCTTGTAGACGGTAGTTCGGATCTTATTGCTGGGGTCTCTGGATACAAGAACGTCTTGGAAGGGGAGATGTGGTGAACTTGACTCGGGGTGATGAGGTGCTGGAGTAGTGAGGCGGGGGCCTGGTCTTTTCTGAGGATGACAAAGGTGTCGTCTACCTACCTGTACCAGCAGACGGGTTGGATTGGGGATGTGGAGAGGCTTGTTCGTCAAACTTGACCATGTAGATTTCCGTAAGGAAGGGGGAGAGAGGGGATCCCATTGCGAGGCCGTGGATCTGCTCGTAGGTGTCGTCTCCCCAGGTGAAGAAGGTTGAGGTTATGCAGGATTCGGTGAGGTCGATGATGGAGTTGGCAATAAGTGGTTGATCTAGGTTGGGGATGCGCTGACAGAGGATTTGCAGCGCAGGGACGTTGGTGAAGAGGTCCGGTTCAATGTAGTAAACCACAAGTTGTTATCAATAAATGTATTTTTTCTTATTAACTCATCAATTTCCAGAATGTCAATCAAACAGTCAGCATGAATCAGACATTTCATGCTCAGTAACAATTACTGAAACTGGTTATCTTCATACTACAGTGTTGGTATTCTCAGTGCTATTGAGATCATTTTGTCTGCAGTGTGAATAGCATCATATACTGTTTCACCCTGCTCTGCCTCACCTTCTCGCTGGCTGTAGCGACCTTGACCCCTGACCCCGCCCAGTACCCCGACCCCCGGGACAAGGTGCGTGCGGCGACCGAGTTGTGGACGTGTGGTGCGGTGGCCTTCAGTCTTGTCCTTGAGATCAATCAGATGAGGAGGCGAGTACACAATTTTGTTTCAAACATACATGCGTCTAATCTACTAAAGTACATTTTACAGCAGCTTGTGATCTCTGCTTAGTCCCCTGAATCGCAACTGGTCTATAAACAAAACAACATTAGTTTATTGCTTGTATTTTGATCGTCAACCTGCAAGGTTTCATGACCGTGATTGACTAGTAACGAACTTAAAAGGCGGCAAAGATTGAGTTTGCCTTACGTGCCATCACCAGATGCCTCTATGTATGCTGTTATTTGCCTCCGCCAGACACCGTCTGGACTACTGGCGAGACATGTTCAACTGGCTGGACCTGACCTCGTCATGTCTGCTGTTGTCCGTCATCCCGCTCCGCTTCACGCAAACCCAGGAGCAGTGGCAGGTCTTCTCCGTCGGCTATCTGCTGTGGACCCTCAAGATCTTCAAGTATGCAGCAGTCTTCAGGTAAAGTTCTATCTGCTGTGGACACTCAAGATCTTCAAGTATGCAGCAGTCTTCAGGTAAAGTTCTATCTGCTGTGGGCCCTCAAGATCTTCAAGTATGCAGCAGTCTTCAGGTAAAGATCTATCTGCTGTGGACACTCAAGATCTTCAAGTATGCAGCAGTCTTCAGGTAAAGTTCTATCTGCTGTGGACACTCAAGATCTTCAAGTATGCAGCAGTCTTCAGGTAAAGTTCTATCTGCTGTGGACACTCAAGATCTTCAAGTATGCAGCAGTCTTCAGGTAAAGTTCTATCTGCTGTGGACACTCAAGATCTTCAAGTATGCAGCAGTCTTCAGGTAAACTTCTATCTGCTGTGGACACTCAAGATCTTCATGTTTGCAGCAGTTTTCAGGTAAAGTTCTATCTGCTGTGGACACTCAAGATCTTCAAGTATGCAGCAGTCTTCAGGTAAAGTTCTATCTGCTGTGGACACTCAAGATCTTCAAGTATGCAGCAGTCTTCAGGTAAAGATCTATCTGCTGTGGACACTCAAGATCTTCAAGTATGCAGCAGTCTTCAGGTAAAGTTCTATCTGCTGTGGACACTCAAGATCTTCAAGTATGCAGCAGTCTTCAGATAAAGTTCTATCTGCTGTGGACACTCAAGATCTTCAAGTATGCAGCAGCCTTCAGGTAAAGTTCTATCTGCTGTGGGCCCTCAAGATCTCCAAGTATGCAGCAGTCTTCAGGTAAAGTTCTATCTGCCGTGGACCCTCAAGATCTTCAAGTATGCAGCAGTCTTCAGGTAAAGTTCTATCTGCCGTGGACACTCAAGATCTTCAAGTATGCAGCAGTCTTCAGGTAAAGTTCTATCTGCTGTGGACACTCAAGATCTTCAAGTATGCAGCAGTCTTCAGGTAAAGTTCTATCTGCTGTGGACACTCAAGATCTTCAAGTATGCAGCAGTCTTCAGGTAAACTTCTATCTGCTGTGGACACTCAAGATCTTCAAGTATGCAGCAGTCTTCAGGTAAAGTTCTATCTGCTGTGGACACTCAAGATCTTCAAGTATGCAGCAGTCTTCAGATAAAGTTATATCTGCTGTGGACACTCAAGATCTTCAAGTATGCAGCAGTCTTCAGGTAAAGTTCTATCTGCTGTGGACACTCAAGATCTTCAAGTATGCAGCAGTCTTCAGATAAAGTTCTATCTGCTGTGGACACTCAAGATCTTCAAGTATGCAGCAGTCTTCAGGTAAAGTTCTATCTGCTGTGGACACTCAAGATCTTCAAGTATGCAGCAGTCTTCAGGTAAAGTTCTATCTGCTGTGGACACTCAAGATCTTCAAGTATGCAGCAGTCTTCAGGTAAAGTTCTATCTGCTGTGGACACTCAAGATCTTCAAGTATGCAGCAGTCTTCAGGTAAAGTTCTATCTGCTGTGGACACTCAAGATCTTCTAGTATGCAGCAGTCTTCAGGTAAAGTTCTATCTGCTGTGGACACTCAAGATCTTCAAGTTTGCAGCAGTTTTCAGGTAAAGTTCTATTTGATGTGGGTTCACATGATCTTCGAGAATGTTGCGGTCTTCAGGTAAGATCACATCTTAAGATATTGAAGTATGCAGCAGTCTTCAGGTAAAGTTCTATCTGCTGTGGACGCTTAAGATCTTCTAGTATGCAGCAGTCTTCAGGTTAATTTCTATCTGCTGTGGACGCTTAAGATCTTCTAGTATGCAGCAGTCTCCGGGTAATGTCACATATGTTTTTGGCACTCAAGCTCTTCACGTATTTGGTAGTCTTCAGGTAAGGGCATATATCTAGATGTTCAAGTTCGCGTCAGGTGAAGGGATCTCATTATTCCTATCCCCAGCTATGACCTCTGATTGTGTGTCACCCTGCCCCGAATGTAGGGAGGAGGGAGAGGGGGGGGGGGCCGGTGTGTCAATAGTCACATCCTCGACTGTCGGTTTTCTCCACTCGGCCACATCCCGCATTCCACCTTGTGTACACTATACTCCCCCTGTCACCAGGCAGACGGGTGCATATGCCCTCATCCTGAAGCGGATCCTGGGGCACGACTTCGTACAGTTCACTGTCCTCTTCTCCGTCATCCTACTGGCCTTCAGCGGATCCTTCATCCTAGCACTCAGGGGAGAGAACTCTCTACAGGTGCACTCTGAGACAGGGTAAGTACTCACGATCATGTTATTATAGTAACACATGTGAGACATGCATGGTTTATCACTATACTTATAGCCCCTGGGGATTTCGTGTTAGAATAGGTCCCCAACAGCTACTACGTGTCATCGTACCCCGACGGCGTGGATCGTTGCTCATAATAACAATCACTGGATTGTCTGGTCCAGACTCAATTATCAAACCGCCCGCCGTCGTAAGATTACCGTGTGCGGCAATCAGCAGAAACCAAACAATCTTGCTGGATGTACACCATACGGCAAGAAGCAAGCCAGCGCTATATGTTGTCTTTACAGAACCTTCTGGGAGGTGATGTTCACCGGCGTGCGCATCCTCATCGAGTCCGACCCCGTCGTCACCTACTACGGTCAAGGTGGATACAGGTGAGTTGACATCTTCGGAGGGCGTAACGGCAACTTTAAAGGGGGATTCGTCTAGGTCAGATTGGCAGGCCTAACAACTTTGCTCACTTAATTTGTATCATCTATGTTAGTAAACGCTTACCCTAATTACACAGTATGTACGTCTCAGTTTCACACAACATTAATTACATCTAGATCCATATTGAAAATGTGCTACAGACCCTAGAACTCAGTGCCTCGTCCAAATATGGTTGATGATGATGAAGTTGGAGATCTAACGAGGACCCGAAATCGCATTTGGGCTTTTGTAGTATCATTTCAATTTCACGCCATATGGTTACTTTTTGTTGAAGAATTCACATCTTGAGTAAGTCTCAGTTACAGCTACTTTGATGATCCAATGTCGGGCTTATTAAAGTACTTCTCACACAACATACCAGCAGTTCCTCCTGGTACTGACTGCGCTTGCTTCCCCCCACAGCACGCTGAGCTGCATCATCATGGTTATCTTCCTCTTCACCTGCATCGTTGTCCTCCTCAACATCCTCATCGCCCAGCTCAGCGACACCTACCAGAACGTACAGACTGATGCGCAACGTGCCCTCGAGCTCAACAGGGCGTGGATCATAGCGAGGGTGGAGCTCAATAGTATCTACATGCGGAGGGTGAGTCTGTGTTCTACATGTGGAAGGTGGGTCTGTGTTCTACGTGCGGAGGGTGAGTCAGTGTTCTACATGTGGAAGGTGGGTCTGTGTTCTACGTGCGGAGGGTGAGTCAGTGTTCTACATGTGGAAGGTGGGTCTGTGTTCTACGTGCGGAGGGTGAGTCAGTGTTCTACATGTGGAAGGTGGGTCTGTGTTCTACGTGCGGAGGGTGAGTCAGTGTTCTACATGTGGAAGGTGGGTCTGTGTTCTACGTGCGGAGGGTGAGTCAGTGTTCTACATGTGGAAGGTGGGTCTGTGTTCTACGTGCGGAGGGTGAGTCAGTGTTCTACATGTGGAAGGTGGGTCTGTGTTCTACGTGCGGAGGGTGAGTCAGTGTTCTACATGCGGAGGGTGAGTCTGTGTTCTACGTGCGGAGGGTGAGTCTGTGTTCTACATGCGGAGGGTGAGTCTGTGTTCTACATGCGGATAGTGAGTCAGTGTTCTACATGCGGAGAGTGAGTCTGTATTCTACATGCGGAGAGAATGAGTATTCAAGTTGTATCATGGAGTGGTAGCTAAATGTTGGGGGAAAGCCCGAAGTGATACAGGTCTCAGTTTACCACTTTGCGGAAACTCAAGAGCACGGGTATGGTGCTGACAAACCTAGAAATATAATTGGGACGAACCAAGATTCGGACCCACGACCATAGGTGTCTGGCGTGCTCAAGGGACGCAACTCTGCACAGCGAATTGTGGCGCCTTATACGACTGAGTCCCCTATACACGCACGCACGCACGCACGCACCCGCGCACCCACCCACCTACCCACACACGCACTAGGAGTAGTAGTACCAAATAGGTTAGTCTACCCGTTTGCCCCCAACAGAGTTACCGGATCCGGAAGTACTGCGAGTCCGAGGTGGTGTCACAACCCCATGATCTCCTGGAGAGGTGGGAGTCGCCTCCCTTGAATGAGATGAACAAGAACATCCGTGACATCTGGGTGGGTTCAGAGTCGAACACAATGAACCTGCTGACTGTCAAGAACAGACTCACCCGCCAGGAGAAGGCCATCCTCAAAATGCAGTAGGTTATACAATGTGTGACAGAACGATGTCCTCAGTATGTAGTAGGTTATACAATGTTACAGAGCGATGTCCTCAGTATGCAGTAGGTTATACAATGTTACAGAGCGATGTCCTCAGGATGCAGTAGGTTATACAATGTGTGACAGAGCGATGTCCTCAGGATGCAATAGGTTATACAATGTGTGACAGAACGATGTCATCAGTATGCAGTAGGTTATACAATGTTACAGAGCGATGTCCTCAGGATGCAGTAGGTTATACAATGTGTTACAGAGCCATGTCCTCAGTATCCAGTAGGTTATACAATGTGTTACAGAGCTATGTCCTCAGGATGCAGTAGGTTATATAGCGGACGTGGCAGTGTTGTAGAGCAATATCATCAGGATGCAGTGGGTCATTGAGTGTTCTTGTTCAGGAAGACAGAGTTGACTTAAGGGTTTCCACTTCGATACAGATGCTACTTTATCAAGAACTAAAACATTGAAATCGGACAGTGGCAACTCTGTGTAGTAACATATACTAAAGCTTTCTAAAGACCACTTAAAGATAGTGAGTGAGTGAGTATGGTTTTACTCCGCTTTTAGCAATATTCCAGCAATATCACGGGGAGACACCAGAAATGGGCTTCATACATTGTACCCATATCGGGAATAGAACCCGGGTCTTCAGCGAACCACTAGATAGTGTACAAGACGGCGTTATGAAACGATTTCCTTTATAGGTTATAGTAGGTTATATTGTATACTTGACAAGGTGAAATACTTACACCACACACAGAAGGATCTTCAACAGTTACCAAGTTATGTTCAAGGCATTGATGTCAGTTACCTTTCTTCTCAGACAATCGCTGGATGAGATCCTGGCTTCTCTTGCCCTGTTACATCGTGATGGAGGCCACCAGTCTCTGTCCGCCAGTGTGAACAACATCAACGCCGCACAGCCGCCAACGTCAACGTCTCAACAGAGTGTATCCGACAATGACGTCTTCATTACAGCGGCCAAAGAGCCAGACACAGGGCAAGCAGAAGCCGTTGAATGCAGTACGTTGAACGGACAGACGGTCCCACATACAGACAATTATACGGAGTCCAGCTCCCAGTCTACGGAAATGGCTCCAAACACAGACACCACAGAAGATATCAGTCCATCTCCACAGGAGACAGCTCCACACACGGGGGAGACCAGCAGCATCACAGATTCACAAACTGCTGAAAATGATGCAAGGATGAAAGCAGCGTTGGTTCGTGAGCATAGCCAGCAATAACGGCTACACGAATTGTGGTCATGGATCATCATAATTAGCGGATAAACCGACGATCAGATTTCCGTCGTCAACAAATGGAGGCCGTCCAACTATTGCATGGGGAACAGTTTGTGTCACTCAGCAACAACGATTGGTCAAATCTGCCTATGCAAATTACTGAATCTACAGAACCAATCAACACATATTATAACCTGTAAGTTAACAATCTGTGTACATTATTGTTTGTAGTGTTGGTGCAAAACTTCGTAGAGGACGAATTCACCTTTTCAGAAATATCGATGATGACGACAGAAAAATGCCAAGCGTTTTGTCCACTTGTACCGGAAGCACGGGTGATAGATTCAATCGGAACGTTTCTGTTTGACTTCGACTACCTCGAAATTCGTTATGGATATCGCCGTGCCTTGTGAGTTCTGATTAATCATTGAATCAGGATGGTGATAACATTTGAGGACCTTCAGTGTGGTTCGTTTTAAGAACATTCAACTGAATCCCAACCAAAGACGCCGTACCGGAGATAACATCTGGTTTCTCCATACAGATAATGTGCATGTAAAATCACTGTCTGGAAACGTTACACACCGACTGAATATGTTCAGACGCTGACAAAGGTGTGATCGTAATGATTGTGTGTTCAAAGACAACGACATTTTATCATATTTCTCTTGGCAGTTGTAACTATCTCATGACGAGTCCAAATATTTTGAAGCCAGTTTTAGGGTAGACAGGAATTATTTAAGTATGTAAGCGTTACCTTATGTGCCAATCATAATACCACTTGGAACAAGTTAAATATATAGCAGGCACAAAAGAGATTGACTCAAGACATGCTCACAATAAAGTAACCACGTTGTTGTGTCTCAACTATTCATTAACTCCCAACGGTGATGCATAAGATAAGGCACAGGTAACTTACTTCTCACACGTATATTTTTGTTAAAATGTAGATAAGATGATTAATTTAACGTCAGTTTCGGTGATCAACCACGATAACAATGAACCACTTTATCATGTGTCGACAGAAAGTCAGAAACATAAACGTATTTGCATGTTTCACTGAGAGATTTCGCAAGGCAATTGCCTGAATTGTATCAGCCTGATCATTAACAATAACCTATACTGTGTAATACTTCTCAGCATTAATATCAGTCCATTTGATGGAATGGATATAAAGAAATAACCCATTCAACATTTTTTTAATTCAGATTTGTCGATATTTAACTGGTATCTTGTCAAAAGATCAAGTTGGTATTTACAATATCCCCAGATCACAAACAAGTGTTGGTATGGTTAGCAAGGATGAAGCTGTTGTGTTACTTTTATTTTAAACTGAATTGTTGTCCTTTACTTTGGATGAAATTCTGAAACGGGTGTGATGTCAGAAGTCTCTTTGGTAGGCAAGAATTTTTTTTTGAAGACCTATTCTAACACTGATCTTCACGGGTGAAATGAGTGATGTCTTGCAAAACATTTAGCGCTATTCCACGACCATCAGCAGTATTCGAAAGTCAATTATTATCCAACTGCTCCAAGCAGACAGCAATATTCCGTCCTACATCACAGTACCAATAATCCATCCTGGCTTACCAGTGGTTGATAGTGGTTCAGTGCTCATGCTGTCAGGTCACAAGTTTTCATGTCGGGGAGCACTGGGAACTGTGGACCTTATGCAGGAATACACATTTCTGACCGGACTCCCCAGAGAGTGACATGGTAAGGAAACAAGCCACACTGCTGGTTTTAACATATTTATTTGTGTTACACTTCACTGCACCAGGGAAAGCAAACTATGGTCAATAATGGAGGAAGCCCATCACCATAGTAACTGCTGTACCATCACGTCCGCAGGTTCAGAGGGGGGGGTCATCATACAGGTTCAGTTTACAACTGAACTGACACACATTTAATAAAATATTTCAGAGATTATTATCCTAGTCTATTTATGAAGACATGTACCAGATCAGATGCAAAATCATGTAACTCTCAAAATGTCTTTCACAGACTAACAGGAACAAAAGCTGTGAATGAAGAACAAACAAACACAATCATGCAATAGGCCTTGACATTAAGGACACAATCACACAATAGGCCTTGACATTCAGGACACAATCACACAATAGGCCTTGACATTCAGAAACACAATAGGCCTTGACATTCAGGACACAATCACACAATAGGCCTTGACATTCAGGACACAATCACACAATAGGCCTTGACATTCAGGACACAATCACACAAAAGGCCTTCAATTTGATTTGACTGTACCATACTTCTGACACTATTTATGTAACTTTATGATCAATCTCAAATTCATAAAATACATATTTTTCACAGGATTATCCATCAGAATATATGACTGATTACTCTGTTGGAAACTGAAAAGGAATCTAAAGAAATCAAATAAGTTAAACTGCATTACGAATCATCAATACAGGATGTGCACTCTTTTTCATCAAGAGAATGATTTTAGATTAGTGGCCTATCTGTTGTGGAGAAATGAATTGTAGTTCACTGTCTCTTACGTTGGTCCTCGTTGAGTCACAAAGTGTCCTTTTATTGTCCACACCTATCTCTATACAAGACATGACTCAACACAGCAGGCAGGACACTGATAAGGTGCAAAGTCTGTTCCAGTGAACTCACCTTTCACTGATAATACATCCTGCGGAGTAACTTGGGGTCAAAGTACTGTTTTCAGTACTCATTGTATCTTTTGATTCCCCATATTGGAACATTGAGTAAAGCCCATTTCTGGTGTCTCCCACCACGATATTGTTACAATATTGCTCACAATGGCATAAAACTGTACTCACTTACTCATTTCATGGCTGGTTTAAAATATAAAACATCCTCTCAGGCACAGTAAAACTAACATACTTGTCATTCGCTTTAGCAGAAGGGGATAATTTTTACCCAAGGTGTTCAAAGTCTGTGAAAAACAAATTGAGTTTTATTATCCCGAGACAAATTTCCTCTGAGATTCAAAATTATACATTGTGGCAGATACATTAGGATATATATACAGTATCAAATGCTTCAGGGGGTATAACAGGAATATCACCATTATTGCATGACCTTTACAACTGACTCATGAACACAACACCAGACTGTGATGCATTCAACACCACACTCACACACCAGACTGTGATGCCATAACAAATCTTCATATAACAATGCAACAAACAACTTTTCTCCATTACAAAACAAAGACTCCCACTCCCAAATGCCATGGTAGATTTAATAAAAACAAAGAGCTCCTACCAACTCACCGACATATTTCAGAGTGGGGAAATTGTAAATATGTCTGTGACCTCAACATGTTTGACCTTGAACTTGTTGACCTTCAGATGATGAAATCAGTCCCAAAAAGTTCAATGTCCATCATCATACTCCTGACAGAGGCTTGTCACTATGAGCTCGTGTTGGTTGTGTTGTTTAACAATAGTCTGTGGCACACAATTCTGAAATGTAAGGGCATGAAACGCGATGATGAGGAGACTTGGCACTTCTGTTGCTGTACAAGATTGTGGAGAGAGCGTTTCCATAATTATCCTGGGGGACTCCCCAACTCTCAAGATTCTCCGGGCAGGTTCCTGTGAATGCCAGGGACGTACCTGGCAGTGTCGGGTCTCTGACTGGTGAATGTAGCCGTGGGCCATGACCCCGAGGAACCTGCAGACACAAACATTTCACACTAGAGATTCTGCAGACACAAACATTTCACACTAGAGATTCTGTGGACACAAACATTTCACACTGGAGATTCTGCAGACACAAACATCTCACACTAGAGATTCTGCAGACACAAACATTTCACACTAGAGAATCTGTGGACACAAACATTTCACACTAGAGAATCTATCGACACAAACATTTCACACTAGAGAATCTGCAGACACAAACATTTGACACTAGAGAATCTGTGGACACAAACATTTCACACTGGAGATTCTGCAGACACAAACATCTCACACTAGAGAATCTGTGGACAAACATTTCGCCCTTAAGAATCTGCAGACACAAACA
This sequence comes from Haliotis rufescens, assembly GCF_023055435.1. Lineage (NCBI taxonomy): Eukaryota > Metazoa > Mollusca > Gastropoda > Lepetellida > Haliotidae > Haliotis > Haliotis rufescens. The sequence goes on along the minus strand of NW_025963957.1, from coordinate 6,901,272 downwards.
TTTCACACTAGAGAATCTATCGACACAAACATTTCACACTAGAGAATCTGCAGACACAAACATTTGACACTAGAGAATCTGTGGACACAAACATTTGACACTAGAGAATCTGTGGACACAAACATTTCACACTGGAGATTCTGCAGACACAAACATCTCACACTAGAGAATCTGTGGACAAACATTTCGCCCTTAAGAATCTGCAGACACAAACATTTCACACTAGAGAATCTGTGGACACAAACATTTCACACTAGAGAATCTATCGACACAAACATTTCACACTAGAGAATCTGCAGACACAAACATTTGACACTAGAGAATCTGTGGACACAAACATTTGACACTAGAGAATCTGTGGACACAAACATTTCACACTGGAGATTCTGCAGACACAAACATCTCACACTAGAGATTCTGCAGACACAAACATTTCACACAGGAGATTCTGCAGACACAAACATCTCACACTAGAGATTCTGCAGACACAAACATCTCACACTGGAGATTCTGCAGACACAAACATCTCACACTACAGATTCACGACTGTCAGGTTGCAGTCCCTGTATAACAAATCCTAGGTAATTCCACAAAGATAATGAAGAAATACCCCAGATTCCTCTACAACGTATCATTTCCCCAGATGCCTCTACAACGTGTCAGTGTAGTACAGTAGTTCATCAAGGCACCAGACACAAAAGCACAAGGAGCCTGCACTTCTCATTGGAACAGATGGATTAAATCATTTAGATCTTACAAATACCTATCTCAAAACTAAAATACTTTTAATACCGACAACAGTCATGAAGTAAGCAGAAAAGTATTCCCAGTCCACACGGCATCTACATCCTAGGATACTGTCAGGCCTCCATTTCACTTCAATATTTCCACCTGTGTTGTTCAATTTCATAGCATCTACAAGAAGCTGACAAACAACAAAACACTCATGGCAGCAACTGCACACAGCGATTGATTTCTTAACAGAAGCAAAAAGATTCACAAGATAGTTTTCCATTTCAATCAGTCACATAGAAACCAGGGTCGAGTCACACAGGTTTCACAAGTCTGCAGATCCGGTCATGGAGTGGGCATCACAGAATATTCTGTAAGGCCACAATAAAATAAGTGCTAGGTCATCATCCTGACTCATGCCTAAACTCCCCAACAAGTTCATCTTATTTGCCGAGTGAAATGTTTAGAGCACTGTAATGACATCAGTTGTCAAACAGCCATTTCATGTTTACGACTTGCCGTAAAGTGGTCTATAACCGACTCTCGGCGCATGCCTGCCTATCATCTGCTTGTTGTCAGCTGTCAAGATGGTGCTCGCTATTTTGAAAATACGAGAGGGGGTGTAAACCATTAAAGACTGGAATGCCTGTCCTTTACCAGAGTCTATTACTCTTATGGAAATCTTCAACAAGTTTGCTTGTGACAAAGTAGACACAATTTATGGACAACAACTTCTTTAATACTGTAAAGCCGATGTTCCGGTATAGATCCTTATACCGTTGACCTTGCTTGACAACGGTATAAGAATCTACCTAAATATCGCCTTTACAGTATTAAAGAAGTTGGTGTCCATAAATTGTGTCTACTTTGTCAACCATCAACTACTAAGTAATGTCTATCAAACGATTCAAGTTTTCTTGTGGGGAACTTGACTAGTTAACGTCAATTGAGGATACATTTATGAACACACGAGTACACGTTGGGGCAGGGAAAACGAAAATAAGTTTGACACAGATAGATCGGACTGCTATTGTTGAAATGGATGTTTATTTATTATCTTTGTTATTTCATTCATCGAGTGTTCATACCAACATGTCCAGTCTTCAACTTGACGACTTAAATAGAAAATAAAAAATAAAAAGCCTCCCTCCCCAAATTTGGAAAAGTGGATGATAATCTAGCAATTAATTTATTATGGCCTTATAGGCTGACACTGCCTGTTTCACAACAGGTGTATAAAAAAGTGATATAAAACATAACAAAGATATGTTTCCGTGGTTCTTGGAGTTTTAGGTATGCATTAAAAAAAATCTCTTGAAAAACTTAAAATATATCAATTTTTATATCATTTTGTAACATTTTCTTAACAATGTTTCAAATTAATCTTATGGTTGCATTGTGTTTGTTTGCATGGTTTAAGGTAATTAACATGAGACATTAATTATAAATTACTTTACAGCTCCAGACTAGTGCTGTGGATGCTAGTAGATCAAAGAGATGAGTGAGTGACTGTGTGTAAGTGAGGGAGTGAGAGAGGTTGAGTGAGTGAGTGAGTGAGAGATTGAGTGAGAGAGTGAGTGAGAGATTGAGTGAGAGAGTGAGTGGGAGATTGAGTGAGTGAGTGACTGTGTGTAAGTGAGAGTGAGTGAGTGACTGTGAGTGAGTGAGTGAGTGAGTGACTGTGTGTAAGTGAGAGTGAGTGAGTGAGTGAGTGAGTGAGTGAGTGAGTGAGTGAGTGGGTGTTACACCATAGGGTCCAACTGTGTTATAGGGTCCAACTGCCCATGGTGGGGGCATCCTTACCAAAAGGGGGCAAGGGTGGCTCAGTCGTCTCTGGCGCCGCAATTCGCTATGCAGAGTTGCGTCCCTTGGGCACGCCAGAAACCTAATCTTGTGGGTTCGAATCCCGGTTCGCCCCAATTATGTTTTAGGTTTGTCAACACCGTACCCTCGTGGGTTTCACCGAAGTTGTAAACATCTAAGACCTGCATCACTTCTGGCTTTCCTCCCACATTAAGCTGACATGCCGTGATATAACTGGAATACTGTTAAAAGCGGCATTAAACAAAACTCACTCACCTTACCACAAGGATGTGATGACAACCTCAGTCAAGTTGGTACATACTGCTCACACATAGTGGGCAGGGAGGTATCTGGGATTCCAAACTTAGTGATGATGGCAGGCAAATTGGAATAAAATCGTTCTTTCGCTCTTATTTTCTTAAATGCAAAGGTATTTTTGATATTGTATTTCAGCACTGCATTCAATGCAATAATCTAAAACTAAGGACTAAGCCTCTTTGTCTTTGTTAGTGCTGTTATCAGTATCTCGCCTCTGAGGGGGTGTGTGGGGGTGTGGCTGAATGAATGAATGAATGAATGTGGTTAAAAGCCACAATATTCAAGCTACAACATGGCTTACTGTAAGTCACTGAGTTTTGATCAGGCAAACCAGTGGACTACATTTTCTTATTGTTAAACATTGCTGGCTAATGCTGGAACCAGTGACAGAAAGGAAGCAAGTTGATCTCTGACAGGCAGGCATAATAGATTTCTGACAGCTGGTGAATACATACTTAATGTATTCTTTAAGACAGTGAGTGAGTGAGTGAGTGAGTGAGTGAGTGAGTGATTTAGTGAGTGAGTGAGTGAGTGAGTGAGTGAGTGAGTGAGAGGAGGAATGAGTGGAGTGGATAACAATTTCTTCATCACACTGCCAGACTGCTTCACAACGGCATAAGGGTCTACCAAAATGTCGCTATTACAGTCCAATAAAGAAGTTGTTATCCATAAGTTTGTTGTCTACTTTGTCATCCGTCAACTTCTAAGAAATGCCTATCAAACAATTTACTTGGAGCAATTGTGACCCAGAATACATGGAGGTGAACAGAGTGACTGGGGCCTTGTGTGCCCCGTGGACCAGTGCCGAGGTGTGCAGGAACATACAGTCTGTCATACAGCAAGGCAGGATGGACACAATCCCTGATGCCTTGTGGCAAGTGTGAGAGTGCGGAGGTGTGCAGGAACATACAGTCGGTCACGCAGCAAGACAGGATGGACACAATCCCTGATGCCTTGTGGCAAGTGTGAGAGTGCGGAGGTGTGCAGGAACATACAGTCGGTCACGCAGCAAGACAGGATGGACACAATCCCTGATGCCTTGTGGCAAGTGTGACAGTGCCGAGGTGTGCAGCAACATACAGTCTGTCATACAGCAAGACAGGATGGACACAATCCCTGATGCCTTGTGGCAAGTGTGACAGTGGGTACAGAACAACATCCATCAAGTCAGTGTTACCTAGAGACGTCAGTGTTACCTAGAGACGTCAGTGTTACCTAGGGACGTCAGTGTTACCTAGAGACGTCAGTGTTACCTAGAGACGTCAGTGTTACCTAGAGACGTCAGTGTTACCTAGAGATGTCAGTGTTACCTAGAGACGTCAGTGTTACCTAGAGACGTCAGTGTTACCTAGAGACGTCACCATGTGAATGTCGCAACTGCAAGTTAGTAAAATGTCATGTACAACTGTAACAACTCAAATAACATGTTAATATAACTGTAACATCTGAATCTCAGAGAGTCAACTCAACTAGCAGTATAAGCAACTCAAACAAACTGTTCCAAACTAATCTATAAGTATTACCAGCTTGTATAAATCAGTCGTCTACCGAGTCTAAAACAAAGAAAACAAAGTCATACACATCTACACAGAACTCCAGGAACTGACATATAACATGTCCAAATGAAAAAGTACTGTTCATTTGGAATTCTATCTTTTTTGTATTGTGTTACATAATCAATGACTTCTTCGTGCCATTAAATATATCACGTTTAATTAATTAAGCTTTGAAAGATGGAAGTACTCACTTGACCCCGAACTGACGGATGCATCAAGACGAACCCTCTCAGCTGACTTGGCCTCCAGTCTCTCAGTGTAAAACCCATTGAAATCCAATCTGAAATTGAGTTGCCAACACAGTCATCATCATCATCATCATCATCATCATCATCATGGGGCGGTTGGGTAGCCCAGTGGTGAAAGCGTTCGCTTGTCACGCCGAAGACCCAGGTTCGGTTCCCGACATGGGTACAATGTGTGAAGCCAATTTCTGGTGTCCCCCGCTGTGATATTGCTGGAATATTGCTAACTCACTCACTCATCATCATCATCATCATCATCATCATCATACCATGACATCATGACGAACATAGAGACTACTCAAACAGGATGTGTGTCAAAGTTACTTCAGAAAACAGGTACAGGATTCTTGTACCTCCAGAGCGAGAACAAGGGTAAAACATGAACTCCTACATGAGTTTTGTAAAATCAGTATGACACATGACAAGTGTTAAGATTTCTTTATTACCATTTATTCTTAATCCTTTCGATTCCCTTTTAGGTCCCGACCACTGTCTTAGATAGCCACAATCGTTGACGTCATTCCGACCTCCCATTACAATAAGATTCCAATAATGTCAAGAATGACGTCCGGATGACGTAAACAATACACTGGTGCATGTGAAGTGATATTTGTACTACTGCACATGATTTTAATTAACTCGGTCACAAGCAGTAAATACTCATATCCCCCGCCAATATGACCTGTTCGGTTGTGTGGAGCACTACTGCCATTTTCAGTCTAAATCAAAGTTGTTGCCATGGAAACTCAAAACCAGGGGTCCGGAAACGGTCATATGCGCCGGACATGTCCGACTGGGAATCTTTACATTTTTCTGTCTGGACATTTTAAAAAAAAACACCTTCGGGGTCCAAATAATTGATGAGCGTTATCGTATCCCTTCAGCAAATTCAGGTGAACAAACAGGTATAACAAACTTGGTCAATAAGAGAATGAAATTTGACATAAAACATCACTAGACATGATGATTTACCCTTTAAAATGTATTTCCTGCTTTCTAAGGCATTGTTTTACATGCAGAGATTACGATTACCGTGTGTACTTTCTCGTAAACTAAGCCGGAAATAGTAATCAGCTGTGCACACGTCTCTCCCAATCTACAGGTGATTCAGTTAAAATGTACCCAATGATACAACTTCAAAGAATTTTGATGCAATGGTCGGAAGAAATTGTATCTGAAATTATTATTTTATCAGGAATAATATATTCCAATATCGTGTTATTTTAGTTGCAGCTTCCACCATATATACTTAATATTATAAGAACCATAAGCGTAGCTCTTTGGTATTTTGATTGCGAAAACATTATGTTGACATTTAATAGTCAATCTGCCTCAAATATGATTTTAGCGAGTCATGGTACGTCATTTATGATATGTGTATCCATTCTCTTGCAACTAAAGTTTGTTTTCAAGGCGTCAATAGTGGTAATCTGACCGTGTTTGCTGTAAATAACGGTGAGTTGTGCGATCTACCGATCACTTCGCATACGATTTCGCTGAAATTATTGTAAACCTTATCATAATTATTGAATAAAATTTTGAATACAATTAATCAAATATATTGCAAACATTAGTCCAGATAAACAATGAACAATTTTTTTATTACCAGATATTATAATAATAGGATTGAATTGCGTACTTCAGTTCGGATTTGTTGCCTGGTATTTCCAGTGTTATGTGATCGCAGTGATCAGCTGATAATGTTTTCTGAGATGGGGGAAAACATCGTGTCATTGGAAAACTTGAGTTTATTAAAAATGTTAGTAAATTTTGGGAGCCATGCTTTACCACTCGCTATAACCGAAGCGCGCAAGGAACGCTTACGTAACAACTTGTAATGTGTGTGAAAAGTTGTACTAAAATACGCTATTTGAAGGGGGCGTGGCCTAAATGCAAATGTCCAATTGGGATTTTAAATTTTCCGGACCCCTGCTTGAAACATAATTTTTTTTAAATTCTAAACTCAAAAAGGCACCAGTGCAAAAGGTTAAGTTAAGATATCTCTCAATTTTTTTTAGTTCTGCTCCGAAAACGAAGGGACGGACGGACGGACAACACCCATTCCTATATCTCCCTTCCTCTTTGTGACGGGGGTTAATAAATAAACAAACACCACTGAGATAATACAATGAAGCCTGGTGGTTTGTGTTACTGCCTACCTGTACAGAATGTTGAAGAGCTTGTGTTCATAGTTTGTGCTACTGAAATCCATGATTTTATCCAGCAAGTCCACCAGTAGTCGGGAGAAGTTGGTGTCAAAGTTGTGGATCGTCCGCTCAAAGTTCTCACTGCTGGCCAACTGATCCACGTGTTCCGTCACAACCTGTTGAGAATATGTCCGGGATGTATCAGTTCCCTGCTGTCAGTGGCCACAATATACTGTGTGTACAATCAATTAGGGCCTTGTGTGTGTACAATTAATCAGGGCCTTTTGTGTGTACAATTAATCAGGGCCTTGTGTGTGTACAATCAATCAGGGACTAGAGCGTGTACAATTAATCAGGGCCTTGTGTGTGTGTACAATTAATCAGGGACTAGAGCGTGTACAATTAATCAGGGCCTTGTGTGTGTACAATCAATCAAGGCCTTGTGTGTGTACAATTAATCAGGGACTAGAGCGTGTACAATTAATCAGGGCCTTGTGTGTGTACAATTAATCAGGGCCTTTTGTGAGTACAATTAATCAGGGCCTTGTGTGTGTACAATCAATCAGGGACTAGAGCGTGTACAATTAATCAGGGCCTTGTGTGTGTGTACAATTAATCAGGGCCTTTTGTGTGTACAATTAATCAGGGCCTTTTGTGTGTACAATTAATCAGGGCCTTGTGTGTGTGTACAATTAATCAGGGACTAGAGCATGTACAATTAATCAGGGCCTTGTGTGTGTACAATCAATCAAGGCCTTGTGTGTGTACAATTAATCAGGGACTAGAGCATGTACAATTAATCAGGGCCTTGTGTGTGTACAATTAATCAGGGCCTTTTGTGAGTACAATTAATCAGGGCCTTGTGTGTGTACAATCAATCAGGGACTAGAGCGTGTGCAATTAATCAGGGCCTTGTGTGTGTGTACAATTAATCAGGGCCTTTTGTGTGTACAATTAATCAGGGCCTTTTGTGTGTACAATTAATCAGGGCCTTGTGTGTGTACAATCAATCAGGGACTAGAGCGTGTACAATTAATCAGGGCCTTGTGTGTGTGTACAATTAATCAGGGACTAGAGCGTATACAATTAATCAGGGCCTTGTGTGTGTACAATTAATCACGGCCTTGTGTGTGTACAATTAATCAGGGCCTTGTGTGTGTACTATTAATCAGGGCCTTGTGTGTGTACAATCAATCAGGGCCTTGTGTATGTGTATGTGTACAATTAATCAGGTCCTTGTGTGTGTACAATTAATCAGGGCCTTTTGTGTGTACAATTAATCAGGGCCTTGTGTGTGTACAATCAATCAGGGACTAGAGCGTGTACAATTAATCAGGGCCTTGTGTGTGTGTACAATTAATCAGGGACTAGAGCTTGTACAATTAATCAGGGCCTTGTGTGTGTACAATCAATCAAGGCCTTGTGTGTGTACAATTAATCAGGGCCTTGTGTGTGTACAATTAATCAGGGCCTTGTGTGTGTACTATTAATCAGGGCCTTGTGTGTGTACAATTAATCAGGGCCTTGAGTGTGTACAATTAATCAGGGCCTTGAGTGTGTACAATTAATCAGGGCCTTGTCTGTGTACAATCAAACAGGGCCTAGTCTGTGTACAATCAAACAGGGCCTAGTCTGTGTACAATCAAACAGGGCCTACTGTATGTACAACAGGGCCTTGTGTGTGTACAATCTATCATGGCCTAGAGTGTGTGCAATTGATCAGGGCCTAGAGTGTGTACAATCAAACAGGGCCTTGTGTATGTTTTCACCCAAACAGGGCCTAGTCTGCGTACACAGTCTGCCTTGTGTGTGTATACAATCAAACATTGCCTTGTGTGTGTGTACAATCAAACAGGACCTAGAGTGTAAAAACAAACAGGGCCTTGATTGAGTTCAATCAAACGGGCCTTGTGTATATACAAACAGGGCCTTGTGTGTTTGTGTACAATCAAACAGGGCCTTGTGTGTGTGTACAATCAAACAGAGCCTTGTGTGTGTGTACAATCAAACAGGGCCTCGTGTGAGGACAGTCAAACAGGGCTTAATGTGTTTTCACCCAAACAGGGCCTTGTGTGTGTACAATCCAAAGGGCCTAGACAGTGTGAGACTGACCTTGGTAGCAGCCTTTTTCTTCTGGGAGTCCTCCCTCCTCTCGTTGCCAGTGGCCTGGAGGGTAGCCTGGGTCAGACGGTCAACCTCCCGCTCCACCGACGTGCTCTGGTTTAGCCTCTGCCGATACAAGAGTAGAGAGCTATATAACAATACACCATGATTAGACAGGATATACATCACAATACACAATGTTAGAAAAGGTCCACATTATAACACAACATGGGTTGACAAGACATACACTACACCCTACCACCCCCAGTTTATTTATACCGTCTTCTTGTAATTTTAACACCATGTTGTTTTACGCCCAGTCAGCAGTATTCCAGGTACTTCACGAAAACCAATCAACAGTCTCAAGCAGGCACAGCAGCAATGTTCCCGTCGAAAGGGTATGAAGCCACCTCCAGCCACTGACCGTGTCCACCCAATCCTCGTCCTGCATGGCTACTGGGGACGTATTCTCACCTGGCAGCTCATTCAGAAACATGGCTCTTGTACTGACCTGTATGAAGTTGGAGAAGGTGACACACACCATCATGAGCTTGTGGACAATCTTCAGCAGGTCGGGGTTCGTCAGCATACAGTCCTTCAGGCAGTTGTTGAGGAAGTCTGTGTGGTACGCCAACACATCGTCCACATTCGACACCTACAACAACCACAACTCTTTCCTTGTTCTTTCATGTTTGGAGGTCAGAATAACCTCAATGTAAAAATACCTAAAGAGGTCAGGCAAAGCAAGTACTTATGAATGAACAATCAGGCTTATAGACATCTAGTACTTAGTCCCCAGGATCAACAGCTAGGCCATCCACTGTAACCAGCAAAATCCCACATTGAAGCTCTCTAAGTTTGTTTTTTTTGTTAAGGAGCCAAGCTGCTCCTAACATGAATATTTTAGGAGCCAAACCTAAGTTTTAAGGACCCAACAGATATTGTCGCCAGTATTGTTTACTTTAAGGTAGCCAAGTGGCGAGCAGTAGATAAATTAAGGTCACAAATCATAGAATTAAGTCGCATTTGCCCACAAAAATGGTTGCTGCTTAGAGGGCTGCATTAGTTGATAAGAATGGGTTACTGGAGACCTGGTCTGCACTGGAATCTCCACATGACTGATCTTACACCTACTACAACAGGGAATTTGGGACCTCACAAATTTTAGATTATTATATCAACAGTGTAGTACACTATAAAGGGGGCCACACATTGTACCATGGGGAAGTCCAACCAGGTGTTTAGCACAACTAACAAACACCCGAACCACTTGGCTACCCCGGGCAATTCCATCATACAACAGGTGCTCCCTGCTTCACACTCACTGTCTCCATGTTGTGCCCAAAGATGTGCCAGTTGGGCTCCACCACCTCGAACATCATGTAGTACTCGAAGTTCTGGACAAAGTTCAGCATGCGTTGTCGGAGAGCGAAGGCGGAGGAGTACCAGCGAGACCACTGCAGGGAGGAACTCTTGGCCGACTTACTGCCGATCCACACACTGCAACAGAGGACACGCCCATGGTGACGGGGGGACTCAGGGGAGGCTTCATTTAATACAAAGGAAAGAGTCTCACTACTCTGAGGAAGCAATCAAAATGCAACATATACATAGCAATTTGGAAATTGTTCACAAAATATTTTTTTATGCATTCCTAACACACCAGGAACGCGGAAAACGTGTCTCGACAAACAAGTGATGTTACATTAAATATGACTTCATGTTTGTGAAGGCTGGCCAACAAGAATTGGATTCACAAAACTCATGTGATGATCAAAGATAATTTTTCTTGCACTACAGATTCAGGAGAAGCCATTTTGTCAAACCAAAATGATATTCTGTTAGAATTCAGAAGGGTTTCATAGTTCAAAGTATCAAGTTAAAAAAGACGAAAAATAAATGGTGATTATAACCCATTACAACAAAAGTTATGAAAGATTCCTGTTTCATTGGCTTTAGACACAGCTATGCGGGACGAGGCGATGGCTTTAGGACAGCTATGTGGGATGAGGCGGTGGCTTTAAGACAGCTATGTGGGATGAGGCGATGGCTTTAGGACAGCTATTTGGGATGAGGCGATGGCTTTAGGACAGCTATGTGGGACAAGGAAATGGCTTTAGGACACCTATGTGGGATGAGGCGATGGCTTTAGGAGAGCTATGTGGGACAAGGAAATGGCTTTAAGACAGCTATGTGGGATGAGGCGATGGCTTTAGGACAGCTATTTGGGATGAGGCGATGGTTTTAGGACAGATATGTGGGGCAAGGAAATGGCTTTAGGACAGCTATGTGGGACGAGGCAATGGCTTTAGGACAGCTATGTGGGACAAGGCAATGGCTTTAGGACACCTATGTGGGCCAAGGCAATGGCTTTAGGACAGCTATGTGGGACAAGGCAATGGCTTTAGGACAGCTATGTGGGATGAGGCAATGGCTTAAGGACACCTATGTGGGATGAGGCGATGGCTTTAGGACACCTATGTGGGACGAGGCAATGGCTTTAGGACAGCTATGTGGGATGAGGCAATGGCTTTAGGACACCTATGTGGGATGAGGCGATGGCTTTAGGACAGCTATGTGGGACAAGGCAATGGCTTTAGGAGAGCTATGTGAGACGAGGCGATGGCTTTAGGACAGCTATGTGGGACGAGGCAATGGCTTTAGGACAGCTATGTGGGACGAGGCAATGGCTTTAGGACAGCTATGTGGGACAAGGCAATGGCTTTAGGAGAGCTATGTGGGACAAGGCAATGGCTTTAGGACACCTGTGTGGGACGAGGCGATGGCTTTAGGAGAGCTATGTGGGACAAGGCAATGGCTTTAGGACACCTGTGTGGGACGAGGCGATGGCTTTAAGACACCTATGTGGGACAAGGTAATGGCTTTAGGAGAGCTATGCGGGATGAGGCGGTGGCTTTACAACTGTGTGGGTTGCTTGGTATGAATGAACAAGCAAGGGGACATGTATATATAAAGATCTCCAGTCTTAAGTGGGATTATATTTATAAAACATTACCTGTCTAAACTAAACATCACAAATATTTCAAACAATATCAAAAATATTTCAAAGACATTTTTTAGAATGTTATATCAATTAACACCAGTACATACACTACTTGCTATTTGCAGTAATCTGGGTATTTGTGATGCTAAAGTAAATACTCAGAACAAAATCTGTCATCACTGCTGGAACAATGACTGATCAGGAAACAGGAAAACAACGATTACAAGAAGAGACAGACAGAACAGGTTGGATCGTCACACTGACCAGACTATGAGTATATCCTGACAAGGGTTTAGTCCCAGGAGACTGAATCTAGGAACAGGCTACGAGCCAGCAGTGACTACCAGTTTTAGTTATAGCAAGATTACAGGGGTTTGTTGAGAAGGTCACAGCCTCACATACAAGAAAAGGCATAACAGTCAAATGTTCTGTCGTGGACATTGAATGTTATAGAAGTATACCCACAAACACTTGAGTCACTTGTGCAAATTGTGTCACTGTGAAAAGTCTGTGACCTTTGGAAAATGGACAAACTTGAAGAAAGTACCTGCAGTGATCAAGTACCTGCAGTGATCAAGTACCTGCAGTGATCAAGTACCTGCAGTGACCAAGTACCAGCAGTGATCAAGTACCTGCAGTGATCAAGTACCAGCAGTGATCAAGTCCCTGCAGTGACCAAGTACCAGCAGTGATCAAGTACCTGCAGTGATCAAGTACCTGCAGTGATCAAGTACCTGCAGTGATCAAGTACCTGCAGTGATCAAGTACCTGCAGTGATCAAGTCACTGCAGTGATCAAGTACCTGCAGTGATCAAGTACCTGCAGTGATCAAGTACCTGCAGTGGTCAAGTACCTGCAGTGATCAAGTACCTGCAGTGATCAAGTACCTGCAGTGGTCAAGTACCTGCAGTGATCAAGTACCTGCAGTGATCAAGTCACTGCAGTGATCAAGTACCTGCAGTGATCAAGTACCTGCAGTGGTCAAGTACCTGCAGTGATCAAGTACCTGCAGTGATCAAGTACCTGCAGTGGTCAAGTACCTGCAGTGATCAAGTACCTGCAGTGATCAAGTACCTGCAGTGATCAAGTACCTGCAGTGATCAAGTACCTGCAGTGATCAAGTACCTGCAGTGGTCAAGTACCTGCAGATGTTATGTCCACAACAAAAGATGTCACTGTCCGCCATTCCTTCTATGTGCGACTGAGGACTTATAACCAACCCCCCCTACATCTGAACAGAGGCAACGTTGACCAGCCTGTCCACTGTTACACATGTGAGTGATCTGCACACTAGGATGCCTCAGATTGACAGGATTATCCTGCCCTGAGGCAAGAGAGGGGACTACTTACCTTTTGAGTCCTTGCATCCTAATTAAGACAAACTAAAGCAAGTCAGTGAATGTTGTTTTACGCAGTCCAATATTCCAGCTATCTCACTTTCACAACTGTTAAAATGTTAGATAGGTTCAAAAGGAAATGAACTTCCCAGGGCCCTTCTAAAACTTCTAGCTGCCCCAAACATGGGATTCATATGCATTGAGACATGGTATCATTGCTGCGTACTCTCAAAATCATACGATACGGCCAAACCCAGCTTCACAACCTGGCATCAATAATGATGTAAAAGCACTGTCAGGCCAAACCCAGTTTCACAACCTGGCATCAATAATGATGTCATAGCACTATCAGGCCAAACCCAGCTTCACAACCTGGCATCAATAATGATGTCATAGCACTGTCAGGCCAAACCCAGCTTCACAACCTGGCATCAATAATGATGTCATAGCACTATCAGGCCAAACCCAGCTTCACAACCTGGCATCAATAATGATGTCATAGCACTGTCAGGCCAAACCCAGCTTCACAACCTGACATCAATAATGTCATAGCACTGTCAGGCCAAACCCAGCTTCACAACCTAGCATCAATAATGATGTCATAGCACTGTCAGGCCAAACCCAGCTTCACAACCTAGCATCAATAATGTCATAGCACTGTCAGGCCAAACCCAGCTTCACAACCTAGCATCAATAATGATGTCATAGCACTATCAGGCCAAATCCAGCTTCACAACCTGGCATCAATAATGATGTCATAGCACTGTCAGGCCAAACCCAGCTTCACAACCTAGCATCAATAATGTCATAGCACTGTCAGGCCAAACCCAGTTTCACAACCTGGCATCAATAATGATGTCATAGCACTGTCAGGCCAAACCCAGCTTCACAACCTAGCATCAATAATGTCATAGCACTGTCAGGCCAAACCCAGTTTCACAACCTGGCATCAATAATGATGTCATAGCACTGTCAGGCCAAACCCAGCTTCACAACCTAGCATATATTAATAATGATGTCATAGCACTGTCAGGCCAAACCCAGCTTCACAACCTAGCATCAATAATGATGTCATAGCACTGTCAGGCCAAACCCAGCTTCACAACCTAGCATCAATACTGATGTCATAGCACTGTCAGGCCAAACCCAGCTTCACAACCTAGCATCAATAATGATGTCATAGCACTGTCAGGCCAAACCCAGCTTCACAACCTTGCATCAATAATGATGTCATAGCACTGTCAGATAAAACCCAGCTTCACAACCTGGCATCAATAATGATGTCATAGCACTGTCAGGCCAAACCCAGCTTCACAATCTGGGTTACGACTGGCCGTATATATGCAGTTTTGAATATTGAAGCCATGTTCGGCTGGTACACTGCTGACAGGTATCGTCATGGATAAATATCCGTGCTGTCAGCCATGATAACACAACAATTCTGTTTAAATGTGTGTGGACCAAGTCCTGCAAATGTAGTTTTGTAGCTTGTGAAATCCCAGTTGGATCATTGCAATCAAATTTGTTGTTCCCACATTCCGTTCCTGCATTCATGAGTTGCCATGGCAGTTCTTTGATAGATAAGTTGTGGTAACAGCATGGTTGTGTAACATGCAATTGGGATGCTCTTTCAATGCAGACTTCTTCATATTAATGCAATCTTTTGTAAATCCATTTTCTTTACAAGCTGCCTCACATTTCTTGCTGTATATCATAATACTACCACATTCCTCTTCATAAAACCATTTCAATTCCTGCATCCATTCAGAATTAAATTTCCGAATTTTAGTTTAACTGGCCTTTTGACAATGGACAGTGGCCGTATCTGGCCCTGTCTGACATTACGTTTATGAGCAATATTCTGACTACAATCACTAGTGCCTGTATCTTTGTCAGTCTCGGGGTCAATTTTCATTCCTCTTAAAAGTTGTTTAGATCCTCCGTCCCTGAGCATACCGGTCCCCCCCCGTCGAATGATGACAGCATCACCTGCATGCCCGCCATTATTACAGCAGAACACACAAGCTCCTTTCAGCAGTAGCCTGTTTGCGGAGCTCTCTATACCTCGCAATGTTACATGACGAGGGTGTAACGCGATGGAACAAGCTCGCAGTACACATGGTTATGTACTCATCTGGAAGCTTTACTTCCTACTATAGCAGTATAGTGCTGACAAGATCAAGATGATAAAAATACAACCTGAAAGAAGTGAAACAAACCACTTCCGATTATGACTACGAGTCGAGTCAAGTTTTAGAAAAAAATTCAAACATTATTTCTTGCGAATACTGGAGACCGCCACACTAAAAACTGACTGGTGTTGACTATTTTTTACCAGCCAAAATACCGCATCTACTGGATAATGGAAACACTGATAAAAACACTGAAAGATACTAAACAGGACTGAGTCTATGCAATAGGGACTTATCTAGATTATTCCATGACATGTCTGTGATCGGCATTTAGGAGTTGGTAATTCCTCGTGGCACAAGGGGCAAGAAGTAGCCACGAAATGTTGTTTTCTGTTTCTATCTCTCTTTAACGATTCAAACTTAGACCTAAACCTGGATAAAACATGGCAAGGCCAAAACCAACACTCCATGCAGCTTAGCAGTAATGTAGTGTGTACAAGGTCCCCATGCAGTGCACAGTCCGACATTCCTGCTCCATCAACACCAACACTCCATGCAGCTTAGCAGTAATGTAGTGTGTACAAGGACCCCATGCAGTGCACAGTCCGACATTCCTGCTCCATCAACACCAACACTCCATGCAGCTTAGCAGTAATGTAGTGTGTACAAGGACCCCATGCAGTGCACAGTCCGACATTCCTGCTCCATCAACACCAACACTCCATGCAGCTTAGCAGTAATGTAGTGTGTACAAGGACCCCATGCAGTGCACAGTCCAACATTCCTGCTCCATCAACACCCACCTGCACAGCTGCCTCTCCACGTGCTTGCAGTAGAACAGGTGCCGGAACAGCATCTGGTAGCGGGTCAGCGCCTGCCAACACAACAAACAATTTCAGAAAGTTCTTCCAGCAAGTTGTTTCCACCAATACATGACAGCGGAACAGTGATTTGGGTCTTACCAGTATCATGAACTAATCTACATCATTATGTGGCATAGTAGACAAGATTGGCATTTCTAATATATAAAATTTAAAATTAACTTTTACTTTGTATATGGTGAAAGATTGTGATAATTTCATTTGAGTGTCAACTACGTAAATTACTGTAAAAATATAACTGGGGACTGTAAATATATCTCCACAGGAAACACCAGTAATGAGTTTCACACATCCGACGCCAGGCTTCAAACTCTGGCTTCCTCACTGCCCCAGCAAGTCATGAACGAACCACTGTCAGGCTGTGTCCTACCTTCCTGTTGAGCACGAGAGACACTGGCCACTTGACCACATAGTCGAAGGAGAAAGACTCCAGCCCAGACAGGTGCAGATCCGTGGGGTCCACCTTGTAGTCTGAAATACCAGACAGGGCGCATACACAACTTGTACACTGACACGTCAATACCAGACAGGGCGCATACACGACTTATACACTGACACATCAATACCAGACATGGTGCATAAAACAATCTTGCATATAAAAAGCTTGTAGATATCTGACCATAAAAGAAGTGCCACTGAAAGGTATCAAATATTAATGATTACCCTTCTCGAGCTTGGTGTCGATTGTGAGGATCTTGAACAGCTGTGTGATCAGGTCGTAGGGAAGCAGGTCAACTCTGTAATAGAGTGAATATATCTCTCAAGGTTGTGTAAAGGCTAATGTTCTGGGGCAATCATACATACCTCTTTAGTTATCTGTTTTCCTGAAACCCGAGTCAATACTTAAGGAGTCACAAAACATGTACGTCTATGTCTTATAACTGTGAAACTAGACAAGCTGTCCCACACCTGTCTTGTCATCAGGTGCATACATTTCATCCCGTTACCACTTGTTGGAGTCGTACGTATGGGCAATGATTAAAGGGGCAACATACCAATCTCTCCCTCACTACCTGAGGTCATCCTTGAACATGAACCAATCTCTCCCTCCCTACCTGAGGTCATCCTTGAACATGAACCAATCTCTCCCTCCCTACCTGAGTTCGTTCTTGAACATGAACCAATCTCTCCCTCACTACCTGAGGTCATCCTTGAACATGAATCAATCTCTCCCTCCCTACCTGAGGTCATCCTTGAACATGAACCAATCTCTCCCTCCCTACCTGAGGGCATCCTTGAACATGAACCAACCTGAGGCCATCCTTGAACATGAACCAATCTCTCCCTCCCTACCTGAGGTCATCCTTGAACATGAACCAATCTCTCCCTCACTACCTGAGGTCATCCTTGAACATGAACCAATCTCTCCCTCCCTACCTGAGGTCATCCTTGAACATGAACCAATCTCTCCCTCCCTACCTGAGTTCAATCTTGAACATGAACCAACCTGAGGTCATCCTTGAACATGAACCAATCTCTCCCTCACTACCTGAAGGCATCCTTGAACATGAACCAACCTGAGGTCATCCTTGAACATGAACCAATCTCTCCCTCCCTACCTGAGGTCATCCTTGAACATGAACCAATCTCTCCCTCCCTACCTGAGGTCATCCTTGAACATGAACCAATCTCTCCCTCCCTACCTGAGTTCGTTCTTGAACATGAACCAATCTCTCCCTCCCTACCTGAGGTCATCCTTGAACATGAACCAATCTCTCCCTCCCTACCTGAGTTCAATCTTGAACATGAACCAATCTCTCCCTCCCTACCTGAGGTCATCCTTGAACATGAACCAATCTCTCCCTCCCTACCTGAGGGCATCCTTGAACATGAACCAATCTCTCCCTCACTACCTGAGGTCATCCTTGAACATGAACCAATCTCTCCCTCCCTACCTGAGGTCATCCTTGAACATGAACCATTCTCTCCGTCCCTACCTGAGGTCGTCCTTGAAGGGGTCCACGTTTGCTGTGCTTGTCCTGAGAGCCAGCTCCAAGAGGGACTCGAGACGAGTCGGCATGATATGTACGTGGGTTAAGGAATTCTAATATCTCAAAATGATATCACACTTCACCTGACATTAAACATGCAACAAAATACAATACTGATTTTAAACATTGCTTCACAGGGACTGCTTCTAGTCCTGAGTTTCACCAAATGGTAAATATCTACGTCCTGCAACACTTTGACACAACTACCGTTCAAAGAAGTGTTAACGACAAAGTAGACAGAATTTATGGATAACAATTTCTTTAATACTGTAAAGGCGATGTTTCAGTTTAGATCCTTATACCGTTATATATGTCCTTTTACTGTATTAAAGAAGTTATTATCCAAAAATTGTGTCTACTTTGTCGTCCGTCAACTTCCAAGTAATGCCTATCAAACAAGTCAAGGATATCTTCGATGTTCTGCTTCATCTCCTCCTCCGTCATGTCCATGAACTGCACCATGAAGTCGCCCTTGTCCAGCAGGAAGTAGTGCTTTATTGACCTGAAACACAGCAGGAAGTAGTGCTTTATTGGTCTGAAACACAGCAGGAAGTAGTGCTTTATTGACCTGAAACACAGCAGGAAGTAGTGCTTTATTGACCTGAAACACAGCAGGAAGTAGTGCATTCATTTGGTTCAATGTTTACGCCTATTAGATGTAAGATGTATCAATGTGTGGGTCAACATGGTCAATTGAAATACAACAAGAAAGGTTTTTGGGGGGGCCGGATCGTTTAACCCCAAACTGATGCTGATGACCGGAAGTCCGTCTTTCTTTGTTGACCACTGGGATCCGTTCTGAAATACATCTCATTTCTTGCCTTGAAGACCTTCAGAAAGTCTGTGACCTCCTCACCTGATGCGAGCCATGAGTTCCTTCTCCTCCATGAGGAGGTCGAGCAGGAGGCGGCTGGCGTAGTGATACGCTTTATCTATCTGGTCATAGTACCGCCTCTCCTTCAGAGTGTACACAATCTCCTCGGCATACGGACACTTCACATCACGAGCTGCAAATACCAAGGATACAGACGTATTTTATTTGGGAGGCAGAACCCATAGGGATGTTCAGGTATGCACATTCTTAACTCAATACTCATAGTTTAGAAGGTTTGCCCTTCGTTTTCACAGAGCTCATTAATACCCTATTCAATACCTGAATTCAATACTGCCATTCATATGGCCAGCAGCTTCCAGGCTTTTTACCACATGTGCAAAAGTACATTCATCACTGGCTCCATATGTGATTGAGTTGGGTTTATAACCACTTTGACCAGTATTCCAGTCATATCACGACATTTCAGCTTAATGTGGGAGGACAGCCCCAAGTGATGCAGGTCTCAGACGTTTAACACTTTGGTAAAACCACGAGTATGGTGCTAACAAACCTAGAAACATAATCGGGGTGAACCGGGATTTGAAGCCACAACCATAGATTTCTGGAGTGCACAAGGAGCGCAACTCTACGCTGTGAAATGCGGCGTCTTAGACGACCGGGCCTCCTGTACCCCCATTCATATGATTAACATCGCCAAAGGAACTACGTATCTAAAACAACAAACTACCCATAACTACACCCTTGGCTCAAATGAGAAGAATCTTGAACCCTGACCACTTCCACACCTTAAGTCAAAACACCTCTCCTTTCTTCACTAAACCCCATGCCTATCAGGTCCATCATATTTCAACCACATCACAGTGTCAGCTTTATGTAGTTGATGAAGGTTGGGTGTATTTATCAGTGAAACTGGTCAAAAATGTAGACAATACACAAAACTGTGGTTGATGCTATAAGCAACAGTCCATGCATCTGGATACAGTGACGTGCCATCAGCCATGTCTCCGGGCCTGACCACCCAGTCCATGTCTCCTAGGCCTAACCACCCAGTCCATGCATCCGCATACAGTGACGTGCCATCAGCCATGTCTCTAGGCCTGACCACCCAGTCCATGCATCTGGATACAGTGACGTGCCATCAGCCATGTCTCCGGCCTGACCACCCAGTCCATGCATCCGGATACAGTGACGTGACAACAGCCATGTCTCTAGGCCTGACCACCCAGTCCATGCATCTGGGCCTGACCACCCAGTCCATGCATCCGGGTACAGTGACGTGCCATCAGCCATGTCTCCGGCCTGACCACCCAGTCCATGCATCCGGATACAGTGACGTGCCATCAGCCATGTCTCCGGCCTGACCACCCAGTCCATGCATCCGGGTACAGTGACGTGCCATCAGCCGTGTCTCTAGGCCTGACCACCCAGTCCTTGCATCTGGATACAGTGACGTGCCATCAGCCATGTCTCTGGGCCTGACCACCCAGTCCATGCATCCGGATACAGTGACGTGCCATCAGCCATGTCTCCGGGCCTGACCACCCAGTCCATGCATCCGGATACAGTGACGTGCCATCAGCCATGTCTTTGGGCCTGACCACCCAGTCCATGCATCCGGATACAGTGACGTGCCATCAGCCATGTCTCCGGGCCTGACCACCCAGTCCATGCATCCGGATACAGTGACGTGCCATCAGCCATGTCTCTAGGCCTGACCACCCAGTCCATGCATCCGGATACAGTGACGTGCCATCAGCCATGTCTTTGGGCCTGACCACCCAGTCCATGCATCCGGATACAGTGACGTGCCATCAGCCATGTCTCCGGGCCTGACCACCCAGTCCATGCATCTGGATACAGTGACGTGCCATCAGCCATGTCTTTGGGCCTGACCACCCAGTCCATGCA
Organism: Haliotis rufescens; assembly: GCF_023055435.1. NCBI lineage: Eukaryota > Metazoa > Mollusca > Gastropoda > Lepetellida > Haliotidae > Haliotis > Haliotis rufescens. The sequence continues at coordinate 6,880,280 of NW_025963957.1, read as the reverse complement.
TCCGGATACAGTGACGTGCCATCAGCCATGTCTCTAGGCCTGACCACCCAGTCCATGCATCCGGATACAGTGACGTGCCATCAGCCATGTCTCCGGGCCTGACCACCCAGTCCATGCATCCGGATACAGTGACGTGACAACAGCCATGTCTCTAGGCCTGACCACCCAGTCCATGCATCCGGATACAGTGATGTGCCATCAGCCATGTCTCCGGGCCTGACCACGCAGTCCATGTCTCTAGGCCTAACCACCCAGTCCATGCATCCGCATACAGTGACGTGCCATCAGCCATGTCTCCGGGCCTGACCACCCAGTCCATGCATCCGGATACAGTGACGTGCCATCAGCCATGTCTCTAGGCCTGACCACCCAGTCCATGCATCCGGATACAGTGACGTGCCATCAGCCATGTCTCTGGGCCTGACCACCCAGTCCATGCATCCGGATACAGTGACGTGACAACAGCCATGTCTCTAGGCCTGACCACCCAGTCCATGCATCCGGATACAGTGACGTGCCATCAGCCATGTCTCCGGGCCTGACCACGCAGTCCATGTCTCCTAGGCCTAACCACCCAGTCCATGCATCCGCATACAGTGACGTGCCATCAGCCATGTCTCTAGGCCTGACCACCCAGTCCATGCATCCGGGTACAGTGACGTGCCATCAGCCATGTCTCCGGCCTGACCACCCAGTCCATGCATCCGGATACAGTGACGTGACAACAGCCATGTCTCTAGGCCTGACCACCCAGTCCATGCATCCGGATACAGTGACGTGCCATCAGCCATGTCTCTAGGCCTGACCACCCAGTCCATGCATCCGGGTACAGTGACGTGCCATCAGCCATGTCTCCGGGCCTGACCACCCAGTCCATGTAGTCACCTCTTACAATAAGCATGGGTTACCGGGGGCAGAACCCACAACTTCTTTGTAAACATATCACTGGTGAGATCACCTACCACAGAGTCGGACCACGTTGAGGTACTTCCCGGTGTTGAGGATCTTGTCTGCCATCGTCTCCAGGAACACAGGGATCCTCTCTCTACAGATGGTGTAGTGCTGCTCCCAGTAGGTGGCACAGTTAGGGACACTCAACATACAGTGTATACATGGCTTATAGCACTAGGGACACTCAACATACAGTGTATACGTGGCTTATAGCACTAGGGACACTCAACATACAGTGTATACATGGCTTATAGCACTAGGGACACTCAACATACAGGGTATACATGGCTTATAGCACTAGGGACACTCAACATACAGTGTATACATGGCTTATAGCACTAGGGACACTCAACATACAGGGTATACATGGCTTATAGCACTAGGGACAGTGGCTTATAGCACTTAGGACACTCAACATACAGTGTATACGTGGCTTATAGCACTAGGGACAGAGGCGTATAGCACTAGGGACACTCAACGTAGTGTATACATGGCTTATAACAGTAGGGACACTCAACATACTGTGTATACGTGGCTTATAGCACTAGGGACACTCAACATCCAGTGTATACGTTGCTTATACCACTAGGGACACTCAACATACAGTGTATACGTGGCTTAAAGCACTTGGAACACTCACATCCAGTGTATACGTGGCTTATACCACAAGGGACACTCAACATACAGTGTATACATGGCTTATAGCACTAGGGACACTCAACATACAGTGTATACATGGCTTAAAGCACTAGGGACACTCAACATACAGTGTATATGTGGCTTAAAGCACTAGGGACACTCACATCCCGTGTATACGTGGCTTATACCACAAGGGACACTCAACATAAGTGTATGCATGGCTTAATGCACTGACTCAAAGTCTCCTGCGTATAGTGATTATACAATTTCACTGTACCAGTATGCAGCATAATCAAGGTGATGTATGCGCCTTGTTGCAGAATACAACTTTTGCCCTTGTTAGCCAGAAGGCTTGCTAAGACCTACCATTACCTAAACTCACATTGGAATAACTTACAAAGTTTAAGGTTGACGTACACAAAGAATGGAATAGAGAAGTCTTAGTTCTGCCATCCTTAAAGAGCACTTCTTAATTTGTTCTTAACAAAGTATTCTTATTCACTTATTCTATTCATTGTTTTCAGAGGAATAATAAAATCAGACATTGTTTCATTCAGCTTTTTCCATAGTGGAATGATATTTTCAAAGTTTTTATTTTTTGACAAGATCCAGAAAGGATATGCATCGTTGTACTCCTCCTGTAGTTTCTCCTTCTGAATGGTCTCGTTCTCCTCCACCAGAAACTGAAACAAAGACCACTTGCTGCACGGCTCCATAAACACAAGGACACTTGGTGCACGGCACATCCCAGCCTACACATATGGCTTGTGTCACACATCAACAGATTTCTTGCCCATTAGAGATATTGCACTGAAGATGAATTCAGTCGTTTTTCAAAAATCAGATGTATAGTTCACCTTCTCCGTGAACATCTGACAAACCCACCACATCTCAGGGGAACTTCTACCACCAATAGTGGGGCTTAGGGCCAATCAGATGTCAGCTTTCAAAAATATTTCAACTGTGATCTTGGACAATACTCTTACAACTGTCTGGAGTTGGAGAAATAAAACCATAGTGCAAGCCATCCACCACACAAAATGGCCATTGCCAAATGGTTTCATAATGATTGGTTGACATGATCTCTGTGGAGGGTCAGAGTAAAGATATATATATGTATGTAGGTAGGTAGGTAGGTATAATCTATGACAAGTACAAACCTCAGTGTAAGGGTCGGATATAATGCCTTTGTAGATCCACTTCTCCAAGATCTCGAAGTACGGAACACAAGCCTGTAAACAAACCATCAACGGTTTTATTTCGATCCCTTTCACTTCACATATCATATTGCTGAAGACTGAGACACCTTTAACTATACACAGCAGCAGGTACAAAGGGCATCAAGCTCCGCACAGTGACAGCCGTTCATAGAGTTCTCTACGCTACCACTGCCACAGTTCCCCACAATGACACCCTGTTTGCGGAGTTCTCTACGCCACCACTGCCACCAGTCACAGTTCCCCACAGTGACACCCTGTTCACGGAGTTCTCTGCGCTATCACTGCGACCAGTCACAGTTCCCCACAGTGACACCCTGTTCGCGGAGTTCTCTATGCTACCACTGCGACCAGTCACAGTTCCCCACAGTGACACCCTGTTCGCGGAGTTCTCTACGCTATCACTGCGACCAGTCACAGTTCCCCACAGTGACACCCTGTTCGCGGAGTTCTCTACGCTATCACTGCGACCAGTCACAGTTCCCCACAGTGACACCCATTTCGCGGAGTTCTCTACGCTACCACTGCGACCAGTCACAGTTCCCCACAGTGACACCCTGTTCGCGGAGTTCTCTACGCTACAAATGCCGCCAGTCACAGTTCCCCACAGTGACATCCTGTTCGTGGAGATCTCTACGCTATCACTGCGACCAATCACAGTTCCTCACAGTGACACCCTGTTCGCGGAGTTCTCTACGCTATCACTGCGACCAATCATAGTTCCTCACAGTGACACCCTGTTCGTGGAGTTCTCTACGCTATCACTGCGACCAGTCACAGTTCCCCACAGTGACACCCTGTTCGCGGAGTTCTCTATGCTACCACTGCGACCAGTCACAGTTCCCCACAGTGACACCCTGTTCGCGGAGTTCTCTACGCTACAAATGCCACCAGTCACAGTTCCCCACAGTGACATCCTGTTCGTGGAGTTCTCTATGCTATCACTGCGACCAATCACAGTTCCTCACAGTGACACCCTGTTCGCGGAGTTCTCTACGCTATCACTGCGACCAATCATAGTTCCTCACAGTGACACCCTGTTCGCGGAGTTCTCTACGCTATCACTGCGACCAGTCACAGTTCCCCAGTGACACCCTGTTCGCAGAGTTCTCTATGCTATCACTGCCAACACTCACAGCTCCCCACAGTGCTAGGCAGCCTACAACCAGGCCTGGAGTTGAACTCACAACCGACTGACCGTCATGTTTACAAGCATGTAATGACTGTCGTTACGCCGAATACTCTTAACACCAACTAAATTATTTCCTGTTTTTCAATTAAAATGTCCCTATTATTTCAACTGTCATGTAACTGGTACAATAAGAATATACAAGGAAAGTGGAGTACTTTTCCATTTGTGCAATGTCGAACAAATCTGCCTAAACGAACAAAACATTAAATTCATCTGGGAAATAGAAAGTTTGTCATAAAAGTTTTTAAAATCCATTATGATGGCATTCCTGAAGACATACACAACAATATAATTGTCACTACATGTGGAGTTAGAGATGTCAAGATTCCCGTAATGACCGTTCCCACAGCATAAAGAAGAAGAAGACAACTCTACCATACAACCATTCAGACTGGTGTCCCTACTGACTGTGGAACAGCTTTAGATGACCACAGTGACTTCAACCAAAAAATGGATGAGCAAATATTAAGATTAACAACTCATGGGTAAATCCCCTTTGTATTCTTTACTTTCTCATTATTCAAGTGGGTTTACTGGTTTGAAGACTCGCGAGATCAAGCTGTACTCACCGACTGTGTTAGGTAGAGGCACAGCTCTTGACTTTTAGCATCACTGCAAGAAGAGAAGACAACATATCTCAAACAAAACCATTTCATCCTTACATCAGAAATATCACAAACGACATAACAAGCACCCAAAACCCAGATACCAAACAGGAAACATAACGGATCCAATCCAAACAAGTAAACAGGTGCTTTTATTTTTATTATCCACTTACGCTTACTCTGCACTAACATAAGATCTGTAGCTTCCTTTGATACATGACATGACAACACCAGGGATCATGGTCAGGGTTAACCGGGATTCAAACCCCTGACCAGCAGAACCTGGACCAACAAAGTGCACCTTAGACCACTGGGCCATCCGGGCGACTCGTGTGGTACTTGAGAAGCTGTCAGGTACTGGGTAGGTGATCAGCCTATTAGTGTGCCTAGTGTAAGACTAGACAACTTATTCCAACAAATGTTTCTCCTGCCTAGGAGCTGTGTTTACCCGATCAGCGTGGACGTCTTCTCATGCAGCAGACTGAGCACGGCTCCTCCAATACACTCACCCTGCAACAAGCAACACAAACAATTAACTCACCCTGCAACAAGCAACACAAACAATTAACTCACCCTGCAACAAGCAACACAAACAATTAACTCACCCTGCAACAAAAACAATTAACTCACCCTGCAACAAGCAACACAAACAATTAACTCACCCTGCAACAAAAACAATTAACTCACCCTGCAGAAACCCACAAATCAGACATGAGGGGGATGGGGAAGGAAGAACATTTTTATAAAATACAACTAAATGTATAGAAACCAAATTTCAGGCATTCTGAATTCACCCACTCTACCGTGCGCCCGCACACACCCACCCACACCCACAAATTCTTACCCACGCAGTTATGTAGTCTTTTCCCAAGAGATATAATTTTCTATTAATGCGCTATGAACAATTGTTTTACAGTCACAGAATGGATATTCACTTTGTGAGGTTGTCCTCATCTAGGTTTGAGCTGAGGAAAAGATGGAAGCAGCCCCACATGATCTGATGAACGGCCCCCGCTGACTCCCACATGATGTGATGAACGGCCCCCGCTGGCTCAACCATGATGTGATGAACGGCCCCCGCTGACTCCCACATGATGTGATGAACGGCCCCGGCTGACTCCCACATAATCTGATGAAGGGCCCCCGCTGACTCCCACATGATGTGATGAACAGCCCCCACTGACTCCCACATGATGTGATGAACGGCCCCCGCTGACTCCCACATGATGTGATGAAGAGCCCCCGCTGACTCCCACATGATCTGAAGGGCCCCCGCTGACTCCCACATGATGTGATGAACAGCCCCCGCTGACTCCCACATGATGTGATGAAGAGCCCCCGCTGACTCCCACATGATCTGATGAACAGCCCCCGCTGACTCCCACATGATGTGATGAAGGGCCCCTGCTGACTCCCACATGATCTGATGAACGGCCCACGCTGACTCCCACATGATCTGATGAACGGCCCACGCTGACTCACACATTATCTGATGAAGGGCCCCCGCTGACTCCCACATGATCTGATGAACAGCCCCGGCTGACTCCCACATGAACTGATGAACGGCCCACGCTTACTCCCACATGATGTGATGAAGGGCCCCCGCTGACTCCCACATGATGTGATGAACGGCCCCCGCTGACTCCCACATGATCTAATGAACGGCCCCCGCTGACTCCCACATTATCTAAAAAACGGCCCCCGCTGACTCCCACATGATCTGATGAACAGCCCCGGCTGACTCCCACATGATGTGATGAAGGGCCCCCGCTGACTCCCACATGATGTGATGAAGAGCCCTAGCTGACTCCCACATGATCTGATGAACGGCCCACGCTGACTCCCACATGATCTGATGAACGGCCCCCGCTGACTCCCACATGATGTGATGAAGAGCCCCCGCTGACTCCCACATGATCTGATGAAGGGCCCCCGCTGACTCCCACATGATCTGATGAACGGCCCCGGCTGACTCCCACATGATCTGATGAATGGCCCCCGCTGACTCCCACATGATGTGATGAACAGCCCCCGCTGACTCCCACATGATGTGATGAACGGCCCGGGCTGACTCCCACATGATCTGATGAACGGCCCCCGCTGACTCCCACATGATCTGATGAACGGCCCACGCTGACTCCCACATGATCTGATGAACGGCCCCGGCTGACTCCCACATGATCTGATGAAGAGTCCCAGCTGACTCCCACATGATCTGATGAAGGGCCCCCGCTGACTCCCACATGATCTGATGAAGGGCCCCCGCTGACTCCCACATGATGTGATGAACGGCCCCGGCTGACTCCCACATGATGTGATGAACGCCCCCGCTGACTCCCACATGATCTGATGAAGAGCCCCCGCTGACTCCCACATGATCTGATGAACGGCCCACTCTGACTCCCACATGATCTGATGAACGGCCCCGGCTGACTCCCACATGATGTGATGAACGGCCCCCGCTGACTCCCACATGATGTGATGAAGAGCCCCCGCTGACTCCCACATGATCTGATGAACGGCCCCCGCTGACTCCCACATGATGTGATGAACGGCCCCCGCTGACTCCCACATGATGTGATGAACGGCCCCGGCTGACTCCCACATGATGTGATGAACGGCCCCCGCTGACTCCCACATGATCTGATGAACGGCCCACGCTGACTCCCACATGATCTGATGAACGGCCCACGCTGACTCACACATTATCTGATGAAGGGCCCCCGCTGACTCCCACATGATCTGATGAACAGCCCCGGCTGACTCCCACATGAACTGATGAACGGCCCACGCTTACTCCCACATGATGTGATGAAGGGCCCCCGCTGACTCCCACATGATGTGATGAACGGCCCCCGCTGACTCCCACATGATCTAATGAACGGCCCCCGCTGACTCCCACATTATCTAAAAAACGGCCCCCGCTGACTCCCACATGATCTGATGAACAGCCCCGGCTGACTCCCACATGATGTGATGAAGGGCCCCCGCTGACTCCCACATGATGTGATGAAGAGCCCTAGCTGACTCCCACATGATCTGATGAACGGCCCACGCTGACTCCCACATGATCTGATGAACGGCCCCCGCTGACTCCCACATGATGTGATGAAGAGCCCCCGCTGACTCCCACATGATCTGATGAAGGGCCCCCGCTGACTCCCACATGATCTGATGAACGGCCCCGGCTGACTCCCACATGATCTGATGAATGGCCCCCGCTGACTCCCACATGATGTGATGAACAGCCCCCGCTGACTCCCACATGATGTGATGAACGGCCCGGGCTGACTCCCACATGATCTGATGAACGGCCCCCGCTGACTCCCACATGATCTGATGAACGGCCCACGCTGATTCCCACATGATCTGATGAACGGCCCCGGCTGACTCCCACATGATCTGATGAAGAGTCCCAGCTGACTCCCACATGATCTGATGAAGGGCCCCGGCTGACTCCCACATGATCTGATGAACGGCCCCCGCTGACTCCCACATGATCTGATGAAGAGCCCCCGCTGACTCCCACATGATCTGATGAACGGCCCACGCTGACTCCCACATGATCTGATGAACGGCCCCGGCTGACTCCCACATGATGTGATGAACGGCCCCCGCTGACTCCCACATGATGTGATGAACAGCCCCCGCTGACTCCAACATGATCTGATGAAGGGCCCCTGCTGACTCCCAGGTGATGTGATGAAGGGCCCCAGCTGACTCCCACATGATGTGATGAAGGGCCCCCGCTGACTCCCACATGATGTGATGAACGGCCCCCGCTGACTCCCAGGTGATGTGATGAAGGGCCCCAGCTGACTCCCACATGATGTGATGAAGGGCCCCCGCTGACTCCCACATGATGTGATGAAGGGCCCCAGCTGACTCCACTATTAGACTTCTGCTTACCCTGTTGATGGAGTTGGAGACAGATGCCAGGATCTCCAGTGTCCTCAGCGTGGGCTGGATGTAGAACCACAGCTTCTGGAGGCTCAACGTGCCCTGGAATATTACCATGTTTCACTATAGATATGTTTAACATTGGATGGGAATTGCAAAAGTTAATGATGGACGGACAACCGGAAAGGCGGATGACGGACAATGTGCCATGATATAACCTTATTGGACTTTCTGACAGGTGAGCTACAAATAGACGAGTGATACAATAAAGTGCATGGATTAGAAAAGTGAGATGTTCCATTATTTATGTCATTGCAGAATCCATGAACACAAGACATGGTTTCCTGGCACAACGTACATTCAAGTGTGCAGTTAATCAATGTGTCATGACAATGCCAGTTACCAACAGCAGATTCACATATGTTAGCCCTTCAAACTGGTTGTATTTTGTCAGGGGTTTAAAGCTAAGAAATTAGGACCTACTAGTTTTCAAACTTTGTCCCCCTGTAAAGATGTTAATAGACAGACGGTTGATAATGTAATAGTCAAGTCACAACTAGCTGTGATATAAGGTTAAGCATATGACGTCACGCTGATTTCTGTTGACGCCATTTTGGTCAAAAGAAATAAATCTGTGACAGATCCGATCATCATTATTATTATTTATTATTTCAGGTATTTCTCAACTGACACTATCCCCAGGAGGCCCTGTTGGGGCATGTTTACACCATTGACTACTGTTTCATGTGTGAGAACACTACAAAGTATGTATTTGTCAGTCATTCAAATCTCGTCATCAGCAAAATATTAGAATATGTTGCTCAGGGTATAGTCAGCATGGTGGTTGTCAGTTTTAGGTGGTTATCATGCACTTTAATCAATCCTTAGAGTTTGTAACTTGTGAAACTTATTTGTTGTAATGTTATCAATACCAAAATCAGAAGTAAAGCTGAAAAGTATATACCTTATGACCGGAAATAAGGTCAAGGTGATGCTTTTACATTACTCAGAACAGATTACGAAAAGGTCATGTATCTAGGAAAGATATTTTTAGATTGATAATAATATTTTGGTACATTATAGGTTTGTATTGGTAGGTATGTATCAGTTCGAGACCTATAGCGTTAATAATACTGACAATCTAAGGAAAGGCAAAAATAGAAATATTGTAAATATTCTAGAGATTATTATGATTTGTTTGTTTGTTTGTTGTTTAACGCCACACTCAGCAATATTCCAGACGGTGGTTTGTAAATAATCAAGTCTTGACCACACAATCCAGTGGTTGACATCATGAACATCGATCCATGCAATTGGGATACGATGACATGCATCAACCAAGTCAGCGAGCCTGACCACCCAATCCTGAAAGTCGCCTCTTGCGACAAGCAGTCACCTGTTTATTATAACACAAGGATCATACAAGGGTCATACATGGATCATACAAGGATTATATAAGCATCATACATGGATCACACATGGATCATACATGGATCAAACATTGATCATACAAGGATCATACATTGATCAAACATTGATCATACAAGGATCATACATGGATCAAACATTGATCATACAAGGATCAAATATTAATCATATGTGGATCATACAAGCATTATGCATGGATTATAAAAGGATCATACAAGGACCATGCATGGATCACACAAGGATCATACAAGGACCATGCATGGATCATACGTGGATCACACAAGCATTATGCATGGATCACACAAGGATCATACAAGGACCATGCATTGATCAAACGTGGATCACACAAGCATTATGCATGGATCACACAAGGATCATCTGAGGACCATGCATTGATCACCCAAGGTGTAGGGGGGTACTCACCAGCCTGTACTGGTGTTCCAGCTGAGCGACCAGCACCATGTAATCCTGCAGCAGAAAGTCAAGCGTGACAAACAGAAGTCCTTACACATAAATGCATCAATGACAACATGCTACAGATCTACCTTAATGTCCAAGTTACAAATACATAATCTCAACCAAGAATGAATTCTTCACTTAATCTCATCAGATTCGCATTGATTCAGGTATGATGTCAAGACGTTTGTAATTTGTTGTAGACAGAAGCTCCCTACTTTGATTAACGTCCGCATGGCAGCACTCAGGGCGTGGTTCACTAGGCCGTACTCAAATGCAGCCTTCTCTGAAGCAGACATAAGGGTTCACACTCTAAAACAGAAACCATGGTAACTGAACACTTTCAATCAACCTGAAGTTAGGATTCCAGCTAGACTCCAGCAGATCGGCAGTGCCCTCCAATTTGACTTGAGAGAGAATTTATGGATGTCAACTTATTTATAAAGAGGAACACAAGGGTTTGGAGTATATGCTTACTCCTTCATCAAACTGCACAAAATCTGAACATCAAATGTCTCCATTTCACAAAGGGCACTCATTGCTGACCTGTACCGAAAACAGGCAAACAGAAGCTTAGAGTCAATGTTATATTTTTTTCATCCCCGAGTGAATAAGAGAGTGATGAATGAGAACACTGCATGGGACACCGTATGGGACACTGCATGGGACACCGTATGGAACACTGCAGGTTACACTGCATGGGACACTCCAGGTTACACTGTATGGAACACTGCATGGGACACCGTATGGAACACTGCATGGGACACCGTATGGAACACTGCAGGTTACACTGCATGGGACACTGCATGGGACACTGCATGGGACACTGCAGGTTACATTGCATGGGACACTGCAGGTTACACTGCATGGGACATTGATGGGACACTGCATGGGACACTGCAGGTTACACTGCATGGGACACTCCAGGTTACACTGTATGGAACATTGATGGGACACCGTATGGGACACTGCAGGTTACACTGCATGGAACACTGCATGGGACACCGTATGGAACACTGCATGGGACACCGTATGGAACACTGCAGGTTACACTGCATGGGACATTGATGGGACACTGCATGGGACACTGCATGGGACACTGCATGGGACACTGCATGGGACACTGCATGGAACACTGCAGTGGACACCGTATGGAACACTGCTGGTTACACTGCATGGGACATTGATGGGACACTGCATGGGACACTGCATGGAACACTGCATGGGACACTGCATGGGACACTGCAGGTTACACTGCATGGGACACTCCAGGTTACACTGTATGGAACATTGATGGGACACCGTATGGGACACTGCAGGTTACACTGCATGGGACACCGTATGGAACACTGCATGGGACACCGTATGGAACACTGCAGGTTACACTGCATGGGACATTGATGGGACACTGCATGGGACACTGCAGGTTACACTGCATGGGACACTCCAGGTTACACTGTATGGAACATTGATGGGACACCGTATGGGACACTGCAGGTTACACTGCATGGGACACTGCATGGAACACTGCAGGTTACACTGCATGGGACACCGTATGGGACATTGATGGGACACTGCATGGGACACTGCATGGGACACTCCAGGTTACACTGCATGGGACACTCCAGGTTACACTGTATGGAACACTGCAGGTTACACTGCATGGTACACTGCAGGTTACACTGCATGGGACATTGATGGGACACTGCATGGGACACTCCAGGTTACACTGTATGGAACACTCCAGGTTACACTGTATGGAACATTGATGGGACACCGTACGGGACACTGCAGGTTACACTGCATGGGACACTGCATGGAACACTGCAGGTTACACTGCATGGGACACTCCAGGTTACACTGCATGGGACACTCCAGGTTACACTGTATGGAACATTGATGGGACACCGTACGGGACACTGCAGGTTACACTGCATGGGACATTGATGGGACACTGCATGGGACACTGCAGGTTACACTGTATGGAACACTCCAGGTTACACTGTATGGAACATTGATGGGACACCGTACGGGACACTGCAGGTTACACTGCATGGGACACTGCATGGAACACTGCAGGTTACACTGCATGGGACACTGCAGGTTACACTGCATGGGACACTCCAGGTTACACTGTATGGAACACTCCAGGTTACACTGTATGGAACATTGATGGGACACCGTACGGGACACTGCAGGTTACACTGCATGGGACGCTGCATGGAACACTGCAGGTTACACTGCATGGGACACTCCAGGTTACACTGCATGGGACACTGTATGGGACACTGCAGGTTACACTGCATGGGACACTGCATGTTACACTGCATGGGACACTGCATGTTACACTGCATGGGACACTGCAGGTTACACTGTATGGGACACTGCATGGAACACTGCAGGTTACACTGCATGGGACACTCCAGGTTACACTGTATGGGACATTGATGGGACGCCATATGGGACACTGCAGGTTACACTGCATGGAACACTGCATGGGACACTCCAGGTTACACTGCATGGGACACTCCAGGTTACACTGTATGGGACATTGATGGGACACCGTATTGGACACTGCAGGTTACACTGCATGGGACACTGCATGGGACACTGTATGGGACACTGCATGGGACACTGTATGGGACACTGCATGGGACACTGCATGGGACATTGATGGGACACTGCATGGGACACTGCAGGTTACAATGCATTGGACACTGCATGGGACACTGTATGGGACACTGCATGGGACATTGATGGGACACTGCATAGGACACTGCAGGTTAGACTGCATGGGACACTGCATGGGACACTCCAGGTTACACTGCATGGGACACTGCAGGTTAGACTGCATGGGACACTGCATGGGACACCGTATGGGACACTGCATGGGACACTGCATGGGACACCGTATGGGACATTGATGGGACACTGCATGGGACACTGCAGGTTACACAGGGAATCACGAATTCAGCAGCTTCACATAACTGACACAAGACACATGGATTTCAACTTTTGTCTTCATACACAATACTTCGAGGCTTCTTGGATGAAAGACGTAACTAACTTGTGACTCCAGGAACTTCTGGATGAAAGCAGTGACGTTACCTTCTATAAACCTGACTACAGTGGAATAGTTGGAGCACATGGGTAGCACCCGCTTCACCAGCTCCTGCAGGGACGGATCTGTAGACAAACACAGACACGCTACATGTCACACTCAGCTCAAGAATACGGACGTCAACTTTTTGAAGCAATTGTCAGCAATAGGACTGTTACGATTCACTCGCGTATTCGGTGAATCGAACCGTATCCATTCATGAATTGAATTCGTTATTCATTGCAACTAGAATCAAATATTTATGAATATGCAAGTATGTGCATTTACATACCCTGTACCTAAAAATATCCATAAGAACATATTATATGCATAGATTTCTTCAAAGACAACACTCTGATAATATTTGATTTAACAGGATTGGGGTCACTGGTCATTGTCACATTTGAGCAGATACTAGTACCTGGATAAGTGCAGTATATAAATGTATGATATATTTATAATTAACACACCATGTCAAAAGATTTATGTTAATGATTCACTGAATATAACAAATAATACATCATCTGACTTGTTATTGTATTCGTGAATTAATATTCATATTCGTTACCCTATACTCGGGATACAAAACGTATTCACCTCATAGTGTATTCGTTGCAGCCCTAGTCAGCAATATGAAAACACTTGATGTCATTAATTTCATTCTTTATTCAAATAAATATATCGCTTCAAGAGAACTGTCATTTCATTAGGATAATATCAATTAGTACTCTTGTAGGAGGACGAGACTGAATAGATGTTGTTTATATGCCACAGCGGATTCCAGACCTAGACCCTCATCCATCATGAACCACAATAACACGGTACATATCTTGCAGCGACTCACCTAGACCCTCATCTATCATGAACCACAATAACACGGTACATATCTTGCAGCGACTCACCTAGACCCTCATCTATCATGAACCACAATAACACGGTACATATCTTGCAGCGACTCACCTAGACCCTCATCTATCATGAACCACAATAACACGGTACATATCTTGCAGCGACTCACCTAGACCCTCATCTATCATGAACCACAATAACACGGTACATATCTTGCAGCGACTCACCTAGACCCTCATCTATCATGAACCACAATAACACGGTACATATCTTGCAGCGACTCACCTAGACCCTCATCTATCATGAACCACAATAACACGGTACATATCTTGCAGCGACTCACCTAGACCCTCATCTATCATGAACCACAATAACACGGTACATATCTTGCAGCGACTCACCTAGACCCTCATCTATCATGAACCACAATAACACGGTACATATCTTGCAGCGACTCACCTAGACCCTCATCTATCATGAACCACAATAACACGGTACATATCTTGCAGCGACTCACCTAGACCCTCATCTATCATGAACCACAATAACACGGTACATATCTTGCAGCGACTCACCTAGACCCTCATCTATCATGAACCACAATAACACGGTACATATCTTGCAGCGACTCACCTAGACCCTCATCTATCATGAACCACAATAACATGGTACATATCTTGCAGCGACTCACCTAGACCCTCATCTATCATGAACCACAATAACACGGTACATATCTTGCAGCGACTCACCTAGACCCTCATCTATCATGAACCACAATAACACAGTACATATCTTGCAGTGACTCACCTAGACTCTGGTCTATCATGAACTCTTTTGGAGCGTATCTCTCCGTGAGGGCTCGGGCTAGGATATACTTTCCCTCAATGCCCTGGAAGCATCAACAGTAACATCAAGCTTTGTCAAGAAAAAAATAAGTTTCAAATAGTTTCCTGATGTTTCTATATCAAACTTCAATTTTATTTTTTCTTTGCTATTGACCTCAAATCATTTATTTGTCTTCCCATACATCTTGGTGTTTTTGCCGAGACAATCTATTTTAAACACAAGAAACCATTTTCTGGCCTACAAAATGGACCCTAGGGTCTCTAGGATGAAGTAGATGTTTCTTGTTTTAATCTCTGCTGTACATATTGAACACGGAGCCAAGAACGTGATGCCCACACACCTGCATACAACACAGGATATCATCCAAAATGGCTTGTTCCTGAAGCGCAACTGGCAATGTTCCCAGAGCCACGATATTCTGAAACATGAGGAGGAAGATATAGTGTTCCCATTGTAAACAGTTAAGATAATATTGAACTTCAAGAGATGCTCCTATGTATATTATGAGGTGAGGTGAGGTGAGGTGAGGTGAGGTGAGGTGAGGTGAGGTGAGGTGAGGTGAGGGTGGGCGGGAACAGGAACACGTTCCACCACACAGTTACCCCAACAGCAAATGGAGAGTGTGACATAAACATCTCACAGGTTCTCGATATTATGTTCGATATAAAACAGGTCACTCACATGATCAGTGGGTCCATCCACTCCAACAATGAAGTCCAAGGTCAAGGACGGTCTCTGAAACAGCCACTCAGGCTGCAGCGGAATGTTCACTGAAACGGTGATAATTTCCACATGACAAATCTTTATGACATTTGCATCAACAAGACACAAATAATCCAAAGACTGGTATTTACCATTTCTCTTCATTTGCTTTTCTCGGATAGCTTTCCTCAGGAATTCGGACGATGTTGTTGCCGACACTGCCTTGGCTTCTTTCAGCAGCTTGTCCTTAATCTGAAGCACAATCATCGTGAAACACAGTACATACCAGGAATCGGTATAGCGCACTTTCCAACTGAGACAGACAGAATATACTCCTTACCTCCGACAGCTCCTGTTCCGTCATCTTGGTTCCGGGGGCCGGCAGCTGGGAGGTAATCTTCCCATGAGGCAACAGGGTCATTCCTGCAGCGTCCGCCTTGTCTCGGGCATTCTTCGCCAGGAACTCTTTTGTCTAGAAAACGTAGGAGCTTTTATTCCGTTATTCACTCACCTCCATCACATCAGATTAACCTGACTTTCCAGAGATGCTCAAAATGATCAGATACTCTATGGCAAGATCTAGCAATCGTTATTTCAGTGTGATAATGGTACAGAATATTCATCAGATAAACATGCTATGCATGTTGAGACATCTACCAATCACGCTCTTGGGTTAAATCATTTGTTGCCATTCTGACGGTGGCCATCTAATAATCCCTGACATCTTGCAGCTCCTACCTGGTCCTCTTCACACAACTTGGCAAAGAAATACACAAGTGCATCCAGATCTCGGACACTGCAACAGTAGAAAATGCACTACCAATCTCATGAAAATCAGATCTTAGTTCTCGCTTTCGCTGAACAAAGATCTGAGAACATCCCTTTACAGGTCACCTTTTGTGAACTTTGACCGACCAATGGGATGACTGGCAAGAAGTCAACATTAGCCAATCAGAAGGCAGCTCTCTCGTGCTTTACGGGACTAGTTTCAAACTGGCAACTACGCTTCGAAACATACTCAACCAATTCTTGATTGAAACTTTGAAAATTGAACAACAAAATTACTATGACATGGCTAATAGATGGCCTAGATTGTATGGATCCAGTCCATAACTGTCATTCGGAATAACCTGTGTTAAACATTCCAAAGCCGCATGGTTAGAAAACACATTCCGACTGTCACTTTCCTGATGTGGTAAGCGCTGCTCTGATTGGTCGGATGAAAGGTCGTGCCGACGTCACCTGTAATGGGATCTCCTCATATCTTTGTGTAGCTGTATCGAGAACTAAGATTTGATCTTAACGAGATTGATTCCTTAGTAATGGTGAGATGTATTACAAAGGTTGGTATCTAAAGATCACAGGTCCTCCCACAACTTACCCCTGCAGGAAACCATGTACTTCCTACTTGTCCATATCATGGCTGGGACAGGTAACTTGGGTACTCGGGTCTGGTGGGTTCTGAGTAGAACCAGGGTATCCACAGGACTGCCCAGACCCGTGGTTAGTCACGTGATATATTGTTTAATGACAAAAACAATAAAACTCCATGGTTACGCTACAAGTCATGAATGATCGCATTTCTTTCTGACTAAGCACACATTCCTTCTGACCTGTATATGTTTAAGCACAGATCAGTCAACTTTAGTGTATTCATGATCAGAGAGTGTTATATGTGTATTTAAATACTTCTTGCCAGGGTTCCAACAAAACAGTTACCAACTGGACACCTGGTACCCAACTTGAGGCCTACAGCAGGTAAATTTGTACTCGTCCCAGCCATAGTCAATATGTACATTCAGATCTCCATAGCTCCAGAAAAGATGCATATTTGCGTAGTATGCAAAACATAACACCATTACCCAGTGGCATAACACCACTGCAGAGTTACCCTATGTATCATTGTCAACTTGCATACCTGTATTTCTAAATGGATCTATGTTTACTAATCAAATGCTGGCATGTATACTTCTATTGTGAGTTAATGCCACGTTACACACTTAGGGCAGCATCAGAACAGATACAAATAAGAAGTCACCCGGAAAGCATTTTGAGGAGAATTATTAAACTTTGATTGGCTAGGAGGATAATAAGACAGAATCATAGCCATGGGATAACACCTTGTTACTAACTTTCACTTCAATGGTGTGATCACTTACTTCCGTGACTTCATATCGTCATATTTAGCAAAGAACTCGATAGGAGTTTGTGTTGACTCTGCAATCTTCCTCTTCGCATGATGTGCTGAAACCTGTCACAAACACACTTCAAGTGAGTTCCACTGCTGGTATAGCAGTATATCAATATCATAAAATACCCTGCAGTCTCCATGATCTGGAATAAGTTGCTGCCTACACGGATGTACATCCCAATCTGGGAAAGAAAAACTTGTGTCTTATGCCATCATGACATTTAAGGTAACTTAATAATCAGCTGAAATGAACATACTTCGAGTGAGTGATTGAGTTGGGCTTAACGTCGCTTTGAACAGTATTCCAGTTATATCACGACTTTGAACAGTATTCCAGTTATATCACGACTTTGAACAGTATTCCAGTTATATCACGACTTTGAACAGTATTCCAGTTATATCATGGTATGTCAGCTTAATGTGGGAGGAAAGCCCACGTAGACTAATGTGATGAATGTCTTAGACATTTACCACTTTGGTGAAACCCACAAGCACGGGTATGGTGCAGACAAACCTAAAAACATAATCAGGGCAAACCGGGGTTCAAACCCACATTCATAGGTTTCTGGTGTGCCTAAAGTACGCAACTCTGCACAGCAAATTGCAGCGCCCCAGAAGACTGGGCCACTCGGCCACCCTTTATTGCAATAAAGGGAAGTATTATACAGTATTGAATATCGCACCTGTGTTGTGATGTATGGGGTAGTATTCTTCAGAAGCATCTCTGTGTACACCTCAGCTCCCACAGAGTCAGTGGAACGAACCCTGGAACCATGAAGGAGAGCAACATCACCATGCTATCAAAGATGTCTGAAATACCTCACAGACACAGGTGTGCAATATTGGGATAATCTCTGCACTCAATTATGACTGAATACATTAGTACCCTGGTTGTAAAATGTCAATGACAGCAATATTAACTAACTCACTCCATCAAGCATGTTCATAAGAAGGATATCCCACTATAATTCTCAGAAACCTGAGAAATCTGTTTCACTTAAACTAAGTAAGAATACTAAGACCAACTCTATGCACTCCAACCACCTCACTGCAATACTGAAATAAAACTTCTACAATGTGTCAGTGAGTATGCTTTTGTCCTGCTTTCTCCAATATTCCAGCACACCAGTAATCATAACATTTGGCTAAATCAAAACTGGGTCTTCGTTGCACTAGGTCTTCTTTGCACTAGGTCTTTGTTGCACTAGATGTTCTTTGTACTATGTCTTCGTTGCACTAGGTATTCGTTGCACTAGGTCTTCGTTGCACTAGGTCACACAATTCCCAAAATACAAGGGCCTCTAGTTGACTTATACTTTAACTGAGAAGATAAAAAGAAGAGTGTCATGTCTCACCCAAGGAGGTTCATCAGCTCACTGACGTGGTGGTGTACCTTGAATTCACTCATCGTGGAGAAAATATGTTGAACTTCACTTTACCACAACTTCACAGTGACAACTAGGGAAAGAAAATAGAGGGAAAATAAATCACATTCATAGCGCATAGACATATAGTTCTCATCGTCGAATACTCATGCCTACTGGCTCCCCACTGTCAAATAGAGGCATTTGTGAACAGGGTCGTTGGCGAGAACCTGGTCTCCTGCATAAAATAATAGTCTTGTTGGAATACTTTGTCATTAACGCTTAATAAAAACGTTTCGTGAAAATTGAAAACAATAATTATAATCGCGATGTGTAAAAAAAACGTATTTCGGTCATAGTTCAAGCGCTGTCATGTCCGCTATGCACGAAATTTACGACCTGTTGTATATTTTGGGAAATTAAGGCATAAAAAGTTATGATCGAAAATGGGACAATATTTTGATCGGTAGTTGCACAGATAACGCTGTAATATTCTACAAATAGATCATCACAAAATAAAATGTCTGTGCAGTTTAACCATAGAATAATGGGAACTGAATGCAATAATTCACAAACTAAGGTATTACTGTGGAATTTGGGACCATCACTTCAATGTTAGTCAAACTTCAACTTCTTTCCCGCGTTTCCGGCGCAATGTTTTATCCCGTTAACAGTAAAATCCGGAAAATCCGCACGAGAAAAGCATAGAAATCCATCATGTACGAAAACGTTTGATGTTGGCTTAATTCGTGCGCACATGTCCTGCAGCACATGTTATAGCCCCCATATTATCACGGTATCTTTGCAATAATATCATGAATTGATCGGAAGAATATATCGCCAAGGATCAGTTGTTTACCATGGTTGTTTTGAAAGATTGTATTAAACATGTGAGAACATCTTGGGATCAGTGGAATATTCAAAGAAATTTTAAAGCAAAACAGGTTTGGATAACAAAATCCAAGTTATAGTATTACCCGACGTTGTATATACAGTGCACGTGCTGTATATGCTATCAGATGTAAAATAATGTTATATTTTCGCAACAAAGTTGGCAATAGACAAATTGTGCCTGTAAGATGAAATCCCCAAATCAACCCTGTCTTCACTGATACCATACAGTCTTGCTTGACAACGGTATAAGGATCCATACCGAGACGTCACCTTTACAATAATTAAAGAAGTTGTTATCCATAAATTGTAAACTTCTAAGTAATAGCTACCAAACAACTGATACCATACAGTTTAAAATAGAATACAGATATTAAAGAATATAAAGTTTATATATCCGCTGACGTTTTCGCCAGCGAGCTATCGGACAGACAACCACTTGAGTAATATAACTTTTATTACATGCTGATTGGCTCAATCATGACTGCTGTTCCATCGTTTTTGGTTGATTGCGTAGCGGGTCTCTAGTACAAACACATTTTATAAGGTCATTCCATCGGAGCCATTCCATCCATATCCCGGTAAAACAATCCTCTCAATGTGTCTACCCCGTCTCTCCATATTGTGTTTACCACAGTAAATCATGTCTGATTCAACGCTAAATACACCCACCCTCAATGAATAATCCTGGCGTCTCACTTCAACCCCCAAACCCGACACCCCACCCCTTGATATGTCTTGAACATATTGCTAAAAGCGGCGTAATACCAAATTGACTCACTCACTTAGGGTCTAAAATGCCGATTTTTGTGGCCCGGTCTGGGTGATATGATCCCGATTTCCGATTTGTTCTTAGGTTTTGCCTTCTTTAAGTGAAACGAAAACAGGCCCCTAAATTTGATTGTAAACCTAATTTGGAGTGTAGTAAAGACTACTGAAGAATATATATGTATTGTTGTGGAATTTATAAGAAAAATGTGACTTGGCTTTACATTTGTACTTATATATATTTAAAAAGGAGAACGCGGTCGCGCATTACAATAACGGCACCAGTTAAATATAGATCTCGTGAGATTGTACGAGAGGTTCGTTTCGAGTGTAAACATGTCGGATTCCGGTTAACAACTGAACTGTCATCACAATATTAATTCAAACTTATGTTTCAGCGAATAGATTTTCATAGTAACAAAATTTTGAGATACGGTAAGGATCTTCGCAGATATTTTTCTTTTGTATGCCACAAGGTGACTCACTCATGCAAGATAGTAGGAATTTCATTTGGCGGGTATCTTCTGTTATTTAGATTTATTTCATTCAAGTCTGTTTACTCACAAAACGATCTAACAGTTCGATAACTTGTTTATTCTCTTAACATGCGAATGATATAAATTTTTAAAGCGGATAGACAGTGGAATTATAACTTGCCTTTAATAACGTCCATGATAGACGGAGGCCCATAGGCATATGTGCAGGTCTGGACGCAGCGCCAGATTTCAAGGCATACGTACTCACTCAAAATTTACTTGGCGTTTATCATATCGACCACTACACTCTCATTGGCCTTACATTACGATTTGCCACAGGCATGGAACATAATCATCATGTACAGCTGATGTAGCACGTAGTATATCTGGAAAATGCAGCAAAGTTTTGTTTTTTTTAGCAAATTTAGTTTACAATTCCAGAGTTCCAGATAAGCTTTTGGTGTTGTGGGCATTTAACCCATGCATTTTAAAATCATTGGGTATCAGTAATTCTATCTGGGTATTCAAATTTCTGTTACCCACTAGTTTTTACACATGTGGGTATTTAAGTTAAATATTTAAAAAACACTATTCATCTAGTCCCTGCAACCCATCTTCCCGAGGCAAGAGAGTTAACTGACTTACGAAGTCCAGTTTCCACCCTTGCCGAACTAGGCTGGAATTCCTGGGCTCGATCGTAGCGCCACCAGTGGCTATTACGAGTTATGTCCTTTCTATGCATCTCCTATTGACCAATCAGATTCAACCTCTCGTATCACTTGTATTTGCTTCAAACAAAACGGTGGCGCCCAGTCAAGACGGTCTGATCGATAATGATGATCTACGTTGTGATAAAACGAGTCTTATAACGCAAAGTGCATCAAATCACGTGAGCACCTTGATTAAAAACATGAAAAGATTTAGAAACGAGTTGGCGGTGCACATGCTTTGCATGACACTTTACGAATCGGATTTCGATTTCGGTGCGCGATTTTGATTGGACTATGCATAGACTCGTTAGTCCAGCCAAAATGAAACTCCATAATACCAGCCTAGTTCGGCAAGGGTTGAAACTGGACTTTTATAGTCAGTTAACTCACTTGCCTCGGGAAGATGCTGCAAACTGGTGTCATATAGGTTTGAGAGCTTTATAGGACTAAAAAATACTACAATACTTCCACAAGAAAGTGTGATGGCAAATGATCATGATGTAACTGTCATCGTGGAGTTTGGCAAGGTTGACGGAATGCCCGTTTATAATTTCAAAATAAGTTGCTCATTTGCTAATGGAATACACAGGGTTACTTCACAATATTTTGATGATACGCACAAGTTTTATTTTTGTAGTCCACTGTAATGTTTGTGCGTATTTGATACGCTTGAATTTTATTTTACTGCTTATTTCTGCATTTCTGATGCGTATTTTATGCAGATACGCAGCTTATCTGGAGCTCTGCAATTCATTACGATATGACATCAGAGGATCCGGTGCCAAGGATCCAGGTATACCAATCAAACCATCCCCTCGCTAGTGAATCAGGTCACCAACTTCCATACTCAAACTTCAAGGTGAAATGAGCGAAGTTTTAGAGGGACAGTACTTCGATGGTTCTGTGTGTTTTTAAATCGTGCATGAAATAATTTCCAAGCTTGAAATCTGCACATGCCCAAATGAATTCCCAAACCCCCCAAAAAGAACTCTGTGCAGTGAAACCGACAATGTCACTGCATATACTATATTATCTGTTGTTTATTATTACAGGGTGTCTATCGTGATTATTCACAAATAAACATCAGCCTCACACCCTGTTGCCGTCTTGGTGTCATCTGTATATATATAATCGATAAAGCCACAGAAAACCCTGTCACTTCTTACACTAGGGCTTCAAAGAGTACTCGGGCACGGGCCGAGTTTAGTGGGACTCGAGTCAAGTTTGAAGGACTTGAGTACTCGACCATGTGCGTTAACTCTAATTTGGTCAACTTTAATAAGTTAATAGAAACATGTCTTTATGTAAATTTCTTATTCATGAGTAATCAAATAAAAAGGTCAAAAGCTTTTCTTTTAGTTATGTTTCAAGACAATACACTTATTTACAACCATTTCTTAAGGATAGTTCCTGGTTTAAAAAAGTACTTTATTTCATGTTTAAAAGGGATGTTTTATGAAACTATTAAACTGTCGCAAGCAGTAGACCTATTCATTCTAAATTAACGTCATAACGTTAATCATTATTAATTCAATATTTTCATAAGATATTTATAACTGGACATCAGTTTATTGAATATTAACATTGTGTTACTGTATCACATTCTAATTATCTCTTCAAATGTCGGGAAAACATGTTATATAAGTCAACTATAAATTTACCATCTTCCCGAGGCAAGAGAGTTAACTGACTTTAAAAGCCCAGTTTCTACCCTTGCCGAACTAGGCTGGAAGTACTGGGCTCAATTGTAGCGCCACCAGTGGCTATTACCAGTTATGTCCCTTCTTAGCCTCTCCTATGGACCAATCAGATTCCACCTCTCGCATCACTTGCGTTTGCTTCACACAAAATGGTGGTGCCCGGTCAAGATGATCTGATCAATAATCAAGATCTATATTGTGATAAAACGGGTCTTACATCGTGAAATGCATCAAATCACGTGAGCACTTGATTAATAACATGAAAAGATTTGGAAAATATCTGCTGACAACGAGTTGGTGGTGCACATGCTTTGCAAATTCTGCAATCGACTGAAATCTGCACGACAGTTTACGAACCGGATTTCGATTTTGGTGTGCGATTTTAATTGGACTATGCATAGACTCGTTAGTCCAGCCAAAATGTAACTCCATAATACCAGCCTAGTTCGGCAAGGGTGGAAACTGGACTTTTATAGTCAGTTAACTCTCTTGCCTCGAGAAGATGTAAATTTACAAGCCTAGTAATCTTTCAATGTTTTCAATTAAGAAAAAGGTAAAAACTGACTTGTAAATTTGTGATAATATTTAAAATATTACTTTTGACTTATTATCTATATTTTGTCATTTATTGACAATTTCCTTCGGCACTGGCATCAAATGATCTTATTAATCATATAGGGTATACCTTAGAAACCAGCCCGCCAAAATCCAGCCAATCACCAATCGCAACATACATCACGTGTGCAATATTTTTTTCACCCTGAACATGATGTGTGTTACATTGAGATGTAAACAATTTCTTTTCCCAAGTTGACAATTCTTATTTCAATGAAGCTTCAGCGAATCAGCATACAAATTTCAAAGGTATTTTTTTGGATACGCAATCACATTGGTTTTTTTTGTGATCTACGATGTCATTGTGACTCTTTGATTTTGTATACGATAGGATAATTGCCAATTTTATTGACCTGATGTATAATTGCGGGTACTCGAGCACGAGCCGAGTCTCACCCCTTGGGTACTCGAGTCCATATTTTTGGACACTTGAAGCCCTATCTTACACAGTCCATTCATGTGTTTTTCATCTGTTTCATATGGATGAGTCTACACATATGTCATGAAATGTTTACCTTTTATTTAGAACATATCCTAAAACATGAAAAACTATTTTCATTTGCATATTTATCCTCCACATCCTGTCATCAAAGCCTACAAAGAGCTAGCGATATGCGGTCAATTTGAGGTGTAAAGTTATATTGTCATACACCTCACTGTTATAGTTGAAATAGTATATTTATTTGATTATGCAAAACAACATGTAAAGTGCACTGAAAGGCTTGCATAAGTGTGTTTGTTTACAAACAAGATGAAAGTCTGTGGTCACGTGATAAGCCTACACCCGATGTGTGGTCACGTGATAAGCCTACACCCGCTGTGTGGTCACGTGATAAGCCTACACCCGCTGTGTGGTCACGTGATAAGCCTACACCCGCTGTGTGGTCACGTGATAAGCCTACACCCGCTGTGTGGTCACTGGAAAAAAAACAGATAAGGCAAGCAGTGCTGTTTTTAGCTTGGGGTTATCAGCTATTGTTTACAAACAAAGCTTCAGAATGGTCCATGCCCTGTCCCTTTAATGCAAGAAATAATTTGGAGATGAATGTACAACACTTTCCTTTTTTGCACTTTTTAAGTTTGTAGTACGTGATATTGCTGCCATTTTGAAAAGACACCATGGATTACCTCTCTTGCCTTGTTATTGATTACGAGGTGTCTGGTGATTTGAGTGTGGAGATAACATACCTTCTAATTTGAAGGCGTCAGTTAAATCTCAAGGCAAAGATACCAATAAAGGTCCCTTTAAGGAAGAGTTACCATTCTTTTCGGTCATGTCAAATAAACCTCAAAGCACCCAATCATCTGAGCGCAGCATTGAAATTTGCATACACCTTGAAATGTTGTGACCGGACCTGGTGAGCAAGGAATTACTCTCAGATATACATCTGATATAAATATTCCGGGGGAATAAATATTCATCTGTAGAAATTATCTCTCACTTTGACACTATTTCTTTGTTTGATGTTGTAGTAGCTAGGTGATGCAGGTCATGTTGTCCCAACAACCAATATTGTTTATTTACACATACATTGGATACATACTCAATGTTCGTGACGAAGCATTAA
The DNA here is from genome assembly GCF_023055435.1 of Haliotis rufescens. NCBI lineage: Eukaryota > Metazoa > Mollusca > Gastropoda > Lepetellida > Haliotidae > Haliotis > Haliotis rufescens. The sequence goes on along the minus strand of NW_025963957.1, from coordinate 6,854,112 downwards.
CTTCAAGATGTTTTGGTCGTAGCCCAAATTTTAAAGGCCCAGTCTGCTCCTGATAGAGATGAAAGATGTTGTAAACTTGATTGCTATGGACAGATGGAACAAAATTAGAAGTCAGGGCCCTGATCCACAAAGCGACATTAACACTAAGACGATCATTACTCCCAGTACTTTAACATAGACTTATGACAATCGTGGCGCTAAGAATATGAAGGACAGAAAGTAGGCATTTGAATATGCTGTGAATTGCAGTTGCAAATTGTATCAAAGTCAGATGTTGTTATATCATTGTTTTTGTCTTTTTCAGAATCAACAATGTAAGCATATGCATCCTTAACGTGACAGCAGAGAAGGGTAGGGTGTATTCCAGTGATGACGCTTTAAACTACCCCGCAGTAGCCGTGTACATCAGCTGTCAAGATGAATGTCAGTCGGTACCAGCCGATCCTGTACTTGCAGTACCTGCTGCTGTTGGTGGATCTGGTTCTCAACTCCTTCACGGAGATGCTCCGATTTCAGAATGTCATTCTGCTCATCACGTTTGTGTAAGTGGAAGGAGTGTCTGGGACTGGTTCACTGAGGAACATGTATATGGATCCATTGTGGTTACCTTGTGAACAAAGTGTCTCCAGTTCTGAATGTTCAGTTTTAGAAAAGATGATATGATACCAGAATTTGATTGTATCTTTATCCTGTTTATGGCAAGAGAATGCAACAATAGAGTAGCTTGGAACATGGAACATGAGTTTTCAACTTCCAAGGAGGCATGGAGGAGGGCCCAGTGGTATGAGGCATAACACAATTTACAGTGCAGAGTTGCCTCCCCTAACCATGATGGGATCAGGAGTTGAAGTCCCAGAATCCCCCTCATTGTATTGTTTTGTTTGTTGGCACCAGTCTTGCACTGGTGGCAAAGTAGACACAATCTGTGGATAACAACGTCTTTATTTACTGCAAAGGAGACGTTTGCTACAGATCCTTATACCGTTGTCAAGCAACCGTAGTCAAGCAAGGCTGAACCACAACAGTATAAGGATCTATAACGAAAAGGTCGTGTTTCCAGTAAATAAAGAAGTTGTTGTCCATAAATTGTGTCTACTTTGTCATCTGTCAAAATCTAAGTAACGCCTATCAAACAATTGCCCAGGTGGGTTTCACCAAAGTGGTAACCTGCACAGCATGTAGGGCTTTCCGCCTATATTAGCTGACATGTTGGGATATAACTTATAATCAGTTACAAAACTTCAACATGGTGTATGTCTAAACTAATCACTCTCTAATTATTGTTTCAGCATTCAAGACGTCTGCATCCTGTTCGCAGTGATCGTGGTATTCCTGTTGTTCTTCAATACATACATCTTCCAAGCAGGCCTCGTCAATATCCTAGTCAACAAGTTCCGTGTGCCGATCTGTGTGACCTTCGTCTACTTCATGCTGAATGTAGCGCTGCATGTCTGGGGAATGGTAAGATTCTTCAGTTTTAAAGCATTGATTAAAGTAAATGACTTGTAATCGATGATATATTACGGTAAACTCTGTTTATAATGAACACGCATATAACGAACTTACCAATATAACAAACTCATTTTTAGTCCCGGCCATTTCTTGTATGTGTGCTGTTTATGTGCTTACAACGACCTACGGCTATTATGAACTAAAATTAGTTCGTTATAACCATAGTTTACTATATATAACATCTGTCATTTGCTCTCTTGAATTAAGTTGTTATTGTAAGTAAGTGTTCACTTAGCTATTTCCTGCAGAATTTAGCTGAAATGTTGCTGATGCTAACTGAACTCATTCATTTTTTTAACAAAATTCGAATTGTAACATAATTTATAACATAATCTCAAAGACATCTTTCAGTAATAAACATAAAGTCTTTATGATTTAGAGTTGATTGCATGTGGGTTTTTTGAAAGTTGATTGTGCCAAACATGCAAAGTAAAACAATATATGTTCAACCTGCATGGCACGAATTGTATTTGACAAAGTTTCTGGCATGTTTAATGTTTTTGTTTTATTATCATACTGCATGTCCTGTATTAGTAACGTGTGTGATGCCTATTTGAAGCGATATATGCTGTTACATCTATTAAGTTGTAGAATTGAGAAGCAAGATAAAGACCTCTATATGATAATACTGATTGTTTCTAGTTTAGTATATAGATCTTTCTCTCTGTAGCAACCAAGTGCTTTATTATTGTTAGAAAGTTACTAAGTAGAGTAATATTTATGCTCGTTGAGTATGTTCACATTTTCCTATTTTTATTGGCTTGTTGGCTTGGTATGGAATCACCATCATACAACATGGACAGTGTTGTATTACAGATACTTGTTGTATTTGTTTAATGGATGTCTTGGATGCCTCGATGTAATGTACAGAGTTGCATCCCTTTGCATGGCAGGATCCGCTGATCATTGGTTAAGATCCCACATTGAACATGATGATGATCATTGTCCCATGTTGCCATGACGAGGGCCATCACCACAGTGGTTGCACGTCTATGACCTGCGTCTATTTGAACCTTCCCCGATATTAAACTGACATACTGAATGGCTGTTTAAAGTGGCATTAACCCCACTTTGCGCAATCTTTTTGTGTATAAGTTGTTGTTCGTGAATATGAATGATAAATATTTTTGGAACAAGTTACTTCAATAACTAATAAAGTGATTTTTAAAGATTGTTTTTAAAATACATTCTTTTGATTCATGTAGTTTGAATTGCACCTTTTAAGCAGTTTTATACACATACTTCTCTTTTCTATGTTATTTGTATCTAATTCTGACCAACACAAGTCCAAAAATGCAGATACAACAATAGCAGCCTGTTGTCTCCTCTTCCCAGAATGCAATGTAATGATGCAGTATATAACCATGATAAACAGTCCCTATATAAAAGATCTTGTGAAGATGGTAAACATGATACTGTAAATCTGGAAATTAATGCGTCTCCAAATTAATACGACTGCTTGCCAAAAAAGCAACTCAATATCACTGTGACTCTCCCCACCCCATCCCAGTGGAAGGATACACATCCTTACCTTAACCCAATCAAACACAAATACCACTGCTTATTAGTGCTGAGTAAAGCACTCCCGTAAAAACAATAAACAGTGTTTTTTTCTAAAAACAACCCACAGTTTATTTGTTTACTCTGTTGAGTGGCATTAAGGAAGTTTAAAGGCAATAAAATAATTGATCCAACAACAGTTCACTGATTGGTATGCGGAGAAGGTGTCAACAAGCTTGACATGAGTGGGTAGAACTCTTGACCCCAGCAGTGATAACTCACCCCATGCCCATTGTGTAATTCCTATTCTTTGAATGACATTGTCATATACTTGTTTCATCTGCTGCTCAATAAACCGTGTTTGTGTTTATGATTAAGTTGGTATTTCCACTATCCAAAGTGTGCAGTGAGGCCGTCTTATTGTTGGCAGTCATTTGGAGACATAAATGCGAAGTTAAAAGACCACTCGCATTTTTCACATTTAATTCATATTCGCGTTAATTTCAAGATTTACAGTATTGTTGTCTTAAAAATAATTCAACTGACACAGTCAACACAGTTAATTATCATTTTCGTTGTACTGCAAGTAATCTTTTTTCAGTATGCCTAGTTTATGTTCAGGAACACATTCATGTCTATCTCCATGATAATGTAGATTTTGATGGCCTTGGAAAATAGATACATAGCCCAAATGTTTTTGTGATTTCTAGGTATTGTTTGACTCACAGGTATGGCTTTAGGTGTTCTATTTGGAACACTCTATCAACACAGCTTCAAATCAGTTTCTGTCTCGTGTACTCCACTTTTTCTTTCATTGATTACGTTGTCAGACAAGAATCACAGCTGGAATATTGTCAATGCTTCACTCTGTACCCATACTGTTCTCACTTGTGTATCATTGGAAACAAACCGATACAAATAACAAATATGTATGCTTGCCAACTTATTTTCACTCACTTTTTCATTGGAAACATATTTACACTGAAGGCTGGTCTGTTTGTATGACGCAGTGGAGTTATATTCAAAACTTTCTTCTGCAATATTTTTTATATTTTTTTTCTGTTTCCATTAGTTTGTAATGGCTTGATATGTACACTGCATTTACACTGATGAGTAACTTGACTAACAAGATTGCACCAGTAACCATGGTAACCTGGATTCCTGGCATCAATGTACAGGTCCCCTGGTCCACAACAAGTGACAAGTTTCAACACGTTGTAGTTTTCCCCCATAAGGTGGTATTGTTACATAGCATCTTTAAGGTGGGAAAAATAAATCTTGTGATATGTAGTTTTTAAGAATATTTGCTCTAGGATCATGTGGCATTGGTCTGTACTGGAAACGTGAACACTGTGTTTGTTCACACTATGCAGAGCATGATGACAGTGTACAAGAAATGATCAGATGATAGGTTTTGTAAATAAATAAACATAAAATTATTCTACACATCCGTGGAACTATTCTGTCCAGTTGTCCGTGTGTAGACCTGTCCATCTTGTCCAATATACTTCAGTTTCTCAAAGAGATTTTTGAGTGTTAACATTTTGTTACTGAAAGTTGATATAGGAAGACAGATATCGTCCAGATTATATTCATACGCAGGTAAATGAGGTGAAATATTGACAATATTCAGCTGTCTGACAAGGGTAATCTCCACACACCAGCAAGCATGGTATGTGACCTTAAATCTCGGCAACTTTACTTTCATCTTGAAATGTAAACAGATCACTTTAACAATATGTTGTTGTCGTTATTTTCCCCCGTCAGTTTGATTAGGTTGTTTAACAGCGTGGTAGTCTAGTGACATTCTTCGTGTTGATGACGTTGTGTAGATGTGTTTCTGTTGTACTTGAACTTTGTACGATAGATGTCTTGAATGTGCTATTAATCCTGCACCCCGGCCCATGAACCATGTTTGATTGTGTGGACATCTTGTACCGTCTGTGTTTGAGGTCATACGGGTGGCCCAGCAGGTAAATAGTCTGTTTGTTACACCAAGCTGCAAGTTTGAATCCCAGTGGGAAAACGTGTAAAGCTCATATTTGATGTCCCCAACACAAATATTGCTAACAGTGGCCTATAAATGATAGGTGTATTATTCATCTCGCCGATCTCGGTGAACATTTCTTTCTGGGTATTCAATGTCCTGTGTTGTTAGACATACACACAAGAAACAATGCTGTAAATGATAAATCATTGATCAATGTTTTATTATAAATCTATTTAAACTTTTTCAAATTATTGCAACAAACCATGCCCAAGTCTTGCTAGATGGGTGTCTCATCTCAGTCCTTTCACAGCGCTCAAAAGAAATTTTAGAGATAAGAAGCACTGAAGTCTCAGGATACTGACAGTCATCATTTCGTACTTGCTCCTCGTGAGACCTCCCTGTCTCCTCACTCCATGCACACTGTTCATCACTTCATCCTGGTGACCGCTGCACACTTCACACCACCACTGCTTTCATCTGCTTGTATCCACAAGATACGTTGTCATGGTTACATGACTTGAATATTGTTAACTCCTTCAAAGGTCGAAAAATAACTTCAGATAAATTTTCCATTGTATTCTTGTGGTGTCAGTAATATTAAATTTTCAAGGTAACTGTAATTATGATAACGAAGTTCACTGGAGATCAGGGATCTGAGACTGGCAATTACATTAGCCGTGTACTTCTGTATGAGAAGGATGTTGGGATGTGGGGGGAGAGATGTTGGGATGTGGTTAGTTTGTCATGGTGAATCGATGAGAATTATTTTGATTGACTCGCTATAGATAAAGTCATGAATCTTACATGTGTAGAATTGTTTGTGTTGTTGCAGATGACTTGACATTTGCATGGATATAACTATTATGAGCTCCACTTCAATATTTTTATGCAATCATTAAGCTTACATTTGATCTGCCATTTGCTTTATACTACAATATTCCCTTGTCATGTGGCGTTGCTTGTATGTTGAGCTACGATTGTGAGTATTCACAAAAGCTGGTGTTGCTTGATTCTTGCTTCCTAGACAAGATGTGAGTGTTACTTACCCAAATAGTCTTTCTTCCAGATAGATAAGATTGGTCAGCTTTTTGATAGCATTGGTCCATATTTCTGTCACTGACAACTTGATGGACCGATGTTGTGTATTTCACTGTACATTTCAGACCTTGAGGTGGGACGACCCTGACAGGTACATCTGGGATGTAACTGGATATCGGATCCTCTTCGTCATTCAGAGAACTGGTATGTTATTTCTGATAACTTTAAGAGAAGGCTTGGTCTGTTTTACTCTACTTTCACTAAGATGTGGGGATGTTATGATTATGTCAAGTCATTGGCTCCTAAGATGGTTAATTACTCATGCAAAATGCCTAAAAAAACAGAAAAACAAATGTAATCTTTTTCAGAATAAGTACCCAGTACTTGATCATATTCTATGCTGGTCTCAGCAGGTGATTAAATTGCATGGTCATTCTTGCTGACATGGCTGATTGGAGGTCATCATACCCCGATAGCGTGGAACATTGCTCGCAACATCAACATAGGTTTTCCTGGTACAGATTTAATCAGTTACACTGTGACATCTCTGAGATATTGCTGACCGCTTCGTAAACAATATACACACCTAACACCCAGGCTAGGTTAGTGGGGCGGTGGGGTTGCCTTGTGGTTAAAGTGTTCACTCGTCACACTGAAGACCCGGACTCGATTCCACATGGGTACAATGTGTGAAGCCCAATTTTGGTGTCCCCAGCCTTGATATTGCTGGAATATTGCTGAAAGCGATGTAAAACCATACTCACTCACTCACTCACTCACTCACTCACTCACTCAATGTATTCAGAAGTTCACTCTTCCATTCATCCCACGCTGCTGCTAACTCTTCTGTGTCTCTCCCTGCAGTTGCTGTCCTCTACTACTTCTTCTACAAGAGAACGGCGCTGAAGCTCGGTGACCCAAGGTTCTACCAGGACTCAGAATGGATCCGACGGGAGTTTGAGAGGAGGAGATAATGGGATATGTGTCTGTCAATTAGCAGATTCTGGTCCAGTTTGATAGGACACTAAACAATCCATCCCTCGTGACTTGGAAAGAAGTGTGATATTCTGTCCATGACTACAAAGAGAATCTCTACCTAAAGTCTCAAGATTATAAGAATGGTTTCAGGTATCGGTAGATGTATCAACTTGACAGAAGCATATGAATTCTTGTCAGAACATATGTGGCATTTGGTATTACCGGTACTCAGAGATATTTTGACAAGACAGAATATTAAGTTGCTATCTACGACACGTAATCATGGTAATGTCAAGGTCATAGTACCTCGGTAGGTGTTCTGCATGATGTTATGACATTCCTTAGTGTCCAATGCATTGTGTTTGTAATGAGGTAGTTATACTGGAATTGAACATTTGAAGGCAAATGATTCACTAAAAATCCTACGGTCACAAGTTACCACACAAGGTGTATATCCGTCCACAGTAGATGTATAACATTAGCCTGACCTGACATCCCAAATGTACTTAATATGGCTTTTGTACAGTAGCAGCATGTATATCTTGTAGCATTACCGTATTCCACGTAATAAGCCCCCAGGGTGCTCTCAAAATTAGAAATAGGGGGCTCTTATTAGAATATAATTTTGGTGAGATAAAAAACAGTTGAAAGATTGAAAGCCAATATATTAGCAAATATCGCTGTGGGTGCTTATTACGTCGAATACGGTATTGTGTAGTTCACACAATAGTTACATATAAGTGTCTTAATGGGATATCTTATACACCCAGCCTCTTTCTACAAAATAAATAAATGTAGGTTTCCAGGAAGATCTTCAATGTGTATCAGACCTGGAGAAGGTTGTCTCACTACATGAATCTTGATTAAGGATAATTCTTGTGATCAAACCTTTTTGGAATTTTGAGGCAAAATTAACAGTTATTGAATCAGTATTAATGACAGTTGCCCACATGTCTATTTTTACCTTTTTGTGAATATAATGAGATAATAATCATGCAAAAAATAAAACAAAATTGAGGAGATTAATGTCTTTACAACAGTAACAATATCTTTGATGATCAATATCGCTGACAATGTGTTATTTTGAAAATATTTCTTTTAATAAAATATTTTCAATGAATTGTATATCTGGCTGTATAAACATGTGAATACTTTATATTTGTAAATAAACTTTTGAACTGAATGAATAGAATTTGTAGTCTGTATATTTTGTGATGTACTTTTTAATTGCTAGTCGAAGCATTGGGGTCAAAATGAGTTGTGAGGGAAGTGAAGAAAGCACCAGTCAGGTGCAGTGCGGAGACATCTTGTTCTGCAGTCACCATGAGGAAGGCATCTCATTCATACTTCTTCTCCAGAGAAATCTCTACTCCCGGACCCACAACACAAGAGTCCGCAACACATTTACACCATCTGATCTTGTGGACCTGTAACACACGCCATCTGATCGTGTGGACATGAAATACATTCACACCACCTGATTGTGTGGACCTGTAACACACACCATCTGATTGTGTGAACCTGTAACACACACCATCTGATTGTGTGGACCTGTAACACACCATCTGATTGTGTGGACCTGTAACACACGCCATCTGATTGTGTGGACCTGTAACACACGCCATCTGATTGTGTGGACCTGTAACACATACCATCTGATTGTGTGGACCTGTAACACACGCCATCTGATTGTGTGAACCTGTAACTCACACCATCTGATTGTGTGAACCTGTAACACACACCATCTGATTGTGTGGACCTGTAACACACACCATCTGATTGTGTGAACCTGTAACTCACACCATCTGATTGTGTGAACCTGTAACACACACCATCTGATTGTGTGGACCTGTAACACACACCATCTGATTGTGTGAACCTGTAACACAAACCATCTGATTGTGTGGACCTGTAACACACACCATCTGATTGTGTGGACCTGTAACACACGCCATCTGATTGTGTGGACCTGTAACACATACCATCTGATTGTGTGGACCTGTAACACACACCATCTGATTGTGTGGACCTGTAACACACACCATCTGATTGTGTGGACCTGTAACACACACCATCTGATTGTGTGGACCTGTAACACACACCATCTGATTGGGTGGACCTGTAACACATGCCATCTGATTGTGTGGACCTGTAACACACACCATCTGATTGTGTGGACCTGCAACACACGCCATCTGATTGTGTGGACCTGTAACACACATCATCTGATTGTGTGGACCAGCAACACACGCCATCTGATTGTGTGGACCTGTAAGTGATTGTATCTGGATCGTATGGGTGATCGATGGTCTTGGTTAGTAGATACAAGTGCACACATCAGCCAAGTCACACATTGCAAACTTTGTTTGTGAACGCTTCAATGTGAAGTATGTTTTTTCAAACTCATTCTGAATATGCCATCACATAAGCACATGAGTGAGTGAGGAATGCTGGGATCCTTTAGAACCAACATGACCCGGAACCCCGGGATCTTACAGAACCTATACAACCAGGAACCCCAGGATCTTACAGAACCTATACGACCAGGAACCCCGGGATCTTACAGAACCAATACGACCAGGAACCCCGGGATCTTACAGAACCAACACGACCCAGGACCCCAGGATCTTACAGAACCTATATGACCAGGAACCCCGGGATCTTACAGAACCTATACGACCAGGAACCCCAGGATCTTACAGAACCAACACGACCCGGAACCCTGGGATTTTACAGAACCTATACGACCAGGAACCCCAGGATCTTACAGAACCAACATGACTAGGAACCCCGGGATCTTACAGAGCCAACATGACCCGGAACCCCGGGATCTTACAGAACCTATACGACAAGGAACCCCAGGATCTTACAGAACCAACACGACCAGGAACCCCGGGATCTTACAGAACCAACATGACCCGGAACCCCGGGATCTTACAGAACCTATACGACCAGGAATCCCAGGATCTTACAGAACCAACACGACCAGGAACACAGGGATCTTACAGAACCTATTTGACCAGGAACCTTTGGATCTTACAGAACCTATACGAACAGGAACCCCGGGATCTTACAGAACCAACATGACCCGGAACCTCGGGATCTTACAGAACCTATACAACCAGGAACCCCGGGATCTTACAGAACCTATACAATCAGGAACCCCGGGATCTTACAGAACCTATACGAACAGGAACCCCAGGATCTTACAGAACCAACATGACCCGGAACCCCGGGATCTTACAGAACCTATACAACCAGGAACCCCGGGATCTTACAGAACCTATACAACCAGGAACCCCAGGATCTTACAGAACCTATACGATAAGGAACCCCGGGATCTTACAGAACCTATACGACCAGGAACCCCGGGATCTTACAGAACCTATACGACCAGGAACCCAAGGATCTTACAGAACCAACACGACCCGGAACCCCGGGATCTTACAGAACCTATACGATAAGGAACCCCGGGATCTTACAGAACCTATACGACAAGGAACCCCGGGATCTTACAGAACCTATACGACCAGGAACCCAAGGATCTTACAGAACCAACACGACCCGGAACCCGGGATTTTACAGAACCTATACGACCAGGAACCCCGGGATCTTACAAACCTATATGACCAGGAACCCCAGGATCTTACAGAACCAACATGACCCGGAACCCCGGGATCTTACAGAACCTATACGACCAGGAACCCAAGGATCTTACAGAACCAACACGACCCGGAACCCTGGGATTTTACAGAACCTATACGACCAGGAACCCCAGGATCTTACAGAACCAACATGACTAGGAACACCGGGATCTTACAGAACCAACATGACCCGGAACCCCGGGACCTTACAGAACCTATACGACAAGGAACCCCAGGATCTTACAGAACCTATACGACCAGGAACCCCAGGATCTTACAGAACCAACACGACCAGGAACACAGGGATCTTACAGAACCTATATGACCAGGAACCCCAGGATCTTACAGAACCAACACGACCAGGAACACAGGGATCTTACAGAACCTATACGACCAGGAACCCCGGGATCTTACAGAACCTATACGACAAGGAACCCCAGGATCTTACAGAACCAACACGACTAGGAACCCCGGGATCTTACAGAACCAACACGACTAGGAACCCCGGGATCTTACAGAACCTATACGATAAGGAACCCCAGGATCTTACAGAACCAACACGACCAGGAACACAGGGATCTTACAGAACCTATACGACCAGGAACCCCAGGATCTTACAGAACCTATACGAACAGGAACCCCGGGATCTTACAGAACCTATACGACAAGGAACCCCAGGATCTTACAGAACCTATACGACCAGGAACCCCAGGATCTTACAGAACCAACACGACCAGGAACACAGGGATCTTACAGAACCTATATGACCAGGAACCCCAGGATCTTACAGAACCAACACGACCAGGAACACAGGGATCTTACAGAACCTATACGACCAGGAACCCCGGGATCTTACAGAACCTATACGACAAGGAACCCCAGGATCTTACAGAACCAACACGACTAGGAACCCCGGGATCTTACAGAACCAACACGACTAGGAACCCCGGGATCTTACAGAACCTATACGATAAGGAACCCCAGGATCTTACAGAACCAACACGACCAGGAACACAGGGATCTTACAGAACCTATACGACCAGGAACCCCAGGATCTTACAGAACCTATACGAACAGGAACCCCGGGATCTTACAGAACCTATACGACAAGGAACCCCAGGATCTTACAGAACCAACACGACTAGGAACCCCGGGATCTTACAGAACCAACATGACCCGGAACCCGGGGATCTTACAGAACCTATACGACAAGGAACCCCAGGATCTTACAGAACCTATACGACCAGGAACCCCAGGATCTTACAGAACCGACACGACCAGGAACACAGGGATCTTACAGAACCTATACGACCAGGAACTCTGGGATCTTACAGAACCGACACGACCTGTAACCCGGGGTCTTACAGAACCTATATGACCAGGAACCTTTGGATCTTACAGAACCTATATGAACAGGAACCCCGGGATCTTACAGAACCAACACGATCAGGATCCCCGGGATCCTATAGAACCTACATGACCAGGAACCCTGGTATCTCAAAGAAGCTATATGGCCATCTGAATTTTCTTGTTTACTTCTTAGTTTCTCTCAAAAGGATATTATTGATTTCTGACGTCTTTGAGCATCCAAATGATGCTAAAACACTCCCAACTACTGTCACGTGCTTGTTTATATCCTGAAAACCGGACTTGTAAGTCGTTTCAGGCGTTGCAATTCACTGAGTTGTTCCTCTTTGGCATGCAGGATCCTTGATCGTGAGTTCTAATTCCATGTTCGCCCTGCAGCTCATTTACTATGATCCTTGGTTTGTCAGCGGCTGCGCCTAGGCTGGGCTCCTGTCTACCTGATCTAGTAGGCTGAGAACCAGTTTAGAGGTGCACAATGCGTGTACTGGTTTCTCCATAGTGTAAACGTGTATAAAACCTACACGAGACATGTATTTAAATGTCTTGTTATATATACTCTTCACAAAAAGAAACGTATATTGGATATGTTTGGCCATAAAAGCAAAATTAGTGGACCAAGAGGTGCAAAATGAAGAGGTTTAATGTGTTATGGTGTCAGTCAAAATGATCAGAACAAGGACATGCAAACCATCAGTCGGGAAACACGTACGATTCGGAAAAGCGCACCCAGTGCATTAACAAAAGGGCCATGGAGCTGCTCGTACTGCACGTGCAGCAGCACTATGAACGGTATTAAAGTGCAGGATTTTTGATTGCCTGGCATCTGCGTCATTCGAACAGTGACAGTTCAACAACATGTCAAGATTAACAGAAGTGCAAAGAAACAACGCCATAGGCCGCTTGCTGGCAGGAGAATCCCGATCAGCTGTAGCCAGGGTTTTCAATGTAGCGCCCAGCACCATCACAAGGCTATGGGACCGGTTGCAACAGCATGGGTCAACACGTGATCGGCCAAGGTCGGGACGACCTAGAGCAACCACCCCCGCCCAAGATTGCTGCATCCGACTGCGCCACCTACGTGAAAAGATACCAAATACCCAGAATCTCCGACCAGACCTATGAAACCGTTTAAGAGCAGCAGGTCTACAAGCAAGACGTCCTGTTTGACGCGTCATATTGAGTCGACAACATCGTCAACAACGACTGCAATGGTGTCGTCAACACAGGGTATGGCCTCAACTGCGATGGAGATATGTCTAGTTCAGCGACGAATCAAGATTTCCCCTCCGTCGAGGGGATAGAAGAGCACGAGTCTACAGACGTCGGGGAGAACGTTACGCCGGAACTGCGTACAGGAAGTGGACAGGTTTGGTGGGGGTAGCGTTATGATGTGGGCGGATATCTCTTATCAAGGCAGGACAGGCTTGGTCCATACCCAGGGCAATCTTACGGCTCAACCATACATCGACGAAATTCTCCTACCACACGTCCTCCCAATTGCAGCCAACCGTGTTGCAGGACAACGCTCGACTGCATACATGCAGCACGGAACACAAGAGCCTGTCTACACAACAACAATAATGTTGATGTTCTCCCCTGGTCCTCCAGATCCCCAGATTTAAACCCGATAGAGCACATGTGGAATGAATTGGATAGACGGCTACGCCGACGTCAACCACAACCCCAGACGTTGCAGCAGTTGGATTTTGCGTTTCAGGCCGAGCGGGCTACCATTCTCAAGGATGTGGTTCGCTGCATGCATACACGTCTCTTCCATGGGCAGGAGATATCAGGCCGCTATCGATTCCTAGGGGGGACATACGCGTTATTGCTGGTAGCTGACCTTCATCTTGGACTTTTCCTATGTACCGATAACTGAGATGACTGCAATCATCAAGTGTTCTCTCCACTACATTTTGGCCCAATACCTTGTACGGTTCCTCGTGTAAATGGGTTTTCCTACCCCACACAATCTTCTTCTTTTTTTAAAGTATAATAACACACGTGAGTGCCAGCTAGGCTAACATTGGATGAATTTCTGGAGTAAGTTAAGAAACCAACAACAGAACTAAGAATGTTTTCTTGTCAATGAACCTGTGAAAATATTCATGTTTAGTGTGCACATTAACAGATGTGTGTGTACATTAAATGTAGTCGACTAGCGCATCGCCTGAAGTGAGTAAGGGAGTGAGTTAATATGGACGTCACAGGGCATTGTTCCGCCAGTGTAGCTGGCAACAAAATGTCAGAAATTACGTCAGAGGGTATTGTGACGTGTTGATAACGTTTGCGGCAAAGCATGCATTGTAAAAGTAGGCCGAGAGATTTGCTGGACAACAGTTAAGAGTTTGACCGTACGTAGAGAGTTGGAAACCCAGAAAAGTATGAATCAGTTTACAAAGTTTATTAACAGGTGAAGGTCAACCTTTCGACCACGTATAACACACGTTCAAAGGAGTATATCCTGGTAACAGTCCAAACATACTAAAAGTCGTGAAAAATCTAATGAGAGGAACATATTAAATTTTGCGATTAGAATGTGCTCTATAATGTTGAAAACGTATGGCGCGAATGGGCTGTCGTAATACTATATAGGTAAAGGGAATTAATCCTTACGACGTGGAGCCGACGAAATTTGTTTGTTTACCTTCGTGATTCGGAACGATTTACGACTTCTTATGATTATTAGACTTTCTCACGTTCTTTGATTTATTTTTCATCTCCGGATTGTGAACTTTCTCAACTGTAAATACACCTGCAATATTAGCAATATTTACTGATGTCTGCAATATCAGTAATATTAACTGATGTCTGTTAACAAGTACCTGATGGTGCCAAGAAGCATAATCGAGACTGGATCGAGTTCCTGATCGAATCAATGCAAACTAAGCACAGTAATGGTCCGTTCGCAGAGCACTCTATCGCGATGTCAGCAAGTGTAACGAAGGTGTCACGCGCTGGGAAAGAGCTTGCTAATCAATGTCGCTAGGGGAGATAACTCTAACCAGTTGTAGGTGGCGTATGACGTTTCCGTTTCCATGATTTGGTCTTTTCAGTGCGATAATTATGTTTATTCGTCTTATCTATGGCGGTAGGTACAAAAACAAATCTCGACATCCTGATCATTTGTACATTTGTCAATGTTTCGAACACTAATCTCTAATTACCTGATTTGAAACGCATTGCCACAACAGAAGAAATGTGGCTCATAGACACCTTATGAAATTATGTTGCGCTGAAATATTCATAAATAAAACGGTCTTTTACAGTCTGGGATGTGGATAACTATGGATCAGTCGATACAAAATAGTTCTCCAACTAGTTCTCGGCTATTGTTTAACATCTCTAGCAGTTACAACGAGATACTTGAACACTTATCACCATGACATATTTATTTACAGAACAACAGATGATACTTGTAAATCCGAACTGCACAGCCAAATTATTCATCGACTACATCAAAGCAACATGCTCCTTTGACGATACGGGTAGGGCAAATTATTCAGTTTCTAGCTTAGACCGATACAGGGGATCGGAACTTCTGTATTTTGTTTGGCCTAAAAATCTACTGTCGTCTGCTATTCATTTCCGTTGTCTATTGGGTAGAGCGTTTGCACAGAGAGCGGAAGGTTGGTGGACCTATCCCCGGCCGCGTAATACCAAAAGACGTTAAAAGATGGTATTTCTTGTTAACCTCCCTGGCGCTCGGCATTCAGGAGTTAAAACGAGGACTGGTTGATTGGTTGGTTTGTTGGTTTGTTGGTTTACGCCGCACTTAGCAATATTACAGTTATATGACGGCGGTCTGTAAATAATCGAGTCTGGACCAGACAATCCAGTGATTAATATCATGAGCATCGATCCACGCAATTTCGGATCGATGGCATGCTTCAACCAAGTCAGCGAGCCTGACCACCCGATCCCGTTAGTCGCCTCTTACGACAAGCATAGTCCCCTTTTACGGCAAGCATAGGCTGCTGAAAACCTATTCTACCCCGATCGCACACACACCTTAAATGTGTCGCCTGCTGTTCAGTATAATTGTAGGCAGTTTTACAACAGGGAGCTCGTGCTATCATCTAGGAACGAGGTTGTATGTATTGTCCTGAGTTTATGTTTCAGCTATTATTGATCTGTGTGATGAAAGTGGGAACCTTGCATACATCCACACCAAGCACACAACGGACAACGTCTTCAGTCTCACAGTGCCGAGGGCAACATACATGCCAGTTCTCATAGAAAGTAAGGATGGAACAAGGCAAGCCCTGTCTAGATCTGATAATTGACAGCTTCTACATTTGCAGGAAAATCTGATTGCGTGCACGAGTGTATGAGTGGTTTGCTACACTCTCAAATGTAAAATAGGATGCATTTTGGTCCTAGACAATTACACATACTGGCTTCTAGAATTCTCATCTGATACCTAGGCACCATGCGGAAAATAAAAACATAAACCTTTTACCCATTGTTCCTTGATACGGTTTAGACATTCTGATATGCAGCACACATGTGGTGTGGACATTTATTTCTGCTCAAGTATGGCTTTCTTTAAGTTAAATTAAATCAAATTAAGAAGTTGTACAGCATGCTGAAATGACCTGTGCTATATCCCCCGGTATGTTACTTTGGTACACCGTCAGATGTTTTGATCAGAGAGAAGCGCTGGCTTGTGTGGAAAAGTCACTTCCTGTAAGTATGCAGAAGCCAGTCATGTATTGCCTTGTAACTCAGCGTGAGTAGTTTAAATTGCGTTCTTTGTTGGATTGGCAGCCATTTCAGTCAGTATTGGAGTGAGGTGTTCCTGCCAGAATTCTTGCGGCCGTATTCTGAACGCCCAGTAATGTTTCTGCACCCGTCTTTGGCAGCCACAGAGGCGGGAATGGCAGTAACACAGTCTGGAGACGACAAAAGCATAAATCATTTAATGTAATCATGCCATCTCTTTGTATGGCCGCAATACACCGAAATATTGGATATGTCCCTTCAAATCTTAATTTCAAATCACTGACTGTTTTCATTATCCAGTCAGCTGATCTCTATGTGAATACAACACACTATGTTTTTCTGAGGATGTTTGGCCTGGTGCTGCCATGACAATTTAAAGAACTCATCCAAATGTTTTCTGGATACACTAGATAAAGACCTAACTGCCCACTAAAATGGGACTTGGGTGACTGTGTGTCCTGATGGCGTGCTTCTTGCTCATGATGTCACTCGTTTACCAACGTAATGATTGGGTACATTTTGTGGGGTGGGGGGGGGGGGGGTGGGGGGGGGTGGTACAGTGTGGTTTAACCGGCGTTCAAGATAATTGCACCGATAAAGCTGCGTGTGTGTGCGTGCGTGCGTGCGGCTACTTCTGTCCAAAGTATGACTTAGAATGATAATTGAATTGTGAATCACATACATTTCTGCGTGTGGCAGTTATCTGAGCTGTAGTTTCTTAATCTGGACTCTGAACCTGTACTGTACATGTATTTCAATAATACAAACGCATTTCAAGTACTGTCCATGCCAATACCTCACGGGTTGGTATACAATATGCCCTTCCTTCAAGAAGGAACGTAGTGCATACAAGATGGTGGAGTACTGACGATGTCCAGCCTGCTCCAGGAAATACAGCCAGGATGAATCTGTAAGACTGCTGACTGCACATTCCATAGCTACAGTCTGTAACACTATGCACCGATCTGTAATCATGCACTTGATGTGTCAGTGATGGAGATTACGTTTTATTCATATCTCCACCTCACTTGCTTCACAGAGGGAGCGGATGACAGCATGAAGAGCATCGTGCCGCTGCTGGTGGACTGGGACAAGACCTACCCTACACTGGACAGTAAGCTCTACAAACCTTCATATACCTGATGATCAACACTATCAATCAACTAAAACTCTTTACTGTCATATCCGGGGTTTCAGTCAAAACAGACCAGCAAATTTACTCCATGGGCCCAGGACCGCCTCCGTGGTCTAGTGGTAGAGCGTCCGCACGGAGAGCGGAAGGTCCGGGGTTCGATCCCCAGCCGCGTCATACCAAAAGACGTTAAAAGATGGTACTTGTTGTTACCGTGTCTTGCGCTCGGCATTAAGGGGCTAAAACAAGGACTGTCAGGCTCGGAGTCAGGATACTGTGTCTGAGTGGGGTATTCATGTTAAACTGCGGCATGGTATCTCAGTGAGCTAGCACTATAAATCGGCATCAGTCCGGACTAGTACAAGCAGCCACACATACACGTGCATGCACGTCGCTATATATAAGTGCAATAATCTTGGACGCGACGTTAAACCCCATTCCACCTCACCTCACAATGGGCCCAAGTGCAGTTTACTCAAATAAAGTGAGTGAGTTGTGTTTCACGCTGCTTTTAACAGTATTCCATTCATATCACAGCGTGTCAGCTTAATGTGGGAGGAAAGCCCCAAGTGATGCAGGTCTTAGACGTTTACCACTTCGGTGAAAAATATACGGCCGGGGCTTTAATGGAGGAAATAATGCAGTTAAAACTGGCTGGTGAAATATGAAATTGAAAACAAAAACAAGTGTGTTAGTTCTATATTCATCAGTCTATATGGGAAATAGGCAGCGACTTTCAACTTGATTTCATAATGCATATGATAAATAAAAACTGAAATGTTTTCAAAAGTGACAGACAGATACTGTTATCTCTCTTTATCATACTAGAATATACATCACTGATTTTTCCAAATGTGTTGTAGGAAGGTTAAAGCAATACACAGCTGCTGCCGAGAAGCCCAAGAAAGTTGTCAGTAAGTTCACAGAGGTACCAAGTAGATTTATAGGGGTTAAGAAATCCTGTTTTTTCTTTTGGACGATATTTGATTTTGTCCTGTTTACAGTTGATGGGTCTTCTATTGAGTCTTCTTTTGATTCACTAATATTGTCAGATTTTATCCTGAAATCAAGCGATAGTTATCACTGTGTTTAATTCTAATATGGTCTCTGCTCTATTACATCATAGCCATAATTTCCTGTTTTGGCTGCCAATCACACTATAAAATGTTTTAGATTTTCAACAGGCGTCCTCTTAACTCCCAACACATCTAACAGTTGTTAGGAAAAACAATCCTCCGCTGGAAATACAACTGCGCGAGGCGGGAAAACGTCCCTTCTTTCAAGCCCTCATCAACTAGATGCAGATATAGTTAATCTGCTAATGAATGGGACCGTTGCTAACATTAGACTCGGCCTTCCTGCCATCAGTTAGAACGCCTACGGCATCCTACCATCGACGGGGATTACCAAGAACCAGTCAAGAAGTCGTCCACCAAGATGATTGTCGATATGGCAAGGTTTAGGAACCTTGACGATGTCAACAAACAGGTGATGAACATTTATCCTAGGTCTGCCGGTGTCAGACACGTCATCCCTCATACTGATCAGCAGGCAGGTCCCCCCTTGGATTCCAGAGTCGATATGAACCTGGAACAGTTGGGTTTCGTCCACAGCTCCTTAGACCATATCCTGAAGACGCAGGAGTGTCTCCATTCAGCGTAGGTATGAATGTCTGACCAGCTTCTCATGCAACGCTACCCTCGCTATAATTGTTGTAGTAGGTACTTCAGATTTCTTTCCCGATGTAGTTTTTCTAGTTGTATCCAGGTTATTCCTCAACGCCTTGGAAAGTTTATCAATGTTTTCTGCTCTTTCTGCGCGACTGGCATCTCTGTTGTGGATCTCCGGTCAGTTGATCATTGTCGCACCCATAGCAAACGACAGACGGCGATGGAGAGGGGAGAGTCCATCTCCCACAATACGTTTCTAACTACTTAGTTACGTTAACGATCTTGCTTCTTATACTCCAGATCGGCTGTAATCTGCTCTCAGCTTGTCTGAACTTGACTTTAAGATAATCTCAAAAAGTTAGAGTGTAAAATGACAAACGCGATAACAAATTTGGATTGTTTTAAATCTGGAGACACTGGAAAGAAGTGACGTTTTCCCGCCTCGCGCATACGCAGCTGCGGAGGATAGTTTTCCTTACAACTATTAGCTGTTGGCAGTGAAGAGGACGTCTGTTGAAAATCTAAAAGTTTAATAGAATGTTTGACAGCCCCAAAACAGGAATTCATCGCTATGATGTAATAGAGGTAGGGTATTCGAGTCACCTTCACGTTTGTTAAAGCATATCCAAGTTTTGCCAGTGTCTTTGATCTTTATGGTGACCCTATTTTACTGGCTGTCAGACCAACTGCTCACATAAAGTTTTTAAATGTGTGTTTACATTTGTTCAATTAGGCATTAAACCCACCGTGTTAAGGTCATTTAAAACCCCACCCAGGACAGTTGTCATCTTGAAGTGCTCTTGGACCTCATTGATCTCGATTAGGACTCCACCCCTGTTTGTCACTTGGCAACTTATCATCTGTGAAATTAACAAGGACTATATGGACAGTTTCTTGTAGCCTTTACAGCATCATTAACTTAAAACATTTAGCAACAGTTCTGATCTTAGAGCGTATTTTCGAGTTCGTCTCGAACATGTCGACATGTCAGTAAATTTCAAATCCCAAGTTTGAATGTTATTTCCAGTTGAAACAAAAGGCAAGCGTCGAGAGAGACTCGGAGACCAGTCTCCGTCCCGCCGAAGCAGCTCATCTGGGAATTCGAACGAGATGTCCCCCAGACCCAGCAACATGGGCAAGATTTCCCGCAAGAAGTGATGCTCTCGAGAACACTTGTCTTCATCACTCATACTTATTAGTTACTTCACTGCTAAAACGGCTAAAGGTCAACACCAGTGTTAGAGGTCCCACCTTGAATTTTCATTTGTGAAAGAAAAATGTAAATTTACCAAAAACAAATTAAATAGAGTGTATATTCCATTGAACATTATATGTGTAGTAGCTGAAACGTGGACATATAAAAACGGTATGTAATTACTTGTTTTACTGTTTCCCATGTAGAAGGAACGATGTATACAGATATGTGGCAATACTGCATTGAAACTTGAAGACCTGGATACTGCTGTTTGGCACAGTCACAGTATGTTCATAAATCAAGTCAAACTCTCACATCTGTTTAATTCCACTGACTGATTATTCAAATTGTGGCCCTTGAATGATGCTTTGTATGTTGAGTTACCTTCTGTATAAACATCCCGGCCATAACTATCATGGTCATTCCGTCTCCTTCTGCATGCTATGTATGCATGCCAATAGCTTGGATTGTTGCTCATGCTATTGATCACTTGTTTGTGCAGACTTGATTATTTACATGCAGCAGTGATACAGAGGTAGCGAGGGAGTGATACAGCTGTTTTTGTCGTTTCTATGTCGTTATGAGGGGGGTCTGTAAATAAATGGTGGCGGTCGGGTAGCCTATTCGTTAAAGCATTCGCTCATTACGCCGAAGACCCGGTTTCGATTCCCCGACATGGATACAATGTGTAAAGCCCATTTCTGGTGTCCCCTCGCCGTGATATTGCTGGAATATTGCTTAACGCTGTGTGAAACCATACTCACTCATTCACTCACTCACTGTAAACAAATGTGTCTGGACCACACAATTCAGTAATTGACATCATCAGCATTGTTCTACCTAATTGGGATACAATGACATGCATCAACCAAGTCAGTGAACCTGGCCACTCGATCCAATTAGTGTTAGACGCTTAAACGACAAGCAAACAACATTCACTCACACAATGGTAAGGGTAGAAATCACTGGGCGTTTGTTTTATTGTCATACATCAACTGTCATATCTAACAGCTCAGAATCCATTCTAAATATCTTCTGAGTGAGTGTATTTTAACATGCTTAATCAATTAAGGTAACCATGTCCCTTAACTGTATTATATGAGTATATCATAATATATATTCATCTTCTGAGAATGATCACATGTCTGTCAGAGGATGGTGTAGAGGAAGTAGCATCTCACTGGCCAAACAAATACTGGTCTGGGTCAAGTGACTGGTAGGTAAAATAATTATCTATTACAGTTCTTAACTGGACACTCTGATCCAAGTTTACTCGTGTGCTGGTGATGTGTTGGTGATATCCACAAGTACGGTTACTGACTGACTGAAAATAATAATCAAGGTGAATCAGCATTCGAATCCCTGACAGTGGATCCTGAAGCACAGGAAGCAGCAACACCTTCCACTACTGGGCCACCCGACGGTGCCCCCTCACAGAGCTGCAGGGTCTCACTGAACATGTGCAACTGCTATCAGCAGAGTTTACTGTAAGTTTGTTTTGTGTTCAGCAATATTCCAGCTGTATGACAATGGTCCGTATTAGAGAATCCAGTGATTGACATTATGAGTATCGATCTACGCAATTAAGATATGATGACATGCATCAACCAAGTCAGCGAGCCAGTTTAGCCAATCCCGTAAGTTGCCTCTTACGACAAGCATAGTTGCTTCTCACTGGGAGCATAGGTTGCTTAAGACCAATTCTAACCTGGATCTTCACAGATGTGCAGGATTTTTTTAGTAACAATTGAAGAAACTGTCAACAAATTGCAATTGTCATCTTTCCAAAATCACATGTCTGTCCCTTCAGACTGTGCCTGTATATTCTGTGATGGCAGCACATACATCCTGCACGCCTATTACAAGAACAAAACAACTGTTCACTTAGCGCTATGATACACCCAAAGCTCTGTGGTGTAATTCCGAATCCAAGGCAAACATTTGACTTCGTTCAAATCCATACTCAACAGTTTCTCCACAGCCTGTTCCATACCTTAACTTAACAACCCTTGGATGAGTGTGTCTGATAACTACGGTTTAAATTCAACATAAGAGAAGTACAAGCTCATTTTCTCCTTTTCTTCTTTGCACTTTCAGAAGACTGAGGTTTATGTGATGAGTTTGTGTTAAGGTTCTGGGGGTGTTGATTTTTTCTTTTCTTATTTTTGGGAGTTTTTGTCCCTGCCTCATTTCCATCCTGTGTCACATCCAGTATGCTGTCATCAGAAACAGCTGTACCATGTCCAGCGCTGGTAACACTTGGTGTAGACTGACCAGCTGACTCCAGCAGACACTCCCGCAGGACCAGCGATGATCTCTCCTGGGACGACACTGGAAGACAGGGAACGATACAATTTGTTTGTTTAACACCACACTCAGCAATATTCCAGTTATATGACGGTGGTCTGGATCAGATAATCCAGTGATTGACATCATGAGCATCGATCTAATCAATTGTCTGACCACCCGATTACATTAGTTGCCTCTTACGAGAAGCATTGGTTGCTAAAGACCTATTCTAATCTGGATCTTCACAGGTCCAGAACACTTCAATCATCAAGACACTGAACAATAGGTGATTGTGTTTGTTTGTTTGTTGTTAAACATCACACTCAGCAATATTCCAGCTATATGACGGTGGCCTGCAAATAAATTAATCTGAACCAGACAATCCACCTGATCCATTATGTCACCTCCTCTGGTCATCATAGGTTGTTAGGGACCAATTCTAACCCCTACGGTGGACACTGAAGGATAGACAATCATATTTGTTTGCCAATTCCTCCCATGAGAACAACATGTGAAGCTGTGAACTGGCTGGAACACTGCTAAACATGGTCACATCCAGCACCCAACTACTTACAAGCAAAGAAACTTACATGAACTATCCTCCTGCACAGATGTAGCTGCGTCCAGAGCTTTGTGTCGCGATCCTCCACGACCTGCTCCCTCCAACACACACACAACAATCTTGTTGAGCAGTTTCAGTGAGGAATGTACACAGTCTGTATTCTCTGCTGGTCCAGCATCACGGAATGCATCTTCTGACACATCAATGGGCAGCTTCCCTTCTGTCTTACCAGGCAAGTCTAACAGGCTGTTATATATTGACAACAAACTGGACAAAAACTGGGATGAGAAATCTGACAAGTCAATAACGACTTTCCTGCAAACTTGACCGAAACCATTTTCATGACACAAAATACTTAAAACCCAAGAAAGAATGTCCGACTTTAGTTTTGGACTGTCGGCCTGAGGTTGGTGTTGCAGGGTCCAGGCCATGGCGACGAGGGAACTGGACACGTGTACTTTCTCCACTGCACACTCGCTGGAGCTGTCCTGACCTCTCGACAAGGATGATGACACACATGTCTGTGGAGTCCAATACAGACAAATCCTACACACACTGTTCAATACCTTCGCTCTATTCCGTGTTTCTAACTCCTTTTCACCAATGTCGGATGTTTCTTCTGTTTTCAAAGACTCTGGATTTGATTTCTCAGTTGAGGCCATTTTTTCCCCCTCATCCACCTCCATCTTCTCCGCTTCTTCCTCTATGAGCTCCACCTCCTCCTCATGGTAGTCCTTCCGCTTCTTCTCAACCGTTGCCTTGGCAACCTGTATGTGGATACCCAGAGTGCTGAGTAAGGTCTTCAGCTGTGCAGCTGTTGCAAGGTCCTTCTGCAGTCGGCTACAGCTCAGCAGGAGCAGAAGGACCTCCTTGACTGTGATTGTTTCTGTGGGAGAGGACTCCCCATGTGCTGTGTCCCCGGTGAGATCGGCGAGGTGATGGAGGGAAGACACCATGGTCTCTGTTAGCAACAGGAGGGAGCGGCAAGAGAACTCATGATGTCTGGAACAAATACAATAATATGCCAAATAAGAGGGGCACAGATTTTTGGGAAATCGTGTTAAAAATCAGGGGAGGGGCAAAATATGATGCAGTCCTAAGACCAATCTCTACCCCCACTAATAAATGACCAGTCCATTAGAGTGTTCCAACAACAGACTAACTGATTTGTCTCATTTTCCTTCTTTCATTGTTTTTGCAGTATTATCTTCAAATACTTACATCTTGTCACATGAAGGTCACCCTCTAAATTGTTTAAAGGTCACACTCTAAATAGCTTAAAGGTCATCCTCAAAATAGGTGAAGGTCACCCTGTAAATAACGTGATGGTCACCCTGTAAATAACGTGATGGTCACCCTGTAAATAGGGGTTACTTTCCAAGTAGCTCTGAATGTTCTCTCCTACCTGATGTGAGTGATGAGCCTCTTACAGCACAGCAGGGTCTCTCGCACAAACTGTGACGGCAGCATCCTGCCCCCCTCCCCCGTCATGGTGAACCACAGCGCGTGGAGGATGGAGGCCAGCAGCTCACAGTGCTCCACGTCATGCAGCCTGGAAGGACGCAGTGAGTGAGTGAGTGAGTGAGTGAGTGAGTGATTGAGTGAGTGAGTGAGTGAGAGTGATTTCTGGTTTCTGCTGCAGTTCACGATACTCCGACTACATCACACAACCACATGTAATCAAATCTGGACCAGATAAACAAGTGGTTCCCAGCATGCAGTGCTCCAGATAACTGTCATTATCAGAACTGACAAGTATCAGACACATAATTATTTTTTTTAAATGCAAGTACTGTACAGCTCGTTTGTAGAATTGAGGACTGCTGGTATGCTACTGCACCACCATCATTCAAAAACCTAAGTAGTACATTCAGAATTTGGTGCCAAACTAACGTTAACATTACCGAGACAAGACAATTCAAGTCTGTTAGCCAATGACAATGCAGGACTGTGAGGAAATCCATTTGCTGCTGACACAAAATGACACTTTTCCGTTTAAGCAGACGGTAATGCCTGATACAGTAAACAGAAGATTATCGATGTTTTGAAGAAAGTTTTGAGAATAAACAGACAAGGTATGGTAACAACTAATCATGAGAGCACACAGTATTGCTTTCCTGTGTATTTAGTATGTTTGTTATTTTCATCACTGTAGATCATGGTATATGGAAGACAGCTGAGGTTGATCTACAGTGTCGAGGCCACCACCAATAACCAGAGATAATTTGTGATGTTGCCATCTGCGGCAAGGATCTTACGGTTTCACGATGAAGCCACTGAGCCAGGTGAGGATGCCGTGGTTCTTGGCCAGATCTACCGCCATCGGCCGACCCGAACACGCTGCTTTAACTATCCTCAACACTCGGACCTGAAAGACAGCATCACTTCTGTTAATATGTGGATACGAAACTTCCCCTCGAATACGAAACTGCCCTCTATCCTTTGGGAATGACTTTACGGCGGCCATCTTGGTTTGCTTGAGCCTGGCAGTTGTGTGACAGACAGTGTGAGAGCAGGAGGTGTATTGTGTTGGCTGATGAATACAAGTAAAAAAAAGAAACTGTGTCTGTTTATTTTAACAACTACAGTGCTGGGATGGAACAATTTATTTTATGAATACACAGGGTATTTGAAATTCTGCAAATACGGAATACAATGGTATCATAAACAAACTGGCAACTTGTGAACACAATTCACAAAATTTAACTGCATAATGAAACACAAGCAACACCTGCCTTATTTTCGAAAACTATTCATTCATTATACTTCAGATTCTCTGGGAAATGAGTGAAGTAACAAATATAGGAGTAGAAAGAGGTTGACATTATTTATCATCCTGAAGGGGACACCATCTCGGGCTTACACATTGCACTAGCGTGGGGAATCCTGGTCTTTGGCACCACACACTTTAACCATGAGATATGAACTACCATGCCAACTGCCACCAACCCACCTGGGAGAATTGGTCGCTCATAGCGGAGTCACAGAATCCCTGCAGCAGTTTGAAGGTGAACCTTCTCTCCATCGTCTTGTAGTCGGACATCTCCCGCAGACCGTCCGCCAGAAGACTCACAATCCACGTCCTTTCCTTCCTGTGCTGAAACATTCAACCATCACATGTACAGTTTCATTAAAAAAATATTCATTAGTTTTAGAGTTATAGCTTGGAAACAAAGCCTAGAGTTGTTTGAGACTAAGTCTAAATTGTTTCCATGGAAATGTAACATAATCAATTTTAGAAAAAAATAAAAATAGCCAAAGGCACCCATTAAGCTGATGAGCAATGTATATGTCAGGTTTAATTGAAACACACTGAATGATTTTCAAGTCATGGCTTGGAATAGGATGGGAACACTGACGCCAATGCCAACACTGATGCCACCGGGAACTGAGCCAAAAATAATATGTTTCCCCTCCCTTTTGAGTTGTGACATTATCACCATTGTAACACATGTACTCTTCTTCCTGTGCTGAAACATTCAACTACAGTCAAGTATTCCATTAAGTATTACTTCAATGTAATTATTGAAGCTTTGGCAAATTTAGGAATCACTGTCAATAGGTAGCTTCAAATTAAAATACACTGCAATGATGCCATGGTTACCTGTTGGTCGGCGCTGTTGAAGAGCTTGTAGAACTCGGGTACGTTCACAGTGTCAAGGCTCGGCTTCAGCAGCAGGAAGTTGTTCATCTGCCGGTACATGTGCTCGTCTTGGGAGAAACACTTTGGTGTCAAATTCAAAATACTCCCAAAAATGCATCAAATGTTTTACCTGATACTGGAATATACATGTTGCTTATATAATCTCATCTATTTGGGTCAAAATCTCTTGAAATAAGTATCTTGAAATAAGTCCTAAGCCAGTTTGAGTCATTGTCACATGTCCCTTGACCTCATCAGTTTTATGGGACATTTGACCTTGTTAGCTTCAAATCAAACTATTATGATGGACTATCTAGTAATCAGATTTGGTTAAATTCCAGCAACATTGCCCCAATAAATAACCAAGCCTTGTCATACCTAGATAGGTCTGGTCATCAAACTTGACCCGTCTTTCATGAGATAATCCAAACACAAACTACCTGTACATTAATTGTTCCTACCTGGATATCTAATTAAGGAGTACATAAACTGTTTAAACCTGGATATCTGTTCAGAACAAACTGTATATGAATTGTGTTACATAAACTGTTTTTACCTTTTATGTAATTAAGAACAATGAGCATCTATACAAAAACTGTTTTTACCTGTATATGTAATTAAGAACAATGAGCAGCTATACATAAACTGGTTTTACCTGTATATGTAATTAAGAACTATGAGCACCTATACATAAACTGTGTTTACCTGTATACGTAATTAAGGACTATGAGCACCTGTACATAAACTGTGTTTACCTGTATATTTAATTAAGGACTACATTGTTGCTGTTATTACCTGGATGTAGCATGAGACGTGAGACGCGGGCCAGGAAGAGGGAGATGAGACAAGACAGACGTTGGTTCGGTTCCTGGACACTGTTTCGTAATGTGTCCAGCAGGTAGGTCACCTGAAGCCGTTCATGGAACTTGACGCCCGACAGGTGGTCCACGTAGCGAGCCAGTATAGTGTACGCAGCCTTCCGTATGCCCGGGTCGTGGCTGCTCAGGGCAGTCAGCGTGTACGCAAGGCAGTGACTGGACACAAACTTCCGACAGTCTACCAGGGAATCTACGAACAAAATAATGAGATCAAACGTATCTTTAGGTCAGCCATTCCACTATCACCTAACATGGCTGTGATGATATATTGTCAACATAGTTAATGTACCTGGACATTGAGGGCGTGATAGACGACACGATACATCCTCCTCTCCATCTCCAGGGCTCGCACTTCAGTACACCTACACCAACCCTTGGATCCATTTCCATGGTTCTCATGATCTCAAATTACTGACCTTGATTTTCATTAGTCAATTAGTTACAAACCAGCCTCAATTTTGGGTTGGGATTATAAAAACATGGTGGCCAGTCCCATTGACCAGTCCCATTGACTAGTCCCATTGACCAGTGACACGTAAAAGAAAGCCCTCAAAAATCTTTTTGATGAAAAAGATGTCTTTGCAGTGGCTTTGGTTTCAAGGCAATAAGAATTACGCCCTTACACATTTTCTTTTTCCTTATCTTGACATTTGATTGGTCAGAAAAATGTTACGGAAAATCAAGTTAACTGGAGATTGCAAGATCTACGGAAATGGATCCAGGGGTCAGTGTAGGTTTACCGGAATGCAGCCCTGGACATACAGAGGATGGCGATACATGAAAACACAACATTTCTCATGTGATCGAGTCATATTCTATCAACGCACAAACTTAGAGAGCCAACCAAAATGTTGTCCTAAATGTGAGCAAACACATATGGACTATTGATATGTGCGATAGTCCACTCAAATTTTAGCTAAGGGTGAAACTAGACTTTGATGTAGGCTAGTGGACAGCCATGGGACGATGCTAGAAAACATGACAACAATCTATTTCTACCATTAGACAAGGAGGAAATTCTCTCATGTATGGATTGAGTGTGAAGATATTTTTCTTCAGGAATTCAGGAGAACTCGCTGCCTTGCTGCTTAAGACTGACAACTGGCAGATCCAAGTTAGTGTTACGAGCTGCACATGATGATGTTATGAGCTGCACACGATGATGTTATGAGCTGCACACGATGATGTTACGAGCTGCACACAATGATGTTATGAGCTGCACAGGATGATGTTACGAGCTGCACACAATGATGTTATGAGCTGCACACGATGATGTTACGAGCTGCACACGATGATGTTACGAGCTGCACATGATGGTGTTACGAGCTGTATACGATGATGTTACGAGCTGCACACGATATTACGAGCTGCACACGATGATGTTACGAGCTGCACACAATGATGTTACGAGCTGTACACGATGATGTTACGAGCTGCACACGATGATGTTATGAGCTGCACACGATGACGTACCTGATGTCAGGAGTCCGCAGAACAACGGCAGCACAAAGCAAGGATCATACACATCCACAGCGGCCTTGACCTCCTCCGCCTCCATCACCTCCGCAGGCTGCAGACAGATACACACAGTCATGAGTTGTTAACAGCAACCAATGAATAGTGAATCCTGGCACAACCAAGGGACGTAATGCTGTACATAAACTTCAGGTGCCTTAATCTACGAGGAGGAAAATAAGAACCTAACAGAGATGACGGTAATTAGATGATCAGTATGTGTTGAACAATAGGCACAAACATTCAAGTACACAACAAATGAAGCAATACAAATAGTTTAATATTTGCAGGAGGTGAAATAAGCTTGTATGACTGAATTAGCATGCCATGTTCACAAGTGATGCATCGCCACGCATGTGCTGACCAGTTCTGTAGCATGGCACTGACTGAGTGATTATTTCTTGTACCATTTAGCAATATTCCAGCTATATCACAGTACAATCAGACAAGGATCCATGCCACCATGTGCTATGACATATTCACTCAGGATCCATGCCACCGTGTGCTATGACACATTCACTCAGGATCCATGCCACCAGGTGCTATGACACATTCACTCAGGATCCATGCCACCAGGTGCTATGACACATTCACTCAGGATCCATGCCACCATGTGCTATGACACATTCACTCAGGATCCATGCCACCAGGTGCTATGACATATTCATTTAGGATCCATGCCACCATGTGCTATGAAACATTCACTCAGGATCCATGCCACCAGGTGCTATGACACATTCACTCAGGATCCATGCCACCAGGTGCGATGACATATTCACTCAGGATCCATGCCACCATGTGCTATGACACATTCACTCAGGATCCATGCCACCAGGTGCTATGACACATTCACTCAGGATCCATGCCACCAGGTGCTAAGACACACAATCAGTCAAGGATCCATGCCACCATGTGCTATGACACATTCACTCAGGATCCATGCCACCAGGTGCTAAGACACACAATCAGTCAAGGATCCATGCCACCAGGTGCTATGACACATTCACTCAGGATCCATGCTACCATGGGCTATGACACATTCACTCAGGATCCATGCCACCAGGTGCTATGACACACAATCAGTCAAGGATCCATGCCACCAGGTGCTGTGACACATTCACTCAGGATCCATGCCACCAGGTGCCATGACACACAGTCAGTCAAGGATCCATGCCACAAGGAGCTATGACAAACAATCAGACAAAGATCAAAGATTGTGACCACTTGATGACATTAAAAAGAACTGCGGGTTACCATGAGCTTCCTGCCAATGGGGAAGTTCAGAGCTGACTTGTACATGGTGCGGACATCGAAGGCCTCCACGATCTGCTCCATCGATGGCTGCTTGAGGAGGGAGGACGCCAGGCTCTTCCGCAGTGCGTAGTGCTCAACCGCCTTCGGACCCCACAGGAACGGCCTACAGTACAACAGCTACAGTCAACATCACCTACACACATTCGTATATTGTACATCAGAATTTAATTATAAAATTATTAAATGACTTCTACAAATGTCCAAAAAAGAAACCCCACATGATCATACAAAATTGACAAGTATTAAAATAATATTAACAAAACAAGACATATAATTTAAGACGATGCATAACTGCCCTTACATGGCTTGAGTCCATAAGCGATATAAGTGAGATCTCCCGTGGATGCAAGTATATCACTACATGTTTGTTTGTGTGTTTGTTTGTATGTTGTTTATCATGAGTATGATCTATGCAGTTTGGAAACAAGCAAGTCACGGAGCCTGACCACCCAATCCCGTTAGTCGCCTCTTACAACAAGCGTTGCCGCCTCTTACAGCAAGCATGGGCTGCTGAAGACCAATTCTGCCCCGGATCCTCACTGGTCCATATCACTGCATGTGAAAATGGAAAGTGATGGTGGGAGCAGACATTTCTCTAACTTGGTGAAAGACATGACAACAGATATGGTGCTGAAGAACCAAGGTTGTTAATTAGAATTAAACCCATGCCTAGCAGATTCTGGCATGTCAAGGGATGTAACTCTGCAGAGATAATAACTACACCATAACCTCCCCAGAAATCTGAATTCCGGCATTGTACCGTACAATGTTAAGAAAACTTAATGTACTGCAGAAGATTTTCTAACATCCTAAAAGCATGAGACTGAGCTACAAGAGCTGTCCCTTGCTTGGTGGTACATGTTGCTTGGATGGCTATGTGTTTGAAGCAGTCCTGACTGTGTACATACCTAGCATCACTCAGACCCTTGCCATGCTTCTCATACAGGAACATCATCTTTAGGATTTTTTGGTCTGCAAAAACAACCAACATGGTGAATACTGACACGACTACTGCCAGTTGTTGCATTATGACAATAGAGAATTTCCTCTGAGTATCTGAGTGTCTCCATATACAGAAGTTACCCGTCTGGGAGAGAGTGGCTCCGTATACAACAGTTACCTGTCTGGTAGAGAGTGGCTCGGTATACAAAAGTTACCTGTCTGGTAGAGAGTGGCTCCGTATACAACAGTTACCCGTCTGGGAGAGAGTGGCTCCGTATACAACAGTTACCTGTCTGGGAGAGAGTGGCTCCGTATTCAACAGTTACCCGTCTGGGAGAGAGTGGCTCCGTATACAACAGTTACCTGTCTGGTAGAGAGTGGCTCCGTATACAACAGTTACCTGTCTGGGAGAGAGTGGCTCTGTATACAACAGGTACCTGTCTGGGAGAGAGTGGCTCTGTATACAACAGTAACCTGTCTGGGAGAGAGTGGCTCTGTATACAACAGTTACCTGTCTGGGAGAGAGTGGCTCCGTATACAACAGTTACCTGTCTGGTAGAGAGTGGCTCCGTATACAACAGTTACCTGTCTGGGAGAGAGCGGCTCCATATACAACAGTTACCTGTCTGGGAGAGAGTGGCTCTGTATACAACAGTTAGCTGTCTGGGAGAGAGTGGCTCCATATACAACAGTTACCTGTCTGGGAGAGAGTGGCTCCGAATACAATAGTTATCTGTCTGGGAGAGAGTGGCTCCGTATACAACAGTTACCTGTCTGGTAGAGAGTGGCTCCGTATACAAAAGTTACCTGTCTGGTAGAGAGTGGCTCCGTATACAACAGTTACCCGTCTGGGAGAGAGTGGCTCCGTATACAACAGTTACCTGTCTGGGAGAGAGTGGCTCCGTATTCAACAGTTACCTGTCTGGGAGAGAGTGGCTCCGTATACAACAGTTACCTGTCTGGTAGAGAGTGGCTCCGTATACAACAGTTACCTGTCTGGGAGAGAGTGGCTCTGTATACAACAGTTACCTGTCTGGGAGAGAGTGGCTCTGTATACAACAGTTACCTGTCTGGGAGAGAGTGGCTCCGTATACAACAGTTACCTGTCTGGTAGAGAGTGGCTCCGTATACAACAGTTACCTGTCTGGGAGAGAGTGGCTCCGTATACAACAGTTACCTGTCTGGGAGAGAGTGGCTCCGTATACAACAGTTACCTGTCTGGGAGAGAGTGGCTCTGTATACAACAGTTACCTGTCTGGGAGAGAGTGGCTCTGTATACAACAGTTACCTGTCTGGGAGAGAGTGGCTCTGTATACAACAGTTACCTGTCTGGGAGAGAGTGGCTCCGTATACAAAAGTTACCTGTCTGGTAGAGAGTGGCTCCGTATACAACAGTTACCTGTCTGGGAGAGAGCGGCTCCGTATACAACAGTTACCTGTCTGGGAGAGAGTGGCTCCATATACAACAGTTACCTGTCTTGGAGAGAGTGGCTCCGAATACAATAGTTATCTGTCTGGGAGAGAGTGGCTCCGTATACAACAGTTACCTGTCTGGTAGAGAGTGGCTCCGTATACAAAAGTTACCTGTCTGGTAGAGAGTGGCTCCGTATACAACAGTTACCCGTCTGGGAGAGAGCGGCTCCGTATACAACAGTTACCTGTCTGGGAGAGAGTGGCTCCGTATTCAACAGTTACCTGTCTGGGAGAGAGTGGCTCCGTATACAACAGTTACCTGTCTGGTAGAGAGTGGCTCCGTATACAACAGTTACCTGTCTGGGAGAGAGTGGCTCTGTATACAACAGTTACCTGTCTGGGAGAGAGTGGCTCTGTATACAACAGTTACCTGTCTGGGAGAGAGTGGCTCCGTATACAACAGTTACCTGTCTGGTAGAGAGTGGCTCCGTATACAACAGTTACCTGTCTGGTAGAGAGTGGCTCCGTATACAACAGTTACCCGTCTGGGAGAGAGTGGCTCCGTATACAACAGTTACCTGTCTGGGAGAGAGTGGCTCCGTATTCAACAGTTACCTGTCTGGGAGAGAGTGGCTCCGTATACAACAGTTACCTGTCTGGTAGAGAGTGGCTCCGTATACAACAGTTACCTGTCTGGGAGAGAGTGGCTCCATATACAAGAGTTACCTGTCTGGGAGAGAGTGGCGCCGTATGCCCCCTGTAACACAGTGTAGTGACTGGGGTCACAGCATTCCGAGCTGGTTTCAATCAGAGTCAACAGGACATTCACCATCTGGTCTGGAGAAAGGAGAGTAATTGTTAATGGATTAAATAAGTGACAAACTGACATAGACATATTCACTGTACAATGAATGACATATTGATAAACAGAAGACTTTCCCTAGCCTGTGGGAAGTACTGCCATACATCTCGGCCATCTATCAGACATTCCACAATTATCTTTTGTCCACCTCTCAAATTTTGAAACTAGTCCTGCATTGTTCGAGAGAGCTGCTCAATGTTGACTTCTTGTTAGTCATTTTATTGGTCGGTCAAAGTTAACAAAGGTCGTCCAATGTGACCTGTAATGGGTGTAGCGGTAATGGGCACGAAGATCAGATCCTACTGAGATTGGCTTACTTTTGTCTGCAAGTGAAAGTGTTAACCTAATATCAGCTTAACAAAGAAGCTGTCCTCATGTTATACTACTACTGTAAGTAATGGGATCTGGACACGGACTACAGTGAAACTTTCCATATTACTTCCCTATGGCTGCCTCAGGTATCATGCAGTCACAGACAAATTCTTGGGTAAATTTATCAAAATTCTGCGGTACAAATATCAAAATACTGCAGCTAAAACTATGAAATTCTGCAGTACATTCAGCAGTAAAAACATAAGCATTTCCCCCTCAAACATTAATACCAACTTAATTTTTTTCTTTTATTTATTTTAATCTTTTTCATTCAGATACTACAAGACATACAATTATGCAAGTCCATCTACATGTCTGATATATACCTCAGTGTCTGATATTTACTTATGGTTAGATGAAAACACAGTTTATGTGGTCAAAACACCACAAGAACATTAAAAAGAGTATGGTATATTTCAAATTTCGTTTTATTGTAGGATTCATATTTTTTTGTGTTTGAAGCACATATTAAATGTTTGGGCACCATTCAAGTGCTAAATTCAACTAAAAATCTAGAAAATAATGAAAAATTAGTTTATCGATTGATTAAAAAAAGGGCGAACTCAACAACTTTTCTGCAATTCTGGGGCAAGTTACATTTTCTGCAAATCTTTCCGCAATTGTGGAATTGCAGAATTTGTCTGGGTCTGATCATGTAGTAGCTGAATAATCTGAGTTTTGTCACAGCCTTCACCTTACCTTTGACCTCCTGACCTTTCTCCCCAAGCATGACCAGCATGAACTGTGAGTGGCTCATAAGCATCTCATACAGCATTGTGATTGGTGGAGACACGTCATGTGACTCAACATACACCAGCGGAACCAGCCTGTCAATCACCTTCAGCAGCTTCGCCTCCGAAAACAGAGCTCTGAAACAAACAGGTCAGGCTGACAAGGAGCAATGGTGCAAGTCAGTATGAGGGCTGACTGAGTCACAGGGTTCAAACTGATGCCTCAACGGCATGGAAACTGCATCACGGCATGCAGGACAGCCCCGTGGGGAAAGTGTTGTCCCCCAGGTACCTGGGTTCAGATGCCCCAATGGATACAAGGTGGGAAGACTGCTATAGTTGGTGAAGCTCACTCACTCACTTACTCAGTCACCCACTCACTGACAAAGGCCATGACATATTGAGGAGGTTCTTGTGGTATATGTAGCTGTATATGATGTGTGTACTGTGGTATATGTTGTGGTATACACACAAACCATGGCATAACTACGAGTATTTACAAATGAATGCATGTGAGCGAGCAAGTTGGATAACACCACATTCAGCACTATTTGTGTTACATGTGGGCGTGTCCACGGACTGGGAGAAAAGCCCGAAGTGACGCAGTTGTCGTAGAGGAATCCAGGCAAACCTGGGACTAGAAATCATTCTAAATCATTCTTATTCTAACAGTAAAAGTCGGGCCCTAGAGTATTTGGGATTGCATTAAATGTAACCGAAACTGAGAACTTTGGTCATTTGTAGTTTGCAGTAACGTAATAACACTACAGCTGTTCATTGTAGAATTGTACATCTCATTTGTTGTTTCCTCCTCCACTTACTTGAGACAAACTTTGACAAAGTCCAACCACCCGGCCACCATCTTGCCTGTGTTTATTCCACTTTCAGAATTCTGATAAAAGAATATGATCTTGATCATCAACACAAAATGATATCATGGTTAAAAAAGATCATGGTTATGTAAGTGGAAAACAAGATTAGGAGGATGAATTGACAGATGTACCAGCCCCTCACCTGTGGCACCTGGGCAAGGACCTTGAGAGTGAACACACCTGGGCCATGACCTTGAGACTGAACTCACCTGGGCCATGACCCTGAGACTGAACTCACCTGGGCCATGACCCTGAGACTGAACTCACCTGGGCCATGACCTTGAGACTGAACTCACCTGTAGCACCTGGGCCATGACCCTGAGACTGAACTCACCTGGGCCATGACCTTGAGACTGAACTCACCTGAATCACCGGGGCCATGACCTTGAGACTGAACTAATCTGGGCCATGACCTTGAGAGTGAACTCACCTGTAGCACCTGGGCCATGACCTAGAGAGTGTACTCACCTGTGGCACCTGGGCCATGACCCTGAGACTGAACTCATCTGGGCCATGACCCTGAGACTGAACTCACCTGGGCCATGACCTTGAGACTGAACTCACCTGTAGCACCTTGGCCATGACCCTGAGACTGAACTCACCTGGGCCATGACCTTGAGACTGAACTCACCTGAATCACCGGGGCCATGACCTTGAGACTGAACTAATCTGGGCCATGACCTTGAGAGTGAACTCACCTGTAGCACCTGGGCCATGACCTAGAGAGTGTACTCACCTGTAGCACCTGGGCCATGACCTTGAGACTGAACTAATCTGGGCCATGACCTTGAGAGTGAACTCACCTGTAGCACCTGGGCCATGACCTTGAGACTGAACTAATCTGGGCCATGACCTTGAGAGTGAACTCACCTGTAGCACCTGGGCCATGACCGTGAGAGTGTACTCACCTGTAGCACCTGGGCCATGACCTTGAGACTGAACTAATCTGGGCCATGACCTTGAGAGTGAACTCACCTGTAGCACCTGGGCCATGACCGTGAGAGTGTACTCACCTGTAGCACCTGGGCCATGACCTTGAGACTGAACTAATCTGGGCCATGACCTTGAGAGTGAACTCACCTGTAGCACCTGGGCTATGACCTTGAGACTGAACTCACCTGTAGCACCTGGGCCATGACCTAGAGAGTGAACTCACCTGTAGCACCTGGGCCATGACCTTGAGACTGAACTAATCTGGGCCATGACTGTGAGAGTGGACTCACCTGTAGCACCTGGGCCATGACCTTGAGAGTGGACTCACCTGTAGCACCTGGGCCATGACTTTGAGAGTGGACTCACCTGTAGCACCTGGGCCATGACCTTGAGACTGTAGTCTTCTACATCTTGGTCCCTCCCATGTTTCCTCCCTGCACTTAGTACGAGTGTCCTCATCAGCGCCCCCAGGAGGTCCCCGGAGTGTGTGTCCCCCTTTTCCCCGCCAGTAGACGTCTGCAGGTGGTACAAGTGCAACAACACCTCCAGGTGGCCTTGCAGGATGTCCTCGTGATCACACAGACCTGAAGACAGCTCAGACCAGATCTTGCTCACCTTCTGTTCTCCTGTAAACATATGGTGCTAATCAACACTTTTCTTATCTTCAAAATTCACATCCATGACTTATATCTGTTGCCATTTCTCTGATTCCTTCAGTAAGTTGATGAGTAATAGTTGTTTAACACTGCAGACAGCAATACCCCCGTGATACCATGGCAGTTATAAATAATCCAAACTTGACCCGACAAACCAATGGTTGAGCATCATCCCCCACCACTGGGGGCCATGACAAGCATCTACCCAAGTCACAAGCTGATCCGACAACCTCGAACAACAAGTATAGGTCGTTGGGGACAAATTCTATCCCAGAATCCACACGGGATCCTTCAGAAGACAGGTCAAGGTTGACTGACTGGACCCAGAGTGAAGGGAATGGAGACACAAAGGATACTCATGGATGGGACCCTCCTGGAAATCATGCTACACTCACGTTTTGTATAATGATATTAATCTTGGTCATTACATGTAGAACATGAAAGAAAAGATGAACCTCCAGACTCCTCAAACTAACTCACCGATACAGTTCTCCTGGACAAGAGCACACACAACGCTGATGACCGACACGTCGGTCTCACCTAGAAGGTCGGGTGTGCTGGTCAAGTACAGTTTCTCCACAGTCTTCACACACCGCTGGCCATTGGTACCCTGTCCTGGAATGTCATGCAATAAGATTTCATTCTGATAATCCTCACACAGAGCAAAGCTGGTTTGTTTGTTGAAAGATTCAGGAAGTCCAGTTATATGACCATGAAGACAGATGAGAGTGAGAGTAGGGAGTGTTTGCTAGTTCTTGCAAAAGTATAGCAGCCCATTCAACACCAAGTCACACATTCGCAGTGTGATCTATTAACGTCAGTGCGATGAAAGGCACGATGACATGCATTAACCAAGTCAGCGAGCCTGACCACCAGAACCCGTTAGTTGCCTTTTACGGCAAGCATGGGTTGCTGAAGAACTATTCTACCCCGGATCTTCACGGGTTCCCTAGAAAGTGGTAATGG
Source organism: Haliotis rufescens (assembly GCF_023055435.1). Classification (NCBI taxonomy): domain Eukaryota; kingdom Metazoa; phylum Mollusca; class Gastropoda; order Lepetellida; family Haliotidae; genus Haliotis; species Haliotis rufescens. The sequence goes on along the minus strand of NW_025963957.1, from coordinate 6,815,412 downwards.
ACCTATTAAATGAATCTGAAGAACAAAGCACTACCTGACTCTTTCCTTCCTTTCAGGCGCAGGTAGGTCACGATGACCTTGCCATACAATCCTCTCTCTTCCCTCACTCGATCCACCGATCTCACCAGCCAGTCCTCAAACTCCGTCCTCAGTACCAAGTTCTGGCACAGTATTCTCGTCACCATACCAACTCGACCTATGGTCATGTGATCAAGCAAATATTCCCACAATTCCCGACTCACAGCCAGACAATAGGAAGGTTGAACCTCCAGCAAATGACGACAAAACTCCCCCAGGAACTCATCTCTGGATGCAGTCATCAAATCCATTAAAGTGGATATTTTTGCAAAGGGCAGGAGTTGTCTCCCCTTCGACCTCTCTTGCAATTCTGCAAGTGACTTCGAGGCCAGATTTATCACAAGTTCACCAGCTTTTGAAAGTTTCTTAGATTTCCCCTTAGATACCAGAACACTGGATGGGAAGTCTAGCAGCTGTTCCAGGAAACTGCTAAAATACACAGCTGGATCTAGGAATGGCAGGAGGGCTTCCACAGAGCTGGTCACAAGTTTCAGAGATTCCAATGTGCTTGATTCTGTGAGAACTGACTTTAGTGACTTCAAAATCCGTTCTGCGTACACGCTGAAAACATCCCTCAAGGCGTGGTCTACTACAGCATCCTTCAGCTCCACCATCAGCAGCAGTGTCATCATCTCCTCTGTAAGGAGAGCGTCAACATCCAACGTGTCAGTGGAACTGGAGTCATGTTTGAGGAAGGCTGCTTTCAGGGTCGGATGCTGGAATATGGTACTGAGGATGTCTGTCAAGATGTCCTGGCCAGACTTCTGACTGGCCTGAAGTATCTCAAACTCTGCTGATATTTCTGATCCAGTTTGCTGGGAGTTGGCACCTTGGGAGTTTGACACTATGTTCCTGACCACAACTCTCAGAAGCTTGAAGTATGTCTTCAGTGACTGCTCGGCAGTACCTTGCATCTTTGGGGAAAGAAATAAAATGGTCATTTTGTGAATTGAATGTACCATGAATGTACCATGGAAAGACAGAATTAGTCTTCATCCTTTTCTCTGGGAACAGATTGTGACAAAATTATATAAAATGTTTTCTTGAAAAACTTTGAAATAGGCTTCACACTTAAAGATATCGGAAAACACGGATAAGGTTTACAGGTCTCTTACAGATGGTTACTATGGTTACTAAAAGACATCATAACAGTTCGGGCTCAGACTTCTCTGTCAGCGTTTGAGTGTCATAGTGAACATTATTGTTTATTTGCCTTGGCAAACCTTTGCAATAAATATTTCTGTATCATTTCATGGTACTATTGCATCGTAATAGTTGACTTAATACTGACATGGAAGATTACAGAGAATGTCGTACCTGCTGCAGGTTGTGCACAGTTTGCCTGATACACAGAAGTAGTTGTTGGGCCAGCAGCACTGACTCACTGACACCGAAACTCTTCACAGCGGCCACCAGTGCGTCGGTCATCTCGGCAGCCACCTCGGGGTCACTCCACAACACCTGCACCAACACAGCGGCATCGGACGAACTCCTGTCTGACTTCTGCGGCTTCCACGGCTGATACAAATTACTCAACATGCTCAAACTTTTAGGGATCACTGTTGGCTGACTTACGTAACACTTACTCCTACTCAGAGGGAGGATTAAATTTGAAAAATATAAACATATTCTGAAATATGGTGTACATTCTCATGCCTGCATGCAGTTGTTTGAACGACTTCAAGGCAGCCTTGACCGACAAAGCCAGTGGTGAAGAGTGTGAGCACTGATCCACACAACCGTTGTACGATGACCTACAACACCAGTGCTGAAGAGTGCGAACACTGATCCACACAACCGTGGTACGATGACGTACATTCAGCCAGCTGACTTCACTATGGTTACATCCAAGTATACACCACACATATATGACAGTGGCTGAAGAACAGTCTGGACCAGACAATCCAGTGATTGATATCATGATCCTTGTCATCTGTCTTCAACCAAGTCACAGAGTCTGACCATCCGATCCATGAAGTCGCCATGTACGACAAGTATAGGTTGCTTACTGTAGGGACTAAGTACACTGAGTTCTGCAGAAGACGAGTTACCTTGGTGTTGTGCATCCAGGAAGTGATGTACTGAGCGTGTCTGGAGGCGGCTGGCTGCTGTCTACTCACTAGGGTAGCGTAGGCAACTGGGTCAACTTGGGTGTGAACGATATCCAACATGGCAGCCGAGAAGTAGTCCAAAACTGATACAAGAGCATATGTTTTAATAAATACAAAGATTTCATACTGTGATAGACAAGCAGTCTTGTGCCTCTCTATAACAATACATATTATTAACAGACAACTAAAATAGCACAACATCAACATTGTGTCATGAATGCGTTGGCTAATTAACTCTAGGTATTTCCATCTATATAATGTATTTCTAATTGTAGATTAAAGCAGATCAATCATGCATGTTGCCCATGGCTTAGGACTTCATCACAACCCAAAAAACTGTCACCGACTCCCACACAACAGTCTCTGACTCTCACAACTGTCACCGACACTCACACAACTGTCACTGACTCCCACACAACAGTCTCTGACTCTCACAACTGTCACCGACACTCACACAACTGTCACATTACTATCACAGAACTGTCAATGACTCCCATACAACTATCACACAACAGTCAATGACTCCCACACAACTATCACACAACAGTCACTGACTCCCACACAACTGTCACACAACAGTCAATGACTCCCACACAACTATCACACAACAGTCAATGACTCCCACACAACTGTCACACAACAGTCAATGACTCCCACACAACAGTCAATGACTCCCACACAACTATCACACAACAGTTAATGACTCCCACACAACTATCACACAACAGTTAATGACTCCCACACAACTATCACACAACAGTCACTGACTCCCACAAAACTATCACACAACAGTCAATGACTCCCACACAACTATCACACAACAGTCAATGACTCCCAAACAACTATCACACAACAGTCAATGACTCCCACACAACTGTCACACAACAGTCAATGACTCCCACACAACTGTCACTGACTCCCACACAACTATCACACAACAGTCAATGACTATCACACAACAGTCAATGGCTCCCACACAACTATCACAAAACAGTCAATGACTCCCACACAACTGTCACTGACTCCCACACAACTGTCACTGACTCCCACACAACTATCACACAACAGTCAATGACTCTCACACAACTGTCACTGACTCCCACACAACTGTCACCGACTCCCACAACTGTCACCGACTCCCACAACTGTCACTGACTCCCACACAACTATCACACAACAGTCAATGACTCTCACACAACTGTCACTGACTCCCACACAACTGTCACCGACTCCCACACAACTGTCACCGACTCCCACACAACTGTCGCTGACTCACACAACTGTAACTGACTCCCACACAACAGTCAATGATTCCCACAACTGTCACCGACTCCCACACAACTGTCACTGACTCCCACAACTGTCACCGACTCCCACAACTGTCACTGACTCCCACACAACTGTCACACAACAGTCAATGACCTTCACACAACTGTCACTGACTCCCACACAACTGTCACTGACTCCCACAACTGTCACCGACTCCCACAACTGTCACCGACTCCCCCACAACTGTCACCGACTCCCACACAACTGTCACCGACTCCCACACAACTGTCACCGACTCCCACACAACTGTCACTGACTCTCACACAACTGTCACCGACTCCCACACAACTGTCACTGACTCTCACACAACTGTCACCGACTCCCACACAACTATCACCGACTCCCACAACTGTCACAGACTCCCACACAACTATCACTGACTCCCACACAACTGTCACCGACTCGCACACAACTGTCACCGACTCCCCCACAACTGTCACCGACTCCCACACAACTGTCACCAACTCCCACACAACTGTCACCGACTCCCACACAACTGTTACCGACTCTCACACAACTGTCACCGACTCCCACACAACTGTCACCGACTCCCACAACTGTCACAGACTCCCACACAACTATCACTGACTCCCACACAACTGTCACCGACTCTCACACAACTGTCACCAACTCCCACACAACAGTCACCGACTCCCACACAACTGTCACCAACTCCCACACAACTGTCACCGACTCTCACACAACTGTCACCGACTCTCACACAACTGTCACCAACTCCCACAACTGTCACCAACTCCCACACAACTGTCACCGACTCTCACACAACTGTCACCAACTCCCACACAACTGTCACCGACTCCCACAACTGTCACCGACTCTCACACAACTGTCACCGACTCCCACACAACTGTCACTGACTCTCACACAACTGTCACCGACTCCCACACGACTGTCACTGACTCACACAACTGTCACAGACTCGCCATAACCATCACACAACTGTCACTGACTCTTACACAACTGTCACCGACTCCCACACAACTTTCACTGACTCCCACACAACTGTCGCTGACTCACACACAACTGTCGCTGACTCACACAACTGTCACTGACTCACACAACTGTCACTGACTCACACAACTGTCACTGACTCACACACAACTGTCACTGACTCACACAACTGTCACTCACCTCCTGCGTTGTCCTTGTACTGCACGTCTGTGTTCAACAAGTCCAAGCCAATCAGTGTGAGCGGACTGAAGGGGAATCTGCCAATCAAAAGACATTCAAGTAACACCAGGTTGTGCTGCAATCAACTTACACACATAAAACATATGGCCTCTCATCATAACATGCTTATGTCTCCTCAAGGTTTAACAATGTAGGACTCATTTCTCATACAGCTGAGCGGAATCTACTTGGCATCAAATATAATGAATTCCTGACAGCCACCTGACGAATCATTAGACATCACTGTTCTGTCTATCAAACAGCATAAAAAACAATTTCAAGACCAAGACAATTACTTCTAAAAATGTGTACATATATATTTTCAAAAATCCATTTGGTGAAAGTAATATATTTAGTTTTAGTTTAAAAATAAAACAAAATGGCTACTAATGGCCTCTTTATATGAACTTACATGTTGAATACTACACTCCAAAGGAATTACATACATGATGAAGTTACATTTACATTTATACATTTATTCTAACAAGGTACGACACTAAACGTGTCAATTTCTCATGTAAACAATGGTCAAACAAACAGGAGACTACTGGTGTGAAAGGTTCATCACTTTTGTGGCCCATATCTACGTCTGATATGATTTTTAACATTGATTCATACATAGTGAAATTAACCGTGTGAAAGAATATGCAAAAGATAAGAATAATTTTCAGAGGTCATTTTCAGTAATTCTGCATTGCCTAAAATGACAGTGGATGACATCACAAAACAGTGAATTTCCGACAGAACTCAAAACTGTGAAGTGTATTTGTGTGTGTGATGTATGTTGAATTTTAGTCAACTTCAAAGTAAGGGTTGAAGAGCAGGGACATATATGTCCCTCTATCATCCAGGGGGTTAAATAATCAAATCTGGACACGACAAATCCAGTGATTGACATCATGAGCAGCAATCTACGCAACTGGAAACCAAGTCAGCAAGTCTGACCACCTGATCCCTTTATCATCTTTTACTTGGCACAAGGCATCGTGATACAATTAGGTTAAGAAATGTGCTTTTTAAAGTTTGTATTATAGAATCTCAATGTATGGATGACCACAGTCATTTAAGGAGCGTTGATATACTCCTTCTGTCATCATTAATAAAGTACCTCTTTTGAGTGGATTGCTTTTCCGGTTGCTCTGCCTTTATATCTTTGTCTGATGCAGAGTCCCAGTCTTCTCCAAAATCCATTGCTAAAATCTCTGAAATGAAGACAATACTTCTGTTAGTCACCCTCCGTTCATCTTCCCGTGGCAAGGGAGTAAACAGACTTTAAATGTCTAGTTTCCCCCCTTGCCGAACTAGGATGGTATTATGGAGTAACATTTTGGCTGGACTAACGAGTCTATGCATAGTCCAATCAAAATTGCGTTATGAAATCGACATCCGGTTCGTAAACTGTCGTGCAGATTTCAGTCGATTGCAAGATTTGCAAAACACGTGCATCGATAGCTCAGCATCAACAGATAATTTCTGAATCTTTTCATGTTTTTAATCAAGGTGCTCACGTGAATTGATGCACCTCGCAATGTAAGACCCGTTTTATCACAATATAGATCTTGATTATCGTGCAGATCGTCCCGACTCGCACCGCCATTTTGTTTAAAACAAATGCAAGTGATATGAGAAGTGGAATCTGATAATGGGGTAAGTCAATGGGAGAGGCATAGAAGGGACATAACTGGTCACAATATACCACTGGTGGTGCTACGATCTACCCCAGAAATTCCAGCCAAGTTCGGTAAGCGTGGAAACTGGACTTTTTTCATCAGTTAACTCCCTTGTTTGCTTTAAAAACTGTTACATCAAACAGTAATTAGTTGTGAAATTAAAAAAAATTAAAAAAATATTTTCATCAATTGCGCCATATTTGACACTGCACAGTGTAAAACATCAGCATGCCAGGTATTTTTCTATGAAAAAGATGGCTTACACACCACAAATGCGAGCACATGTATATATCATGATATGTATGAGATCATGAGCAAGGTATTGTGACACGTATCAGATTGCACAGCTGGTGTATCGTCCCAGCCCTAATGACTACACCCCTCACCTGTGATGGTCTTCTCCTCGGCCTGTGTTCCCGAGTCTCCGTGCTGCACGTCGTCTACAGCAACCCCTGCCACGATGTCCGTCACTCGGTCCATGTAGGGGTAGGGGTTGCTCACAAACATGGTCATCATTCTGGCAGCGAAGTTCACCACCCCTGGCGCCATGGTGACGGCCAGATGACGCAGCCATATCGCCAGCTCCTGGTCCTGGTCGGGGAAGAGGCCAGTGCTCTGCAGCAGCTGGAGATAGAGTCAACTACTACACTCCTGATTCACGATTTGTAGTCAGTGTCACCAGATTTACATTTTAGCCTCAGATGCAGGAGTAGATTGAAGCTAACAGAATCACATGGCCAGCAGGGCTTGCTGACAGAACAACTGGACCATCAAGCTATGGGCTACAAAGTAGAGATATAACAATTTCTTTTTTTACTTTAAAGGTGACGTTTTGGTATAGATCCTTCTACCATTGTCAAGCAAGGCTTTACAGTAAATAAAGAACCTGTTATCCATATATTATCTCAAACTTGTCATCCGTCATCTTCTAAGTAATGCCTATCAAACAATTTTAGCCATGGAATCAAGCTTCAACACAGAAGACCAGGAGTTGAGATGAAACTAAAATGAACTTTGACATAAATAAACATTGCACGAAACTCCACAACATATCTTCATTCAGGGAAGGGATTTGATTTGTTCTTATAAAACCAAACAACACAAGTGGATTTGATTTTGAAAAAAGTCATTGAAACACTTTTAGCAAAATAAGGCAGTGAAAACCAAAAACTGAAACACCATCATCTGGATACGGTGTCATTTGTCGTACCGTATTCGACGTAATAAGCGCCCAGGGCGCTCTTAAAATTAGAAATAGGGGGCTCTTATCAGAATATTATTTTGGTGAAAAAAAGAGAGTTGAAAGATAAATTTCGTGGTTTATGCTGACAGCCTGAAATGTTTATATGCGACAGATATATTTTTCCAGAATTTAATTGCCCATAATTAAGGGTGCATATAACACACGAGTGAGTATTTTACGCGAAGTCTTTTGTACATTGATCAATTGGAAGGGGTGCTAATTGGGATTGTTCACTAGCCAATATATTTAGCAAATACCGCCGTGGGCGCTTATTAGAGCGGGGCGCTTATTACGTCGAATACAGTACATCCAAAAGCTTTTAGTGTTTATGGGGTACATCTCTATTTGTACATCAAAACTCTGCACAACATGTGACAGGAAGTCTAGAAGGGAGATAACTCTAGCTGAATTGGTGCAATGACGTTCTTAGGAGTGTTTATTACAACAGTAACCAAGCTCCTTCTCAGTGCGTCACACCTTTGTTACACTCTCGGTAACGTTGCTGCCACCAGTGCCACAAGAATCTTGAAATTTGCCCTCTAACCCTAAATGTAGGAATGTTTACACTTTTGTTTATGTCTTTGGGAATGCCATCATAGTTAATTTTGAAAAGATTTACGACTGACCATATTTTCTAGATGAATTTACCTTTTTGTTTGTTTGATCAGATTGGTTCGAGATTGAAAAAGATGAACAGAATATCAACCAAGTTCTCCCTTAGATTGTTACCATAGCAACTACATGATAGTTGTAATGAAACAGAAATTCAAATTGACAAACAAAGAAAGTAATGAAGCAGGGGTAAGAGTATTCGGAATCATGGCTGTCATCACTTGTTTGTGAACATAACACTCAGTCGGTTGCGAGTTCACGCCAACCATGGTTGTAGCCACCTATCACAGTGGGGAGCTTTCACTGGTGGCAACGATAGTATAGTGAGCTCCGTGAACGGGATTTCGCTGTGAGGAGCTTGAACAGTAAGAGAACAAGGGAGATAACTCTAGTTGCTATTGCGGCAGTGCCTACCTTGGCCACCAGGTGGTGTGTGACCTCCCTCAGCTTGTGGCTGGCAGACACCTGGGAGGCCATCTCCAGCAGCAGGTACATCAGACTGTGCCGGGCGGCGTTCTGGAACACTAGCAGACATTAAACATGGCCGACACCAAACAGACATCTTACATCGAAACATCATTACATACATTTTTTACATCAAATACACATTTGTGTCAGTGGTTGATGGTTTTAACCTGATTTAGAGGGAAACACTCACATCCCGATTTCTGGTAAAGTGTCTAAAATGTGTTTTCAAATGAAACCGACACTGTTGGAATGAGTGTCAAATGTTGGGTAATGCATCACAGAAAGGTCATTTATCACTGCCAATAGATCTAAGTCACCAATGTCAGTGTTAATGGTTCAATCCAGTCTAACCAGTAGTTATGTGGTGTCATGAGTAACAGTGAATCAGAGAGAACTAGGTGAAGCCATCAACACATTCAGATACCTCTTTAGCCCAGGGCAGCTGCCTGGCATCAGTTCCGGCAAGCAGCTTCAGGAGGTACAGCTGGGGTAGCATCCTGTCCTCATCATCCTGTCCCCCCTCGCCAACTCCCCCCACCCCCTCCCCGACTCCCCTCACCCCCTCCAGGAGGCTGCTGACATGGGTGGGGCTGTCGGACAACATGGCGGGGACCAGCTCCTGGTAGAGACACATCACCTGCTGCAGCCTCACCATGTGCTTCATGCTGGACACGCCTGGAAGACCTGCCGCACACGATGTCGAGATTACAGGAGGGCCTGCTGTTTGTTTGTTTTGTTTGTTTGTTGTTTATCGCCGCGCTCAGCAATATTCCAGCTATATGACGGCAGTCTGTAAATAATCCACTGATTGACATCGTGAGCAATTGGGATACAATGACATGAATCAAACTAGTCAGCAAGCTACGACTGGGACGAGTCCAAATTTACTACCAGGGTACCCACCCCCTATTACCCGACCCTACCCAGGTACCCACTGTCTCAAGAGATAGGTATAAAATGTCTGTTTTGGAATTTATTTTACCATAGCCCTAGCAAAAAGTATTTAGATAGATGTATTAAACAATCTGGTCATGCAGACAATGAAGTTGACTGATGTCTTATCTTAATTCAGTTACGAAAAGTCAGAGGAATGGGTGCAAAGTCAGACAGAAATGTGAACATTAGTGACGTGTAGTGTAACCATAGAGTTCCAGATCATTTTTGTCATTAAACAATATATCACATGTCTAAGCACGGGTACCCGGGTCCTACTAAATACCCATCTTACCCAGGTACCCGTCCCAGCCCTACAGCAAGCCTCACCGTCCCAGCCCTACAGCAAGCCTCACCGACCCAGCCCTACAGCAAGCCTCACCGTCCCAGCCCTACAGCAAGCCTCACCGTCCCAGCCCTACAGCAAGCCTCACCGTCCAAGCCCTACAGCAAGCCTCACCGTCCCAGCCCTACAGCAAGCCTCACCGTCCCAGCCCTACAGCAAGCCTCACCGACCCAGCCCTACAGCAAGCCTCACCGTCCCAGCCCTACAGCAAGCCTCACCGTCCCAGCCCTACAGCAAGCCTCACCGTCCCAGCCCTACAGCAAGCCTCACCGTCCCAGCCCTACAGCAAGCCTCACCGTCCCAGCCCTACAGCAAGCCTCACCGACCCAGCCCTACAGCAAGCCTCACCGTCCCAGCCCTACAGCAAGCCTCACCGTCCCAGCCCTACAGCAAGCCTCACCGACCCAGCCCTACAGCAAGCCTCACCGTCCCAGCCCTACAGCAAGCCTCACCGTCCCAGCCCTACAGCGAGCCTCACCGTCCCAGCCCTACAGCAAGCCTCACCGACTTACCCCGTTAGTTGCCTGTTACGGCAAGCATGGGTTGCTGAAGACCTATATCTAACCCGGATCTTCACGGGTCACCAAGTCTTTGAATGGCATTTATGTGATACACATAGGATAGTAAATTTATGGAAATCAAATTCCTTATAATCAGGAACATGTTGAGTACATGGTTACGCCTTCATCGTCCAATCATGGAGTAAGCATATTCTCCGAAAGGTGTTCCTCATAATAATGAAGTTGACACCCATAAATTCTCTCTCTAAAAACTGTCATAGTTCCAGAGTGAGAGCGAGAGTAGGCTCAGTCGGGTCAATGCGGGAATAATCTATGTATTATCCACATCTCGACTTTAACTGTCATGAATACGAAGGATTATTGGTAGTAAGCTAACAGGGTCAACGTGACATCACTAATGACACGAAGTGACGTCATTTGTGACAACATGACACACGATGAAAGTAAACCTGATGATGAAACCTGAAATTTGTGACGTTACTAAAAACTGAACCTGGCGTCCTAATGCCCTCATCTGCCTGAAATCTGGCATGTAGCATCTGCCTGTCTGTCTGGCAGGTAATAAGATAACTTACATATAATTGTTAGCATTATTTCAACTGAGACGATTTGTCTCTTAATTTTTCTTGATTTTTCTAATACTGTTGTTGGTGATCCACAGTGGATTTGAGGAAGTAACTAAACCTTCATTGGTCAACCTAGTCTTAACTTTAGTGTATTGGGATTGATGATAACATACATAAAAAAAATACTTCATAGGTGCTCAAAACCTCAGTATGCAAGGATACATTTAAATTCAATGCAGGCTGAATATTGGCAGGTAACTTTGAAGATGGGTATCCAACATTTATGGGTCACCTGCCCGACTGTCTTGTTGGGTTTTAAAATTATTTCTAACACTGGGGTGTAACAATCAGACTGTATCCAGGAATTATGTTACAAACACAAAACTAAAAACAATGGTGATTTGAGACTTCTGATGATTTCTCACCTTCTTTTGATACATCAGTGTTGGGCTGGGTCTTCTCTGCCATCATCTTGGTCCAGCAGCCCAGCAGGGCGGCAGCATCCGGCAGCTTCTGCCGAGGACAAAATCATGGAGTCAGTGGGTACACAGCTTCCCGAGGCAAGGGAGGTAACTGACTGTCAATGGCAAGTTTCCACCCTTGCCCAACTAGGCTGCAATTTCTGAGCTCGATCGTAGTGCCATCAGTGTCTATTACGTGTTATGTCCCATCAGTGTCTATTACGAGTTATGTCCCATCTGTGGCTATTATGAGTTATGTCCTATCTGTGGCTATTACGAGTTATGTCCCATCTTAAAATGTTACATCTGTGTCTATTAAGTGTTATGTCTCATCAGTGTCTATTACGAGTTATGTCCCATCAGTGTCTATTAAGTGTTATGTCCAGTCAGTGTCTATTACGTGTTATGTCTCATCAGTGTCTATCACGTGTTATGTCCAATCTGTGTCTATTATGAGTTATGTCCCATCTTAAAATGTTACATCTGTGTCTATTAAGTGTTATGTCTCATCAGTGTCTATTAAGAGTTATGTCCCATCAGTGTCTATTAAGTGTTATGTCCCATCAGTGTCTATTACGTGTTATGTCTCATCAGTGTCTATTACGAGTTATGTCCAATCTGTGCCTATTATGAGTTATGTCCCATCAGTGTCTATTATGAGTTATGTCCCATCAGTGTCTATTACGAGTTATGTCTCATCAGTGGCTATTACGTGTTATGTCTCATCAGTGTCTATTACGAGTTATGTCCCATCAGTGGCTATTACGTGTTATGTCTCATCAGTGTCTATTACGAGTTATGTCTCATCAGTGGCTATTACGTGTTATGTCTCATCAGTGTCCATTACGAGTTATGTCCCATCAGTGGCTATTACGTGTTATGTCTCATCAGTGTCTATTACGAGTTATGTCTCATCAGTGTCTATTACGAGTTATGTCCAATCTGTGTCTATTATGAGTTATGTCCCATCAGTGTCTATTATGAGTTATGTCCCATCAGTGTCTATTACGAGTTATGTCTCATCAGTGGCTATTACGAGTTATGTCTCATCAGTGTCTATTACGAGTTATGTCCCATCTGTGGCTATTACGAGTTAATTCCCATCTTAAAATGTTACATCTGTGTCTATTACGAGTTATGTCCCATCAGTGGCTATTAGGAGTTATGTCCCATCAGTGGCTATTACGAGTTATGTCCCATCAGTGTCTATTACAAGTTGTCTCATCAGTGGCTATTACGAGTTATGCCCCATCTGTGTCTATTACGCGTTATGTCTCATCAGTGGCTATTACAACTTATGTCCCATCTGTGTCTATTACGAGTTATGTCTCATCAGTGGCTATTATGAGTTATGCCCTATCTGTGTCTATTACGAGTTATGTCCCATCAGTGGCTATTACAACTTATGTCCCATCTGTGTCTATTACGAGTTATGTCTCATCAGTGGCTATTACGAGTTATGCCCCATCTGTGTCTATTACGAGTTATGTCCCATCAGTGGCTATTACAACTTATGTCCCATCTGTGTCTATTACGAGTTATGTCTCATCAGTGGCTATTACGAGTTATGCCCTATCTGTGTCTATTACGAGTTATGTCCCATCAGTGTCTATTACAAGTTATGTCTCATCAGTGGCTATTACGAGTTATGCCCCATCTGTGGCTATTACGAGTTATGTCCCATCAGTGTCTATTACAAGTTATGTCTCATCAGTGGCTATTACGAGTTATGTCCCATCTGTGGCTATTACGAATTATGTCCCATCTGAGTCCTTCCTATTGATTCCTCCTCTTGTATGACTTGCATTTGCTTAAAAAAAAATGGGTCGCTCAGTGAAGACGATCTGATCGATAATCACAATATCTATTGTAATAAAAAGGGTCAAATCACATGAGCACCTCGATTAAAAACCTGAAAAGATTTGGAAAATATCTGTTGACACTAAGTTGTCGGAACACATGCTTTGCAAATCCTACAATCGGCTGAAATCTGCATGGCAGTTTACATCCCGGATGTCGATTTTGTAACACGATTTTGATTGGACTTTGAATAAACTCGTTAGTCCAGCCAAAATAATTCTCCATAATTCCAGCTTAGGTCAGCAAGTGTGGAAGCTGGACTTCTAAAGTCAGATATCTCCCTTGCCTAGGGAAGATGGTGCGTACAGCAAGACACCTCAGACACCTTCACGGCAGCCAGTTATTTCAACTGACCTTCAACAGAGCCTCCCTGAGGCGAGGGCCCAGCTGTGCGAGGGAGGGGTCAGTCAAGTCCGCCAGACTCCGGAGATGTGTCAGGATGTGCAGCGCCCTCTGCAGCGCCACCTTCAGGAAGTCCAGGATCTTGTGTCTCATTGGCTGAGAGGGTTGCTGTGGCAACACACACATTTAATATTTGATTTACAAGCACCAAAACAATACAGGCATTTCATGAACTGATCTTGTGTCACACTGGCTGAGAGGGTTGCTGTGGCAACAGACACATTTAACATTTTGATTTACAAGCACCAAAGCAATACAAGAATTCTATGAACTTTCTTGTTTGCATTTATTAAATCACATATGGTGTATTGGCAGACACCTCTCTCCTTTTTTGGCATATAAAAAGTCTTTTCTTCATGTAAAAAATGTTACCATTCAAAACATGAATTAATATCAATGTCAAGATGTGTCACATCAGAGTTTCAACGTGCAGTACGAACGTTAACATTGTGTCTCTGCCAACGCGTAGGAAGGAGCAATAGGAAAACATTTACCCATAATGCCTTGCAGGTGACAAGAGGAAACTGGGTGTATAGGTGGTGGTAGTATTCTTACTCAACAGAAGGAAAACTACACTAATAGTCCCCAGGCTAGGGTATTTTACATGAAAAATATCTGTATTAGCAGCTCTGACCTTGAGACCCCAGGTGAAGGACGACATGACCTTGTCTGGGGGCAGGATAAACACCAGAGACATCGCGACAAGGTTCAGGTCCGAACTCGGGAGTTTGTTGTTTAGGAAGCTCAGCTCATCAGGCTGGGCCACATAAATCTGAAACATTTAGACAGAATGAAGTAAACTGGGGTCGTCTTCTTTCCGAAAGGTGTTGTTCATAAAACGTACAGGATACAGTACTCACTCATTATTTTTTTTCAGTTGCATAAAAGTAAAACAACAGGTTTGAAACAACAAGTTGAAGTATTAAGTAGCTGTAGTAAGACTGGGTTGACATCAACTTCCACCTAATTATTCTTTTACCTAATTATTCATCAATGCGATGTAAAACATATTAGTAGGCTCACTTGGAGTCAGCATACGGTTTCTGAGTGTGGTAGTCATGTTAAACTGTGACATAGTATCTCAGTGGGCTAGCACTATAAAATCGGCATCAGTCTTGACTAGTACAAGCAGACACAGACACAGAAACACAGACACACACACACACACACAAACTGCATGCTCGTTGCTATATAAGAGCAATAATCTTGGATGCGATGTTACAGTATTTCTGCACCATCTCTGCATTGTTTCTACACTATTTCTGCACCATCTCTGCATTGTTTCTACACTATTTGTGCACCATCTCTGCATTGTTTCTACACTATTTGTGCACCATCTCTGCATTGTTTCTACACTATTTCTGCACCATCTCTGCATTGTTTCTACACTATTTCTGCATTGTTTCTACACTATTTCTGCATTGTTTCTACACTATTTCTGCACCATCTCTGCATTGTTTCTACACTATTTCTGCACCATCTCTGCATTGTTTCTACACTATTTGTGCACCATCTCTGCATTGTTTCTACACTATTTGTGCACCATCTCTGCATTGTTTCTACACTATTTGTGCACCATCTCTGCATTGTTTCTACACTATTTGTGCACCATCTCTGCATTGTTTCTACACTATTTCTGCACCATCTCTGCATTGTTTCTACACTATTTCTGCACCTGTATGAGGAAGTCCATGCTGGAGACCCAGGCGGTGGAAGGCCTGGGATTGAGTGACGGTGCTACTGACAACAGGAAGTGATGCAACTGGTCAGGACATGCTCGCAGCACACTGGTGACTAGGTCTGCAGACAAGGGGTGAGTGTACGCCTTCTGCAGCGATGACAGGAAGCCAGTCAGGATGTGGTTCTGATTCCTGGAAAATAATTACAATAAGAAGAATAAGGTCAAGAAAATCATGTTAAGAAGATTGCTGGTGACTGACAGTAACAGATGGTGGCTTAACAGGACCGACAGACACAGTGATTACATAAGGCAAACTGCAATGATTAACTAACTATTACATAGCTGTTCCCTGAAATCATGGATGTTGCTGGTCGTGATGATCTGATGATTGGTTATCATCGAAGACTCATTAATTCCTTGTATCAATGCACTGATCTCTAGTAAGTGCCAATAATAGATTATAGAGACAATGTGTTTTTTAAAAGTCAAATGCATAATCTAATCCTCCATCTAAACAATAATTACAGACAATACTATTTTCATTTTAGGATTACATTCTCATACATTATTGTAATGAAAATATTTTAGAAATGTTGACATATAAGAATCAAATGATATTCATCTTCAGTACAAGAGGATAACAACAGACATATTCTCAAATATCTTAAAAAGAAAGCAAATCTTTATTTACCATTATTTCTGAGTCTAAATTTTATTTAAATTTTACAATGTTTTCTTGTGGTTAGGCATTAAGATATTTCTCTCCCTAAAACATATATATAACATCTTCATATGTCATATCCCAAACACTAGCCTATTGCTATAGTCTGTAGTTACAAGAGTGAGTGAGTGAGTGAGTGAGTGAGTGAGTTTTTAGTAATATTCCAGCATAAATGGACTTCACACATTGTAGTGAGTGAGTGAGTGAGTGAGAGAGTGAGAGTGAGCGAGTTTTTAGTAATATTCCAGCATAAATGGACTTCACACATTGTAGTGAGTGAGTGAGTGAGTTTTTAGTAATATTTCAGCATAAATGGGCTTCACACATTGTACCCATGTGGGGAATCCTGAGGCTGTGGCATGATGAGCGAACACTTTATCTCTGGGGCTACCCCACAGCCCCAGTCGCCATAGTAACTCAAGGTAGTAGTATCAACATGACTCACTTTCCCGATGTTCCAAGGGAGCTGTCGTAGAAGTTGATGCCAGTCTTGAAGGAGCAGCAGAGGTCAGTGAGGAAGGCGTGGACAGCTTGACCCACCAGCTCCCTCTCCTCCTGGCTCACTGGCGTCTGAAGCAGGGACATTGTTCAATGAGAGACGACTAGAGACTCATAGGAGGTCATTTTTATGGAGCCCAAAAAACGTATTGACCTCGGCCAAAAAAAATTAAATATATATTATAGAGACAAAAGCAGATTCAACATATCAAACTATGTTAGCTACAATCAGGTTTGGAGGTTCCAAAACATGGAGGCATCTGATTTGTTTAGACTTTGGGAATACCATTTCTAGGTAATTCCCATTCTAATTTTAGTAACTCAAGTCAATTCTGTAAATTATCAGACCTGACTTTGAGTCAATATGTGCTACTGTTAAATGACACGTGACAGCTTCTCGACCAATGAATGTGGGGAAATCTTTCCATTATATAATAAAATGCAGTCAAGGTCAAGTTTGTAACATCAAAATCCACACGGGTAGAAAAGGGGTGTCGACCAACATGGGGTCATTTTCTCCTTGGAGTTGAACTTTCCCTCAGCTTTAGTCTAAAAGCTGTGATTTAGGACTGACCTTGACCAACTCTTGTCTCAAGGCTATTAATAATGAATTAGGATAAAGCAGGAACCAGGTCTGATGTTTACTATCATTATTGTTTGAAACTAATTTTATTTCATTTTGACGGGCAGACACTACTGTTTATCTTGGTGCCCCTTCCAGTTCCAAAGTTACCATATACATATACAGTGTGTTGTTTAACACTGCACTAAGCAATATCCCAGCTATATGACGGTGGCCTGTAAATAATTGAGTCTGAACCAGACAATCCATTGATTGATATTGTGAGCAATGATCCACACCATTTGGATATGATGACACACAATCAGCCAAATCACTAAACGAACCACCCGGTCCATTTGGTCGCCTCTCACGACCAGCACAGGTTGGGGGGGACCTATTTTACCCCAGACTTCCCACAGTATAGGGTGATTTATAAATAGAACACTTGATTCTAAACTAAACTGGTCAATCAAAAATAACAAAAAGATATACATGTGTCAAATTAATTAATCTATAAATCAAATATTTTACACGAAAATATAAAGTTGTGAACTGAAGAATACAGCCAATACAGTCTGTAGAGTAGGTATATTAACCACACAAATATGTATGAAAATCTAATTAAGTTTGTCTAACCTAACACAAAGCAAGCTGTATCCATTGACCCAACACAAACTATGAGAGTATAAGTGTATTATCCTGTATAAGGTGACATGTATATCAGAGAATCACTTTAGGGTGATGACCATTCTGACCTTGGGGGCGTCCTTCTTGCCCTTGCCCTCCTTCCAGTGCTGGGGGCCCTGCCACCAATACAGCTGACTCAGCTGTTTCAGGATGTTCTCCGCAAACAGGTGGACCTTGGCCGTCTTGGTGATGGTCGAACTCTGGACAACCTGCGGACATCATTAAGAATCATTAGACAATGTGTAGACATCATTAGACAATGTGTGGACATCATTAGAAAACGTGTAGACATCATAAGACAACATGTAGACATCATTAGACAATGTGTAGACATCATTAGACAACATGTAGACATCATTAGACAATGCGTAGACATCATTATACAACATGTAGACATCATTAGACAATGTGTAGACATCATTAGACAACATGTAGACATCATTAGACAATGTGTAGACATCATTAGACAACATGTAGACATCATTAGACAACGTGAAGACATCATTAGACAATGTGTAGACATCATTAGACAACGTGTAGACATCATTAGACAACATGTAGACATCACTAGACAACGTGTAGACATCATTAGACAACGTGAAGACATCATTAGACAACGTGAAGACATCATTAGACAATGTGTAGACATCATTAGACAATGTGTAGACAACATTAGACAATGTGTAGACATCATTAGACAACGTGAAGACATCATTAGACAATGTGTAGACAACATTAGACAATGTGTAGACATCATTAGACAACGTGAAGACATCATTAGACAATGTGTAGACATCAACTGACAACTTGAAGCCATCATTAGACAATGTGTGGGCATCATTAGACAATGTGTAGACAACATTAGACAATGTGTAGACATCATTAGACAATGTGTGGACAACATTAGACAACGTGTAGACAACATTAGACAATGTGTAGACATCATTGATAAGAAAAAATAAAAATTGTGCAGTAACCACCCCTTTCCTAAAGCTCATGACTACACAGTGACTACCATAGTCATTTGCTCAGTGTCTACTCAAATTTCATTTTCAGCTTCCCTAGGAGCATACCATCCGAGGCGGCTGTAGGAGCATGAAGGTTCTACAGTCAAACCTCATCCAGCTGGATTAACTCCAACACAGTCACTTGCCTGAGGAGAAACCACATGTCTAATAACAAGCCCTAGAAACCCTCAGTAGTGAGGCATACTGAGTATGGTCATCCAACCTCACTTGTGACCTGGGTTTATTTACAGTTCCACGTGCCACCACAACAGGTTCAGCAAGCACAATGTGGGTTCTGACAGGCAGGGTTCTGCAGGGTTCTGATGAGAACGACAACCAGAGGATCCTGGCACAGACAAGGGACATAATTCTGAATAATGACCTGTAGTCTTGTAGAAAACAACCCATGCTCAAAGTCGGATAGAAGCTTACCTTGTCCAAAAGTGTTGTCAAGATGATTTGAACATTTTCCACCTTGTCCGACACAATGCCGTGGAGTATTTTCTGAAGCATGACTGAAACAAAAGGAATGAGACAGTCACGAATCATGCATCCTCTAACATATCTGAATTATGTCTCGTATCACAAGTATTTAATGCCTCATAGGCAGAGTGGGGACATCATAAAACACGGGTTGCATGGGAACCAGGAGGAATATTTCTGAAATCAATACTTTTCTGTCCTTGGAATTCAAAATATTCCCCACGTGTTGCAGATCAACGTGAGGAAGATAGCAGCCCATCAGTAAACAGGGTTAGAAACTAACAGTTTTAGTCCACTAGTCCTTATAATGATAACATAAAGCAAAACCCTTAAAAAGGGCAAATGTCTACTAATCCTTAGGATACCTTTACCATTTGGCAGTTTGGCAAGGACTATAGGACTAGTGCCAATTTCTAACGCTGGTAAATGTGAGTGAGTATTCACTTTTTTTAGCAGAATTCCAGAGATAAATGCCAGGAGATACCAAAATGGGGTTCCACACATTAGATTCACATGGGCCTTCGGCAAGTTGAGTGAAAGCTGAATCACTCGGCTACGACACTGCCCTAGTGTAATACATTCTGATGTTCTCGTACTGAAGCAATGTCTGCCGACCTACCCCTCTGTTCCACCATCTGCCTCACCACGTTCTCGTCCCCGATCAGGAGGAACGCCATGATGAAGTGGATGAAGCAGGTCCGCACATCCTGGGAATCCTGAGAGGAGGAGAAGGAATGAATAAACAGAATTGTTATTTCCGTTCTAATGACCCTGATCAATGGGAGGGGCAAAGGAATTAAATTCACTTGATCACCACCTAACTTTTATCACCCTAAAAGGAAGATGAACCACACACATATAGTGAAGTATGTACATTAAGAAGAGATGTTTCCAATGTGTACATAGTCGCCACATATATGCATGGCTGTTATACCTTGATGTCCCGCCTCTGGCAGAGCACTTGAACGTTGACATGGCTGAAGTCAAACTGCATCTGTACCGCTCGGGCCGACAGCGGGGAGAACGCTACCATGCGTGTCAGCAGACGTAATGTCTTCTTGATCAGCTGATTCTTGTTGTTGAGACTGAGACTGAAGTAGATGACGCGCAGGTGGGACGCCAGGATCCGCTGTACGATGTTCTCACCAATCAGCTGGAGCCTCTCATTGGCATCAGCCAATCGGATGAAGACACATTCTAACACACTAAAGAGTGTGAGTATCTGGCAAAGAAAGCCATTCATCAGCTACGAGTATTTAAATATTAGAATAAAAAGCATGATTGCAAACATACATGTACATACTTAGACTACCTATCTATCTATCTACAATGTATACAGTCAAGTCTCGTTAATTAGACACTCGTTAATCCGATAATCAGCTTTATCTGACACTAATGATGGGAACCGATTAAATCAGTGCTATTTAGACCCGTTAATTTAGACCCGACTCTGACAAACCTAATTTGCAACAAATTACTGAAATCACTCATTAATCAGTCTCGTTAATCCGATACAGTGATCAGTGTACTCCATGGTCATCTGCCCGCGAGTACACAGCCCGTGTTTTGATACGAGTCGGCTGGTAGCTACATATTCCAACGGATGCAGAGATAAACTTGCTTAACAATAAACAATTAATGCTTTAAATAAAGAAAACAGGAATAAATCACATGCTTAGATTGCCTCAATCTCATTAAAATCAGAAACAAGTTCTCGCTATCGCTGAGGACATCCCATTACAGGTCATGTAAGAACAACCTTTCGTGAACTATGACCGACCAATGAAATGACTAACAGGAAGTCAACGTGAGCCACTTAGAAAGCAGCTTTCTTAAGCTTTGCGGTACCAGTTTCAAACTTGCGACTTCCATTCCAGGCTATGCTTTTTAAAGTATTTTGAATAAGTCATACAGTCAGTAATAGTTGTTTTGCGTTAAGCTTTGAGGTTGCATGAAAACATATTCGGCTTACAGTGTAACATAACAATATGAATACTTCATATTTTTTTTTACTACATGTTTGTATCGTTATCTATCGTGTAGTTGTCAGATTTTCGATCACGAATGTTGAGACTACTTGACTACATACTTGTTAATCCGACATAATCATGTTTATCTTGTCTCCTCATGTAAATGATGTTTTCCTCTCCTCCTCATGTTTACCTCGCCTTATGTTCACCTCTCCTCGTGTTTACCATGTCTCTTAATGTTTACCTCGCCTGGTTTCCTTATGGATTCCTCGAACAGCTTGAAGATTTCTCCACACTCCTCAGATGTCTCCAGGTACTTGCCCACGATGTCATACTTCGCTTCATCCGGGTACTTCTCTGCTGCTTCAAGGAACTTCTCCAAAGCTGAAATAAGATAGTAAAATAACGCTTGGTCTGGCAAAATAGTGGTTGACAGCATGAGCAACTATCCCTATCACAAATTTTAACCACATGACAATCACTGACAGTGGTTCCAGATCTCAAGACACGGGATACAAGCGAACTATTAAGACTAACATCTCATACTTTGGCTTCGGAATCACCGCAGACTTCTAGACCCACGTGTACCTGCGCCAACTTGGCCTCGGTTTCTCACTCCCTCAGCCTGTTAGCAGTTAAGTACAAATCCTACCACTCTGCTGATGAGTTTGTCAGTGCGACTGTCACCGACTTTGGTGGACTCCATTGAAAGAGAGCTAAATATCTAAAACTGTACAAGGAATTGTGAACATGTCCTCACCTGAAAAGGCTGTGTTCGCATCGCGCAGCTGGAATTTAAATTCGACTTCAGTAAAGACATCTTTCTTCTGTTTTGTTGGTTTACGTTTTACACTTTCTTCGGAAGTCGTCCTTGTTTTCTTCACTGGGGATGCCATCTTGTCTGCCGGTGCTCATTTCACTCCATGAAACCCACGTGGTTATCTGTGTACATGTCCACACTTATAACTCCTTACTAAGCGTGTACCGTTATTACTGACATAAAACGCTTCTTTGGGTCTCTGTACGGAGCTCAGTAAAACCCGGACGATGAGAATGTTTGAGAGACTGAGGCGCACGTAAAATATCCATTAGTGACATATTTTGATTGGCGTTTCTAAATTACATATTTAGAAACAAAGCATATTATAGTCTATTAATTTAACGCGTATTACTGACGGCCACCCCACCCCACCCCCCACACACGCACCCCGTATAGGTAGATCGTAGGGAATGGGGCCACTCTATGTTGGTTTTGTAAATAAACACATTTCTAACACCAGTCACAATAGTGAGAGCTTTATAATATACCTTGCTGCAAT
This sequence comes from Haliotis rufescens, assembly GCF_023055435.1. Classification (NCBI taxonomy): domain Eukaryota; kingdom Metazoa; phylum Mollusca; class Gastropoda; order Lepetellida; family Haliotidae; genus Haliotis; species Haliotis rufescens. Next base: position 6,792,693 of record NW_025963957.1, on the reverse strand, counting down.
AGACAATAACTATCCCATGTTTGGGTTCTGTTTAAACTTCATGGCATGATATTGTTGCCATACTTGTTTCACAGGCTCCGACCAATTAGACTCCTACCAACCAATTATTAAATGATATATCCGTTACGGTGATTAAAAATCAATTACATATAAGGGGATAGACTACACAAATGTGCCCCAGGTGACCTTGACTCCCCACGACCAGTAGTTATATCCGGGGCTGACTGTTGTCACCTGTCCAGGGTTCACAGAAAACAGGCGGTTCCCACTGACTGAAAGCGAAACACCTGGGACACGGTATCTTGTCACTAGTTGGCACTAAGGTTAGTGTCGGGGAAGTACGGATGTCATGCTTATTTTTAGTTTATGTGGATGTTGTGAAACTCTAATGGTAAATCGATCATGAAATTTCCGATCTATTAATAAATCATTAGGTATACATATAACAGAGTTTACCCCGTGCTTCACTTAACGTTTGTGGCGAGACAAGTTGGATATCACAAGTATATTCAGCCCCTGGGGAGCCTTGTTGCAGGTACGTCTGATCCAAGAATTAACTCATTTGCTCTGTGATGTTATTCCGTACATATATTGTATACATGCAAGACATTTGTGACATACCGAGATATACTCTTTCAGTTAGTGAGTTTTAACACTGTTCCAGTTACATCGCGGCTTCACTCTTTCAGTATATACTGTGATGCTGTTGAGGACTTTTATAACGGGGGTGTCCGAATCATGAAAGGTAACGTGAGTGGGCCAGGTTAGTATTGTGGGGTGTGAGTGGGGCCCGGATTGTGGGTATGTGGGTAGGGTTAGTATTGTGGGGTGTGAGTGGGGCCCGGATTGTGGGTATGTGGGTAGGGTTAGTATTGTGGGGTGTGAGCGGGGCCTGTGATTGTGGGTATGTGGGTAGGGTTAGTATTGTGGGGAGGGAGTGGGGCCTGTGATTGTGGGTATGTGGGTAGGGTTAGTATTGTGGGGAGGGAGTGGGGCCTGTGGTTGTGGGTATGTGGGTAGGGTTAGTATTGTGGGGTGTGAGCGGGGCCTGTGGTTGTGGGTATGTGGGTAGGGTTAGTATTGTGGGGTGGGAGTGGGGCCTGTGATTGTGGGTATGTGGGTAGGGTTAGTATTGTGGGGTGTGAGTGGGGCCTGTGGTTGTGGGGGTGTGGGTAGGGTTAGTATTGTGGGGTGTGAGCGGGGCCTGTGATTGTGGGTATGTGGGTAGGGTTAGTATTGTGGGGTGGGAGTGGGGCCTGTGATTGTTGGTATGTGGGTAGGGTTAGTATTGTGGGGTGTGAGCGGGGCCTGTGATTGTGGGTATGTGGGTAGGGTTAGTATTGTGGGGAGGGAGTGGGGCCTGTGATTGTGGGTATGTGGGTAGGGTTAGTATTGTGGGGAGGGAGTGGGGCCTGTGATTGTGGGTATGTGGGTAGGGTTAGTATTGTGGGGTGTGAGCGGGGCCTGTGGTTGTGGGTATGTGGGTAGGGTTAGTATTGTGGGGTGTGAGCGGGGCCTGTGGTTGTGGGTATGTGGGTAGGGTTAGTATTGTGGGGTGGGAGTGGGGCCTGTGATTGTGGGTATGTGGGTAGGGTTAGTATTGTGGGGTGTGAGTGGGGCCTGTGGTTGTGGGGGTGTGGGTAGGGTTAGTATTGTGGGGTGTGAGTGGGGCCTGTGATTGTGGGTATGTGGGTAGGGTTAGTATTGTGGGGTGGGAGTGGGGCCCGTGATTGTGGGTATGTGGGTAGGGTTAGTATTGTGGGGTGGGGAGTGGGGCCTGTGATTGTGGGTTTGTGGGTAGGGATAGTATTGTTGGGTGTGAGCGGGGCCTGTGGTTTTTGGTTTGTGGGTAGGGTTAGTATTGTGGGGTGGGAGTGGGGCCTGTGGTTGTGGGTATGTGGGTAGGGTTAGTATTGTGGGGTGGGAATGGGGCCTGTGGTTGTGGGTTTGTGGGTTTCCGGGTTTCCGGGTAGGGTTTGTACTTTGAGGTAAGGGTGGCGCATGTGTTGTGGGTATGACTGTGAGGGTGGTGGATTTCGTGGGGTATGATGTAGTTATAGGAGCCGCTATTTTCTGTCCAGTGTTGCGTCCCTTAGTCTACCAGGATCCTCTGATAAGATAAAGAATTAGCTCTTAAAGCGGCGTCATACCAAACTTAGTCACCGATGTCCTCTATCATGGATTTTTAACAAAGAGGAAAAAAAAGCATTTCTTTACCTGTTTTCCCTAGATTTTGAAAATTAATGTTTTGTTAAATACTTTCGGAGAGTTGTGAATACACGAACTGTTTGATGAAACTGTGTTAACTCCGATTATGTCTACTTACAGATTGATTATGGGCGCCCAAAATACAAAATCTCCTGTCATCGACTTGGAAGAATTCTTGAAGTCTTGGGCATGGACAGTGTTTTCCAAAACTGCTGCTTACAAATCAAAAGGCAGTCCTGCTTTGTCTGATGTTAATATTGACATCGTCTGGGACCGAGTTCATTTTTCCACCAGCGAACCAGCGTTTGGGTTAAAACAGGGCCCTGTCCCTACTAACTCCCAGATCGTGTTCAAGGCGAATTACAGCAACAACACGACAGAAGTACAGGAACAGAATTTCTCAACAACAAGAACTACAGTTGCCAAGGCAACAACTCTACTAACACGAGGCTTCACTCGAGGTATGGACACCGGTATCAAGATTTCAATCCCACCAGAGGTCGCTTATGCCACTTCCGGTTTCGGCCACGAGGTGAGCATCAAGACCGACGAGGTGAATACTGTGGAACACACACTGACGTGGACAACAAACTCGAACATTCGACTTCCGCCAAAGTCCAAAATATTGGCTCGATTACAGGTTAGCGCGGAACAATTTCAATGTGATTTTTCCACTTATGTTATATTCAAAGGTCAGGTGGTGTTGCGTATCACGGACAAACGAACTGGTACGTTCATAAAGGTAGTTGAGAATGACGTTGGGACCATTGTGAAAGATGAGCTGGAGAGGCGGAAGATCAAATACAACACTTCAAGTCCAGACGCCATCACGTTGAATGGCAAAACCGTTCAGTGGCCAATTTCCGGGGAGCTACGGTTCAAATATGGCGTCACACAAGATGTGCTTCTTGATCCCCAATAGACGAATCGGTGAAGAACTCATGTCTGTGCACATACTCACTGTGAACGTGTTTTCAAATCAAGAACTTTCGCGAGAAGTGTTACCGTTTGTCATTCAGCTTTGGTACGTTTTCTGATGCAAAATATCAAATTTTAAAACTGCTGACTGTGAGATATATTTATCTATCTATCAAAGCAGGGTGACATTCAACACGGAACAGCTAACTGTGATATAAACCAGTAATTTTATCGTCCATCTGCATTAACACAATGCATATTTATAGATTGTCATAATACGTTTGTGATTGTTTGTGTGACTTTATTAAATTATTGTTCATCATAAGAAACATGAAATGTCTTGTTGTTTATCTGCCTTATAAGTAGTCAGTGATCTAAAATGTTTGATGTTCCAGTGATGGGTGAAACGAGCAATATAAAATAATTTCTGTTTTTCGGGTTTCCCATAAACATCAGGAGTTATTGATGGCTATTGTATCACATGTAACAAACGTACTGTGTATAATTTCTCTTTGGAATAAACTATTTACCTTTTGAAGTACAAACAATTATAAAACGGTTTCATAGACCGAGAGTTTGAAGAGGCAATGATATACTCAGCACGACTATTGCATGATCACCTATATAACTGGACACTATAACGCGTGGGTGGCACGTGGGTGGCGGGTGAGTGGTCTCGCAGCAGGACGTCTGGACGAGAACCCAGCTGACCAGCACCATCTCCCCGAGGCAAGAGCGTTCACCAGCCTTATTATCAAACTCTTGATTCCTCCCTTCAAGCCCGCTTTCCTGTGTTAAATATGATTGGACTATCGCACATATCGATAATCCAATCAGAGAACGTTTCACAAAATCAACATCCACCGACTGGTTCACCTTCGTATGAAAGTGATTTACCGTGGCCTGTCTTAGTTGACACGAATATGTTTTTTCATCTCCAAGTCCAAGTTTCAGGAGCAAGTGTTTTAGTCTCTATTAACGTTTGTTTAACCGACAGGTGATCCCCCTTCTCAAGGTAGGGAGGTATCTGGACGTTGTCGTTTTCTGAATATTCGTCTTCGTCAGCGGCGGCCTCCACATCATGAACATCGATCCACGGAATTGGGATCGATGACATGCATCAACCATGCAAGTCAGCGAGCCTGACTACCCGACCCCGTTAGTCACCTTCTACGACAAGCATAGTCGCCCTTTATGGCAAGCATGGGTTGCTGAAGACCTATTCTACCCCGGATCTTCACAGGTGATGATGGTGTCTGGGGTGTCGTTGTCCACCCACCCTCCTGTAATGTTGTATTGAAAGTAGAACAGCACATACCCTATACCATCGGAATAAATTAAATCAACGCTTATATATATATATATACACACACACATACATTCATACATACATACATACATACATACATACATACATACATACATACATACATACATACATAGACAGTAGAAGTTACAAAGATGAGTTGGCAATCACAATCGTAACTGTAGGTGTTCAGTGTGGTTCTCGCATGAACTCGGAAAACAACAAATTAGCCACACACCAGCAGCACTGATAGTGACTTGTCAGATTCTCAACGAACTGAAGTTCGTGACAATCTCACAGAGTTTACTTACTTACTCACTTAAATTGGGAGTTTAACGTGCGACATATGCGTATTTCGCGCACGGGCCCGCCAGGCCATTTGGTGTGTGGTCGAAAATGGTATGTCCGAAAAGGTGAGGCAATCTTGGTGGGGCTTTTAGTGTTGCTTACTTAATTTTTTAGAACAAATTTGGAGTTTTTAAAAATGCCATGCAGAAGATAGGGAGACTAAATGGAGTTTTTGATGAGGCTGTATGGCTGTGTGTTTTTAGAGGTTTCGAATATTAGGGTTATAGACAGCTTGTTTGTTGTAGTTTTTTAGATGCGGCCGAGTAGACCTGTTTGATAAGATAGATGCCTAGTGCTTTATAGTTTTGTAAGTTATTTAGGGGGTTTAGTAGCGTTGCTTGTGTCATTTGATTGTTGCAATTTAGTTTGGATTGGAGTGTTGTTCTGTGTTGCTGGTAATGTATGCAATATAGTATTACGTTTTGAGGAGTTTCTTTTAAGTTGAGGGGCTGTCGGATAGCCTAGTGGTTAAAGTGTTCGCTCGTCACGCCGAAGACCCGGGTTCGATTCCCGACATAGGTGCAATGTGTGAAGCCCATTTCTGGTGTCCCCCGCCGTGATATTGCTGGAATAATGCTAAAGCGGCGTAAAACCATACTCACTCACTCACTCTTTTAAGTTACAGTGGGGGCATTTACCGGTTTGATGTATGTGGGAGTTTAATTTAGTGTGGCCTGTTCGTAGTTTGGGTTTTATGATGGATTTTTTTTAGTTGCTTTTGTAGCAGGTGTTTTAGTTTGCAGTCTGATTTCTGATAGTTATTTTGCCACTTTTGGAAGATTTTCTGCTTTGTCATACTTTAGTTTCGTTTCTTGATATTGGTGGGTTGAGGCTTATTTCTTCAAATTTTAGTGCTGATTTGGCTGCTTTGTCTGCGTGTTAGTTGCCAAACACTCCAACGTGGGCAAGGAGGTTATATAGCATTAAGCCTATATACTTGAGGGGCGACAAGGCGCGAACGACGGAGTAGTCCACCTCAGCTCGCTAGTCTTTCACCCGAAGCGGACAGTTACGGTTATTGAGTGTGGTTCCAGCAATCTTTAATCCGATACCATGGATTAGCATTTTAAGTAACACAGGTAATAAGACCACCATAAGGTGCAGCGTTTACACATCAAGATCAAGTTTTACATACAAATGGTTAATTAGATACTGCTAGAAAGGCGTACCTTCGTGTATCTGTATGTCTACCTGTGTACATCTCAATGTCTACCTGTGTACATCTGCACGTCTACCTGTGTACATCTCAATGTCTACCTGTGTACATCTGCACGTCTACCTGTATACATCTGTATGTCTACCTGTGTACATCTGTATGTCTACCTGTATACATCTGCACGTCTACCTGTGTACATATGCATGTCTACCTGTGTATATGTGTATGTCTACCTATGACTTTGTTGATGCATGTCATCGTATCCCAAAATGCGTGGATCGATGCTCATGATGTCAATCACTGGACTGTCTGGTCCTGACTCGATTATTTACAGACCGCCGTCATATAGCTGGAATATTGCTGAGTGTGGCGTTAAACAAAGAAAGAAACAAACAAACAAACAAACAAACGAACAAACTGTATGTCTACCTGGGTATATCTGTATGTCTACCTGTGTATCTGTATGTCTGCCTGTGTACATCTGTATGTCTACCTGTGTATCTGTATGTCTACCTGTGTATCTGTATGTCTACCTGTGTATCTGTATGTCTACCTGTGTATATCTGTATGTCTACCTGTGTATCTGTATGTCTACCTGTGTATATCTGTATGTCTACCTGTGTATCTGTATGTCTACCTGTGTACATCTGTATGTCTACCTGTGTATCTGTATGTCTGCCTGTGTACATCTGTATGTCTACCTGTGTATCTGTATGTCTACCTGTGTATCTGTATGTCTGCCTGTGTATCTGTATGTCTACCTGTGTATCTGTATGTCTACCTGTGTATCTGTATGTCTACCTGTGTGTATCTGTATGTCTACCTGTGTATCTGTATGTCTACCTGTGTATCTGTATGTCTACCTGTGTACCTGTATGTCTACCTGTGTGTATCTGTATGTCTACCTGTGTACCTGTATGTCTACCTGTGTATCTGCATGTCTACCTGTGTATCTGTATGTCTACCTGTGTATCTGCATGTCTACCTGTGTATATCTGTATGTCTACCTGTGTACCTGTATGTCTACCTGTGTGTATGTGTATGTCTACCTGTGTATCTGTATGTCTACCTGTGTATCTGCATGTCTACCTGTGTATATCTGTATGTCTACCTGTGTATCTGTATGTCTACCTGTGTATCTGTATGTCTGCCTGTGTATCTGTATGTCTACCTGTGTATCTGTATGTCTACCTGTGTGTATCTGTATGTCTACCTGTGTATCTGTATGTCTACCTGTGTATCTGTATGTCTACCTGTGTACCTGTATGTCTACCTGTGTGTATCTGTATGTCTACCTGTGTACCTGTATGTCTACCTGTGTATCTGTATGTCTACCTGTGTATCTGTATGTCTACCTGTGTATATCTGTATGTCTACCTGTGTACCTGTATGTCTACCTGTGTATCTGTATGTCTACCTGTGTATCTGTATGGCTACCTGTATACGTCTGCATGTCTACCTGTGTATATCTGTATGTCTACCTGTGTATCTGTATGTCTTCCTGTGAATATCTGCATGTCTACCTGTGTATCTGTATGTCTGCCCTTGTACATCTGTATGTCTACCTGTGTATCTGTATGTCTACCTGTATACGTCTGTATGTCTACCTTTGTACATCTGTATGTCTACCTGTGTATCTGTATTCCTACCTGTATACGTCTGTATGTCTACCTGTGTATATCTGTATATCTACCTGTGTATCTGTATATCTACCTGTGTATCTGTATGTCTACCTGTATACGTCTGCATGTATACCTGTGTACATCTGTATGTCTACCTGTGTATCTGTATGTCTGCCTGTGTACGTCTGCATGTCTACCTGTGTATATCTGTATGTCTACCTGTGTACCTGTATGTCTACCTGTGTACATCTGTATGTCTACCTGTGTATCTGTATATCTACTGTATACGTCTGCATGTCTACCTGTGTATCTGTATGTCTACCTGTGTATCTGTATGTCTACCTGTGTATCTGTATGTCTACCTGTGTATCTGTATGTCTACCTGTGTACATCTGCACGTCTACCTGTGTATCTGTATGTCTACCTGTGTACATCTGTATGTCTACCTGTGTATCTGTATGTCTACCCGTAAACATCTGTATGTCTACCTGTGTATCTGTATGTCTACCTGTATACATCTGTATGTCTACCTGTGTATCTGTATGTCTGCATGTGTACATCTGTATGTCTACCTGTGTATCTGTATGTCTACCTGTGTATCTGTATGTCTGCATGTGTACATCTGTATGTCTACCTGTGTATCTGTATGTCTACCTGTGTACATCTGTATGTCTACCTGTGTATCTGTATGTCTGCATGTGTACATCTGTATGTCTACCTGTGTATCTGTATGTCTGCATGTGTATATCTGTATGTCTATCTGTGTTTCTGTATGTCTACCTGTGTATATCTGTATGTCTATCTGTGTTTCTGTATGTCTACCTGTGTATCTGTATGTCTATCTGTGTTTCTGTATGTCTACCTGTGTATCTGTATGTCTACCTGTGTATCTGTATGTCTATCTGTGTTTCTGTATGTCTATCTGTGAGTATCTGTATTCTACCTGTATACATCTGCATGTCAACCTGTGCACACCTGTATGTCTACCTGTGAATATCTGCATGTCTACCTGTGAATATCTGTATGTCTACCTGTATACATCTGCATGTCAACCTGTGTACATCTGTATGTCTACCTGTGAATATCTGCATGTCTACCTGTGAATATCTGTATGTCTACCTGTGTATATCTGTATGTCTACCTTTGTACATCTGTATGGCTATCTTGTATGTCTGTATGTCTGCCTATTTACATCTGTATGTCTACCTGTATATATATCTGTCTGTCTACCTTTGTACATCTCCATGTCTACCTGTGTACATCTCCATGTCTACCTGTGTACATCTGTATGTCTACCTGCGTATGTGAAGAGGAAAGAAGTAGCCTTGAAATGTTATGCATTTCAGAATACAGCTGAAATCCATATATTGTGTGTCTCCATACAGATTAAGTACTTCAACGAAGGGTGGCTGCTCTACCAGACACTCCATGTAATGAGGATGGGTTGGTCACAACGTGGACCTGGCTGGTCACACACACACGCCGACAGTGAAGACCTCTGTCAATCACTGGTTTGTCTGCTCCGTGGACCTACGTACAGGCATCCGTGGTAGAGATGAAATATTGGTGTTTGTGGCAGAAAACAAATTTACCTTTTCAGTGAAAAGTGGGTGTGTAGTGTGTGCCACAGGTCGAGAAGGACATACTTACCATTTTGTCACTGATCACGATCACCGTAAACCTAATGACTATGATTCAAGTCTCAGACGTTTACCACTTCGGTGAAACCCTCGACCATGGGTATGGTGCTGAGAAACCTAGAAACATAATTGGGGCGAATCGGGATAGGAATCCAAGACCATGCCTTGAACGACTAGTACTGGGCCAACCTGTAGGATGCTCCGTTCAATGTTGATGGCGGGTGCGTGTTACCGGGCGCAATGCATACTTTACCTTGAATGATTGAGGATGACTAAGAACTTGTATTATTTTATCACAATGGGTGCAAGTGTGCCACGTGTAGACTACTCAATAGCATACATCCAACTTCCCGTGTGACGTCATCAGATGACAAACATGATAGCACATGTTACAAGCGTTAATGACGTGGATCTTTACGTACATCGAGCAACCTTGCTTGACAACGGTATATGGATCTATACCAAAACGTCGCCATTACATTAAATTAAAGAAGTTGTTATATAAAATCTGTGTCCACTTTGACATCCGTCAATTTCTAAGTAATGCCTATTAAACAAAACAATTCAGTATACAGGTGTTGGCAGGCTGTGGAATATGCTGCTTCCAGTCGGTTTGTATTCTTTTACCTGTGCCGGAGATGCACGTATACATTCAGGTCCTTAACGCTTGTAACATGTGCAATCAAGTTTAGCATTTTTAATTGAAACTATATACACATGTGACAGAACAAAATGCACCAGGGATTAAACACATTGTTTGGTGCGTTGATTTACTATTTTGACCGTAGGTAAGTTATACTTTAGGTACAAGGAGAACACCGGAAAGGAAACTCTTTAGCATTTATAAAAGTTTGTTTGACTGACAGCTGATCCCCCTTCTCGAGGTAGGCAGGTATCTGGACGTAATCGTGTTCTGCATTTTCGTCTTCGTCAGCGTCGGCCACCACAAGAGATACACCGTTTTTGTAAAGGTGAGTGGAAGTAACAGATCTACC